>NC_139556.1:69130984-69730984 GCF_965112155.1 Podarcis liolepis
TTCTGCGGGCTTTCTAGCAGGGTTCAAGATGCTTAGTTTCAAATTCCTTTTGTTTTGATGTTAACAGATCCTTAGGTAATGCCCAGGCATAGCAGGCCATGAACAAAAGAAAAGGGGTGGGGGGCATTGTTCTAGGTGCATTTTGTGACAGGGAATTTCATTAGCGCAAGCGGTTTCTGAGCTCTGGGCGAAGTACTGCGCCTAAGATTTCAGTTTAAAACTGCAGAGTGGAAGGAAAGGAAGACCTTTTTCTGCCTCCCCTCTTCCAGCTACTGTCTGAATACTGGGTAAGAGACCCTCTTAAGAATATTAGGAGGGTGGGCAGGGGAAGGACCAGACCATGTGAAAAATGAACATAATATTTTAGCTGCAGTTCATTCATTTTCAGCTTTGTACCATTGTTATAAAAAAGTGCACCTAGACATTCTGTTGTTGCGCCCATAACCTAGGTTTAAGGTCCATTTAGCTCCTAGCTTCCATATCTCAGTTCCTAACACTGGGGGGTGGGGGATGGGGGTGGGGAGCTGCCAGAAAGAAACTACAGCTGCTTTTGGCTTACGGCTCTTTTGGATTGGATGTGGCTGCACTAGTAATAGCTTAATGGTTTTCTGTTTAGCTATAATTAACCTGACAGCAGGGTTTGAATATTGCATTCAGGAGAATTGTGCTGGCTTGGCGTTTATAGTACGGGAACAAACAATTAGTTCCCCATAAGTAAAATGTTAAGTCAAAATGTTTATTTATAAAGGTAAATAGGGTGGGCTGCTCTGTCTCCCTAAAAAGAGGGTGGAAGTGGAGGGGGAAAAAGAGAATAGAAAACTCCACACATGCCACCATTTAAGAGTGTCCGCAATGTAGGTTAAAGTAGTATTTACTCACCACGTCATAGATTGTTCTTTGAAACTATCTGTTGTCATGTAGGAAGCACGGCAATGTATGTGCAATTCCATGCCTCTCTGATCTTAAGAGAAGTCTTCAGCCGGATTCTGACTTCCCTCACCCCACCCGAATCATTTTGGCAAAACAAAATCCTTTGCAGGCAGGATTGAAGCCACACCTACAGAAGAAGATCCTTTTTCACTGCTGGCTGTGATTCAGGCTGGTGAAGTGAAGGGATATTTGCAGGGAAGCCCCACTTACAGCTGCGTTAGGAAATGCCCAGTGGGAAATTCTGTAGCACAGCTGATGGCTGTAGGCTTCTTGTTGCTGCTGATTGGTGCTGACAGAATCACCGGGAGGACTTTGAGTGGGTTTCCACTGGCCCTGTTTGGCAGCAGGTGTGGGCAGGTGGGTATGGTTTGGGGAAATTAAGCCGGTGGACTGAACGTTCCCCACCCCTTCCAGAAGTTTTCGACCAGGAGGGTTGGGAGCGCACAGTGCAGCTCCTTTCTTCAGTGTGTATGAGGGCAACAAAGTCCTGAGGTGCTCCACTCATCAGTCCTGGATCTTCCAGTGTGATTGATGTTTCCCAGCAAGGACACAGACTGGAGTGGCTAAGTAAGGTGAGTATCAGCAGGAACCCTGAGGTTCAAGAAGTACCAGTGTTGATGAATACTAGAGAAAAAGCAACTTGGTAGCAATCTAATGGCTGTTTCAACAACATCACTAGGAAAAGCATACAGTGGTACCTCGGTTTTCGAGCGTCTCTGTTGATGAACATTTCGGTTTACGAACGCTATAAAGGCGGGAGTAAATGCTTTGGTTTTCGAACACGCCTCAGAAGTCGAACATGCCCTGTGGCTTCCACTGAGTGCAAGATCCTGAGACTTAGCTGTCGGCTGTTGAGTTTTCGGTTTCTGGACGTTTCAGAACTGGGTCTTCCAGAACGGATTACGCTTGAAAACCAAGTTACCACTGTATATGGAAATGCTTTCTTGAATACTTTTATTTACCTTTTGGAAGTTATAAAAGAGAGCATTGGGTTGGCTAGATTTCTTCTGCTAGAGTCCTAAAAACCCTGACTCCTGGCCCACTATTGTGGTGGATTAATTTCTCTCCAAACCAAGCTGCAAAGGTGTCTGTCTCTTCTTGATCCTTCTATATCACAAATGTCTTTTCATTTGAGGACTGTGGGGTGTGTGTGTGTGGGGGGGGGTGAGTTAGAGAGCTCCATGCAGGAGATCCCCTTCATGTGATACTAATCCTTTTCTGTCTGGATTTCCCAGTCCGGCATGTGTTATGCCTCTACCCCCTTCATCACCAGGGAGTTAACAGCTTTAGGGCTCCAGCGCTATAGCAACATTCCAGTCAGTGAGCCGTCTGCCTGAATGACCTCAGCATGTGGAAGAATGGTTGTGTTCTCAGTTATTATGTTGGGACTGATTTGGAGGGATGTGTAGCGAGGAAGAGGGAATGGAGAAGAAGCTAGAAATAGATGCCCAGTGCCAGAATCCTCTCTCAAGTATAAACAGCTACCCTGTTTTTACAGCCGCTTTGTAAGACACACACTCCAGCAAGGCTTGCCCTTTGGACTTGAGCAACTATGACTTAAGATTTAGGTGCTGTTCTTTTAGAAAGGCTTTAGTTTAGTATCTCAAGCTTTTCTAGACGATTGCTTTATTGTGTACTGTTGTTTCTCGGTTGTGACAGAAGATTGAAATTTATTGCCCACCCCCCAAGCCAAACAAGTCTGTTGTGGAAAAATTTGATTTCAGTGACACTGGAAGATGCAGTATTATTGTTTTTAATCAGTGGAAACATATTATTTCCCTCTTGCCCACTTCTAGTACTGTTTGGAGTGCTGCGCAGGATGTGGCATTGCAAATATTATGGGCATCTGTTGGTTCGTGTCAGTGACATCTCTGGCGATCTGTGACACACTTGGCATTTATCACACCATTGAGAGAAAATGGAAAATGGAAAAGGCCAATTGCACAGGCTCTGGAGAATCAGTGACTCACAAAAGCATAAAAATATTCTGGCGAAGTCTAGGCAGTTGCGTTCTCAACTTAGCTTGGGAATCTAATCTGTACCGAAAACACTTTGCAGTGCAAGATGTATTATTACTGCACACCGATTGATATTTCCTTCTGGCCTCCACCCTCATTTCTTACAGAAATCCTATGTTGTATACCCAGTCTTTATCAAATATTATGCATCAAGCTTCTTGTTCATTAAATGAAGGTGGTCAAAGAAGGCATTAATCTAAATTCTCCTTGAGATGCTTAGAGTTACCCAAGTAGCTTTCTGGCATTTGGAAATTCCTGTACTTTTTCAAGCCACTGCCATGGAAGTGAGGCATAGTGGAGTTAATCTGTTCTGCTCTTCTATGTCAATCCAGCCTTCTCTGAGCTAGGGAGTGTGGGCAGGAGAAAGAGGAGCCTTCTCCTTCTGTATCCTATTCTGGTTTACTCCATATCTGAGGTGTGTGGGAAGACGCACTGAATGAAACATACCATCATGATACTGGGTTAGGAAACATAACAGATTGATTGGGCGGTGGGTGGGCGAGCTTTGGGATCCTGAGGTTTAAATGCGTTCCAAGAGAGAAAGAAAGTCACACAAAGGTATTGCTAAATAGATGCATTATGTTCCTGTTTTCTACTAAACAACAGATGAGCAAACTCATTTGAGGGTAGGAAAGACAGCTCCAAACACTATGCACTGTGAATAATAATATGAGAAACCCAAGTGCCATTATGCTTCATTACTTTTTATATAAAAAAGAAGGAAGTAATTATATAAGTAGACTATAAGTATACCTATATAATGAGATAATTTACCAGTTCCGCACAACTTAAGACAGTCTGTCTGGAACAGTGAATTAACTGGACCAAGGTGGAGAGTGCTGTTTTGACTTCTCACAACCAGTGCAAATAAGAGCACCTTTTCGTTTCCTCGAGTTTGCTAATATCAGAACTTGAAACATCCCTGACGTAGGGTTCAGTCCTTGGTTCCCTGCTGTCTTCTGTTTTATCAGGTCTGGTGGATGTTGTCTCTGTCTCCTTGCCCTTGCTCCACAGAGTGGTGTACACCAGCTTTCTGCAAACTGGTGTCTTCCACAAGCCTCATTGACCAGGGCTGTTAATGTTTAGGAATGATGGAAGTTGCAGTCCAAAACCTCTGGAGAACACTGGGTTGGAGAAATTCATACTATGAAGGCCTATCTAAACAGTACAGTTTTCAGAAGACAGAAGGCAGAGATGGTTCCTACCAAACCTCAACTGGTAAGGAGTTCTACAAGGCAGGGCCTACACACTAAAGACTCTGTCTTTAATGAAGGCCAAGCAAACCTCAAGGGCATGAGGAACTGCCAAAAGTGACCCATCAGGTTCTCAGTGATTGAGGTGGACTATAAGGGATCAGATGCTTCTTAAGTGACTTTGGGCTCATGTTGTTTAGGGCTTTGTGAATTAACACAAGAACTTTGAACTTGGTCTGGCAGCAAATTGGCAACCAGTGCATGACAGGAACACCTGAAGGACCACAAGTCCCCCAAATCTGCTGTAGAGGGAGTACAACTTTTCCCCCAGAATACGACTTGCCCACAGCACATCCTCCTTAAATTGATTGCCCTTCAGTTGATTGGTCCAGATCCTGTCCATTACTGATCTCAGACACCCGTTCAGCACTTTTTTTTTTAAACAATGAAGATTAATGTTTATTTCAAACACAAACAAGTTTTAAAATATATTTGAAACGCTGTCACTCTATTCCCTCTCAGTCTTGTCCCTGTCTCTAAATCATTCTGACTCCTCTATCTCCCTTCCCCTAAATAACCAACCGAACTAACTGTTAAAACCTCTGGCTGAGCCTCAAAATCAGGTAGGCTTTCTCCAGGCTTTCTTATTGGTCAACAAACCACCAAAAGTGGGTGAGTTAAATATTCGTTCACATCTTTTTAAAACTATAGTCCAGCCCCCAACAATGTGCAGGGACAGTGAACTGGCCCCCTGTTCAAAAACTTTGAGGACCCCTGGTTTATTATGTTCTATGCTTTAAACTGTCCTGCGGTCTATTGAAGCAGGATGGTGTAGGTGTGTGTTTGTTTGTGTGTATGTATAAATAGATGAGTGAATATATGGACTTCTTTCTTTTTTTGCTTAATTTGCATACAGAAAACACCTGAGCAGGGAGTCATGAGGAGGTCTGAAGTCCAATCGCACATTATGACCTGTATGGGTTTCATGATGAGTCTGTACAGAAGTCAAACTCACTTGTAAAAATTATGTTAACAGCAGTCAGTGTGAAGCAGTTACCCACGCCCTTCCTTATACTATTGCAGTATCCATGGAGCGCAACTCCCAGTCCCCCATGCAGGCAGAGAAAACAAAGCTTGACTTTTCCTGAATTCTGACCAGATACAACACCTTTGGAGAGTCACTGAAGGTTAGTTCTCCAATTTAATCCTTCAATTATCAGCAGCTGAGGGATAGTTCTGGGTGATCTCTTTGCTGTGTGTGTGTGTGTGAGAGAGAGAGAGAGAGAGAGAGAGAGAGAGAGAGAGCGAGAGAGAGCGCAAAGACCAAAAGGAAGGAAAGTCTACATGTGAGAGAAGTTGAACAATGGAGAGAATGGAGTGTTGTTTGGCAGGTTAAGCTGAGAAACAGAGACATCACATTTCCGTCAAATAAATTGCACCCCCAAAGTCCAGCCATTGCAGTTATTCCTCCTAGCCTGTAAGACTGGAATTCTAAATACGTATTGTTCTAGGGAGCTACATATTATCTATAGTGGAACATCTACTTTCAACCATAATCCGTTCCGGAGGTCAGGTCATAACTAGAAATGTACATAAGTAGAGGCGCACTTTTCCATAGAAAGTAATGGAAAAGTGAATTGATCTGTTCTAGATGATGTAAAACACCCCCTAAAACGGCAGTTGGGGTGGGGCAAGGGTCAGTAAAGGGCTGATTCACTTCTGCCAGGGTCACTTTTTTTCTTGCCAGGCCAGGTTCTTCAGCACTTTTACTGCCTCACCCGAATCTCATGAAAAGGAAAAACCGAGCGGGGTGTTGATGATAAAATACAAAAGGCACCTCACCCGACTCAAACCCTCTGGATGACATGACTCAGCAGCTTAATGTCGATGACAAACAGCACTGGAGTCAGAAGGAAAATATGAGGGGACGCCGTAACATAGATGTCTTGATGTTGTGCTGTAATCTCCCAGCACCATATTTTGAAAGTTTTTTTCCAGGTAGTCCTGCAGCTCATTCTCTCCAGAAAAAGGGCAGGACACAAACCAATAGCTCTTCAAATTACAAGAAAGGAGACTAAACAGCGGGAAGAACTTTCTGACAATAAGAGCTGTTTAACAGTTGAATGGTCTCCGTCTGGAGGTTGGGTGGCCAACTGTCATGGATGCTTCAGTTGAGATTCCTGCCTTGCAGGGGGTTGGATCCCTTTCCAACCCTGTTTTATGATTCTTTGTGAGTGAATGTAGAAACTAGTCTATTGTACAAAGGTAAAATGTACGCTTGTTGCTCTGCCCATTTTTGCCCCTGGTCCTGCCTACCACTGGGATGTAGAGCCTTGGAAGATCACCCAGGTGGAAATGTGATCCTCAGCCTGAAAAACCCTGCTCTAGGCCTATCCAGGTGTTATTTAAATGTGTACCTCATCACACCTGGGTTGGGTGAGAGTGCTAGCCCCATCCTTCCTTCTGTTGCCTTCCAAGAGTCTACAGGTCCATATCGGATCCCCATATATTTTGGAAGTTAGAGAAGTTTTTAATGTCTGGTGTTTTTTTTATTTATTTATTTATTTATTTATTTATTTATTTATTTTCAATGCAAAATTACAACAAAAATTAACAAACATTGAATCCAAAATAAAACAGTACAAACAAGAAAAAACAAAACAAAAACAAAACACAAGAGAAAAAAGAACACAAAGAACAGAACAAAACAAAACAAAAACACATATCTACAAATAAAACGATATCATCATTCTAATCTAGTCATTACATACATGTACATATATTGACTTCCTTCCTTTGTTCTAAGACCTCGGAATTTTTACTCTTTCTAAGTTGTTGTGTCTGATATAGATTACCTCTATCTTTATACTTTTTACACCATTTTTCTCTTTTTTTTAACCCTGCAAAGCATCATTCATTAAATACCAATATGCTTTTATCACTTTATTATTATTATTATTATCATTCATTCTGTTGGGAGAGTGGCTGGGGAAACCCAGCCAGATGGGCGAGGTATAAATAAATTATTATTAACAATAATACTCTAAAGCAAAAACGGGCACCAAGAAGGCAGCAGATTTCACCCACTTGTCCCTGCAAGAGCAGCCCTGCAATCTTCTAACACTGTACAACTTCAGTTTTCATTGACATCAGGTAACCAATCTGTCATCAGATTAGCAAATGAAATTTAGAGGCCCTATAGTTGAAATAAGATTTCAATGGCTTGAATGAACAGATTGTCCCTGGTAATCACACTTTCAGAACGGTTGGTGTTCCTGCATTGAAGGGGCTTGGACTAAATGTCCATTGGCATCCCAACTCTATGATTCTGTGGTGGTATCAAAAGCCACAGAGAACTCCAGGAGAATAAGCAGGGTTGCTTATCCCTTGTCCCTTTTCTCAGCATCGTTCATTGGGCTCATCTAAATAGTTTCTGTGCCAAAAACCAGGCCTGAAACCAGATTGAGATAGGTCTGGTAGGCTCATTCTAGTCCTAAAAAAAGAAATATGTAAAATGAGAGGTGACTCATAAAGTGGGGGGGGGGGGAATTCAAGGTCCATCTGGTCGTAGTCTTTCCCCTTTCACAAGGCAATGTCATCTTCACTCAGCCGCACATTTACACCTGCCAGTATGTCAGCCCACAGAATATCACAGTAACTAACACTGTTACTGTTGTGGAAGTTAGCTTATTTTATATTTATGCTGTAGCGGAGGAAGTATGAGGAGGCAGCTCAGAGAACAAAGAAGGCTTAGATATAGTCCTCCTGAAACACTGGAGGTAATATTTTGCTTTCCTTCTGCTATTGGTTGATGTGGGTAGTGGATATAAAATTTCCATCTGACTCTGCTTTTCTTGAAATTGTTGATGCTGCAGATGCTGATCTCTGTATCAGCATCCCTCAGTAACTGTCACTTGGGTTTGTAAGGTGTCTTTCACTGCAAGGAGCGTTGAACCAGAGAAAAATAAAACTTGTTCCTCTTTTCGCATTTCTTAAAATGAACCACAAGAACTTCAGCTCACTTACAATAAATAAACAACACTGAGACCTTGGGAAACTTCTTTTGTAGGTAAATTGGAATATCACACAAAAAGCAGCGCAGGACTTCTCTGCTGAAACAGAGATGTGTTGGGAATGGTGTGCGAGTCAGTGAGAGATTTCCAGCTGAATTGAAAGAACTAAATATTTATTATTCCTGGAGCAAAGAGAAGATCTGCATCCTGTCACAGTGCTCAACTTTTTGATGACCACTCAATATGCAGCAAGGGAGAGAAAAAAGTTGTTTCCCTAACTCAGTTGAAATTTAAAGTGCCAGTAGCTTGAAAACAGAACCCTCATCGCTGGGAGAGAGGTTTATCTTAAATTCCTCACTTTCATCCTGCATTTGTGTATATAAGAGTATGCCTGTTGCAAGTTCAAGAAAATGCAGGTAGTAAAAGGAGTGCAGCTCCAGCATTTGGTTGAGCACAAGTGCTCAGATTCCTTACTTGTGCCATTCCTTTCCAGGCATGGCAAAACTTGGCCCCCCAGCTGTTTTGTGACTACAGTTCCCATAATCCCTGACCACTGGTCCTGTTAGCTTGGGATGATGGGAATTGTAGTCCCAAAACTGCTGGAGGGCCAGGTTTGGCCATGCCTGCTTTAAACCAAGTTGCACTGAAAGCTGTTGAAGCATTTCTGTGGCTAATAAGGAAGGAGCAAAGATAGGCAGTTTCACTGCCTGCCTCTCTGTCACCCTAAAAATGGGTACAGGATGTCCGAAGGAAAAGGAAGTAGCAATGCTTGATAAAATGCTACATTTTTAAAGGAACCCATGGAAGCAAAAAGCCCATTATCTCAGCACGTCATTTTGTCACTCTATACAACGGCAAGAGAATAGTTCCAAAATGGGATTGCCACCTCTTGGACCAATCGGGAAATATTCAGAATCTAAGGTATGAAAAGTGGGGGAAATATAAATTCTTAATTCAGAGATGTTTATGCATTTCATTGAAGTTCTGCTTTTAAAGACAGGACAAGAAAAGAAATACTTCTAAGAAATGTACAAAGAGGACTACTGTTAGCTTTCAATTTCATGTCAGTGTTTTTTCTGTGGATTGCAAAGCTGACTGCTAATTGTGCTGTTACCTTGCCATTGGAGAGTCTTATTCACTTCAGTGAATCTGTTCAGTTCCGTGAAGGAAGGCCGGACACGAAGAACGTTCAGCAGTTCTACTGACCAGCATAACTGATTTTTGTTTCATTTCTATCTGATTATGCAGGTGGTAATGGAACACAGTTTAAAAGGTCTGTCAGATTCTCTAAAAGAGCCAAGGGCAACAAAACAAATCTAGTTTCCTGCATGGAAAAAATACAAGAGTGTTTATTCTGACTTTACTTTGCTTCACAGTGAAAGTCAGCATTATGAAATCATGGGTGAAAGCCAGCAAACATTAGTCATCCTCTGAGTGGACCCATTGAAATCAACAAAAACTATTGGGTCTGCTCTGAATATGACTTAGTTGGATACCTTTCACAGGCAAAAAAATAGAGCAACAGAAGAGCAATGCTGGATCAGACCAGAGTCTTTATCTAGTCCAGCATACATTTCCCACAGGGGCCAAGTAGAAGCCTACAGGATGTCTACAAACAGAACAAGAGCTCTCTCCGGCTGTTGTTTCCTGGGAAATGGTATTCATAGAGACAGTATATACACATCAGGACAAGTAACTGTTAATATTTGTTTAATCCCCTTTTAAAGCTGTTGTGAGTTGCTGCCATCACCACATCTTGTGGGATCAAGTTCCACTGTTTAGCTGGGTGCCATGTGAAGAAGGACTTCCTTCCGTCTGTCCTGTTTTAAAGTGTTTTCACATTGAAAACAACCATTTGGTATTTTTGGACCACCAGACTTCTTGCTTGATGGCAGTCGGCTTCAACATTTCTCATTTTGCCTGAGTTTTTGTATTTTTTAAAGTGAAATGCTGAGAAAAAAAAGAAATAATTGTTACGGAAACTCCAGAATGTTATACAATGGTACCTCGGGTTACATACACTTCAGGTTACATACACTTCAGGTTACAGACTCTGCTAACCCAGAAATTATGCTTCAGGTTAAGAACTTTGCTTCAGGATGAGAACAGAAATTGTGCTCCGGCGGCATGGCAGCAGCAGGAGGCCCCATTAGCTAAAGTGGTGTTTCAGGTTAAGAACAGTTTCAGGTTAAGTACGGACCTCCAGAATGAATTAAGTACTTAACCCGAGGTACCACTGTATATACATCTGTAGACATTACATTCTCCACCCCCTAGGCTGTGTTGCAAAAAACATGGATTTGGGAAGGGAATTTTTCGCATCTCAGAATGGACTTGCTCTTTAATAAGCAAACATGTATAGGTGTTGGTTCTGTATATTAAATATCTTTTAGAGAGAATTACATGCTTACATGGTGAAGAAAATTCTAGTTCCAGCAATAGCTTTTTAAAGTGAGGCAGAACCACATGAGCATGGAAAAACTCCAGAAAATGCCACATGACTGATAAGCAAAGTATACTGAATTCAAGCAGAGCACGTACTTGGGAGCCATAAGTGTGTGTACTTGTTGCTGTTGGCTTGACCTTTTTCTAAGCTCTCTTGGTCATGCCTCCTGTTTTATTGCCAAAGGATCTTGTGTTACCTAGGAAATGGCCACTCCTGTGTGCAGCAGCATACTCTCCAATACAATTGCCCACATATCTCTTACTTCTCAGAACAGTAAAAATTGATGGCTGTTGAGACCTTTACAATGTTATTGTACCTTGTTTCCACAGCATTTCTTTTGAGGAGCAGTATTTTATGTTAATTAATAATTTTAAGAGGGCCAAAGGCATTGTAGTGTACATAGTAATTTATTGATTGATCTCAGTGCTGTCTCTGGTTTAAAAGTTTTTGTTCAACACACACACGCCGCATCACCACATTCCACAAAACCTATCAACAGTGAAAATAATGAAATAACTGTAGCCACCAAGGAAAATGAAGCTCTGTTCTGTACCTTCTGTTTTGAGAAAACAAACTACAGTGGTACCTCGGGTTACATACGCTTCAGGTTACAGACTCCGTTAACCCAGAAATAGTACCTCGGGTTAAGAAATTTGCTTCAGGATGAGAACAGAAATCGTGTGACAGTGGTGCAGCGGCAGTAGGAGGCCCCATTAGCTAAAGTGGTGCTTCAGGTTAAGAACAGTTTCAGGTTAAGAACGGACCTCCGGAACGAATTAACTACGTAACCAGAGGTACCACTGTATTGTCTGTAATGATGTATAGCTTTAGTTCTACTAAGTCCTGACATTTAGGGATGCGGGTGGCACTGTGGTCTAAACCACAGAGCCTAGGGCATGCTGATCAGAAGGTTGGTGGTTCGAATCCCCACGACGGGATGAGCTCCCGTTGTTCAGTCCCAGCTCCTGCCAACCTGGCAGTTTGAAAGCATGTCAAAGTGCAAGTAGATAAATAGGCACCGCTCCGGTGGGAAGATAAACGCCGTTTCCATGCACTGCTGTGGTTTTGCCAGAAGTGGCTTAGTCATGCTGGCCACATGACCCGGAAGCTGTCTGCGGACAAACGCTGGCACCCTTGGCCTATAGAGTGAGATAAGCACACAACCCCAGAGTCATCCATGACTGGACCTAATGGTCAGGGATACCTGTACCTTTAAGTCCTCACAGTGAAGTTGAGTGGAAAGAAGCAATGTCTGTTGAGCTTTCCCAGTAGTGAGAATTTCCAGGGATGCAGTGCTTACCCAGATTTAGTTTATTTTAGAAGGCGGTTACTGGAGCTTTGGTGTTTTGTAATATTTGCGCTTGTTTACAGATATACTTGTTAAGCATAGGCGGAGGTGCACCAAAATCCCCCCTCCCCCCCCATAACTCCACAACCAACAGCCTGAAGTGCTGCTAGCTTCCAAACCCCAAACTATCTCTCAGTACCTCTGCTTCCTTTAGTCACACTCAGACTTCAGCCTGTCCCCTTCTTTTCTCCACAGATACCTAGATTACATCATCCTTAGCTTGGCAGGGAGTAGGGTGTTTGTTTGTTTGTGCCCCAGTCAAAAGACCAAAGGAAGATGCCAGACAATTAGTTTCGATGCTCATCAGCTTTAATTCCCTGAACAAAAGGCAACTTTGTTATGGGATTATCAAGGAACTTTTGAGGGCATTCTGGCCTCATTAATGCTTTTCCACCCCAAACCATCACTCTTACACCATTCTCCCCCCCCCCTTTTTTTCAAGCAGGTGAGAAAGGAATGCTGATGTCACATGTGATCCAGAAATTTCCCCTTGAAAAACACTAACACCATACTACTACTTTTCATTTGGATACCATTTTGACTCAAAGCCTAGAACAGCGCATCTAGGTGCTTCCCCCACCCCTCCAGTAAATACTTGCACATTTATTTCTAAAGCAGGAGTGGGTTTTACTTTCTATGTCAAAGAGACTCCACAGCAGAGGAGAGCCAAACCTGCGCCCTCCCCTCCATGCTTCTGTTTGGGGGTAGGTCTCAGCTGCTCTGCGTGCAAACCAAACAATAGGTTGTTGCTGGGGAAATCCCATTCATCCCCCAGCTAATACAGCCATTGCAAGTTGGAGCGCTGTGTTAATACCTGGATGCATAAGTGCTGGCAAAATACTCAAAGGTACCGGCCTCTGAACTTTCTGCCACAGTTTCTCGTTTTCTTTGTGTGTCGGATCCACTCGTGGGGGTGAGGGATAGGGGAAATGAAAATCACTTTCCCCTTTCCCAAGGGCACCATTACAGCTGCACTGTGTGGAGTGCTCTGATGAGTGTTTGGACCATTGTCCCTGCAGTGAGTCTTAGATCCTTCCTCTACGCATTGGACTATAGAGCTTGCTGGCTGTTCTCAGTGGAATGGCATGGCAGCCCTTCCTGAGTCCAGGGTCACCAACATAGCTCCCGCGGGCTCCCTGGCTGCCCACAAAGGCTTTCACTGGTTCCCCAGGGCAGGTGCCCCAGAGTCAAAAGTCTCTAGCCCTTCTAGAAGAACATAATGGGGCAAAATATGTAGATAGTACCTTACTGATTTTTGTAGAATGAAAGTGTGTTGTGCTGTGACCAACTTTTCCTGGTACTGAGGAACACTCCCTGTTGCTGTTAGACACAAACAGCATGTGTATGTGTTTGTGTGTAAAAAATCATTATTGTCCTCCACAATCAGGACTAGCAGGACACAGCTGACTTCTCTTAAGGTTTTCCAGGGAGGCTGTCTGTCTAGTTTTGGTTTATATCATGCCCCATGCCCCCCCCCAGCAGCTATTTTGTAACTGCCAGAACCCTCTCAACATTCAACATGCGCCTACTGGTCCGAAAAGGTTAGTGCCCCCCTGCCCAAAGTGTTTGGTTGATCGTTGTTTGCAAACCCCTTGAGATACAAATATCTGTCCTGACATTTATGGCTAGTTGATTCCCAGAGCTACATGGTGGTCTGCACTGGCAAAGCAATGTGGTCTCTTCTGGCTGCCCATTTCTGCATTGTGGATGCAGGGGGCATATATACTGGGTACAGTAGCATCAATGTAACATAAAACTGTTGCCACACATTGGCTGATGAGGTCCATGCATGGCTGATGTGTATTACCATTAGTTAGCAACCTCAGGATTGCTGGGCAGTGGCAAAGTTTGCAGGGATGCTGTGGGCATTTCAGTTAGTGCAGCAATTGTGCTTTTTGCTCCTGGCTGAAAATAGGAGTCTAACTATGTTATGGTAACCTTGGCGGAACCGTAGGGTTGACCTGCCAGTTTTTGTACAACAAAAAGAAAAAAGACATTTGTGATTTGATTTATTATGCTTCTAGGCCTCTTTCCATTCAGATGAACCCCAAAAGGGCATACAAACAATGACACAACAGTATACAGTGGTACTTCGGTTTAAGAACAGTCCGGTTTAAGAACAAGTTGGTTTACAAACTCCCCAAAACTGTAAATAGTGTCCCGGTTTGAGAACTTTACCTCGGTCTAAGAACAGAATCTGAACGGTGGAAGGGCACCAGCGGTGGGAGGCCTCATTAGGGAAAGCGCGCCTCGGTTTAAGAACGGTTTTGGTTTAAGAATGGACTTCCAGAATGGATTAAGTTCATAAACCAAGGCACCACTGTATTTATGTTTGTCTACATTAGCCCTGCCAAACATACCTATCAGTGGCAATTAGGCTTTGGTTGAAAAACTGTCATTGTAGCATTCTAGACAATACTCCTTTTTATTGTTTATTTATGCATTTTCAAGTTACAATCAGTTAAATTTGTTCCAGTTACATACACCATCTCCTATCCCATCTCACCTAGACTTCCCAACCTATCTTTCCTTGACATCCTAGCCCAATCCCTTTGGTTTGCTGCAACTCCTAAAGTTCTCCACTCTTTCCCATCTCTATCTTTCACTCTTTGTTTTGTTTGCTGGTGTTCATATGTTTAACCCTACTTGTAGGGTAGGGTTATACTACTACTTCTTAGATACTCTTCTAGTTGTTCCCCCTTTTTTGTCAGGATTTTTCTCTCCTTCCACATTTTAGCGTTTTGTTGCTGCTGTTGCGTAAAGAAAAAGTTTTTTTTTTACTTTATCTGGAATTTCCTGTCCTATTGTAGCTAACAGGAATGCTACTGGCTTCTTTGGAAAGGAATATTGAAGCATCTTCTTTAGTTCTTCATAAAACATTCCCCAGAATTATTTTTTTTGGGGGGGCGAGTTCGCATTGCTGCCACATATGGATTAACGAACCCTCCTTATCTAAACATTTCCAACATACTGGATCCTTCTAGACAGTACTCCTATAGCTGTAAGTCCTGACATTCTCATTGGCTATTAAACTGGGATATCACTGCAAACTGCTGCATTATCCATGGGAAGAAACCTCTTGAAATTTTAGAGAAGAAGCTGTGGAGGGTAGCTACTGATGGGGGCAGCTGTGTAGTACTAGCATCTAAAATAAACAGCAATGCAGCCTCTGCAACCGCTGCAGAGCTCACAGTCCTTGTACCTATTCAATGGATGGAAGGATAACCTATAGGTGAGGTGCTAAATTTCTCAAATGCTGAAGCCATTGTGGGGATGAGGAGAGAACCGTAATTTTGGGGGAAAGCCGAAATATTTGCAATCACAACTTTCTCGCTTTCTTATCAAACCTAAACTTTATGCTTTAACAACATAAAATGTGTCATAACTTAGCACAATTCATGTGCTAATGCAATGTTTATACATAGCAATCATATGCATGTAAGGCTGACTGTTTAGTGGTGCTTCCCTGCCCCGCCCCTCCAGCTAAGTGCGCATAGGAGTGCTGCCTGAAAAACTATAAATGCCTCTGTATAATCCTATACATTGCAAGCCCAGGTGAGTTCAGTGGAAATGGCTTTCAGATAAGTGTGAATAGTCTGTGCAAGGAAAAGGAAACCAGACACAGGACATTTGCTTCTAGTATCTCCATACTAGATCAGAATTCACCAGAAAAATATATGGAACAATTCACAGGAAAAGGGACTCTGTGCACTCCTCTCATGCAAATGGCAGCAACCTCTAGTTGCAGAAATGCATTTTGCATTTGAATGATGAACATGTCTACAATATACACAGGAATTTCCCTTTCCTAATGTGGTAGAAGGGGACGCGGGTGGCATTGTGGGTTAAACCACAGAGCCTAGGACTTGCCGATCAGAAGGTTGGCAGTTCGAAACCCCGCAATGGGGTGAGCTCCCATTGTTTGGTCCCTGCTCCTGCCAACCTAGCAGTTTGAAAGCACATCAAAAGTGCAAGTAGATAAATAGGGACCACTCCAGCGGGAAGGTAAACGGCATTTCCATGCGCTGCTCTGGTTCACCAGAAGCGGCTTAGTCATGCTGGCCACATGACCCGGAAGCTGTACGCCGGCTCCCTCGGCCAATAAAGCAAGATGAGTGCCCCAACCCCAGAGTCGGCCACGACTGGACCTAATGGTCAGGGGTCCCTTTACCTTTTAATGTGGTAGAACTCCGGGGGAGCTAATGTGATGCAGAGCTAGCTGGATGGGCCATTAGCAGGGGACACAGGCCAGTGATGGGCTGATCCTGCGTTGCAGGGGGTTGGACTAGATGACCCCTGGGGTCCCTTCCAACTCTACAATTCTATGCTAAGACTGCCAGGCAAAGGGAAGTGGGGCCCCTTCTTTCCTGGGTGTTAGTGGGTGGAGGCAGAGACAAGGTTTAGGGTCTCAACTTTGAATGACGTAGGTGGCGGAGAGGTCCTTGGAGTGGGTTATCAGCAAGAAGGAAGGGCAGAACTGCGTGTGAGCTGGGAATGACAGCCCAAAAGTCATGTTGCAAAAAAAAAATATGGTGGGCCACCCTAGCAAGTGAATATGAACTTGTGAGTCCCCATATCGAAACAAAACCTGGGAACTGCCGCTGTAGACCATACTGATCTAGATGGCTCAGTGGTCTATCTCAGTTTAAGGCAGCTTCCTGCAGAGTTGGATTGCAGACATTTGAAAACAGCGAGATTGATGACGCTGATTCTACAGGGCCCATGCGGATTTTCTTATCATTTGCTTAGGCTGGTTGCCGCTTCTTTGCTTTTCACTTGAGAGGTTTCTTGTTGCTTCTGTTCTGCTGAGCAGCTGCCTTTCAGCTGTGACATTTTGTCACCTCTCGGATGGCACCTGTTCTATCCCCACCCATCCCTTTTCTGAGTTTTATGCAAAGCTCACAGAGCGTTTTCTCCTCCTAAGAGTAAAATAGATAAACCACCACCATCAGCCAGATGAATCACAGAACAAGCCTGCAATTTAAATTTAGAGACACAAACTAAGAAACCCAACTTTTTTCCTCTTCTCGGTTCACATTTAGTTATATATAGTTATTAAAGGTAAAGGTACCCCTGCCCGTACGGGCCAGTCGTGTCTGACTCTAGGGTTGTGCGCCCAACTCACTTAAGAGGCCGGGGGCCAGCGCTGTCCGGAGACACTTCCGGGTCACGTGGCCAGTGTGACGAAGCTGCTCTGGCAAGCCAGCACCAGCGCAGCACACGGAAACGCCGTTTATATATATAGTTATTCGAAACACTTAAATTGAGCTGCTCTGCAGCTGTTTGTTTCCATGCAAGTTGAATTCAGAAAAAGCCCCACCAAGCAACTATTCCTTTAGCCTCAGTTCCCCAGTTGTAAAATGGCAGAAAGGTAGTTGATTGTTATTGAGCTGATGCTACCTAGTGAGAGCTGGGACTAAAAAAAAGAGGAAGATGAAAAATATAAATTTAGAATAGGGCTAGAAGTTTTTGCAGTCTGTAATTTTGGAAACACAGGGCTGCACTGTATATACCATATCCCTTTAAACAGTCTTAGGTAAAGGGACCCCTGACCATTAGGTCCAGTCGTGTCTGACTCTGGAGTTGCAGCGCTCATCTCGCTTTATTGGCCGAGGGAGCCAGCTTACAGCTTTTGGATCATGTGGCCAGCATGACTAAGCCGCTTCTGGCGAAACCAGAGCAGCGCACGGAAACGCCGTTTACCTTCCCGCTGGAGCAGTACCTATTTATCTACTTGCACTTTTGACGTGCTTTCGAACTGCTAGGTTGGCAGGAGCTGGGACCAAGCAACGGGAGCTCACCCCGTCGCGGGGATTCGAACCACCGACCATCTGATCGGCAAGTCCTAGGCTCAGTGGTTTAGACCACAGTGCCACCCGTGTCCCTTTAAACAGTCTTGGCTTCCCTCAAATAATCTTGGGAACTGTAAAGGGTGCTGAGAGTCAGGAGGAACCACCTCGCCCCTATTCCCTTCACACAGCTATCATTACAGAGTTCCCCAAGAAGAAGGATTGCCTGTTAAACCACTTTGGGAATTGTAGCTCTGCGATGGGGCCTTCATTACCTGTACCAGTGTGATTTATTTCTGAGGTATATATACATAGTAAGATTCATGACAATAGCCCAGTTACTTTTGGGGTCCAGGATAATAGAATGTAATTCTTCAAGATGTGGCAGTGAGCAATAATATCAGCAATAGAAGTTTGGCAGTAGTTTTAGGTAAAACGAACAGAACTGCTGGAGCAGGCCAGTTGCTTTTTTAGTGATGTCTTCTGTGAGACCTGAGGATAAAGGAAAACAAGTCCAAAAAATGATTTTGACTGTGTGGCAGATTCCCAATTTCCAGTAGCAAGCCTGTTCTGACACTGCAGTGCCAGTTTGACTTGGTGGGTAGTATGCTGCACTCTTCCTGTATTTCTGTTGAATTTTATGTCTTAATGTATTATATATTCAGATGTTAGCCGTCCTGGCCGGGGAGGGCGGGATATAAATAACATTTATTATTATTATTATTATTATTATTATTATTATTATTATTATTCCTGCAAAGATCTGAATATACCTTCCGAGTAGCATAGGAAGCTTCCTTAAGCTGATTTAGACCATTGGTCCATATATGCCAATACTGTTGACACGGACTGGCAGCAGCTCTCTATAAAGTTTCAGGCAGGAGTTTCTTCCAGTCTAGTACGTTACACATGTATTGCTATTTTTTCCTCCACTTCCTGAAGATTATAATCCCAAAGATGCTTATGAAATCTAAATTATTTAACCACATTATTAAGTATCATTCCATACCTATGAATCACAGCCTTTTCAGCACTTTGCAGTGAAGTCAGATAACATCAGACCCATAGGCATAGCTTTCAACCTTCCCTTTTTTTGCGGGAAATTCCTTTATTCCAGTGCCATTTCCCGCTGCTATCCCGGATTGTTAGATATCCCGTAGACTGTCCCCGGGACAGGTGAGGCTGCTGATCCCTTATTTTCGAATCTGAAAGTTGACAGCTATGCCCATAGGTACAGAACATGCTGCCAAGGGCTATCCCTTGCATATGTTGGCCAAGAAGGGATTGTTAGTGACCTCGTGGTAATTTCCATATACCTATGGCTCAAGGGAAGTCTTCTTCAGGTGAGATTGCCCCAAAATATTGTGTGGTTACATAATATTTCTCTTCCTACAGAGCTTTCTGGCTCAGGATCGCAGCCTTGTCCTATAAGAAATAGATAGATAGATAGATAGATAGATAGATAGATAGATAGATAGATAGATAGATAGATAGATAGGAGACCTAGGAGGAAGGGCTAATAGAACTTAAAAGGAAGATCTGCTTAAATAATTTCATTCCTGTAACAATAAGTTCTGTAACTATTATCTTTCAGGTTTGTAAGGGAAACTCTTTCTCCTTACAATCTACCTTTCTTTCTTCAAGTAAAAAGGGTGGGGATTATACATGAAGATCTTAAATGAAATCCATGACTTGGAGCGATTGTTCAATTATTATTTTTAATTGCATCCCCTGCCAGAAGTGAGTGAGATTATCTCGGAGCACTGATGAGATCTGTAAAGGTTATTTTAATTGCAGAGAATCTGCGTCGGAGACACTTGAGCATTCCAAAATGTTACACTTAGAAGCAAATTACGAACCTACTATTAATTACAGCCCAGTGCAAAATGACAGCTGAATAGGAATGGAAGGAAGACGATCGGTGAGCTTGAGCAGGTTTGGGGAAACATCTGTGGAAATAGTGGACTGATGGGAAGAATGCTGTTTCCTAGACTGGAATGTTGGTTACATTAAGGTTACTGCCCCTCAAAGAAGGATACTGTTGAGCTGAAAAAGCAGTAGAAAGGGGGCAAACGGGCCAAAGAGCTGGAGAAACTCTCTTGCAATGAAAGATCACAATGTTTGTGGCTTTTTAGTTTAGGAAATACATAGAATGGGAAATATTCTTCATTAAGAATATGCTCATTGTGCTTTACAGGTAGAATCTAGGCATATTTACTCAGAAATAAGCATCATGGAAGGGACGCGGGTGGCGCTGTGGTCTAAACCACTGAGCCTAGGGCTTGCCAATCAGAAGGTCGGCGGTTCGAATCCCCGTGACGGGGTGAGCTCCCGTTGCTCAGTCCCAGCTTCTGCTAATCTAGCAGTTCGAAAGCACGTCAAGTGCAAGTAGATAAATAGGTACCGCTGTGGCGGGAAGGTAAATGGTGCTTTCGTGCGCTGTTTTGGTTTTGCCAGAAGCAGCTTAGTCATACTGGCCACATGATCCGGAAAAGCTGTCTACGGACAAACATCAGCTCCCTTGGCTAGTAAAGCAAGATGAGCGCCGCAACCCCAGAGTTGTTTGTGACTGGACTTAACTGTCAGGGGTCCTTTACCTTTTAAGCATCATGGAGCTCAATGGCACTTACTTCCAGCTAAATATGCACACGGTTATAGTCTTATGCAGTGGAGGGGGTTTTGTGTAAAATATAAGGTAAAAGCGCTGAGTGCCAATACAAAATGGCAGCAAAAGAAAAAATGTGGTCGTGAGTACCATTGTTTCAAGTGTTGTTAATGATCACTAAGGATCCGGCAGGAGTAGTATAAAACAAAGACATTATTTAAACCTGCTTTCTTTAATTCCTAACTCTCTCCAGCTCTCATGCACATGCCCTCTCTCTCTTTCTCTCTCCTTTCTGTGCTGAATCACTTCCTGGTAGCTGTCCCTTAACTTGTTCCTCCCTCTGCATTTCCAATTCCTTTCCCTAACTGCTATCCAAGCCTCTTACAATGGTACCTCTGGTTGCAAACGGGATCCGTTCTGGAGCCCCGTTCGCAGCCTGAGCAGAACACAACCCACGTCTGCGTGTGCGGCGGCTGCGGTTCACCGCTTCTGTGCATTCGTGTGATGTCATTTTGAGTGTCTGCGCAAGCGGCAAAACCTGGAAGTAACCCTTTCCAGTACTTCTGGGCCACCGTGGGATGCAACCTGAAAAGATTTAACCCAAAGCGTCTTTAACCCGAGGTATGACTGTACTTAGTTCAGCATGCATTGATACAGCCATGACACATGCAAAAAGCACTGGTCTTAGAAGAATGTGCGGAAGAATCAAGTTTTGTAGTAAGGAAGCATCAGACATCAGGGGCAAATGACCATTGAGACTCGCTCCTCACGAGCCACGCTTCATACCCTTCTTGAGTGTGTTTTCCTTTTCCTGGCTAGAAACTTAGAGAGGGATATGTAAGTAAGAGCTGTTAACCGTGGAACGGTCTCCTTTGGGAGGTTGGGAAGGTTTTTAAGCAGAGGTTGGGTGGCCACCTGTCACGGATGCTTCAGCTGAGATTCCTGCCTTGCAGGGGGTTGGACTAGATGACCCTGGGGTCCCTTTCCAACACAATTCTATGATTCTTTGTGAGTGTGTGTAGAAACTAGTCTATTGTACAAAGGTAAAATGTACACTTGTTGCTTTGCATATTTTTGCCTCTGGTCCTGCCTACCAGTGGTGAGAGCCAGTGTGGTGTAGTGGTTAAGAGCGGTGGACTCGTAATCTGGGGAACCGGGTTTGCTTCCCTGCTCCTCCACATGCAGCTGCTGGGTGACCTTGGGCCAGTCACACTTCTCTGAAGTCTCTCAGCCCCACTCACCTCACAGGGTGTTTGTTGTGGGGGAGGAAGGGAAAGGAGATTGTGAGCTGCTTTGAGACTCCTTTGGGTAGTGATAAAGTGGGATATCAAATCCAAACTCTTCTTCTTCTTCTACCACTGGGATGTAGACCCTTGGAAGATCACCCAGGTGGAAATGTGACTCTCAGCCTGAAAAACCCTGCTCTAGGCCCATTCAGGTCTTATTTAAATAGGTACCTCATCACACCTGGGTTGGGTGAGAGTGCTAGCCCCATTCTTCCTTCTGTTGCCTTCCAAGAGTCTACAGGTCCATATCGGATCCCTATATATTTTGGAACGCTAAAGCAAAAACGGACACCAAGGAGGCATCAGAGTCAACTCACTTGTCCCTGCAAGAGCATCCCCAAATGTGATATTTTCCCTATTTAATGAATGCCCAGATAGGATGCCCCTCAAACCACCTTCACCTGCCAATCCATTTATTCATTATTACACACTGTTTGATTGTTTAAAAAACCCAAATGTAGTTTATAGAAGATCAAATAGTAAAATCAAGAAAAATGTACAGCCCTACTTCAAACACCCAAAGTTAAAATTACCTCAACTCACTAAGCACCTGGGTAGGCTTGTCTAAACAGGAATGTTTTTGGCACCAAAAAGGGCATAGTGAGCAGATGCCTGCTTGATCTCAATAGGCAGTGAGTTCCAAAGTGCACTAACCGACCAAATTCTTACAAATGTGAAATGGGCATTATGTGGCACCCAGCGTGGTGCCAGTTCTGCTGGTCAAAGCAGTTGAATGAGCATGTGTAGGATAAGGTGATTTTGTGGGGATTCTGTTCCCCAGTGGTTAAGGGCTAAAGATATCAATAAAAAGTATATCTTACTCCCCCCAGCTTTGCTGCCATTGAGGAAATGTAGTTCCTTCCTTCTTATGACTTCACACTGTCAAGTTCTGGTGTTCCGATTCCCTTCAGCTGTGTCTCAACAACCTGAAAAGTGGCTCCGGATGCCAGATTAGGCTTGTTCTTCTTTTCTGAGTTGTCTCAATTCCAAAATGCAGTACATCAAAATAGAATATAGGTTGGGCGTGGCTCTTTATACCTGCAGGAGATGAGCAGCGGGAGGTTTCTGGTTTCGTTGAGAAGTTGGAAGACAAAACGACAGATGAGGCTCCACACAGTTTCTCCACATGAGAAGTAGTCTAATGTTCTTGGAAGGGCATTTGAATGTATAGTTGGAAGGGAGCTTTTAGTGATTTGATTTGAATGAAATTGGTTCCATTGATTTGTTTCAGGATAAGCTACTTTACGTAGCGGCGACCGGCAGTTGTTTGCATTTGTTTCTCTCAGGCCTCTCGGAAGGCTGTTAGCATGCTTTCCTTCATGCTTAAAAGGCTTGGCTCAGGCATCAGAAGTCTGTGTCTTTCAGTTTCATCTCTGTATACTAAAAGCATGACGACTCCTGTGCTGTTAGTATTTTTTCTCTAATAAACTGTTTTTCATTTCACAGGTGGCCTTCAGCCTTCGTTAGAGATCTCACTGCTTTGAGTGGCTGGGTTTCTAGGACAGCAAGAGCATTATGAGCAGCCCTGAAATCTTCTAACACCCTGCCGTGTCTGTCGCAACTTCAGTTTTCATCGACATCAGGTAACCAATCTGGCGTCAGATTAGCAAATGAAATTTAGGGACGCAGTAGCTGAAATAAGATTTCATTGGCTTGATTAGACGGATTGTCCCTAGTAATCACGCTTTCACAACTGTAAGGCTGTAGGATAGAGTGTTAAATCCTGAACCCATTTGTTTTATTGAATGCAGGGTGCTAGGCTCATGCTATTATCAGGTTGCTTTTGAGCATCTTTCTTGTTCGTCTCTGTGTTGGTGGTTTTTCACCAACATCAGTAATTTGTTCATAGCTGTAGTCCGAATGTCTTTTTATTTGGGGGGTTTATATCATGGTGGTTTGGTACCAAGGATGTTATACAATCTAAGGGATGAGAGTGTATGCAAAAGAGAGAGAGAGAATGGATATGGAAGCATTGCCAACTAAAAGCAGTGCTGTTTCAGTGGGCGTAGCCAAAATGATTTTACCTCATGCCTGCTTTTAGTACTGCTTTAGGCCATCATTTCTGGTGGTTTGCTGTTTCTTTTAATGTTTAAGCAAAACTTATAAGGTGCTTTGACTATATATTAATGTAGAAAAGCAGAGAATAAATTCTGTGCATACAGAAATATTATTGTTCAGAAGTACCTCACACCTGTGCTTGACATTAAAGCAAAATGTTTAGTTTGGAAGGTGTCACCCCCCAGTTTTGTTTAGTTTCACTCATTCTGGCATCTGCTTTGCATACAGGATCCTTACATTGTTGCAAACATTACATTTTTGCAAACATTATAAACAGTTTTTAAATGGTGTCTGGTTAGTTTGCTTTTTGTTTCTTCAGGAAAGCAAACTCTATTTTGCACGTACAGTGGTACTTCGGGTTAAGTACTTAATTCGTTCCGGAGGTCCGTTCTTAACCTGAAACTGTTCTTAACCTGAAGCACCACTTTAGCTAATGGGGCCTCCTGCTGCTGCCGCGCCACCAGAGCTCAATTTCTGTTCTTATCCTGAAGCAAAGTTCTTAACCTGAGGCACTATTTCTGGGTTAGCGGAGTCTGTAACCTGAAGCGTATATAACCTGAAGCGTATGTAACCCGAGGTACCACTGTATCAGTTTTGTCAGGAAGTTCTCTCCCAGTTGTTGCTGTTTAGTCGTTTAGTCGTGTCCGACTCTTCATGACCCCATGGACCAGAGCACGCCAGGCACTTCTGTCCTCCACTGCCTCCCGCAGTTTGATCAAACTCATGCTGGTAGCTTCAAGAACACCATCCAACCATCTCATCCTCTGTTGTCCCCTTCTCCTTGTGCCCTCCATCTTTCCCAACATCAGGGTCTTTTCCAGGGAGTCTTCTCTTCTCATGAGGTGGCCAAAGTACTGGAGCCTCAGCTTCACGATCTGTCCTTCCAGTGAGCACTCAGGGCTGATTTCCTTAAGAATGGAAAGGTTTGATCTCCTTGCAGTCCATGGGACTCTCAAGAGTCTCCTCCAGCACCATAATTCAAAAGCATCAATTCTTCTGCGATCTCTCCCAGTACATTTTGTATAATAAGAATTTGTGTGGCTTCTGAGCAGGAAGGAGACGGGTGACCAGTCTTGCATGTGACCATGGTTGGCTAGCCTAGAGACTGACTTGCAAATTTTCATCCTGCAAATTATTTCTGTTAATGATTAGCATGCTTATATCACACAGACAAAATGTAGAATGCCCTAGATAGGGGTGGGAAACTTGTGGCTTTTCAAATGCTGGAGAGGCACCAATTTCCCATCCCTGCTGTCATATTTTTAAAAAGCAAGTTAATAGAATGTTAGCCTGGACTCCTATACCCACTTATATGGCAGTAAATTCCATTAAAGTCAGTGGGAATTACTTCTGAGCACACATGTATGGAATTGCACTGTCCTTACCAGAGTTACACTGTCAAAGGACTGCCTGAAACAGGGGACTTAATCTGGTTATCTAGGGCTTTTGGTTGATCAAGTATTCTATTTTAAATTTTTGTAGCCGAAATGCACAAATAATCTGGACTGTCATGTTTCAGATCTTATTTTCTCCCACAGCTCCGTGATTATGATAATAACTTTAAATGTGCTGTCATATGCTTAGTGGAAAACAGAGGAGAAACAGCATTAAAGTTACAAGTCAGACATCTGCTGATGCCAGTCGTAGAGAGAAACTGCAACGTTAAATTATGAGATGACTCTTTTGGATTTTAGCCAATTTTACATTGAATAAAATCTTCTGCATTTGAGAGCAAAAGAACTGTTCGCACCATGTTCTATTACATTCCTTATGAGGCTTCCCCTCTACATAAAGTGCAGATACGACATTGAAAATTAACTATTTGAATGCTTTTTTTAATGTCTCATACCTTCATAGCTCTTTTTCGGTAAGCTTGCATAGCCTTTCACTAGTCTTTGGCTAGGAAATATAAGGATCTTTATGGCGGCTTATCCGGATAGACAGACGCACTGCAGTTTTGAGCTAAACAATGATCGCAAAAAAATTTAAAAAATGGTTTTGTGCCATATGGAATTGAAGGCCTGACTGGTTTTTTTATTATTATTATTAAAAATGTCTTAGTTTACAAAAATACGTGCATTGTCTTTTTTCAAGTTGTGTTTTTTACAAATCAGTTTCATTTGTTGTGAGGCAACAGTGTTGCATGCAGTATTAGGTTGAGGAGAAAATAGGGAGAGGGGTAGTAATGTTTCTATTCTTTTACTTAGTATATGTGTGTGGTTTTGTGTCAGCATCACTTGTATGGGTTTCTCTTACTATTTGGGAGGTTCGGGTAGCCTAGGGTGTGGTTGGTAATTAATTAAT
The DNA here is from genome assembly GCF_965112155.1 of Podarcis liolepis. NCBI lineage: Eukaryota > Metazoa > Chordata > Lepidosauria > Squamata > Lacertidae > Podarcis > Podarcis liolepis. The sequence goes on from NC_139556.1 coordinate 69,156,975, forward strand.
TAATTATACCCTGCCCATCTGGCTGGGTTTCCCCAGCCACTCTGGGCAGCTTCCAGCAAAACATTACAATACAATAATTCATCAAATATTAAAAGCTTCCCTAAACAGGGCTGCCTTCAAATGTCTTCTAAAAGTCAGATAGTTGCTTATTTCCTTGACATCTGGTGGGAAGGCATCACTACCGAGGCAGGCATCACTACCGAGAAGGCCCTCTGCCTGGTTCCCTGTAATCTCAATTCTCGCAATGAGGGAACCGTCCGAAGGCCCTCGGCACTGGACCTCAGTGTCTGGGCAGAATGATGGGGGTGGAGAGGCTGCTTCAGGTATACTGGGCCGAGGCCGTTTAGGGCTTTAAAGGTCAGCACCAACACTTTGAATTGTACTCAGAAACAAACTGGGAGCCAATGCAGGTCTCTCAGGACCTGTGTTACAGTATATGGTCCCGGCGGTCGCTCCTAGTTACCAGTGTGGCTGCCGCATTCTGGATTAATTGCAGTTTCCAAGTCACCTTCAAATGTAGCCCCACGTAGAGCACATTGCAGTAGTCTAAGTGGGAGATGACTAGAGTATACATCACTCTGGTGAGACAGTCTGCGGGCAGGTAGGGTCTCAACCTGCATACCAGATGGAACTGGTAAACAGCTGCCCTGGACACAGAATTGACCTGAGCCTCAATGGACAGTTGTGAGTCCAAAATGACTCCCAGGCTGTGCACCTGCTCCTTCAGGGGCACAGTTACCCCATTCAGGACCAGGGAGTCCCCCTAACCAGCCCACCCCCTGTCTTTGGTTCTCTTTGGTTGGCTGTAGTGAGATTGGTTATGTGTGTGAAGGGGTGGATTTTTGGGACAGGTTAGCCAGATTGATTCATATCCTGTCGGTGGATTCTTCTTGTTGTCTTGTTGGGCTATGTATGTGTTAAAGGGAATCCATACTGGAGTGGAGGTGTCTTCTTCTATTTGTCCCCGACTGGTTTCTAAGAATTTCCAGTTGTTACTTTAAGAGCTAGATAGTCATAAGTTGATGGCTCATAATGGGCCTTCATCAATGCATAGATACTGTATGCGTGCTTACCCCTTTTGGTAATGAACGTTTTAAGTACATTTCCGTGCAAAGAATGGGATGACAGCATATTTGCATTCAGACCAAAAATACAGCAAAACTGCCACACCAGCAAAGCTCTTGTCCATGGAAGTTTATGCAAAAGTAATACTAATTTATGGGACTCTTTTTGGTTAAATGATGTGCCTTTTCATGTCAGATGAGCTGGTGGAGTTGAGGTATGTGCAGTTCCCAGGAGAGTTGTCTTCTCTTTTTTGTTTCTGCATGCATGTGATGTTTTCAGTTCTAATGTTTTCTTCTGATGTATCCAAAAAGTTTAAAAACCACCCTTGAAGGAGAATTTCTGTGTACTGCCAGCTTTTTTTTAATGAAGAGGGTATAAGCACTGTCTGCCCCTGTTGTAGATTTCCTATGATCTCACTGAGGTTGCCATAACCTTGCCTTCAGGCTTTCTTGGTGGTTTATGAAATCACCTTTTCCACAGCTTCTTATAAACAGTTGTAATTTTAAAAATGGCTGTCATCATCCTGGAAAAGCATAGGAAGTGACTCAAACAGTGAATACAGTCATACCTTGGTTCTCAAATGACTTAGTTGTCGAACAAATCAGCCCTCGAACGCCGAAAACCTGGAAGTAAGTGTTCTGGTTTTCAAACGTTTTTCGGAAGCTGAACGCTTCTGCTTGAGTGCAGGAAGCTTCTGCAGCCAATCGGAAGGCACACCTTGGTTTCTGAACGGTTTTGGGAGTCGAACGGACTTCCAGAATGGATTAAGTTCCAGAACCAAGGTGAATATCTGAAAAGTATAAGTGAGGGACAGATAACGCTAGAGGGATTTAAAGAAGCACTGTGAAATTTGAGAAGTATTGTTAAAAGGGAATAGAAAGGGAAAGGTTTAAATAATGACAATACAAACTTAAGGAATGCGTAATTTAAATAACGACTATGGATGATTCCCGGAAAAGCTGAAGGAAGTCCAGAAAAGAAATACTCTGTGAAAAATTGGATGTGAAATTATTGTGTGTTTGTGTTTTTGTTGTAAATTAATAAAAATTATTTTCAAAAAAAAAAGTTCCAGAACCAAGGTATGACTGTATCTGTTTTGGTTACTGATGTTATCTACCTCAAATGATCTCATATTTGATACCTTGATATCTGAGATCCTCTGATGAGGTGGGATTCAGCTGCATTTACGAGGGACTGACCCTTTAATGTATCAGTCCCTGCCCTGTGGAACTCACTGCCTGTAGGGGTTCAGCAGCAACCAACCCTGCCTTCTTTCAGACATCTTCTGAAAACTGTTTAGACAGGCCTTCACAATATGATTTTGTTTTCTTGCAACCAACCAGTGTCTACTGATGTTTAAAATTATGTTTCCTAGATATTTACAGTCTGGTTTTATTGAATTTTATATGCTGTACGCTGCCTTGATATATTTGATGTAAATACAAATTCTAAATTTTCAAATCTGGCAAGCAAGAATACTAACATTTGAAAAAGCAGTTCAGAGAAAGGAGATCTCTATGTTATACAATCTCACCAAAAGGATATGATAATTCATGAGACAGGAAAGGGGAAAATGGTCGTGCTATTCATCTATTAATAGGCTTGTGGTTGTGGGTAACTCCACACCAGACGAGGAACTGCCCACAGATAAGGTGCATGCGCATTAATGCCAATGTCTCTTACGCAACCAGCATCCCATTTGAAGTAGAGGCTTGCATGCATCTCCACAGCAAGAGCTGGAGGATGTGGGTATACTGCTAGAAGCTGCCTCTTGGTGATGCCTTAAATCATATTGGCTTTGCCAACCCAGCTGCCAGAGGAATAGCAGCAGTCTGGAACTCAGGGTTTCTACTTCCAGCTTTTGCCTATTTGTCCTTGGTCTGCACACACAAACCACTTTGCCCCAATGGAGATTGCAGACTTCCCTCTTGGGATGAATGACTGGATGGCCAAGACTCTTGGCAGCCACAGGCAAAGTTAGAGCAAAGCAGGCAGCAGTGATTTGTGCAGGCTCATCCAGGTGACCCCTTTCTTGAGCACGCAAGAGTAGTTTTCCGATTGTGGATATTTGTACGGCTGCCACATGCATCTCTCTTCATACTTTGGTTAGCCCTATCAAATAGACTCATTTTTATCGACTGATGCAGCCTTTTGTAGGAAAGTTCTCCAGAGCTTCTGTCACAGTAGGTGAAGGAGCCCACACAGGTCTGAAGGAGCCTACTTTGTTATAACCCTAGTAGGAATGTCCTCCATCCCTGTTTGGCAAAAATGGAAATTTCTGCTTCCTGTGAGTTTCTATTTCACTATAGGGATGAAGGGCATCTCTCCCACTTCTGCTTCACTGTCTGTTTTCCACCTGGAGTGAGATTGGTGGCTTAGGGCTTCTACCGGCGACCTACATATCCCAGACTATTGGTGTTTGCCCTGTTACTTGTCTTCATTTTCTTGTCTTTTTCATTATTGGTTCCTTGTTTGGAGTTGCCATTCCCCGTTGTCAGATTTGGGGTTTGAGGAGTTGTCGTCACTCTGCCAGTCTGGAAGGTGGAATGATTCCTCCCCCTGGAGAGCTTCTGAAGGACTTGCTTGCCGTAGCCAGCAAGAGGAGTCATTCCTGCCAGGAACATCCCATCACCAAGCAGACGTTTGCTATAGCTAGACATTTCCACTCCCTCCCTCTGTGCAGCTGCAGCCCAAGCCCATGCAAGTTTCTTGGGGCGTGAATTGCACTGCAGCAGGTTGATTGACAGTGCTGTGTGAAGTCACTGTGAATGACAGGTTGTGGAGTGTTGAGAGTGGCAGTTGAGGGAGTTGGAGGAGGTGTTGAGATGGAGTGAGAAGGAAGGTGATTTTATGTGTATGTTTTGGGTACTTCTATCCTGCTTTATAACCCTGAGTGCCCTTTGAAAGAAACTGACAAAAGATTTTCACAATAAAAAACCATGTCTGAGCCTGGTATCGGGAACAAAGATGAGAGAGGGGGGGAAAACATGAGCACCTAGGGGTAAGAGTTTGGATAGCAATCAAAGAGGAGAGTTGCGTACGCCAGGCTGGGGTAGTAAAACTACTTATTGTTTTTTAGTTCTTTTTTTAAAAATAAATAAGTAAATAATGTTTAATATTCTTCAGTTAATGAAGCTGTTCTGCTCTGTGTGGATTCTAGGAACAGCCTACTGGACTGCACGTGCCCTGTATTGATATACACAACTGCAGAGATAGCATGCCTCACCCCACGTGCCTTTTATTGATATACACAGTTAAACATAGAGAGGGAGAGGCCCACTGCTATCTATCTCTCATTAAGGGAAATCTGGATCTATGGGACCAACTGAGTGACTTGTGTAGGACAGAGCCTCACAAGAGACCCCCTGGAGCACCACAGACTGATTTTTGTGCAGTGTGCAGAGTACTGTGGGCTTTATTGTTTTTCTCTTGCTTCTGTGCCCTGTTCTTCCTTACTTGGTTTTGTGTTTCATTGTCCACTCACACTCCTCGTTTCCCCTTAATTTTAGTTCTGATGTTAGCCACCTTAAGCATAGTAATGCAGCTTATAAATGAAATGAGCACAATTGTGTATTTCTCTTTCCCTTCCATGCACTCCTTCTTGGATGTCAGTCTCGGGTTCATGCTTCTTGCATTGTCTCACAATCTCTCCCTCCAGAGATTGTGGCTGGAGAAGGAAGGCATATTTTTATTTATTAATTTCTATACAGCTCTATATTTTTAAGAAAAATCTCAAAGCAGTTTACAGCATATTAAATCAATAAAACATAAATAAAACATTCTGAAGAAAGTAAAATACAGTGGTACCTCGGGTTAAGTATTTAATTCGTTCCGGAGGTCTGTTTTTAAACTGAAACTGTTCTTAACCTGAAGCACCACTTTAGCTAATGGGGCCTCCTGCTGCTGCGCCGCTGGAGCACGATTTCTGTTCTCATCCTGAATCAAAGTTCTTAACCCGAGGTACTATTTCTGGGTTAGCGGAGTCTGTAACCTGAAGCTTATGTAACCTGAAGCGTATGTAACCCGAGGTACCACTGTATAGAGTATACAGTCAAAGCAACATAACAGAGAACTAAAATATTATCTTAAAGATTTCAAAATAAAACATTACAAAGGAGGTCAACTACAGAATACATATTTAATATGTATAATGTTCCCTTCCAAGCATACTGTGGTCTTGATGACATTCACCACCACCCTGACACAGGGATTTCATTTTATTTTTTGGTGTTTTATTTTTAAAGACCAACAATGAAGTTGCCAATCACAGTGCTAACATCACTTGTAGTTTGGTCCTTAGATATAAAAAGTATTGCTTGAAACTATTAAAACAAGGACCCCTTCTAAGAGATTGCTGGAGCTGTTGTGGAACGTCCTTGCATTGAGTGCCAGAATGTTAAAATAGTGCAGGCTTCCTCAGCCTTGGCCCTCCAGATGTTTTGAGACTACAATTCCCACTGGTCCTGCTAGCTAGGGATCATGGGAGTTGTAGGCCAAAAACATCTGGAGGGCCGAGGTTGAGGAAGCCTGAAATAGTGCATAGCAGACATGGTGGCTACAGCGAGGACAGGAGTGCCAGCTTGGCCCCACGACCGTGGCTGCCATGCAGCATGCATGCCCCTGGCACTGAAATTTGTGGGTGCCCTGTCCCTTCATGAAGAATTTTGTGGGTGCTCAGACACCCAGGGCCCCAGAGAGTTGGCACCTACGAGCAAGGAGAAATTATCACACCATTTCCAGCAATAGCACCTGCTGTAGCTCTTAAGATGTACAAGTTCCAGATGAATACAGGGTGCAGAAATCTCACATTGGGGGGAGATGCATTGGAGGGGCGCAGAGCAATCCAAACTATAGGAAGACAGGGTAATTTATGCCAGGGTAAATTATGCTGGTGTAATTTCACCTACTCCTTTCAGGAGAAGGTTACTGCTAGCCGAGCTGGCTGAAGCCTGGCAGAGGGAAATCAAGCCCTTAAAACAGAATTGGACTTACAAACCTTCCTTTTTGCCGGTGTAACTTCTACTGGGTTGCTAGGTCATGTGACTGAGTTAAAAGGAGTTTCAAACAAGGGTAGGTTTTCCTCTACCCCACCCTTTTGGGGGGACTTACTCGGGCCTCAGCCAAACCAGGATGAAGGAACTTAACACTGGGATGGGGGACTTCAGCCACCTGAGCCTAGCTGATCCCAGGCCCAGCTACAGACCTGACTGTTCCCAATCCCCCTCATCTTGATGGGTCTTAGGTTTGGCTAAGGTTCTGCTTAGTGTCTCAGGTGTGCTGGAGGATGCTCTGCTTCCTGTGTATGAAGAGCAAGGAAGTTTGGCTCCATTAAGAGCTGTGCTAATAGTGTCACTTAAAGGTAGCAACGTCCATATGGGAACCACTTTTGGAAAAGCATCTTTCTCTTAGCTGAGGTTGTGTTGCAAGCAAAGGTTCTCAGTCTGGTCTGTGGGCCACTGGTGATCTGCCAGCTTCATTCATGCGGTGTGCAGCAAAGTTGCAGAACAGTTGAGAATATCACTGCTTGACCTTGCACATTAATTTTTTTTCTTTTCTGGTGACTGAAATTGAGGCCATTTTGACCAAGTGCTGGATCAATAGATCAGGCTAAAAAGGCCCTGACCTACGGCCCATGGCCATCATAATACAACACTGGTTTTGATTATTATGTCAGCGCAGAAGGAAAAAGGGTATTGAAATGTGAGTTACACATGTGCTTTGATTTGTATAACAAGAAAACTTTTATTAAGTGGTTGTTCAAGACTTGTAGCAATTTTCAAGTTTTGAGGGAGGAAGGTTGAGTTGTCATCTTTGTTGTTGTTAATTAAATTTATATGCTACCACTCATCTGAAGATCACAGGGCAGTTTACAATATAAAAGCACAAAAATACACACCATAATAACAAACAAAAATATACTCCCCACAATTTAAAGGCCAAAGATGGTTTAAATATTAGCCAAAGATCTGGAACAAGAGGGACATTGGATAACGGGCTGTTTATTTTGGTGATTTCAAATGATTACACACCTTGAATTCTTTCCTCTCCCCATCCTGATTTTAAAAATGCATTTTTAATGCTTTTTTTTTAGGTACAACTTCCAACCTGAAGTTGATTTTCCTAACCTGATGCAGCGTACATTATGGTTCATGTTAACTTTGTTAGAAAATGGATATACGTCCTCCTGGCATTTATTTTGGTTCTGACCATTTGTTTGTGGAAGGAATCGCGGAGAGGATTTTATGTTTCGTTTAAGACAGAAGACCAAGCCAATCATGGACCGTTGAGGCTGTGGAGGTGGAATAGCCTAAGACAAGAAACTGTCCAGGATGAAGCCGTCAATGGCACAGGCAAGCTCCATTTGCCCACCAACACATCTCAAGTTCATGTTGCCGTCACTGCAGTGCCAGCAAGAAGTAAGTTAGTCATAAAACCTGTGAAATTGCCAAGTCCCATCAAAGTGTGGAACAAGGACAGTTTGTCCAGAAACCTCAACGCTAGACTGCAAAAGGTGAGGAAGAATTATTTGCATATGAACAAATACCGTGTGAAGTACAGTGGGCCAAAGTATGCTGCTAAATCCAGCCCCCAAAAAGTGTTGTGCCAGCTGCAGAAGCAACTGAACTTTGGGATGATCACCACATCAGATGGGCCCTTCAATACATCGGAATGGGAGACCTACCTGCCAAGGAAGAATATCAGCATGGAAGTGGGGCAGATGGGCCGGTGTGCAGTTGTGTCCTCTGCAGGATCCATGAAGTCATCTCATTTGGGGGAAGAAATAGGTTTGCATTATTCCTCTGCCATTTATTAAGCAACAAAATACAGTTTGAAATCTTTGACTGGGGGTGGTGGGTGGTTCAGTGTTACAGGGCTAGAAAAACATTTAATTTTGAATTAAATCTGAAGAAGTGTGCATGCACACGAAAGCATATACCCAGAACAAGCTTAGTTGGTCTCTAAGGTGCCACTGGACAATTTTTTACTTTATTTGTTTATTTAATTTTGAATTTATTGAATTTGCTGGTAGGACCTTTTCTCTTCTCTCTTCCTGCCTTTCATTGCTCAGTGACCACAGATGTCTCGTAGGAAGTGAGTGTGGGATCCTGGAACATTAAAACTGGGTATTGGGTATTATATTTGAAATTAGGGCAAGGCATTGCTAGAATTGGCATAGTAACATGTTAAAGCACTTGTGTGTTAAAACCTTGGGCTAGCTCAGGTTTAGACTTAGAGCAGGTGTAATATTGCAGGCCTAATTCTAAACCAGGCATCCCCGACCTTCGGCCCTCCAGGTGTTTTGGACTACAATTCCCATCATCCCTGACCACTGGTCCTGTTAGCTAGGGATCATGGGAGTTGTAGGCCAAAACATCTGGAGGGCCGCAGGTTGGGGATGCCTGGTCTAAACCTTGCATTGTAATCTCACTTCAGCCATGAAGTCACAAGGAGGCCTTAGAATAAGGGTAGCTAGCATGACGCTCTCCATATGTTATTCCTGACCATTGGCCATACCAGCTGGGCTGATTGGAGGCATCTGGAAAGGATTATGTTTGCTACCCCTGCCTTACAGTATTTCAGCTTCTGCAGACATCCCCACCTGTAATTTGGAGATAATATACTGATCTATCCTACAGGGTTGTAAGGATGATTGAGATAATGTACATGCAACATTCTGAACTCCGCTTGAATGATTTTAAATACAGTTATTCACCTGTCCAATAGGGATCCCCAGTGGTGATAGGCAGTGTAAAATAAAATCAAAACAATATGACAACCTTGTAAAAATCCATAAAATATAAACTACCGTATTTTTCGCCCTATAGGACGCACTTTTCCCCCCAAAAAAATGAAGGGGAAATGTGTATGCGTCCTATGGGGCGAATGCAGGCTTTCGCTGAAGCCTGGAGAGCGAGAGGGGTCGGTGCGCACCGACCCCTCTTGCTCTCCAGGCTTCAGGAGAGCCCCGTCGCCAGCCCCGCAAACTCGGGGGACAGCGGGAGGCGCAGCGCGCCTTTCCCGCTATCTCCCGACTTGGTTAGAAGGCTGGCGGGGGGGGGGAGAAGCCTGCGTCTCCCCGTCGCCGGCCCCGCAAACTCGGGGGACAGCGGGAGGTGCAGTGCGCCTTTCCCGCTGTCCCACGACTTGGCTAGAAGGCTGGCGGGGGGGAGAAGCCTGCTCCTCCCCGTCGCCAGCCCTGCAAACTCGGGGGACAGCGGGAGAGGCGCAGCGCGCCTTTCCCGCTGTCCCCCGACTTGGCTAGAAGGCTGGCGGAGGGCTTTCCCCTCCTCCAGCCCCGCAAGCTCCCAGAGCGATGCCAAAGCTGCACACAGCTTCCACATGGCTCTGGGTCCCGTTCTGGGGGCTGGGGGAGGGGGAAGCTCCGCTTTCCCCTCTTCCAGCCCCACAAGCTCCCAGAGCGATGCCAAAGCTGCCAAAGCCCGAGCTTCCCCAGCCCAGTGCCTGGGGGGGGAATAATTTTTTCCCCTTTATTCCCCCCCCCAAAAAAAAATCTAGGTGCGTCCTATGGGCCGGTGCGTCCTATAGGGCGAAAAATATGGTAAGCCTGTCCCAAACAGTCTCAGTACCTGCTCCCACTTTTTCAGTACCCACAACCAATATTACCTCTGTCTGTGTTAAGCCTCAGTGTCTCATCCACCCCAAAACTCTTAAGCTGCTTCCATTCCAAAACGGCAACCAGACATCAGCTTGAGATCTCTCTCCTTACAAAGTAGGTGCCTTGGGAAATGGAAGTGAAACAGCTGGTACCCCCTTTCACAGCTTTCACATGTCCGCCTTTGCTGAAATTTTCAGTTCACAGTTCTCTGTTAACAGAGGATTTCTTTCAAATGGCATAAGAGTTTCAGGAGCTAATTGGGATGTGGCAGGGCTGATGGGAAGTTTTCACATTCACAGTGGAGAGTTTGATTGTTGTAAGGCTAATGCTCCTCACTGTCTTCTTCCGAAGCAGTGGCACAGTTGGGTTCCAGAGCTCGAAACAGAAACTTTTGAGACTTCAGGGCTTTTGCTCGAGCAGGTGCCTTTCAATTTATATTTCCTCCTCGCTGCTTTCAGATCACCACGATGCAGTGCTGCGGTTTAATGGAGCCCCTACCAGAGGGTACCAGGCTGATGTAGGGCAGAAAACCACAATACGCCTTGTTAATTCCCAGGTAAGTTTGCATGGTATGCGCTGTGCTAAGGGAGCAACAGAAAGGAGTGTGTATTGAGGGCTTTAATGAGAGCTCCTTCAGTTCGTTTTTTTGTTGTTCTGTCCTGAAAAGATTTGCAAGTAAGAATAGCAGCAAAAAGTAGAAGAATCACTTATGTCAGCTCTTTATGCTGCCATTGCACAAGAACACAGCTGATGAACATAAAAGGCCTGCCTCTAAACCTTTCTTAGTGATATCTGAAAAAGTGTCTTTTCACTGTGGAAAGGACAGCAGATTTTTTAAAAAGCACCACCTGACAGTGTGTGGGGAGGAGGGGGAGAGGGAGAGGGAGAGAGAATAATAATTTTGTGCCCATGTTCTACAAAAAATCGTGATGCAGCGGCTCACACATTGCAAAAGCGAGAAGGACCTTCAGAGTAGGCCACAGGGAAATGAGCAGCGCAGCATGATCCCTTTGCATGTTTATTTAAAAGCAAACACCCTGTGTTCAATAGGACTTACTCTAAGGAAAGTGCTCACTCATTCAAGAATGACTAGAATTGGAACGGGATGCTTTTAGGTTTTCTGAATGGGATTTCTGAATTCTCTGCCTGACAAAGAATAAGACCAAAGGAGTTTAATAGGGCTGCAATATTAAGAGAGATCACAGATTTTCCAGGTCCTTGTGCAACCCTTAAGGGCACAATCGGAAGAAAAGCAGTAATTTCTTGGTAAATAAATACCATTGCTCTTTTGTGATGATTTTAAACGGTGTCCCTGGCCGATGATAAAAGGCAAGGAGAGAGAATGCAGACACACACTCTTGTCATTCATAGCACAGCATGGATTTTGCTTCACTTGCCCATCTAAAATACCTTTATCTTGGAAAGCTCAGTGGCAAAGCATCTGTTCTGGATGCAGAATGTCTCAGGTTCGGTCCCTTGCATCTCCAGATAGGGCTCGATATGCCCCCTTGTCTGAAACCCTAGACAGCCACTGCTGGTTAGTTTAAACAATGCTGGGGTAAATGGACCACTGGTTTGACCAAGTATGAAATAGCACATTGTATTCCTATGCACCTATCACCATTTGAAAGTGTTTTAAGAAAAACTGTTCCCTTTCCCTTATGGCAGGCATGTCCAAAGTCTGTTTTGGGGGCCTAATCCGACCTGTTGGTTGATTTAATCCGGCCCCTGTGACAGTATATGTCCTGGGGTAAAATGCTCTTTGAAAAAAGTTTGGGCACCCCTGCCTTATGGGGTATTCCGGAGCCCATATAGAGTCCTTAAGTGGGTTCCCTATTGGTAGGAGAAAACAGAGGCCAACCAGGGTATATTGAGAAGCAAAGCGGCTAGTAATACTGATCGTTATTAAAGGAGCTGTTGCAGCAGGGTCCCCACACGCAGGAGGGAGGAGAGCCCTGAACAATGGTGTGCAAGCCCTTACATAGACATTTGAAATTGCCCACCCTGTAACCCAAGGCCACCCACCCAAAAAAAGATCATCACAGAAGGAGGCAGTCTACAGCAGAAATACTGTCTGCCAGGATCAAGGTCACCGATTGCATTACCTGGGCAGTCTAGCTATTCTTTTGTAATGGTTAATACTTTAGTTCCTGAGTCCAGGTCACAGGCTCGCTCTATTCATACACAAATACGCTCTTAAGACAGGATTTGCAAGCAAAAAGACAATGGGAAGGCTTTCCCATTTGCCTCCCTTACTGCAGAGGAATATTTGAGGCCATTGGGAGAGTCAAAATGGCTTCAGGATTGCTCTTCCATACTATTTCAGACACATGGTTCATATATTTAGATATATGTGCATTGATGAATATTTATTCTATATTTGAGACCTTAAAATTCTTCTCACTCTGGGGCACCATTCCATTTCAAAGTCTAAATCTGATGAAGGAAGAGTCAATGTTCTCCAAACCACGTCCGCAATTGCGAATGACCTCTTCACTGCAGCATTTCAACCCTCTATGCCCTCAGTTCAGTTTGGATATGTGGTGTCGCCAAAGGGATGCCATGATCCCTGCAGCTGGCCCCGTCAGACAACTTGATTGATTGGAGCAGCAGGAAGAGGCGGAGGCCTTTTCCTAAAACTATGAAGGATGGTGGGAATGGAGCAGCTGAAAACTAATCCTTAGGCACTTCGTGTTCTCTGCCGTAAAAGCCTCCATGTGGGAAGTGTCGCTTCCAGTATTGCCCCATAGTCTGATGGGGGGACAACATGTGGTGGGAGAGAGTAAATCACACCTGTTGTCAGAAATACAAGAAAGCTAAACTGAAAATTAGCATTTACACAGAAGCCGGTTTTAATATATATATATATATATATATATATATATATATATATATATATGAATGATATGCCATTCTTCATCCGTGTAATAGCTAACGCAGAATGAATTACAGAGGCAAGTAAGTCCAGAGTTAGCAAAGCAGTCTAAAGCCCAAACAGTTAAGTAATGAAGTAGTTCATTAGGAGTCGTACAGGGGAACACAAGTAAATCTGGTAGCAATTTAGCTACAAGCTGATGAAGGGCAGAAAGGCACTGCAAGCGGGATTGTGAAGCTGCGGCAGTACTGGTGTGGACGTACTGTGCTAAAAATAGCCAGAAGTATCTGGTGGCAGCATACTAATGAGGCAGCGGAATTAATGGAGAAACACTTTTGCAGGTTCGTGCAGAACTGCCCCTGAACCTCAGTGTGCAGAAGCAGTGGAAAGTGAAGATGATGATGATGATGATGGTGATGATGATAATTTATACCCCACCCACCTGGCTGAGTTTACGCAGCCACCCTGGGTGGCTCCCAATCGAGTGTTAAAAACAATACAGCATTAAATCTTAAAAACTTCCCTAAACAGGGCTGCCTTCAGATGTTTCTTTGCCTTTTTGCTTGCCTGATCGGAGAAAGGGGCGTGACCGGCATGTGCACAGATACCTCTGGCTTGGTTGTGTGACTTGAATGCAGCCTTCTGCCACACCTGTGGCCCCACCCACTTTTGCTTCCGCCTCACCCATCTCTGGCACGTGCTCCCGGAAGGTTGCCTGTGAGGGCAAGTGGCCTTTGGGTACAAAAAGTTTCCCCACAACTTGCCTTAGTACTGTAACTAAGCCAAGATAGTGTGACTGGGACAGACACACATTTCCCCTCTTACTCACACATGTCTCCATATTTCTTTCCTTGCTCTTTTCTCCCCTGTGTTGACTTTTAGACTCTATGCTCCAGATGCTTTCCCCCCTCCTTTTTTCTAGCATCTTTAGATTTAGAGAGGTTTTTCTGTGGGAAACGTTTCAGTCAGAGCAGTTGTAACCATCAGAATAAAAATGTTTGGAAGCGGGTCAGTCTAGCTTATGGGTCGCGATTGCTGATTTGTGCTTTCTGAATTATATTTTTCTTTCGACACAGAGGGCATGGCATTCAGAGTGCTACCATTCAAGTAACATGTATTGGACACACCCATGAAGTTCTGTTTAATGCAAATAAAGTCTTATCACTTATTCTGCTTTTAAAGATAGCCGTAAAGATAACAGTGGCTTTTTTAAAAAAAATGAAATGTGCCATTTGCACTCAAGCTTGCCGTTCTCACACACAACCTGGACATATTTTGGGATCATTTGACTTTGAGAGCTGAGCCCATGCCAGAATTTGACCCTATAACCATTAACACAGACAACAGAGATAAATCAAAAGTAAATTGACTGCATCAAGGTGGGGAATTGGCTTGCTTACTGTAAATCAATAAACGGAATAAATAACCCTAGTAATAGGCTAAGTTTGAGAGTTTAAGACCAATACAAGAGTTAATTATATTGATAATTATATTGATAATTAATTATATTGATAAGTTAAAGCATTCCTGGGAACATAGAGAAACTCTAGGATGCATTGACATGGGCCACGGAGATCAGACTGACTTGCTTTAGGAAGAGAAAGGGAGGTTGTCAGAGGATGAAGGAGGTAGTAATTTTATGGGGTGTTGGGAAAGGTTTTAGGGAAGGATCAGAAGAAAGCAATTGGATGAGTTTGGGACATGACAAGGAGAATAAAGGGAGCGGGTCTCAAACTGGCTCAAAATTAAAACAGAAGCAAAGACAACTCTTGTCTTCTTGGCCATGAAAGGGTGGTAAAGGGTTTAAAGTGGTGCCAGCCAGGAAAAGTCTAAAGGCTTTAGAAATTGCTTCTAAAAAAACATCATTCTGTTTCTAGGTGATTAGGGGATTAATGTAATCTTTTGGGCTCTACTGGAAGGAGCCTCAGGCCATTGACACTACTTGATTAATAATTGTGGGAAGGAGTGCATAGGAAGGAGTGCCCCGTGCAGGTGATAATATCTTGCCTTAACACTTCCAGATTGAGTCAGATGCTGTTCTGTTTGTTTTAAACCCACAAGTGATAAGGGGAGATAGCAGAGATTTACAGTAAAGGAAACAATAGGTTTACCAGAAAGTGTTGCAACTCAGTTTGCTTCAACATGCATGATGAGCTTCCTGTAATGGGGTCTGTTCACCAAAATCCCCTTCTCAGGCACAGACTACCATAGAATAAGCAGAGGAGTGGGGTAGGCTTGCTTTGTAACAAGCTCATTTCCCAGTAAGGATGATCCAGAATATAGGCCCTAGTAGAAAAATTGAAATCTAATCCAGTTGTTTAATAACCCTAGATTGCTGATTGGTGGTTTACACAGGCATTCCCCTGTGTTTTAACGGGGCTGTTCCATTGCACATTTTAATAACGGTCATTTGTATTTTAATGTTTTAATGGGACTGTTTTATTGTGCACTTTAATTATGGTGTGTTTCTAATTACACTGTATCTTAACAAAGATGCTCAATTGGTTTTTTATGCTTTGTAAACCATTTAGAAGCCACGTGGGGATTAAGGAATATATAAATTATTAAAATAAGAACAATATTTCTGTTCTCCCTACTCACATGGATTTTGAGCTTGACGATGAGAGGAACTTGCAGGTGCCTTTTGCAAGGCTTTGTGAGTTGGCTACCTCTGCATAACCCACCTTCATGGTCAGGAAAAAGTTGGGAGATGATGGGAGGCTGTGCCATCAAGAACATATGATGTGGAGGAGAGACTGGTCTCGTTCGCATGTCATGGTAAACCATGTCTTATGGATTACTGCGAAAGAGATTGTTCCCACTTTGCTTCTCCCATCAGGTGAGCTGAAGCGACAAGCCATGAGGTTCGTGAACCCTGGACTGTCACTAGTTTCTCCTGAAGCAAAACAAACCTTAGCTTCAGATCATGGTTTGTTTCCCATGATCATGCATTTGCATGTTACAACAGGCCAAACTTTGGCTTGTCGCTGCTGCTTGCGCTAGTAGATGGCCCATGGGTTCCCAATTCTATGATATGAAAGCCATTGACCATTGTGTGCAAAGAAGGCCACTGTCTGGAGAATATAGGTGCTAGGTGCCTGCTGCAATCAAAGATGTGCAGAGGATATTTTCTGTACAGAAGGTGTTTTTGAATTCATTTTTTCACTATAGATGTTTTGGATAACAGGAAATGCAGCTCCAATAAACTTGAGCATCAGGTTTTTAAACTATATAAAATTAACGAATTGTTATAAAAAAAAAGAAGAAATCCATGATAATCTTGTTTGGATCAGTAGTGAGGATGATATCTAGGAAAGGGATGTGTGAATTTTTGATGCTGCTATTGCACTGCATTTCATAGTTGGGTGAACAGAGCTGACCTTGTTTTTAAATTGCTCCAAGCATTCTTTGCCACTGGGCCAGAAGAGAGATATGTTCACTACCTCATGGTCTTTAGCCTGATTTGAGAATAATTCAAGAGAATGTGTGGCTAGGTCATTTAACCCTACTGCATGACTAGATCTGTCTAGATTTGGAGCCACTGTTTTCACTGATCCTGCCCTGGTTATCAAGATCATTGCCCTTGGTTTCAAAAGGAACTGCAGCTTAAAAGTTGCAGTTCTCATGGAACAGTGTCCTGCATCAGTCAGTGACATTTGCCACCAGTAAAGCCTTGCAGTCTGACCCCCCTGTGCTTTTCAGAGTGGCAACATGTATTAATCACCACCTCTTTTGTCATTCCCAGCTTATTACTGTAGAAGAACAGAAGTTTGTTACAGATCCGCAGTATAATTCTGGAATCCTAATTGTGTGGGATCCAGCACCATATCACTCAGGTATCCACGAGGTACGTTTGAGTTATGTGCATATTAAAATAATTGCCTGGAATTGCAGTGGATTCTGGGAGAAGGTTGTGGTCATCCTGAAAATGCATGGTTCTGTGGTTGTAAAGACTAGTACAGGGGAAGACAACCTAAGGCCCGTGGGCCGGATGTGGCCCAATCACCTTCTCAATCCGGCCCACAGACAGTCTGGGAATCAGCGTGTTTTTACATGAGTAGAATGTGTGCTTTTATTTAAAATGCATCTCTGGGTTATTTGTGGGGCATAGGAATCCGTTCATTTCCCCCAAAAAAATATAGTCCGGCCCACTACATGGTCTGAGGGCCCACGGCTGAAAAACGTTGCTGACTCCTTCTCTAGTATCTCCTCACACCTGACACCAGAAGCACCAGGTACCTGAAATCGGCCTAATCCTCAAATCAAAACACTTTGATGCTCCATGTACAGTTCCACCAAGGCTTAGGGCAGCTATTAAATTATTGCCTACAAAGAAAACCAAAGGATAAAAGCACATCCCTTTAATTATTTCCACAACCCCCCAAAAAATCAATTTAAAAACAAACAACCCCTGGATCTATTTCTCTGCAGTTCAGCAAGCTTCTTGTCTAGCAGCATCTCTCTCATGTCTACAATTTCCAAGCCAATTGCCCGCAAAACACTTGAGATTTAAGTGATGCACCTCAGAGCTGCAAAGGCAGCCCTCGCGGAACCACTGCAGCTGTTCTTCTGAAATTCGGCACGGTTCTTCTGCTTGGTGTGGGCACATGAATTTTTTTTTTTTGAGAACATCTCTGAATCAGGCTTCTCTATTTGGAGACAGTTTTGCTAGTATTCGTAGAAGAGCCACAATTCTTTTTTGCTTTTGGTTTCAGTGGTACCAAAAACCGGACTACAATTTCTTTAAAAGCTACAAGAACTATCGGAAAAGGCACCCGGAACAACCTTTTTATATCCTGAATCCCCACATGCAGTGGCAGCTCTGGGATATCCTTCAAGAAAACTCACCAGAGGATATTCAGCCAAATCCTCCATCTTCAGGGATGCTTGGTACGTTGTTTTCAGGACAAGTCCTGGGTTTCTTCTCTGGACTGTGAGTGGGTGTTACCTATCTTTTCATATAACAGTGAACTTGGCCAGTTGAGTGCCTATCAATGAGAGAAGGGTTTCTACATACTTGGGGAGCTCAGTTTGCAGAAGTATATAGATTTGTAAATTCAAGGAAAAGCAGCCAAAACAGCCAAAAGCAGCCAAAACAAGAACCTCTGAGCTAACAAAACGTTGGTGGCAGTTGAGCCGAGGGAGTAAAAAAGGGATCCACAAATTCAGTAGAATCAAGTCTCTGGCTGAGAGCAGCTGAGACATGGAAGAGAAAAAAGAGGTCAATCCATTGCTCTCATTTATCCCTTTCCTCATAAAATAGACTGCTAGATTTCTTAACAAATGCTCATTCTACAACTTCAGTCTATCCCTGGCCTCTGTTATAAGGTGCTGCCACCCCTCTTGCCTCCCTCAAAACACACTTGTTTAGTGAAGCCTTTGACATCACCCTTTAGCATACCTTACTGCTGGGGTAGTCGTCCTGGTGCCCCCAGATGTTGTTGGCTCCCAATTCTCATCAGGCCCAACCAGTTTGGCCACCAACATCTGGAGGACACTATATTGAGCAAACATGTTATTCTCCTGTTGGCACTTGTCTCCATCTTTTGACTGCAAACCAAGGATGGGTGATATCTGTTCCTCCAGATGTTGCTTGATTCCAATTCCTACCAAGCCCTGCCAGCATGCCCAGTGGTTAGGGAGGACAGGAGATGTGCTGTGTCATCTGGAGGGCCACAGGTTCTCCTTCCTTAGTGTAAACACTATTGGGTCAAGGATCTGCTTCTTGTACTTGCACCATGCACAGAGGGAATTATTATTTTCTTCTTCTTCTTCTTCTTCTTCTTCTTCTTCTTCTTCTTCTTCTTCTTCTTCTTCTTCTTCTTCTTTAGCTAACAGTTAGTGTTTGGCACATAGCTTGAACTGCTTCCACCACAGGAAAGAGGCTGGGTTTTTTTTGGATGAAGCATTCTTTTCTTTTCTTTTTACACAGGTACACACACACACACACACACACACACCTTACTTGTAGCTAAATAACTATAACAAAATGATAATTCCTTTACCACCCCATGCCATTTCCTACCCCCCCACACTCCTAAGTATTACTGTATTTACTCGACTCTAATGCACACTTTCTGGGGGCCAAATTACGTTGTGAAAATTAAGGTGCAAGTTAGATTCAATGGCACAATGTTGTTGTTTAGTCGTTTAGTCGTGTCCGACTCTTCGTGACCCCATGGACCAGAGCACACCAGGCAATAGACGGCGCAATAGACTCGAGTAAATACGGTAGTCGGTGTGTGTTTTTAACTCTTGCCACAAGATGGCACTATTGCATAGTAAGATTCTGACACAAAAGAGGATGTGTTTCCAGCTGAATTCTGTTGCTGTGCTTGAATTGATAAGGCGCAAATATTGCCTTGTCTTGCTGCGCAGTGAGATCCTGTGACTGGCAAAGACAGTGGGGCTCTTCAGGGAAGCCCTACTTGACTCAAACATATTCCGTGCTAGTGCAGAAAAGGGGAGGGGTATGATTTACCTCTGAGGACGTCCACAAAGCATGACTGGATGCTGCCCTCATTAGCAGAGCAAATTCAGGAAAGTTGTTAGTGAACATTTCCCTACAGCATGTTCCACATGACAGCTTTGTGAAGCTTCTCTTCTGCCTCGGGATAAAAATAAACTGTTTTTTTCACTGTTAATCATCAGAACGGCACCTTTTCCAGTAATGCGTTATGAATATAAATCATAAATGGCTTTGAGGAATTGTGGAAAATAAATCTGCCAGGAACTGCTATTCACGGAAGCCCATGGTACAGATTGTATCATCATCATTATATAGTGCTAACAGTATGCATGGGAATTTGCAAATGACAAGAGGAGAGGATCCCACCCGAATGGAACTTTGCAATCAGAAATTTGACACAAGGAAAACCGAGAAAGGCAAAGAGGCATGTGTGTGTGTTGTGTGTAAACAGTGAAAGAACATGCAGTTGCATGTGCTTGGGCTTAGTTAGAGGTTCACTCCAATCATTATTATTAAAAGTAATTTATTAATTGTCTTCTAAGCCACTGTCTCAAGCTGATTTACACATAAAATAATTAAAAACTGTTAAAAACACAACACAACAAATGTTTAAAGCAAGACTAAAAACCCTCACAAATGGACACTTGTGATATAGTCCCATTGATCCAATTGGGAAAACATGCCAGAACAAAAATATCTTCAACTATTTCCACAACCCCCCCCCCAAAAAAGTGTAAATAGTCAAGTCATATCTTGATAGGAATGCTATTTTCCAGGACAGGGGCAGCCACACTAAAAACCCTGCTCCGAGCTATTGCAGAGTGAGCGTCTGCTATTTTTGAAACTTGTGGGAGATCTCTCCTGCAAACCACAGTAATCTACTGAGTATGTAACAGATAGGGTGGTCTCTCGAGTAACCTGGTCCCAAACTAGCCTGGTAGCAAATTGGTTGCCGGTACAAATCCCCAAAGAAAGCTGGCCGCCGTCTTCTGCACTAGCTGCCCCCTCCAGATCAACTCCAAGGGTAGCCCCACACACAGCATGTTGCAGTAATCCAACTGTGAGCTTAGCAGTGCATGGAGAACTGTGGTCCAGCTGCCCCAACCCAGGAATGGCCGTAGCTGTCTTATCAACCAATGTTGATCTCAGGTGCAGGAAATGTGGGTGTAGTCACCCAAAATGGCCACTCACTGGGCCTGGTAGGTTGAAGGTTCCCCGCCACTGTTTGAGGAAAGGAACTTTCCTCCTCTGGCCATTAGTCAACCTCAATGGAAGTGCTTCAGCCAGGCAGATGAAAAGCAGTGCCAATGGTTGTGTTTGATTTACCAATGTTGTGATAAGTCGTGAGTGTGCAGCTGACATTTCCATCTCCAAAGACCCTCCTCCCGCTGCTCTGAGCATCTTGGGGCTACTGCAAAGTCTTGTGATGTGGAGGGAGGGAGGAATAGAGGAGGGAGATAGGGCAGAGGCAGATTGTATGAATGGCGCGCGCCCCCCTCCGCTCAGACAAGCAGCCTCCTCCTGATTTCCGCCTCACACTCAAACAACCTGCTCACATCACATAATTTTTATGAGGGTCAAAGGACAACAGCTGTCTGAGGAGAGGAGCGGGGAGGGAATCCCCCCTGCACAAGTTCAGCACGTGATACAACCAGCTTCATTCGTATTGTGGTATATTGTTTTTATGTACAGGCCTCTGAATGAGAAAACCTGGTGATTGTGGCTCATAAAGAGAATGTCTATCACTACACGTACCTGTGGGGAGTTTTGTACATATAAGGGGAAAGCCCACTAGATGGCAGCACAGCTCCAGCTTGGGAATAAAAATGGTACAAGCAATTCCACTTACGCTTTATTTGCTCTCATACGGTTTCCGACATACAGCAGAGAAATGACTTCTATCCATATACCGGTGCAATCTTAGCAGTAATTGAACAGTGTTCAATTGCAACAATCAGGGGTGGAGAAGACGCCATCTTCAACAATATCTATCAGGCCAGGGGGATCTGTAGCCTTCTGGGTTCCCAGATCCCATTATTCCTCACCACTGGCTATGCTACTTGGGCAGGATGGTGGTTGGAATCTAACAACATCTGGATTGCCACAGCTTCCCCATCCCTGCTGTAGAGCCTTTAACTCCTTTTGTCTAGGTTTCTAGTCAAAAGAAAACATCAGGAAGACCTCCTTTCTTCCCTCTGCGTTGCTGAGGATTTCTCTCTCTCTCTCTCTCTCTCTCTCTCTCTCTCTCTCTCTCACACACACACACACACACACACTCACACACACACACACACACACACACACACACACCTCTCATGATTTTTAAACCCTGCCTTCAGGTCACCCATTCTGCTGTGTCTTTTAATGGATCCTTTGTCTCTCTCCCCTCCCTTTCTAGGCATTGCTCTCATGATGAACTTCTGCGACGAAGTGGATATTTACGAGTTTCTCCCTTCCAAAAGGCAGACAGACGTTTGTCATTATTACCAGAAGTTCTTTGACCAAGCCTGCACTATGGGTGCCTACCACCCGCTGCTCTTTGAGAAAAATATGGTGAAGCACCTTAATCGAGGCACAGATGAAGACATTTACACTCACGGGAAAGTCACTCTAACTGGCTTGAGGAATGTGCAGTGTTAGACCTGTGAATCCCCTCTTCTGGGCTTGGAAAAACCCTTCTTGAATCACAAGGCACTTTTTAATTTTTAATTTTTTTAAAAAGAAATTCTAAAGTTGGGCAAGCTGTTCACAATTAACAATTCTTCCATTCAGTACGCCTTAATTTGTGACTGCAGGGTGGGTTGTTTCTACTAAAAAGCAGGCAGAAGAAAGTTCTACCTGAGGCCTCCAGTGTTTAGGAACATCTTCATGTTTCATTGCTCTGTCTCAGAACACTCCAGTCCTTAACTCAGGAACACATAAAATCAGGGCTGTGAATTAAAGTTAGTTTTGGGCTGAGAATTCTGCATTTCTGATAATCTGTTTCTCTCGCCGCCACCACCCCCACCCCCATTTGACGAGTTTCTATCTCTCACGGTGGGAGGATAGATTGTGTGCACACAATCGATGCAAAATGAATATGGAATATGTCCAGTGATTAGGAGTCAGGGCACCTGTGACTATCAAGCTCTTAGCAGTATCTGCTCTTGGTTGTTGGCTGCCAAGGCAAAACCTCAATGATGCTTGCTCCCAGGTAAGTTGGCATAAGATTGCTGCCATAGTTCTCCCCCTCCCCCCCCAAAAAAAATCTCTAAATAAATTATCTGATGTAGCATTTCAAAATGTTCCAGAGAAATCTGTGGGGAAGGGCAAGGCACCAGAAGTCAACTGCTGAACCGTCATAGTGACAGAAGGTTCAGACTAATGAGCGAGTTTTGAGGCCAAGGCTTTATAGGCCTGGGTGAGAAGGGATTGGCCTGTGAAGCCAGTATCTCAGCCTAGGTGGTAGCCTTGCAGTGCAAAGCTTAGCCAGGTTTTCGGCAGTGGTCTGAGCAGCACAGGACAACAGGTCTTGACCCTTGGGTCCCTCTGACACCTCACCTCTGTCATAGCTAAGAGCCCTTCGTAAGACACACAGAAGTAGAGAAAGTGTGAAAGAAGCAAATGCACAAATTGGTTTCATTTGCTTCATTTACCTTGGTTGCAGAATTCCACTTTTCTGGGCGTGGAAATTTGAAGTTGCTTTTCCAGCGTAGAGTCTGTTCTGAGCCTGCATGTAGCTAAGTAGACCTGAGGATTCCTCTTTCTTAACTATCCCATGACTGGACTAAAAACCACACATTCTACAAATCCGTGTCAAAACATGTAAAAGTTGTGTGGTTAGGAATACATTTGAGCTACTTTTAGTGGGTTGTGTATTTTATTCCCTCTGCAAATTTTGGAGTGTTGTGGTTACAGAAGGGATATTCTGGGTATCCAAGACATCCCTGCCCATGGAAATTAAGAGAGTATCTCTGTTGTACTGTGAACAGACACCTGCAAGACACTGAACAGTCATGTTGGCTGGATGCTGGAGATGCTATAAAGTGCCAAACTCTATTGAGTGCTTATGATATGATATATTAATAGCACTTCATATGTTGGTCAGATGAACTCAGTGTGGTACGCAGGGGAAAGAATTGTGACCAGGGTTTAAACACACTGCTCCTAAGTGTATCTATCCACTTCTGACGTCCCTGAAGACAGAGCCAAGAAAAAGTTACCAAGGGGAATTGTTTTCCTATGTCTTTCCACAGCAAAGATGCTCTTGAAATAATCTACTAGTTTCATTTTTAAAATATTATTTAATATAATTTCTCCCCAGGCTTGTCTTTCCACAGCAAAAGAGTACCCAAAATTTATAGCTACCTGTTTCAGAAAACCTGGCAATTGCAATGACAGAGTTATAGCCATGCCAGAGGACTAAGGACTAGCTAAGTTGCTGTTTGGAAGTGTGCCATTCCAGCTCTAGTTGCTTTTGGGTGGCATAATACCCCATGCCTGTGACTGGAAATTAACCCTTGACAGATATGCTGCCATGTGCATTGGGGAGGTAAGATCTTAAAAGCCATGGCAGCCTTGTTATTTTATGCAAATATGTGAATCCACATGAAGATGCCATTTAATCTTGAGCCTGCAGTACACTGCAAGTGTAACAGCCAGGATGCTGTTGGATTCAGATGTGATTGATAAAAGATAATACCTCCTGCCGCCACCTCTAATACAGCAAAAAGTCAGGCCATTTAAAACCAACTGGGTAAAGTCCTGCTGTTGATTAGAGCTGTTTCTATTTTCCTTAATCAGGTTAAATTTTAGATTCGGTCATTGCATTATTCAAGATACAATCAGTTTCATCATCAAGGGTCTGTTGCTTAGATAACTTTACTTCGTTGCCTCTTCTCCCATCTTTTACAACGTTCCATACTATTCTTCCTCCTGTCTTGCTATTTCTTTCAGTGCTCTTCATCTCTTCCAGTCCCTGGAGAGTTCTCAGTAGGGTTGGACCTTTGTCTCTGACTCTTCTCATTCCACTGTCACTTTCTGGCTACTCTCATTCAGTCAAAAGTCTTTGGCTGCCTCCGTTGTGCTGATAACTCCCCAATCTGCTTTTCTGATCTGATCTCCCTCTCCAAACCTCATCTAACCTGTAGATGTCTGGGCAGAAAGGTGACAAGCCTTGTTCCAGTTTCTCCACTGGAATTCTGCCTCACATCTCCCAAGACCAGTGAATGGTGACCTTTACTTTTTCAATACAATCCCCTTTCCTCTAGGATTTGACATGAATGGGAACTTTATTCCTAAGCCTAATTGCCACCTAAGGGGGGGGCAGTTTGTGGGGGCAGATGGGAGGGTTTAGGGGGGGAAATGGGTCGCATTTGCACTTGAACAACAGTTCACAGGACTGGAGAAAGAGAAGGGGGAGGATGATAACTTGAGAAGGAAAAAACGGCGCAAGAGAGCAGGGAAGGTTTCAGAGACTGTGTGAATGGGAAGGCAGGGTGTGGATGTGAGAGAACAGTGTGTGTATATTTGTGTGAGTGGGGTGTGTATTTGGTATTGACCCCCTCCACCTCTGGCATGCGCCCCACAGAAGTTTCTCTGTGAGGAAATGTGGCCCTCAGACTGAAAATATTTCACCACTACTTGTTCCTTCTCAGCATCAGCATGCCCTCCCCCCTTTTTTTGGCACCCACTACTAGACCTCTTTTCCATATCTAGTAGTAACCTTGTAATTGCTGTGAAAATGAGCTTTTTTTTAAAGGGGGGGTGTCTCATTTTCAATGCCTCTCTTAAAATCACCATTATCCCTTATAGCCAGTGCTATTTTTCCAGAAAAAGAGGTGCTGGGACTCACCACAAATTCCTCCCCTGTTCTCTTAGAATAGCAATGGCACCCACCTGAGAGGCGCCAGAACTGAGTTCCAGTGAGTTCTGGCTGAAAAAAGCCCTGCTTTTTGCTATCATTAAATTGCCCTTCTCCTCAGCCTCTGTATTGGCTCAGTTTGAAGCCCCTGGTACTTATTTGAAAGCTGTTTGCTGCTTCTCAAAGCATATATCATACGTAAGAATGTACACCAAGTCAATTCATGATGTATGGTATCTGAATATCAGAGAGGAGCAGTTGAGGTTTGGTTCAGTGCATGTACACACACATATTGCTTCAGCTTTCTGAACAATGCCTGGCAGACCAAGGATAGTCACAATTTAGTAGCAACAACAGTAGAAGACTCTACCTGGACAGAGATATTGAGTGGCTTTCCATTAATCTCAGATGATTCAGCAGCAGGATAGAAGCCACCTTATTAGAAGCACTGTTTAGAGAAGCCAGTTTGGAGTATCTGCATAATGTGACTCTCCCTTATTTTGCTGACCATGTGAAGGAAATGATGTGACTTGATAATAACACTGTAAATTTGACTGACCCCCCCCCCTCAAGTCAATTTCTGAATCCCAAGCTCCAAATTCAGGCTTGTACTGAAAATAACATTCTCTATTTAATTGTGGCTCCACACACACACACACACACACACACACACACACACACACACACAGGCATTTGGAATAACTACTTGGCTCCCAGGGTTGTGTTTGCCAGTTTTATATACATGTATAGACTACTTTTCTCAAGAAATGATTGCTTTTTTCCCTATGTGAAATGAAAACACAGAACCTCGTCTATGTGATTTGTCAACAATGATCTTTGAAATCGATTGAAATAATTCTGAAGGACCCAAAGATGTAAAATTTGTAATAAAGATTTTGTAAAGTGATTGTTTCTGTACTTCATGCCAACTCATTTAATCATTCAGTTTTAGTCACACAGATGGCAATAGACCAGGAATGGGGAACTGAGGTCCAAATGCGGCCCACCAAGCCTCTCTTCCTGCCACACACCCTCCTCACCCACCCCCATTACTTGACCTCCTTTGCATCCTCCTTGAGAGCTTTTGCCTGGCTGGAATGCCTCTTTCTTCCCTGTATGAAGAACAGAGGGGAATATAAGTATGTGCAGAAACTAGCCTAATATACAAGGGTAAAAATGAGTTACTCCACCCACTTTTGCCTCTGGCCCTGACCACAACTGGCATGTGGCCCCTAAAAGTTTGCCAAGAAAGCAATGTGACCCTCAGGCTGGAAGAAACCCCCACCCCTGCAGCAGATGCTTAGGACCCTGATCTTGATCCATTTCTTGCATTCAGCCAGTTCCCTGAATAAATTCTTTCCAAAGCAGATCAGTTTGAACCCTTTAAACACATCCTATAGCGCTTACATTAGTTGCGGAGATTTTCAGTATTGGTGCTGAAGTTACTTGAGGGTCACGTTTGGATGGATCGAACCAACAAGCGTGCCGTACTCTTATTTTAAATCACCTTTGTCCTTTGATGCCCCATGACTCATTTCATACGTCTGTCAGGAGTTCAGCCTACACTTGAGTAGGACCCTGGTAGAGACACATGCCCGACTGGCATGTTCTCTCCCTCTTGGTCGATTGTTCGAGAGCTTCATAAGCTTTCTTCTGCCCGAACATCACAGCGACCGATGCCAACCAACACCTGCACACTTAGGGATCCGCAGAGTTTGCACAGCTGCGTAACAGACCTCAGCAACTCAGCATTTTGGCTAATCTACTTTATTTACATATAAACACACACTGAGCACTGCAACATGGCTCCCTTTCTCTCTAGCATCAGACAGCAAAGAGAAAAAGAACAAAGGACAATAGTCCCACTTCACAGAACACAGTAACACAAACATCCTGTCTCCATCACATCCCACTCTGTGGAGTCAAAACATATACCATCATGTGATAGACATGACTGCAATCATGGAGCAGGAATTCTAACATCTTCCTGTAAATATGCATGCACTTCTGCAATCGTAGAAGAGGACCTAAAACACTCGCAAAATTTTAATATACTTGTCAGAAAGGAAGGAAGCCTTGAGGTAGGCTTGAAGTACTAGCCCCTGGGTTGTGAAAGAGGTTGGCTTAAGCTCTGCTACAAACATATGAGTAGCTAAAACTGCAAGGCGCCTTCATAGAATCATACATATAATTTGTAGGGTTGTTCATGCTTCATTCTCTATTAATAAAAGTGGTAATCCCCAAACAGAAACCAGGAAATCCTGGAATAAATGGGTGGTAGTCAACTATGTTTTCCTCAGAATGGACTAACTTACTCATGTTAATTACCGGTAATTTCAGTGGGTGTACTCAAACTTAATTGATTACAACCCCCGGCACTGCCAGCCAGTGAGCCAGGACCCTGCCTTGGGAAACATAAAGGAAACTCAGTCCAGATTTGCCTCCTCTATAATCCTGGCCTGCATATTCCTCTGTAGCTGGGCCTAAGGCTAGTGGTGCAGATTGGGCTCCGATCAGGTGGTTAGAAGGGGTCTGATTTGGGAGGCAAAGACCACCAGGGGCCCAGGACTTTTAGCTTTGTTTTTTTAAAGAAAGTTTATGGATGCTCTGGTTCAAGAGAGAAATGTCAAAAGCTAAGGTCCCCCCAAGCTGTAATTTCTGTTTTCAGAGCTAGACTGGCTGGTAGTCCCAGCCTTTACCTCACAGGGTTTTAACCAGTGAGTGAAGTTAGAGCTGTGATTGGCAAATGACCTTTTAGGATTTTACACAACAGCTGTGAATTCCTAGAGCTTTCTCTTTCTACCTCGATCTTCTGCCCTCAAATTTAAATGAAGCTTGTTATCAAACCTGGGAGTGTTTATCACATATTCTGCTTTTTCCAGCTGGCTTAAATAACAGCAAACTCCCTCCTACAATTATGTAAAGACCGTGGCAATCCCTTTCAAATTAGAAAATACTGCGCTGCTCAGGAGCATAAAAACCTATTATTCTACAAGTATGGACTACACCATTGTTTAAATGGCACAAAAACTACCATGTATTTGTGAAATTACATCTCTCTACAGCTCTAGAAAAGTTTGTCCTCTTCCATTTGTGCTGGTCAAATACTGTAATTGTCTGAAAGCATGCAAAAGCTGGGTTCTCATGTATTTCAAGATCCTCTTTATCTTTTGATATGTGATCTTTTCAAGCTATGACTATTCATGGCTAACAGTAAAATAGAACATAAATAATGTTCTGTCTAGCAATTCCACTTGTGAAGTGGAAATTCAATAGACCAGTTACGAGACAGAAATTGGAAACAAATCTTAGGTTTCATCAATATTTAGGTTTGTGATTGTGTTCTCCAAGGGCAGATAAAAAATGCCATCATTCAGCCATGCATGCAAGAGGAGAAACGCAGGTATACTGAATTTCTACTAGGCTCTTGTAGACTGCTGCAGAGTATGTTTAAACATAACAATCTCAGACCAATAAACCCATGTTTCTTATGGTAAAGGAGCCCTGTTCCTATATGTTCCCCCACATGCACTCCATCCCACACTCAGCTCCAATGCTAAGATCACGGTGCACCACAGTTCCCTATTACTTTTGAAGTAGGAAACTATGGTTCAATCCAACCTACTAAGAAGGACACGAAAAGGAAAGTAGGAAATCCCACAAGAGCTCCTCCTCCCTGGCAGTAAAGATGCAGTAATCAATTAAATAGCTAACAATTTGCTACCTTTTCATGACATAAAAAACCTGCCTGAGGTAGCTGTATCACTCTACCTAATGGCAGGCTGGCAAGTAGGCAGAGATTAAACCATAGTTTCCCAATTCAAATATCCGTGATCTCGGTGCCAAAGTCAGGGGAAAGGGTGCATGGTTCATTGCTGGGTCTATAAACCACATCTTATCAGCCCATTAATTTGATATATGAATCAGACCTATGTGTGTACAAATTTATGAAATTTATGAAAGCTGCAGCATTACAAAGGAAGGAACATTCATTCTTTGGCAACTGGGGGATGAACAATGAAAGAAAATGTGATTTTAGAGTAAGTTTCTTACTAGCCAGCTTCCATTACCAAGACCTGCCTATCATTTATCTACTATCTGGAAGTGAGAGCTGGACCATAAAGAAGGCTGATCGCCGAAGAATTGATGCTTTTGAATTATGGTGCTGGAGGAGACTCTTGAGAGTTCCATGGACTGCAAGAAGATCAAACCTATCCATTCTGAAGGAAATCAGCCCTGAGTGCTCACTGGAAGGACAGATCCTGAAGCTGAGGCTCCAATACTTTGGCGACCTCATGAGAAGAGAAGACTCCCTGGAAAAGACCCTGATGTTGGGAAAGATGGAGGGCACCAGGAGAAGGGGGCAACAAAGGACGAGATGGTTGGACAGCGTTCTCTAAGCTACGAACATGAATTTGACCAAACTGCGGGAGGCAGTGGAAGACAGGAGTGCCTGGTGTGCTCTGGTCTATGGGGTCATGAAGAGTCGGACACGACTAAACAACAACAACAACAAAGTAGCATTTGGAGAGGGTGATCTGCAGGGGAGAAGTGACAGATAGAAGATATGTTTAATTCCTCTTAAGTTGGGCAACTCCCCATTCAGCCATTCCCCACCCCCATCTGAAGTTTTAGACTTGTGTTTCTATCACACATCACAAATGTGTGTTCTTCCAGTGGTGGTTCTTCAGTAACATTCAAAACTACTCTCAATATGGAAAATTCATTTGAATGTCATTGGAAAACTTCAATTGGCCCCGGTCATCATGGCCAATGGCCAGGGATGGTGAGAGTTGATGTCCCATAATGTACTGTGATTACTGATTCCTGCTTTTGGAGAAATTTCTTGCCACGCAGCTTTCAGCCACACAAACATGGAAATAACTGGATGCATCTCTAGGGCTTACATCCAAGCAACATTAGGCCTGTTCCAGGTAAAAATAAATGCAGTTCACTAAATTCCATTTTATGTTCAATAATATATTATATCTCTTTTGGTTTAGTGGAACTCTTAGTGGTGTGGGTTTCATCAAACGTCTCAATTAAGCAAAGCTACTTGAAAGTTTTTTCAGCCAAATCTATTAAAGCAAAGATAGGAAATCTGAAAGCTGTATTGGACAGCTCAGTTTGGTCTCCAGCCAGCTCTGTTTTCTATTATCATAACTGGCCTCGTGGTCACTGCCTTCTTAGTGGTCAGACGAGGAGGCAAGATGATTCCGCCGGTGTATGTTTCCCCTCTGAACAAGTTTGGCAGGCATTCAGTGCTCATGGGGATAGTCCATGGAAAGAAAAGATATGACCATTCGAAGCCTATTGCTGAGGAGGAAAGTAGAATAGCAGCAGAGGAGAAAAAGAAGTGTGAGGAAATGGAACGAATTGCAAGAGCACTGGCAGAAGCTAACAAAGATTCAATGCTGAAATAAACCTGCTTGATCGTTTTTACCTTTTAATAGCCAATGTATGAAATTTTGAAGTAGTGTCAAACACAAACTTATATACCTCAATAGACAGTTGCTGGGGGAAGGGGAAAAAATAACTGGCCTGACAAAAACCCTGACTTCAAAACAGAATAATTTATGAATCCCAAATCGAAAGAGAAACGAGACTGTATTTCTTCCCCCTCTCTCGGTGTTCCTATCCAAAATGTTTCCAAAAGGAGAATTGGATTTATCTGATGGTGTTTCCCATCAGAAATGAGCAGCTACATTATTGGAAAAATCCACATGGAGTTTGGCCTTGTGTCCAGAGGCTCCTTTGTGCCCTTTGTCATCCTTCCCCTCTAACTGCTGGTGGGGAACAGCGAACTTGACTGTTACATCACACCCAGTTTGTGAGCGGCACATGGAGTATTTTGTTTATTTATTTCACAAATATGGCTGGACACTATGAGTGGCAAGGTGAAAATTGTTTAAGGGGCAAAAATGAAGAAGCCTGCCCTATGAAGAAAAGAAAGCTACATTAAGTTTCTTTCGTTGTTTAATTGCTCATGCAGTAACAGCTTGCACAATGATTTTTTTCCATGTCAAACTAAGCAAATTAGTAACTGGAGCCTTGTTTTACTCACTACCAAACGTTCAGGTTACCCAGAAATTTTAAAAGCAACAACTGATAACCTTCCCTTTTCCTGTTTTCTTTCCATAGAGAAACAGAGTCTCTGTGGATCTAATTAACTGTGTAGCTTAACAAGTGCAAGCCTTTCTGTAATCCCTGATTTGTTGACATATTGCTTCAGATTTGAAACAATCAGCCCAGATCATATCATTGTTCAGAGATTCATGAACTCAGTCTAGTGATGGTAGCTGCTTGATTTGCCTTTTGGGACTCTGGGATCATTGCCCTAACCCCTTTTATTGTTGCTTGATGTGCAATCATAAACAGATGACTTCAATGTGTGTACACTGAAATGCCCTGTCCAAGCAGTACAATTAAGGGTTTTTATTTTTCATTTATTTTATTTATGGGACATCTAAGCTTTCGCACTGTTCCCCATTACATGTGGGCTTGTGGGAATGAGCATGTTAGTGATGCCCTTGGTTGCCATTCAGTTATCTTCCACAGGTCAGCCCTAGGGGGTCTGGAAACCCTAACTGAGACCATGGCATTAAGGAAGGGGGTTCAATTCTCCGCTCCCCCGATTGCCCCCAGTCTGTCCTCAACTAGGGATGAGCAAATATTTTTGTTTCTCATTTTGCCCTCCCACCAGGTGGCAGGAAGAGGGCTTGAATCTTCAGATAGGTGACAGCACCTTTAAATGTAAAGGTAAAGGGACCCCTGACCCTTAGGTCCAGTCGTGGACGACTCTGGGGTTGTGGCGCTGACCAAGGGAGCTGGTGTACAGCTTCCGGGTCATGTGGCCAGCATGACTAAGCTGCTTCTGGCAAACCAGAGCAGTGCACGGAAACGCTGTTTACCTTCCCGCCTGAGTGGTACCTATTTATCTACTTGCACTTTGACATGCTTTCGAACTGCTAGGTTGGCAGGAGCTGGGACCGAGAAACAGGAGCTCACCCCGTCATGGGGATTCGAACTGCCAACCTTCTGATCGGCAAGCCCTAGGCTCAGTGGTTTAGACCACAGTGCCATCTGCGTCCCAACTTGTACCAATTTGCAAGTGCATCATTAACACCAGCTCTTCACAAAAGCAGTTCACATAGAGCATAGGAATGTTGGGATACTGCCAGGGAGACAAAGGCCATCATGCCCTCACGCTGTCTCCGGACGATCCATCGATCTCCCGTAGAAACGCAGTATCAGTCAATTAGCGACACAAGCCTCAGAAACAGCATGCCACATTCCAAAGCTAGTGCACGCCCTTTCAGCAGAGTTCACACAGCGAAAGATGCACTCAGGAGAGCATTATTTACAACTTTATTCAGCGTTGGTCAGAACAAAGAAAAAAACATGACTGCCTGTCTGCGTGTTCAGGCACAGAGAGAGAACGAAAGCTATAGACAAAACAGTAACTTCCTGTGAGCAGGAAATACGCAGGCTGTGACACAACAACCTGCTCCCTTTTTAAGGTGGAACGGAAATATCCTAACAAGGAACACACCCTTTATGTGAATGACATGCTCTCAGTGAGTCTGGTTAATGCTTAAAATGGATAATGCTTAATGACATTCCCAGGGCCTGCTCCGATGACATCATCAGAAGTGGCTCCTAGGTTTGTGCCTTCAAATCCCAGGGCCTCAAACGCTCCTAACCCGGCAACCCTAGTTCCAATCCAATCTGTAGTTGCCATTAAATAAAAAATTCAATTCACAGATCTCTTTAACAAGAAGATGAGGGTCTTTCAGTCCCTTGTCTAGGCATACCAACTCTAGGGGGCTGAGGTGTCTTCAACCCCCTCAATATTTGTTTGAAGAGGGCCCCATCCTCTTCATGGATGTAGGTAGATGCTGCGAAGACCGGTTTGACCTAGCGGAAGGCTGCACTGGCCTGCATCAGGAGATGCTGTGGGGGCTGGTACGGCCTGGCGCAAGGTGACACTGGCCTGTGCAGTGTTGAGAGATGCAAGTGATGCCTGTGTGACATGCCCTGTGCCCCCCCAATCTTGGTGGCACCTCTGCTAAGAAGAAACACCTCGAAACTGAGGAAAGCAAGATATTTTAGGACATGTTGGGATGCACATCCCAAAAGTGGATGTTTTATGAAAGTGAATGTTGATATAAGAATGCCTCTGAATGCCAGATCTTGGAACCACAATTGGAGATAGTGTTATTGTGACTCTTCTTACGGGCTTCCCTTGGGCAACTGTTTGGCCACTGTGAGCATAGGATGCTAGAATAGATGAGCCATTGGGCTGATCCGCCAGTGCTCTTCTCATGTTCTTAAAAGGTAAATCACCCATGACAGCTAAGTCCAGTCATGAATGACTCTGGGCTTGCGGCGCTCATCTCACTTTACTGGCCGAGGGAGCCAACATTTTCCGGAGACAGTTTTTCTGGATCAAGTGGCCAGCATGACTAATCCGCTTCTGGCGAAACCAGAGCAGTGCACGTTCTTATGTTTCCTAATTAGACACCAATGGAGAGGCACCAAGACTGCTCACATGATTCTTTGTAATTCTAACAGAAATGTGCTACTTATGTAAACTAGGTCAGTTTCAATCAGAGACTCATGGTTGCTGTGTTTCCCACTCTTGATTTGGAGCCCTCAGAACAGGGCCAGCTGACTCAATCAATTTTTTTCTTCTCCCAAAACCATTTACAATCAAATGTTTCACAAGTACTCACATTTCTACCTAGGGAGAGTTACAGATTTCTGCCATAGTTTTCTGGGTCATGGTGGCTCATTTTAATGGTCTGCTGGGTTTTATTATAAGAATATGCAGAACAATTGTTCAAAGTCATCATATGTGTGTATCAATAGTGTTTTATTTTCGTATTACAAATTAATTCTAAAGTTGTGATGAAACCACATGCCAGGATACAAAACTCAGCGTTTTTTGATACTGTATGTGATTCTTGGTGACATTAGTATATGTAAGCAAATGCCCTTTCCAACTTCCCACATGTTCTTGGCTTTGATAATTTTGTATAATTGTATCTGAATTAAGATCTAATTAGAAAACCCAGCTGGCCACCAAGGACTGTCACAAAGATTGATAATAACCCCACTGAAAGATTATTGTAATTAAGCAGCATATAAATGGTCAAAACAGATAAAAATATGATATATATGTAAAAACAGGTCACTTAATTTTGAACTTTATTCTGAGTCTTCTGTTTTCAGTTGCAAGATTTCAGGCTGACATTCACACATTATGCCTACTAAGGGTTTGCTACCGAGTGTAAACCCAACTTGAAGCAGCAGCCTATCACAACTCACCAGCAAAATTCACACGTTTGCAAACTCACCTTAAATTTTTAGGTGTACAATGAAAAATTCTGAGGTATACACAAAAAAGGCAGGGTAACGTATGAAAGAACCACTAGCTTATGCTAGCATTTAAACAGGATATAAACAGAGTAGTATCCAATGGTGTCAGTCCTCTTGTGGAATGGACTTCCATTTGTGTGATGGGACTTCCCATTCCTCTCATTCTCACCTGCAGCCTTCTGTGTGTCCCCAAAATCTTCTCTGGAGGGTTGGGGGCTTCATCTAGAGCAGCACTGGTGGAACACAGGGAGTGGAGACGGGAAAGTGTTCAAGGGGGGAAAACTCTATTTTTCAAGAGGGGGTTAACATAAGAACATAAGGGCCTGGTGAATAAGGCCAATGGCCCACTTAGCTGAGCCTCATGTTCTCAACTTGCCACTGCTGTTGTTGTCAACAACTGGTATTCAAGTGTGGAGGCAGATATCTGAGCCATCATGGCTAGGAGCCCTCAATAGCCCCCTCCTGCATTGCTGCCTTTTCACACAATCTGCCTTTGGATATACAGTGGTACCTTGGGTTAAGAACTTAATTTGTTCTGGAGGTCCGTTCTTAACCTGAAACTGTTCTTAACCTGAGGTACCACTTTAGCTAATGGGGCCTCCCATTGCCGCTGTGCTGCCACTGCATGATGTCTGTTCTCATCCTGAAACAAAGTTCTTAACCTGAGGTACTATTTCTGGGTTGGTGGAGTCTGTAACCTGAAGCGTCTGTAACCTGAAGCACCTGTAACTTGAGGTACCACTGTATTATTGTTTTTGCTAGTCTGCTCCAGTGAGGTTGAAATGATGCTTCCTTGAACATACTGTACACGTCAGTGCTTAGTGAAATCAATGTTTACGCACGACCCAGTCCCTGAACAATTATTTTCCTCAGCTGTCATTTTGTCACTTGAATGGCAATGCCAACAGACAGCCTGCAGCCCAGAGAGAGAGAGAGAGAGAGAGAGAGAGAGAGAGAGAGAGAGAGCACCAAGCAAAACACCTGGGACTCTGGCATCTGAACTTGCCAACTCCACTGCCAATTTTCATGGCAGATATTTCAGAGCTTTTTGTGTTTCCCATACCTGCGATGACATTATGCTTCGTCATGATGTGTTGATGCAGACATCAGTTCTTCTGTCTTCCTGGACTATTGCAGACACCACTTTCATGTACCCCTAGGAGAATGGAATGTTTCTTTGTTGAGAGAGAGAGAGAGAGAGAGAGAGAGAACTAAGAAGCCAGTGGTAGACTCATACCCATCCCTAAAAGACAACACACATGATGCATGAAACTTGTGAATTTTAGCTCCCTTCTGCTTGTTCTGGAATCATGTGCAACGAACTCCCAGTGTACCTCTTGCTCTAGTACAAATGGGACTGAGTGGTGACATTGGCAAGGACAGGTGTGTTCACCTCTGGTGAGAAGAAGCTGCCGCTGCTGCCACACCACACATAGAGCCAGCCCCATCATAGCTGCCAGTCACAGCACCAAGTTTGTGTTTTTTGTTTTGAAGACAGACGTGCTTTGCTTTGCTATTCGAAGAGAACAGCTGCTCCCAAAGCTAAAATGCCTCTTGCTTGGCTGGATGGAAAATAAAGGGGGGCGGGTTGTAAATGTGTGCATAAACTACTCTACTCTACATAAACCAGGTTTGCTCCTCCACATGCAGCTGCTGGGTGACCTTGGGCCAGTCACACTTCTCTGAAGTCTCTCAGCCTCACTCACCTCACAGAGTGCTTGCTGTGGGGGAGGAAGGGAAAGGAGATTGTTAGCCGCTTTGAGACTCCTTAGGGTAGTAATAAAGCGGGATATCAAATCCAAACTCTTCTAATGTACAAAGGTAAAATGTATATATTCTGTGAACTGCTCTGAGATCTTGTGACGAAAGGCGATATATAAATTTAATAAATAAATAAAAATAACACAAATATGCATGCTGCTCTGCCCCCTTTTGCTTCTGGCACTGTCTACCAGTGGCTTCTGGCCCCCAGAAGGGGGACTAGAAGCGAATGTGGCCCTCAGATGAGGAAAGGTTTCCCATCCCAAAGGGAGGAAAAGAGTTTGCGAACCCCGATTTTTTAAAATGTTTTTTAAAGCAGTTAGGGATGTGCTAGCAGAAGCTTTGCAAATAATCCGATCTTCTTACCTTTTCAAAAAGCCAGATAAAGAATTAGAAACGATGGGTTAAAAGAAAATGACAAACGAAGGAACTGCATAAGGAAATGTCATATGTTGGAAAATGAGGGGAAAGAGAAAGCTGGAGTGGTTTCACATGTATTTTTGAACAGATTTCTCTTTTTATTTGATGAAAAGTTCTCTTTGAGCCACAGGAGCTGTATGAGGAATATGAAGAAAAACACAATGAACTGGGCAAGATCCCCAAGCGAAGGGTGTCATAGGTATGCCTTTCTCATCTCTGCACAGAAGACAAAGTCTGAAGAAAATGAAGGAACGAGGTACTTTAATGTTATTTTGCACTTCTTTCTGTAGTGCTTGGTTTTCTCAAAGGCTTCTTTTTAAGATTCGCTGTTGAAAATGGATCCACTAAAGTCTGCCTCAGTATTAAAACAGCTTCCTGCATTGCCATGTTGCATATGCTCATGTAGATTCCATGCGGATATTCAACTGAATGTATATGGACCTGACACCATTATCCTGACTCGCCTCTCAACTCCCCCCATCACAGTACACAAAAGTGTTTGTGTCTGAACAAGCTTTTTATGTATATTAGGCCCTGAAAGGCTCAGGTGTTCCAGGTCCTACTATGAAGCAGAAAGGGCTGTCATGCTCAATATTTTGCCTGAGACATCAAAATGCTTAAAACCAGTGCCAAGCTGTCAGCAACTAACAGTTTTCTCCAATGCATTAGTTTGATGGATGAAGGCCACAGATCACTGACTACTGCATGCTCATCCAGTTTCAGCACCCAAAGGATAAATATTTGTCCTACTCATAAGCTTCTTCTAAAAAGCCAGTAAGAGAGCTGTTCCTATTAGACTGGATCAGGAAGTATGTGAAAGATGAAGCTGAGCAGAAACACACACAAAACAAACAGCTGGACCCTATATAGCAGAAAGCTGTTTCAGACACATTTTGAGTTGATTGCTATGTTTGCAATGCAAGGTAAGTACATTTTTGCATGACCAGATCTGGAAGCTAATGTAAGAAAATGACCAGATCAGGTAATTAGTACATCTGCTGTCAGATGTTTACCGCTGGAATGGGCTCTGCTGAGCAAATGTATGTTAACCATAAAGGCCTAACTCATCATATTATGAGATATGTAAGGGGCCAGTGAATGCAAACAGTTCTCCATGGTGATTTAACTTCAAACTGAATGCTGAGCAGTTGAGGGAGAAGAACTTATTTAGCCAGAATATTGAGATCTTTGTTTAAGTTAAATTTATGCCAATTAATATTTTTTTAAATCTCTTGGGGATACTTCCCAGTCTTGATTGTAGTAAAAATAAATTCATTTTGCTATGTTTTCATTTTCATATGGTTTCCTTCTACAGGGTGCTTGGTTGTTCTCAACCACAGTTAACTAGGAGGGATGAGAAGAGGTCATAATGTTGATGCCGTCATAGTTTCTGACCAATTTTAGATGATTTATACCAGTACTTCTAAAATATGCCTGTAGTATAAATGTGGCTGTCAGTGCTTTGGGAAAAGTTTATTTGCCTGATGGAAACATCTTAGTGATGTTTTATGTATTGTTTATGTATGTCATGAATTTAGGACTTTATTGTTATAGTAAACCAGTGGCACATGTTACAATCACGCTCTCAATGCATTTCCCCATTCATCTTGCATAGTTTTCCACTCCTCAGACTGTTGCAGCTTTGTCAGATAACTTGAAACTATTTGAAACGGGACCTGTAGCATTCCTGTATTCCCTCTTCACACTTCTATGAAGACTATATATTTACCCTTTAGCATCAATCGTAAATGTTGCAAGAACTTTGCATGCTGACATTTGCATTTCAGCATTTCACACATCAGTTAGAAAATATGACAAGCGAAGACTTCTTGATCTGCACAGCCTTTTGTTCCGTTTTTGTTATAGAGCAGGGCCCTGGGCATTTCATACTCCGCTTGAGAGCCTCTTTTCTGAAGACTTTATTGCTAGCAACCAGTTAACTTGGGTTTATCTTCTTCCTCACCCCCACCCACATCCCTGGCTGCTGTGAGAATGTGAGGAAAGCCTGGCAGCTATTTGTCTGAGAGTTTTGGAGGGGTTTTGTTTCTTTTTCATCAGCTTCAAATGGGTGGTGTCAAATGTCTTTTCCTTATGACCCATCACAGCACATTGTTTTGCTGGTTTAGAATTTGCTTTTGTGTTTCGTTCCTAATTATTGCTGTAAGCTTAAGGTCACAGAGAAGAACACTGTCTGGGCCAAGCTTCCTTTTATACAGAGTGGTGAGGAAATTCTCTGTGGCAGCTTTACCAGGAAGGAAACTTTTCAGCATTAGTGAAAGTGCTAAGACAGCGCAGCTGAGGGAGCCCCTGGGATGGAAACTTTCTTCTCACACCTAAAGTGCAAAGAGAGTTACCTCAGGACGAGAGGAAACAATCCTGCAGCGCGAGTATTTTGTGCAACAAACTGAGTGCTTGAAAAATTGACAAGCAACTTTTTATGCACCTTCTGTGAGACGGCCTAAACCTTGTACACACCAGCAGAGAAAGCTTTTTGTGGCAAGGACATCTTTCTAAACTTAAGAATACGCTGTAATCAATATCAGCAGTAGCTGGCAGGGGTGCTTACCTGACCGGCTGCCAATGTTATTGGGAGGGTGAGGTGGTGGCAGGTTCGTGCTGCGCAAATGCACTGGCAGAGCCAACATGGCACCTCTGCTGGTGCATCTGCAGTCACCCACCGCTGCCTCACGCATCCTCCTCTTCCTCCCAGTAAGCCACAGTGATGCTAGTAATGGAAGGTCAGATAAGCGCCACCACCCTGGTCAGCATTACTCAGCTCGGCAACCAGTCTGTGGTGTCATAAAACATAAGAATAGCACTGCTGGATTAGGCCAAAGGCCCATCTAGGCCAGCATCCTGTTGCGTGTTTAGACCTTTAAACCTCCCCCTTAAATAAATTCAGACAAGACTCAAATTTTGGTTTGGTTTTTGGCAGAATTTAGGCCACAACTTTATTGATTACAGCAAGTGACTGGTTGCATCAGCTCTGGTTCGACTAGCTCCCTGCCATGCAGATAGCGCTGACCCAGGGCACCAGCATAGGTCAGCCTAGGGTGAACACCTAGATAAGCGGAAAGCCGGGAACAAGCTATCTCCACCACCCAAATGCTCCCCTGGACTCAGGCACGGGCACAACCCCCACACAGGGGTTGACCAAACCATTGAGTCCCTGAATTCCTTTATCAGAATACCCTTCACATAGGGATGGTGAGAGCGTTCTCCCATCCCTATCACCTGAACCAGAGCCTATCCGCAACCTTACAAGTTGTGACAATTTGCTACACAACAGGTGAAACCCAAATGGCAACAGCCAATCAAGAAAATGGGGAAATTCCTGCCGTGCCCCTGTCCCAATGACAGACGACACATGACGGCATAGCAAGGTCAAGCGCGCAAGCCCTAAATATAGGGAGAGGTGGGCTGGTGTTCCAATGCATGCGCCAAAAGAGGAAGCTCTGGGTCACATGCATAGGTATATATGAGAGCCAGTGTGGTGTAGTGGTTAAGAGCGGTAGTCTCGTAATCTGGGGAAGCGGGTTCGCGTCTCCGCTCCTCCACATGCAGCTGCTGGGTGACCTTGGGCCAGTCACACTTCTTTGAAGTCTCTCAGCCCCACTCACCTCACAGAGTGTTTGTTGTGGGGGAGGAAGGGAAAGGAGAATGTTAGCTGCTTTGAGACTCCTTAAAGGGAGTGAAAGGCGGGATATCAAATCCCCCCCCAAAATAAAAATATATAGGTCCCTTGATCCGTTTAGCCTGCATCCCATTGGCCTGATTGAACCCAGCATCAAGGGACCTACCAATCGGGTGCTGTGTCTATCCAAACGTACCCACCTACAACACAGGGTTAGGTTGCCAGGTCTCATTGCAACACGTGGCCTCTTTAAGGGAGGACCCGATTTTTCACAATGGCTAAACAAATGCTTGCAGGAAACCCACAAGCAAGATTCAAGCACAAGAGCACTCCTCTCTCCTCCT
Source organism: Podarcis liolepis (assembly GCF_965112155.1). Classification (NCBI taxonomy): domain Eukaryota; kingdom Metazoa; phylum Chordata; class Lepidosauria; order Squamata; family Lacertidae; genus Podarcis; species Podarcis liolepis. The sequence goes on from NC_139556.1 coordinate 69,197,383, forward strand.
ATGGTTCCCAGTGACTGTATTTCAGAAGCATTACTGCCTCTGACTGTGGAGGCAGAGGATCACCACCATGGCCAGTAGCAGTCGTTGATAGTCTTCTCCCCCATGAATTTGTCCAATTCTCCTTTAAAGCCACTCAAGCTGGTGGCCGTCACTGCCTGCTGTGGGAGAAGCTCCATAGTTTTACCATGTACTGCATGAAGACTCTTCCAACACTTAGCTTCCTTGGCCCTGGAAGGCCTTAATAAAGCTGTCAAGCATATTGCCATTCGCGTTCCTGCAGTCTGTCAGTCAGCTTAACCCAGGCTTGTCAGAAGGGTTTCTCCCAAGAAGACTCTTTATTCCCCCTGGTTAATAGGTACAGCGGTGGAGCTTGGTGTCTCAAATTTCAGCGGCGAACTGTGGAAGGCCAAAATTTGCCCCCCTCACCTTTCATGCTCCATTCTCAATCATAGTTGTGGTGTCCCCTGTTGTATCCCTGTTACTATACAGCGGAAAGGAGCAGCCAAGCATACTAGGACTCAATTTCTTGACTTTAAGAAAGCCGACTTCATAAAACTTAGGGAAGTGCTGGGTGAGATCCCATGGGCAGTAATACTAAAAGGAAAGGGAGTTCATGATGGCTGGGAGTTTGTTAAGAGGGAGATAGTAAAAGCACAACGTCAGGCAATACCAATGAGACGGAAACATGGAAGGTGCCTAAAGAAGCCAGGGTGGCTATCTAAAGAACTTTTAACTGAGTTAAGATTAAAAAAGGATGTGTACAAAAAATGGAAAAGGGGGGAAACCACCAAAGAGGAATTCAAACAAATAGCCAGCACATGTAGACACAAAGTCAGAAAAGCTAAAGCACAGAATGAACTCAGGCTTGCTAGAGAGGTTAAAAGCAACAAAAAAGGCTTTTATGGGTATGTCCGTAGCAAAAGGAAGAACAAAGAAACAGTTGGGTCACTCAGAGGAGAAGATGGTGAAATGCAAACAGGGGACGCAGAAAGGGCTGAACTCCTCAATGCCTTCTTTGCCTCAGTCTTCTCCGATAAAGAAAACAATGCCCGACCTGAAGAATTTGGAGCAAATGATTCAGCAGAGGAAACACAGCCCAGAATAACTAAGGAGATAGTACAAGAATACTTGGCTAGTTTAGATGTATTCAAGTCTCCAGGGCCAGATGAACTGCATCCAAGAGTATTAAAAGAACTGGCAGATGTGATCTCAGAACCACTGGCAGTCATCTTTGAGAATTCCTGGAGATCAGGCGAAGTCCCGGCAGACTGGAGGAGGGCAAATGTCCCTATTTTCAAAAAGGGGGAAAGAGAGGACCCAAATAATTACCGCCCAGTCAGTCTGACATCAATACCAGGGAAGATTCTGGAGCAGATCATTAATCAAACAGTCTGTGAGCACCTAGAAAGGAATGCTGTGATCACCAATAGTCAGCATGGATTTCTGAAAAATAAGTCATGTCAGACTAACCTGATCTCATTTTTTGACAGAATTACAAGCCTGGTAGATGAAGGGAACGCAGTGGATGTAGCCTACCTTGATTTCAGCAAGGCATTTGACAAGGTGCCCCATGATATTCTTGTAAAGAAGCTGGTAAAATGCGGTCTTGACTATGCTACCACTCAGTGGATTTGTAACTAGCTGACTGACCGAACCCAAAGGGTGCTCATCAATGGTTCCTCTTCATCCTGGAGAAGAGTGACTAGTGGGGTGCCACAGGGTTCTGTCTTGGGCCCGGTCTTATTCAACATCTTTATCAACGACTTGGATGATGGACTCAAGGGCATCCTGATCAAATTTGCAGATGACACCAAACTGGGAGGGGTGGCTAACACCCCAGAGGACAGGATCACACTTCAAAACGACCTTGACAGATTAGAGAACTGGGCCAAAACAAACAAGATGAACTTTAACAGGGAGAAATGTAAAGTATTGCACTTGGGCAAAAAAAAAAAAAATGAGAGGCACAAATACAAGATGGGTGACACCTGGCTTGAGAGCAGTACATGTGAAAAGGATCTAGGAGTCTTGGTTGACCACAAACTTGACATGAGCCAACAGTGTGACGCGGCAGCTAAAAAAGCCAATGCAATTCTGGACTGCATCAATAGGAGTATAGCATCTAGATCAAGCGAAGTAATAGTGCCACTGTATTCTGCTCTGGTCAGACCTCACCTGGAGTACTGTGTTCAGTTCTGGGCACCACAGTTCAAGAAGGACACTGACAAACTGGAACGTGTCCAGAGGAGGGCAACCAAAATGGTCAAAGGCCTGGAAACGATGCCTTATGAGGAACGGCTAAGGGAGCTGGGCATGTTTAGCCTGGAGAAGAGGAGGTTAAGGGGTGATATGATAGCCATGTTCAAATATATAAAAGGATGTCACATAGAGGAGGGAGAAAGGTTGTTTTCTGCTGCTCCAGAGAAGCGGACACGGAGCAATGGATCCAAACTACAAGAAAGAAGATTCCACCTGAACATTAGGAAGAACTTCCTGACAGTAAGAGCTGTTTGACAGTGGAATTTGCTGCCAAGGAGTGTGGTGGATTCTCCTACTTTGGAGGTCTTTAAGCAGAGGCTTGACAACCATATGTCAGGAGTGCTCTGATGGTGTTTCCTGCTTGGCAGGGGGTTGGACTCGATGGCCCTTGTGGTCTCTTCCAACTCTATGATTCTATGATTCTATGATTCTATGATTCTATGATTCTATTCTATCCCCGAGGCTCTGCACACAGCACTCCCCTAAATCTGCCTCTGTTGAGGAAAATGTGTTGGATTTGAACATCTGATAATTTCTACCTGCAGCTTTTTTAGATGGTTCTAGTAAGTGACGAAAAGAAGAAATGAACACTGCCTTCTTCCCAAGACATTGTTGAGTGCCATGCTTTACCTGCAGAGCTGCCGTGCTGAATCATTGTCATCGCTGTCATTCCCATGGTAACTGACACTCATGTCCCGCCTCAGGAAGGTGGCCTTTCATGTCTGTGCAGGAACTGGCAAGAGCCGAAGCAGAACGCAAAGGAGGAGAGTTTACCTCAGACGCCATTGCACACATTGGGCTTCTTTCTAGGCGCTCCTGTTGGAGGTGTTTCTGTACCTGTGCAGGGTGGAGATGGATGGAGAGTTGCCTGTTCATTTTTATCCCAGAGAAAGCCAGTAACAACAGCACTAGTCTTCCCTCTTTCTTTGCCAGCAGCATTCAAGCCAAGCCGAACATGACGTTAACAAGCACTATTGTGTTTAAGATGCATAATTATGTTTTAAAATGCAAAAAAAGCCCACTTCATTTGAAGCTGCTATTTGCATTGGGAGAAAAATTCCCATTGGTGCCTGCTGAGATAATTACCAGCCCTTCACCCTCAACATCTGCTTTCTGCATTTTTTTTTTTAAATACAAAAATAAGTTTTGCAACTCTTCTAGTTGGGCCATTAGGCTCTGTCCTGGGGCAGAATTTCTGTTGGGACAGCGCACCCTTAATCAAAAATGCCACAAACACCACTGGGGGTGGAAAGCAATGGAAATAAACTTGCCTACTCCCAAGGAGTCTTATGCTGCAATCCTATCTCAGTTTACCCTTGAGCAAGCCCCATGGAACTTAATGGGTCTTACTCCTGGGCAAACATGTAGACTATTATTATTTTCCACAACTGAGCTCTGCTTTAAGCTTGAATAAGTGTGAGCTAAGGGATTGGCTTTTCTGGATAGAATCCAAGATGGACTTGCAATGAATTAGAAATGCCAATTTCCCCCCTTGATATGCACTGTTGAGAACAGAGCATTTGGGAGCTACTTATCTGTCCAAACTCTCACCAGCTTCCTTAAGAAATGCCTCTATTGTGCTGTGTTTCCATGGGATGCCCACTGCAGTCTTGGATGGCCACTACAACAGGGTCCAGAATGCAGGTTGTAGTCAACCTCAAGAAGAAGAAGAAGAGTTTGGATTTGATATCCCACCTTTCACTCCCTTTAAGGAGTCTCAAAGCGGCTAACATTCTCCTTTCCCTTCCTCCCCCACAACAAACACTCTGTGAGGTGAGTGGGGCTGAGAGACTTCAAATAAGTGTGACTGGCCCAAGGTCACCCAGCAGCTGCATGTGGAGGAGCAGAGACGCGAACCCGGTTACCCAGATTACAAGACTACCGCTCTCAACCACTACACCACACTGGCTCTCAAGTGGAAGAAATCAATCATTATCTGTTAGCCTGCCCATATAGAGCCCCAAGAGATCACTTTCTGAAACCTTTGTTCACAAACGCAAGTAGGTTCAGCCCGACAGAAGCAGACCAGTTTCTTTTGAGTGACAATAATAGCTTCATAACACAGAGAGTGGTGCTCTGTGCACTGGCTGCAAAAACAAAACAAAAACTAGGAAAATGGATAAAATCACTATAAATTGTCGTGGTGATTCAGAGGTTTAATTTGAAATCAAGCTGGGTTTGAATTTGTTGGTCTCTCTTACATCAGGGATGTTGGCTCATGTTATGGATGTGTGATCTGTATTGCTTTATTGGTACTCTTGCTGCATGGCTAGAACAATAATCTTGTATTGATTACATGGAGATTTTTTTCAGATCGTCTCAGTTTAAGACCCAAATAGTTAAGGGCTGCATGTGTTGCTGTACACACCTTTCTTATATTTTATGGATTGGCATTATATACCATAAATGCTTTTAAAAAGAAAGAAAGAAAATCTATCCATCTGGCCATCTCTCTGCAGACCATTACTACTAACATCTTCTTCCACTTTGAATAGATCCATGCAGAGACATGTACTGTTTGGCAGGCAGGCACATTGCTGGGTGCTGTGACCTTTTCAGATTGCTACTGCTGGTCCAGTTCTCAGGTAAGAACAAGGGACCAGCAAAGAAATGGGTTTTATGCTTTCATACTCAGCATCTTCTTTCTGCACCAGCTAGACATAGTTAGTGGGGAGATGACATTTTGACTTGGTTTCAGTTCTGTGATTCTATGAGCCCACATAGATGGAGCATCATGTTGTATCTACGCCAAAGGATGAATATGGAAAATATGTGTTTTATGAACATCAGGTAAAATGCAGGGTAGGTGACTGATTCCTAAGACCCACTATAATCAGTGAGACTTCATCATACAATACTTCCATTGGCTAGGCTTGCCAACCTTTCTCAGTTTCAAATGTCTGGGCTGGAATCATATGAAGGGACATGCAGTCAGGGGAAAGACCTTTTTGATTACTTAAGAACATAAGAAAAGCCTTGCTGGATCAAGCCAAGACCCCATCTAATCCTTCATAGTGGCCAATCAGATGCCCATGGGAAGCAGATCCCGAGTCCAACTGTATTGCTGTTTGTTCCACTGGTGAAGAATCAAGCTGATATTCTGGTTTAAAAAGTATCTTGTGGGAACTGCTGCAACAAAGTAGGAAGTGGAAGCATCAGCTAGGCATGTGGTTACAAGGACACAGTGTGCGCAGTGTGTATTGTGAAAGGTGATTGATCAAAAGGATGGATGGCTCATTCTATTCACTACATCATCTGGAGCTGTGATTGGGACCAGAATTTATGGAGAATTTTATCTCTGAAGGGGCTGGGCCCCAGCTCTGCAGTCAGCACTCTCTCCGTATCAGTTTAACAGCACTTCTGCAAAAGCTGGACCCAAGTCTATAGTGTAATTAATATACTACTACTAATAATAATAACAGTAGTAATAATAATGGTTTCTTCCATCTGCCTGTCTGGTCATTTTAACTGTATCTAGTTTTGAAATTATTTTGTGGGTCTTTGGACCAAAATAAAGTATTGAAGTGAAAAATTGAATTGAATAATAATAATCGTGACAGCACTGAGAAGAAAATAATTTATTCATTATTTCAACATGACAGTAATTCAGTCACTGACCAGTTATGAGAGAACCTTGAAACAACAAACCATTTGAAACACTTCAAAGTACCTAATCCCAAAAGAAGGAATGAAAATGTCAGCTGGGATTTTCACAGCTTGGGTGCCCAGAGTTTGACATTAAAGGCAAAAATGGCACTTAGATATCTAGCAATTATTGATTTTCAGCTGAATGGATATGTTTTTGTTAGGGATGGATGACCTTGTCAATTTTTGCTTCTCTCAGTTTCTCATATGTCCAATCTTAAATTCAGTTGGCCACATTTCTCTCATCAGTTTGCAAATTATTTTTAACAACCCTCATGAAAATTCACCAGCATCTTAGTTTGCATTTCTCCTGACATACAGAGTTTCATGTATGATTTTCTCTGATAGAATGCATTTTGCCATGTTATTTTTATTAATACATACATTTAAACACAAACTCTTTCCTCCTCATGTACATATTTTGTGCACATTTTTAGGTCGGAAAACAGCATCAGAAACTTTGAAGAAGTATGATTTTCAAAGGAACACGGTGTTTCGGTTTATGTATTGTTTCAGGAAGTGTGAATTAGGTAGGATGAGAGTCTCTTCCATCTAAGTTTTAGTTCTGTGCTTGCTCTTAGATGATTTATTTCCCCAATTCCAGTATTAAAAATGATAAAAAGTAATAAAACAGTTTTTAAAGTTGATAGAACTAGCACACTACCTAAAGTATTTAAAGTAGCAAATGACTACCCATGGCAGTGACTTGTGTCTTTCGCATTGATTTTAGTGTGGAAATCAACAAAGCACTTGTAATATTGTTGTGGTTCTTTTTGTAAGAATTGAATGAAATTTGCCAGCACATTAACCCCTTCTTTGGCGATGTAGCCTGTGAAATTTCAGACAAACTGGTGTAGGGACTTTCATGTTAGGTACCTTCAAAATATGAGGTGTTTTAGTTGTGTGTGAGGATTTTTTTATCCCCTGAAAGGAATATCAACAAACACAAATCATTTTTTGGGGAGGGGGGCAATTGTCATGTAAGGGGAACTTTCGAAACCATGTGATAATAGACCAAGGTTGTTGTTTTTTGTTCTGTTTTTTAAGAAAAACAAAATCCCACTCAGCACGTGCTGACTACCATGGCTGCCTAATTCTGGACTCATTTAATGTGTGTTGAATGTCAGTGGTAGTTGATGTGGTGTGGCAAATTGGCTCCACTGGGGGATCTGTGCAGCCCTGGTTTGCTGCCACCCTGACACAGCTCATCCAGGTAAGTTGTATCAACGCTATGATAGGAGGGTGACTCCATGGCTCTGCCACGGTTCCTGCTGTTGCTGCTGAGGGTATATTTTTGTTCAATGCTCCTAAATCGCTTCAAGGCTTACACACTTATTTTCAAAAACTAGATTTCCCCCCACTCACTGGATGCATTTGAAAATGCATGCAGTGCCTGGGTGAGTGGCTGACTTCTGAATTTTACACATGTTAACTCCAAAATAAATCCTGCCAAATTCAGTGGGGCTTACTCCCTAGTAAGTGTGTTTAGAACAGCAACCTCATTTCTGAAGGCAGTTCTACAGGTCTGATATGCCTTCATCCTCTGTGAAGTAAAAAAAATCTCAGCTGACAGTTTTTTAAAAATAAAAATAAAACTTGAGGCTATGAAAACTTGAGGCTCAAAAACAAGAAATACAACACCATTCTGTAACATCTTAAGCAGCCTAGAGAAATACACGTGAAGCTGAAATATATTCACATATGGGGTGGGGGGGAATCACAGGAAATACAGACATTCAAGAAATGTAAAATCATAAATATTATGTTCAATGGTTATTTAGAAATAGATTTCCAACACTGATGAATCTCATTATTTAAAAAGTTCAGTCAAAAGAACACAAAGAGGAAAGGGGGAGGGGGTCCTTAAAAGGACAAAATAGCCTTTTGAAACACAAGCAGAACCAACCATATGATATCAGTAAGCGCAACGATGCATGCCTACCTCAAATAGCTCAGTCGGTAGAGCATGAGATGTTTTATTCCAGGGTGATGGATTCGAGCCCCACATTGGACAAAAGATTCCTGCATTCCAGGTGGTTGGACTGTTTTCCGACTACAGTTCCCATCATCCCTGACCACTGGTCTTGCTAGCTAGGGATGATGGGAGTTGTAGTCCAAAAACAGCTGGAGACCCAAGGCTGGGAAACACTGAACTAGATGACCCTCATTGTCCCTTCCAACTCTTCTATAATTCTGTATGACATCCCATGTGAAATTTTTAAACATGGCCTTGGAAATTTGACTCATGTGGGCTCCCTGCCTGATTTTGAATCCTGATTTTCCAGGGTTCTATACCCTGGAACCTACCCAATCTCATCTGCAGAAGTCCAGCCCTCAATAGGGGAAGAGTTATGGGATAATGTGGGTGATATGACAGAAGGAGAAGGGACAAGGAGGGGGAGTGGGGAAAGAATGCCTGGATAGGGCCATACAAGGCCCATCATTAGTTTCAGACTATGCGAGGGATCCAAGGAACTTGTGCCTCCTAGTACAGAGATTTACGCTCGTGTAATGGAACCTTTCCCACTCTCCTTTCCCTGCCCTCCCCAAATCTGTTTGGGGGGTTTGGGGAACCCCCAACACATATTTGTGTGGCACATGGGGGAGGAAGGGGAATTTTGTTGCACAAGAGTAAATATTTGCACTAAGGGAACAATAGACTCAGTGCTACTTTGGATACAAGCCTGTCCCATCATCCTTTGACAACGGACTCCACAGATTGTGAGCAACTGCATCTTTGTTCTCTGACATTCTCACAGCCTTTCTGTTTGGCTTTTATTATACCGAGACTCAATGTTATAAAGTTATGCTCCTCATAATCTAGTGCTTATGGGACTGAGGTTTGTCCCTTTCAACTCTAAAATTATTCATTCTGGGGGAGAGAGAATTGATGGACCTGAAACCCACAAGGCAGGTTTCATCCAGACGCATTCTATTGTGAAATAGACTAGGGCTTCTCCCACAGACTGTCATTGTTAGACTATTTTCCTTTAAATGAGGAGAAAATGTCAAGAGACTTCTTCTGGAAGGGAACATGTCTTCCTTTCCCCTCATTACTGAGAAGATGATGTCATCAAACTGTTTGTGAAGAAACTGCCGGTGTAGCAGGGGTAGATAAGCAGCACTCAGTTGAGCTATGCCTTTATCTCAGTGTTTTTGCTCTTGCCCTAGACTATCTTGTGGGAGAATACTGGATCATGGACTAAGTGCTGGAATGGTTTAATCCTGTACCTTCACCTATAAGGTATAAAATCCCTGTAAGTCTCCAGTGACCTCCTTCCAAAAAACCCCCAAACCTGAGTAAGCACTGTATCCCAAAACCTTGAACACTTGGATTTTTCAAGTACACATAACAATATAGTCATCGTATATACGAATACATTGTGAGGAATAGGATGGTGACGTTGCCAATTCAATGCATGATTATTTTCATGTGGGATTTTGAATTTTTTACAACAAATAAAATGTCTGCTATAAATAAATAAATGATAGCTTCCACGATTATTTAATTTCTTTAGCCTAAAGAGTGTTCGGGATGCACTATCAATAAATAACTGATTCAGAGAACCAAATTATTCTTTCATTCTAAAGAACATTATTCTTTTATTCTAATGTAACCATTAATTTGCCATTACCTTAAGAAACCAATTACAACCCTTACGTACATTACCTCATGATGGATCTTGAAAGAGATAGCGAAATCTATTTGTGTCTAATTCAACTTTCTGTCTTCTGGAGATATCCAATATTCCCCAGTCAAGGGATAGCCATGTGTTCTGCTTTTATTTCAGTTGAATTACAACCAATTGTCCATTGCTGATTTGAAGCCATTTGACATTCATAAACCCGAGAATGTAAATTGTTAGAAAAGTTTCTGTGGTTTGAAAGGACCCATCAATTTTTACCATTGTTGGTTATGCTTTCAAATGTGCAAATTGAACCATTTCAGTATAATTTTTAGTGTAAGGATTTTAATTTGGTACACATGAAGAATTTGATAGTTGTATCTACATATATACACTGAGGTCTGGGAAAAGGTAAAAAATGAAAATGAAATGAAATGTACTGTCCTTTCCTAGGGAAAAAAAACGTTTTTAGGAAACCATTCTTGTTTCTTTAAGCTGACTCTGTAATTCTCCTTTCTTAATTGGAGTTGTTCAAATTTCCTAACCTACTTTCTTATCAGAATTATAGGGTTTTAGTTATTTTGCATTAGCCAGCTGAGAGAGAAAAAAGAAACTTTTAACCCAAACCCTGTATGTTGAGCTTAGATATGAATTGGTTACAAAATATCCAGCACTGTGTGCAACACTTTCAAAATTCTATTGTAGTTTTGAGGTGAAATATAATTAAAAACTGTCTGGGGGAAAATGGGAAATTATTGCGTGCTCTGGCCAATGCTGATAGTTCATGCTAGGAGGGATGATTCGTAGTTGCAATATAGTAAGTAACAAAAAGAAAAATTAACTTCTCCCCATATCCAATATGAACCTTGATTGCACGATGTTAAATTGAAACTTCCACTTAGGTGGTCACAGATGACACAAGACCGTCAGTCCCTCTGCTTTAACAGTGGCCAACCATTTTGGCAAGGCCGGTAGTGCCAAAAGTCCAGTAAGACATAATGGCTCTCCATGCACAATGCCTATAGGTATCTCCATATGAATTGAGTTGGTTTTCCCTGTAACCTGCTTAGCTAGAAAGTGGGCAGCATTCTTGAGCAAAAAGTGGGACTGACCGATGCCAGGAGGCAAAGCCAGAAGGTCTCCTGTGCTGTGCGCACATGCACATTACTATTATTTTTTATTAGATTTATATACTACCCTTCAGCATAAGACGTTGGGGCAGTTCACATGCTTATGTTGTAGATTGACCATGTTTTGAGCATGGTTAAAATCTAGAGCATTTTCTCCTCTAGAAGAAAGAGTTTACCATACTATTTTCAGCATTCGGACTCTCCAAACACAGAATTAATACTTCAGTACCTCGAAGATCGAGTATTACCTTTCTGAGGGACACATAACATGCTGTCTGTGCCCCGGAGAGAGAAACCAATTTATGTTCATTAGGCACTCCCCAAGTCCTGCTCCTCTTCAGTTCTACCTGCTTCTCAGTCTGAAAGGGCAAAGAGTTTGCTTCCTCTCAAGCACTGTAATGAGCTACAAGCAACACTGTTTGTTTTGGCTTGGGGCCATTGAGGGCTGTGGGTTCCGGATTCTGGAGGCTGACAGTTGCTTCTGGGTGTTCTGAGGACGGCTGTCCGGCTGAAGCAGCGACAAACGTGAAGTTATTGTCCTGTCTTGGGACAGTGCAGCACATTCGAGTAGACCTCAAGGAGCCTTTGTTGCTGGAAAGGCCTGATTTCCTGTCACATTTCAGGAGAGAGCAAAAGCACCTGTAAAACTGAAAGACAAAGACAGGCGTTAAATAGAAATCTGCTGTGTGGTTGATTTATTTCAGTGAAACCTGACTCTATCCTTGTAGTAATGCAGAGTAACCGAGTTAAATATTGTCTCTAGTTATTAGGGGTTGGAGATAAGACTCCATGCATTAGCTTGTCCTTAATTGTAGTTACTTTCTTTTTCCTATGCAGTTGCAAGTTAGCCTGTTATTTAATAAACAGCCTCTTGTTATGAGCCTACAGAATCCGCCCCCCCCCAAATCTCTTCAAATTTCCATAAATAATTTTTTTTTATGCAAGCCTTTGAAGGTGGGCAATTCAAAACTGAACTTACAGCCAATACTGTGCATGCTTCCTTGGAAGTAAGTCCCATGGAATTCAGTGGGATTTGCTCCCTAGTAAGTGTGCTTGGGATTATTGCTTGAGATTATGTGCTAACAAAAACCTGTTGGCTGGGATCCAAAGAACTGCTTGGAGCAGGAGCAAAGAGTGGAGTGTTTGTTCGTTTTCTCTTTGTACAGTTCACCACAGCTCCGTATTTATTTATTCAAATTTTGAATTTTACCCCACCTTTCTGTTTAAAATGTTCAAGGCCTTTGTAAAACAATTAAACTTAACAGCAAATAAAAGGGATAAAACAGCAAATAAACCTGCTCAGACTAAAAAGGCAGGGAAATGAAAATTTTAACAGATCAACAGGCACATGCTGAAAAGGGGAAAGTGTGCTCACACAGTGATGGAAAGCCAGAGGAGAGAGAGAGAGAGAGAGAGAGAGAGAGAGAGAGAGAGAGAGAGAGAGACCTCTGCTTTACAATGTGAATAAGGACCTCCAGATGTTGCTTGATTATATTTTCCATCATGCTTGTCTTTTGCCTTATGCTGGCTGGGGCTAATGAGAGCTAGAGTCCCACAATCTCTGGAGGGTCCTAAATTCCCAACCCCTACTTTATTTTCTTGCATCTCTTTATTCCAGTTCAGCTTCTGAAAAATATTTCCATCTTATTGAACAACAGTCCTGCCTTGACTCCCTTCGCTGAGCCCTTAACATTAGTTACAATCATATGCTCTGTCTTATTTCCTAATTAGTATAAATGCATGTACTGCAAGGAGATGTAATCTCACGGGGCACATTGATGCATCTGAATTATTTGAAGGCATTAAAGAAGCCACTGGGTGAATTCCACATGGAACTACTTCAAGGTCACCACCATATTTTAAAGGAAGTCCTACTGCTCATTTTACAAATTTGGGCTAAAAGAGGCCATGGCTCAATTCTCAGTCTTCAGTAAAGTGCATTAAACTTGGAATTAGAGGACAAAACCAAGTGCACACTAATGATTTTAAGCTACATTGCCATCACTTACATCTGGTCCTCCTAAATTACCACTACCAATGATTACAAGGTCAGGTAGAAGTCAGAGACTGTAGCAACAAACCAGAAAACCGATTGAGCAACTCAAAAAATAAAATACAGGAAAGTAAGTGCATACTTCTGTATGTGTGATCAAACTCAGTCTTCAACACTGAAGGCTATGTTAGAGGAACCAGTTTCATTTTTCAACTGCATAATGGCATGTAGGAATGTTGAATTTGCCACTAAGTGCTACTATCTACATTGCTTGGAAGTAAGTGGCAAATCTCTCATTGTTTGCAATGGTCTCTCATGTTATTTATCTGAAGTAGTTTTACCCTGCTGTTCAGCTGACAAGGTTCCCAGAGTGGCTTACATAAGATCAATAACAAAGAAGACAGTCCCTGCCCTTGAGCTTGTAATCTAAAAGGCATGACATAAAAGGAAAAAGGGAGGATGTGGGAAGATAACAACAAGCAAACTCTTATTCTTAAAGTTACAGAGTTCTTAAAATGAGCCACTTCAATGGAAACAATTGAGGGAGGGAGAGGAGGAGCCCATGAGAGTGGGCCCTGCTTCCAATCTTTCCTTCTGCTGTAGTCTGATGGAATGATTGCACTTAGAAAACTTATCTTGTCTGTTTTTAAGTACACGTTGTGCAATAATCAAAGGCCTTGAGATAGTGAAATTCAGAGATGGGACTGATGGGGACAGGACGAATATTCCATCAAAAGCCTTAAAATCATTGGTATTTTGTAGATCTTAGGGAAAGCTATAATAATAATAATAATAATAATAATAATAATAATAATAATAATAATTTATTTGTACTCTGCCCATCTGGCTGGGTTTCCCCAGCTACTCTGGGTGACTTCCACAAAGACCAAAAATACACTAAGATGTCACACATTAAAAACTTCCCTGAACAGGGCTGCCTTAAGATGTCTTCTGAATGTCAGGTAGTTGTTTATCTCTTTGACATCTGATGGGAGGGCATTCCACAGGGCAGGCGCCACTACCGAGAAGGCCCTCTGCCTGGTTCCCTGTAGCTTTGCTTCTTGCAATGAGGGAATCGCCAGAAGGCCCTCGGCACTGGACCTCAGCGTCTTGGCAGAACGATGGGGGTGGAGATGCTCCTTCAGGTATACAACAAGCTATGGCAAGGTGACAATGTGAAGGATGGCATACACCAGGGGTGGCCAACTCCCAAGAAACTGCAATCTACTCACAGAGTTAAAGCCCTCTGTGAGGGGGGTTCAGGGCAAAAATGTTAAGCTTTTCTAGGGGAGCCAAAGTTGCTGAGCTTCTTTAGAGGGAGCCGGTGATCTACCGGTGATCTACCACAGACGTCCAGTGATCTACCGGTAGATCATGATCTATGTGTTGGACGTGCCTAGCATATACTAACTGTGAGGGCCTTGGGTTGAGCCAGGGTGCAGATGTCTGTAGGTTTAAGAAAGTGTATGAATGGATATTTGTGAGTCTGTAAGGGAAGGGTAGCAACCCATTGGCTTCCTGTCACATATCATCTGTTTGCACAAGAAATACAATGCTGTATCTAATAGCAATAAGCTTTCATAAACATCTAGGGTTGTGAATACCTAAGGCTGTGTGAACTTGTGATGTTACACTTGTATCACCAGAATATTCTTGCAAGAAATGAAACAAAAAAGCCCTCTGGCATTTCAGTCATGCTAAACTAATTTCTATTCCTCTTAATGAGATACAAAAGATGAATCCAGACAACAGAAGACTAGTCCTACAGCCTTCTATTGACAGTCATCACAAGGTGTTGATACTGTATGGCCAAAACAATACATAATTTTAAATGCACCCTTCTCCCCCTTCTGCAATAAAAGCAGGAATTCCGAAACTTGTCATGGTCCTCCCTGCTCAGCCAGTCACAGATTTGGAGCAAGGGAAGACACTATATAGTAGTTGTTGATACAATTCTCCCAAAACAATCTGGATAAGCAGCTTGGAAGACTTACAAAGTCCTGGTAAACCAAAAGCCACTGAGGAGTGGGGAGAGGGGACACTGCTAGATATCTGAGGCTATTCAAAGCTCTTTGAGCTGCTAGGAGGTTCACCTAAGGTGGTCACTTATGCACTGCCAAAAAGGAGAGAATGCACCCAAAAAGAGAACACAAGAGGCTACAGATTTGCAGAAAATATGCACTTGTTGATTTATATGCACAGATGCATTTATATGCATTTATATGCACAGATGCAAATTTTAAAATAATTGCTAAAATTATTTAGAATTGCTAAAATTATTTAGAAATGAAATACATCATCTTACCACAGTGGGGAACTTTAGGATCAGGAGACCTGTGTGTGCCTGCTGTCCAGGTGTCAGCTTCTAAGCCCCTGCTCTGTATTCTTAAGGTTCCTTACCTTTAAACTGACTTGAAGAGTAGAACATATGAACTTCCTAGGTTCACTAAGAAAAATGTTGAGCACTGAATGAGATGGAGGCTCCAAGTAAAAGCACAGTTTAAGAGGCCCTCCTCAACTAGGAAAAAGGAGGCCCTCCTCAGCTGAGACTCAAGATTCAGAACCTCCACCAGAACATAATGCCTGAATTTAGGTTTAGCAACTGTTGGAGCAAGATGTAGGGCTGAGAGCATTGCAGACTGTGTCCAAACTGCTTCTCTGTATTGCTACCTACCTGGTTCTTCAATACCCCTCACATACCCAGTACATCATCTGATTTGTTGCTTGCACTGACCTAATTCCTCAGTGATCAAGGTGGAGTACAAAGGACTCTAGTTCTGTCTGCCAAGCTTTTTGGTTTTGGCATACAGTGGTACCTCGGTTTAAGAACAGCCCTGTTTACAAACGATTCGGTATACAAACTCCACAAAACCGGAAGTAGTGTTCCGGTTAGCAAACTTCACCTCGGTTTACGAACGGAAGCCGAACGCTGGAAGGGAACAGGAAGAATTCAAAACCGGCAGACCAGAAATTCACGGAAGACTAGAGTAAATTTACGGACTATTTGAAAAGTATTTGTGAAGACCAGACGACGTTTGTAGGTTTACAAGAAGTTCTGTGAGGAGTATTATTGGAAGTATTGCAAAAATAGACAAAGGAAAGGATAATTTGTTAAGAGATTTAAAGGCAATATAAAGTTAAGAAATGTATAAGAAGTGGATAAAACGGTGGATTATCAGAGATGCTGATGGAAGTCTAAAAAGATTGTATAAGTGATAAGTTTCGTGGTACATTTTATAATTTATATGTTAAAATCAATAAAAATTATTATTATTATTTTTAAAAAAAGGAAGGGCACCGGCGGCGGGAGGCCTCAGTTTAAGAAAGGCTTTGGTTTAAGAACGGACTTCTGGAATGGATTAAGTTTGTAAACCAAGGTACCACTGTATATGTTCAACATAATGTAGATGTTCAACATCTCACAGGCCCTCTGTGGCTGGGCAGGATAAACATCTGGCCATTGGGTCAAATTGCTCTTAGTTTGCTATTTTCATTTGTTCACTGCAGAGTAGGCAGAGGAGAAATTTAGATACAATGAAAAGTTGAACTGGATGTTACAGGATGACCACATCCCCCCTCCCAAATGTAAGCTGCATATCTAGTTTCAGTGCCCCAGACATAAAGCATATGACTTCGCCTGTGGCCGGTTTTTATTTTTTGCACAGTTAAGACATCCACTGTTAGTATTTTTTTAACAAAACTTACACAGGACAGCTACATGCCTGCAGGGTATTCCTTAGCTGCCCTGAAGCCTTTTGCTTCTTTCTCCATAGATGAATGGATGTTTACATCACATTTCCTGGAAATATGTCATACTAGAAGCTTTTCCACCCGGCAAGTAATTACTATAGAACAGAGCATTACCTGTAACAGGAATGTAGATTCCCTGGGAAACCATTGCAACATAATTTGGGTTTTCTTGCTAAATGAGCTTTTGCTCCACAGCTCAAGCAGAGGATTATGGATCCTTTATACTGCTGACTAGTGCCATGCTTGGCTAAATACGAGTATTGATTTTGGGTGCTTCAGTGAGCTCCAAGCTGGAGAATGGGTGATTTATAGGAATTAGATTCTATAAGAAAGTGATGTCCACTCTGAATGTTTTGGAACACTGTTACCGTTATTTTATTTATTTTTTTTGTAGAATTTACGTTGCAACATGGTGAAACTGTAATCTGTTTTTCCATGACTGCTTTTCAGGGAGCACAAGAGTGTGAAGAAAACTGGCAAGGTTGCCTGCACAGAGCTCCCTTTAGAAGGAAAAAGGAAACAGATAAAAAAATACTCCAGTTCATCTGTTTGGTGGAAAGGTAGCAGCAGCGACGGGCCGAATCTGGTCCCTGCTCTCCCATCTGAACAGTCTGAAATTCCTGAGATTGTTAGCTGCTGTATCAGAGAAAGGAACCTCTGTGCACACAGCTTCTAGCATAATAAAGACTAGAAAGCCAAGTGGAATTGTGCCTGCAGAAGTCTGCAACATACCAAATGCAGTCAAAGCGCACTGGGAAAACTTTTTTCTTCAAATCAGATTTCACCATGACATAGGATATACCATAACAGTCCACTCAGAAGTAAATCCTATTGACTTCAAAGATATGTTCTGCAGTGTACGTGCATATAAGATGATTGCAGCCTAATAGGTATGTCTTGTTAAAAGGTGGTCCTATTTAGTTCAAAGACAGTATCCCCACAGGCTTATCTGCTCAGAAGTAAATCACATTTCGTTCAAAGACACTTCCTCCCAGGTAAAGTGTAGAGCTGTAGACTGAATATAAATCTACTGTATATTTTGGAAACTGGTCCATCTGTTTGTTCTCTCTGCATTCAAATGTCTCTTGAGATAGTAGCTGGGGAAACCCAGCTGAATGGGTGGGGTATAAATAAATTATTATTATTATTATTACTACTACTACTACTACTACTACTACTACTACTACTACTACTTGGCACAAGGGTTTCAGAGGCAGAGAAGCCAGTTTTTGTCTACATTTGGATACCAGGTGCCATTTTGAATCAAGATAGTGGACCAAAATTTTCCAAATTGCCCCTATTTGGATGCCTCTGAAGATATTGTTGCCCAAGCTGGCATGATGGTACCTGAGATTTAGGAGCACGGTTTGGTCTGTATTTGGATAGTGATGGATGCCATTTTGAAGCAAAATGGTGTGGTGAAACATTCTAAACTGTGCCAATTTGGACGCCTCTGGAAATGCTACCATTCCAGTTTGGCGTGACAGTGCTTGGGCTCAAGGAGTGTGTTTTTTGTCTATGTTTTGACATCATTGGACACCATTTTGAAGCAAGATGGTGGATGCAACCATTCCAAATTGCTGATTTGGACACCTTTGAAGATAACAGTGCCCAATTCCCCACAATGGTTCCTGAGATGGGTTTTGGTCTATGTTTGGATTTCTTTACTACAAGTATGCAAGCTTTCACAATTTCCCATTTGAAATTAAGTGAAGTCCATAAAAAATAAAATTCAGCACCAAATTTCCCAACACCATTTTTGGTTTGGGTGTTATAGTTTCATGACCTAGATATGATTTTATTGGAGGGTGGCAGAACTTATTCCATCACGCCTTTCAGAAGTGGAAATGACATTTTGCGACCTTCACGGTTACTTTTGCAGTATCAAAAAATCATAAGCAGTTCTGATCTAGAAAAGCAATTTTCTGCTTCCTCTCTATATAATAGGATGAACTGTAATGGTGAGGTTTTGTGAAACAATGACAGGGAACGTCAGTTCAGCAGCAGAAAATCAGGTATCTGGGGAAGATTTTGCAACCCGTTTTTAGCTCAAAAAACCAGGCCCAACTCCTCCATTATTCGTGATTAGGGCAAACCTTGGTTTACACAAATAGACGTGCCCCTTCATATGTAGCTCAAGTATTGGAATTCAAACCCTGGGAATCATTGACGTAGATCAGCATAAAGATCCTGATGGCTATGAGCCAACAGATCTCTGGATAACCAAGGGCCACTTCCCCTTGTCACGTGGTTTTTTATTTATTTCACTTCCCACGAAACATCCCAAGGTTTTTTTTTAACAATAAAAACATCAGCGAGAAAATGTGTATAGATACAAAGTAAAAAGTGGGATTTAAAAGAATTTCCCCTTTAAAGGCCTTTTGGAAGGGGAAGGCCTTCAATCAGTGCTCATCCTTGTCTGATAGATGAGAATACCAAATAGTAGATGTCACCACACTCTGGATTTTTATGTAAGGATGACTGGGCTAGTTAGGGTTACTGGAGTCTTATACCCCCATCTGCCCAAACAAATAAAATAAAAGGAGAAATAAAGGTATGAGATATGGGGGCGGTGCTCAAGTCAACCACCCCCCTTAAAATGCCCCTTGCTCAAATCACTTGGACTAACATTCATTGAAAAATCCCCCTATTTCTCACCCACTTCCTTCAAGTGGATTCTGTGTTCCAGGTGTTGCTCTTAACTTGGACGACTTGCTCATTGTTTGAAAGCTAAGCAGTACCATGAGGATAAAACAGTCGGATCCGCCCTGTGGATGTACTCCATTGTCTATAGACAATAGATCCCACAAGGCAATGCACAAAAATGAACAGCTTCTGCATTCTCTTTCAGAAGGCAATTGTTGGCTTTTGTAGCTACTCATTAATTCTCGCCTGTGCTGTCCTTTGGCAGCGTTCCTTACCGCTCTCATGAATGCACTCTGACATGCAAATCAAGTATTCATTGTTGCTAATTGTGCCACTGATGTGACTCTAGCTTTTATTTCTTGGCTCTGGTGTGAAAGGGTTGTTTTAGATCATATCCTATCCGACGAGTCATCATAATGGGAGACCAGCTCTTCTGAAATGGTCTACCTTTCAGTAGCAACCTGCCCTCACATGAAGAGACAAAACTCTAATATGATTTGGTGTTGATCCTTAAACCCCCTTATTTCAAGAAATCCCCAACAGCTGTTTACAATAATATAGTCATTCCAGCGAAGCAAAATAAGAGATAGCATCACATGCAAAACCAAGCAATTGAAAACAGTTTATAAATCAGAACTTTACAGAACTGGCAGAGCAGAAAACAGTTATTAATGCCTAGACAATTACAAAGTAGGTTCCAACTGAACCTCCCAAGATAGGAAGCTGCCTAACACCAAGTTGGACCATTGCTTCACCTATCTTAGTATTGTCTGCATAAACTGCCAGTAGGGCTACAGCAGGGATCAGCAACCTTTTTCAGCAGGGGGCCGGTCCACTGTCCCTCAGGCCTTGTGGGGGGCAGAACTATATTTTGGAGAGAGAAAAATGAATGAATTCCTATGCCCCACAAATAACCCAGAGATGCATTTTAAATAAAAGGACACATTCTACTCATGTAAAAACACGCTGATTCCCGGACCATTCGCGGCCCAGATTTAGAAGGTGATTGGGCCGGATCCAGCCCCTGGGCCTTAGTTTGCCTATCCATGGTCTACAGGATGTGGAGCTGTTAGGGTTAAACCTGGATCCTTCTATATTCAAAGATGTTCTCCCTTTGAACTATGGTTCTTCCCCACCCCTGGGAAGATGGTAGCTTTATAATTGTATGGCTTAGGGGTCAATTTTGGTGACTGCTTACCTTCATGCCAGCCTTGATTCAGAACCACCAGCTATGTCTGTGCAACCATAAAAAGGTAAGGTAAAAGGACCCCTGACCATTAGGTCCAGTCATGGCCAACTCTGGGGTTGCGGCACTCATCTCACTTTATTGGCCAAGGGAGCCAGCATACAGCTTCCAGGTCATGTGGCCAGCATGACTAAGCCACTTCTGGTGAACCAGAGCAGCACACGGAAACACCATTTACCTTCTCACCGGAGCAGTACCTATTTATCTACTTGCACTTTGAGGTGCTTTCGAACTGCTAGGTTAGCAAGAGCAGGGACCGAACAACGGGAGCTCACCCTGTCGTGGGGATTCGAACCGCCGACCTTCTGATCGGCAAGTCCTAGGCTCTGTGGTTTAACCCACAGCACCACCCGCGTCCCATATGACTAGTAATAGCAGCCTTTCAGAATGGGGTTGCAACTCAGATTGCTAGCTACAGTTGCCACACAAGCTTTGGTAGAATCAGCAGGTAGAACTCTCTTCATTTAAGAGCAGAATATGTGGAAATAAAGCACACTTACAGTGTCCTTAGCGAAAGTAAGTTTATGGAAATGGCCAGTTCTTATGTGCGGATGTTTGTGAATTTAAGATTTTCAATTTTTTAAAAGGTGAGTTATCACTGTAAATCCTTTGAATTATGCAGTGTATCGGGGATTTGCATGTTCAGTGAGGCATCTTCTCTGTGTGTCATGTACTTCATGCCTAAAGCATTCGCCCACCTTAACTTAAATATTGCCTCTAAAGACATCAACAAGCATTCCCCCCACCCCCACAAACCCTCAAAACTAAATCATGCCCTCGATTCTTCATCAAGGACATTTCAGAACAAAGAGCACTTGACACCTTCCTTGTTCTCTAAATTTCTTTAGCAGAATTCCATGTCAAGGACACTAGTGGGCAGTATAAACTTTTGAAATAAAATAAAGATATTAAGTCTTTTTTTTATCCCACCTTTCAGCAGAAAACTTCCAAGACAGCAAAAAACCAAAACTGAAATATAGTAAAACAATAAGAACAACAACAAAAAAGAACAAAAGAATACAAGAAGTAAATAGTAATGGCAGAATTTTGAACTCCGGGAAGCACCACACATAGAATTGTAATGTTTGAGGGTAACCTCCTGTAGTCCAACCCCCTGCAATGCAGGAATCTCAGCTAGATCATACACGACAGATGGCCATCCAATCCCAGCTTAAAAACCTCCAAGGAAAGAGAGTCCACCATCTCTCATAGGAGTCTGTTACAAAAATTGAACCATGGACAGCACCTGCCTTTATGACAGGAACTGAGGAGCTTTTACAGCCCCTTCCCTTCTGAGGAAGCTTCCGAGGGCCACATGCCAGAGGTGAAAGTGGGTGAAACAATCCATGTAAAATTTATCTTTGCACACTAGGCTGGTTTCCTCTCTCTCTCTTTCTCTCTTTCTCCTCTCCATCCTCCTCCATCCAGAGAAGCAGGAGGCATTATCAGAGTTTGGGGACTCATTCTCACACTCAGGGTGTGACCAGTGAATAGCAGCTGCCTGGAAATAGTGGGGCGAATGTGTGATCTCTCTCTCTCTCTTCCCATGTCTCCCTGCCACAGTCTGTTACACACACACATACAGAGAGAGAAAGAGAGAAAAGAGAGAGGTCTTTTTGTTTGTTTTTTGAGGAACAAGATCATGCAGATACTCCCAAACACTCTATAATTACAATGACATTTTTTTCCAAAAAATAAATAAATGAAGCTTTGTCTCATTTTAAATTTAAGCTTCCATCTCAAGACTCAAGCCAAAAACTACATATTTTGCTGTGTTACCAAATAGCATGTCTATTTGTTTTAATTCACCTCCCTCCCCAAGAATAACCTGTAGCTCAAAAGATATTTTCTAAAGGAAACTTGTCAAGTGAAACTTGTGAGACATAACTTTTTTTAAAAAAAATGAAAATGCCTTTGTTCAAAAGGAAGTTTATTTGGGGGGTTGGGGAGGGTGGCTAAGCTGTCTTAGCAGATATCAGCAAGATATTTCACAAGCAATTATCTGATTCATAGGCCTCTTATTCCAACCTGTAAAATGGAAAGCACAGGCCTTTGAAGATAAAAGGCCTAAGAACTGGAGTGCCCACTCTCGCCTTGTTGCTTTGGCAGGCAAAGCTTACTGTTGTGGCATGTTGTCTTTCAATTACACTGAAAGTATTTCTGCTCCAAACAAATCAGTTGCTGAAATTGAAGCACATCTGGGCTCTGTTGGGAGACAATAGAGGGGAAATGTTGGTCGGTGGAGAAATCCACAACATTTGGGGTTTGATTTTATGTACTTGAAGATTGCCTGAGCCAGTTGCAGATGGTGCTCAAGCAGACTAGTGGCAAAGCTTTATGAGGATGCAGCAAGTCAGATAGCGGTTGCTTAGATGAATATGGTATAAACCAATCTGATACAGTTTGGTGATATAGCACTATATAATTTTTTTAATAAATAAATGAAAAGCCTAAAAATAAACTGGAGGAAGGAAGCTGAGTCATTTATTTCCTGTGAAGAAAACAATGCACCCAACAATTAAGAAAAACAGAACTTAATGAAAGAAAACTCAATGGAACTGGACAAAACGTGTGTGGTTAGTTCACAGTGGTGACAAATATCCAAATACTTTGTAGCCAGTTAGCGTTATTTTCAGTGCTCAGGCAAAGTTAGCTCAACACAACTACTGATGGCAAGCAGCAACTCTTTTCGGCTGTGCCTGACCCAAGTGGTTGAAAAAAAATGAAGTAAACTGCATTGGACTTGTTTGAAAGCCAACAGCAGGCAGAGACCAATCTGTTTTTGTTTGAGCCTTTGCATGTTTATATAGATGCTAAGTCCCACTTATTTAACTGCTAGAGGGGCATCTGTGTTACTCTCCTGCCCTTAATACTGTAAATCAGTAGTTCCTAATTTGCTAATTACTGCAGACCCTTCTCCCCCCCCCCCCCGTTTTTCAAAAGCCAAGCTATGGACTCCCTACTTTTGAAAATTTTGATATCGGTTGTTTTTGTTACGTGAATGCTGCCACGGACCCCCTGGGTGGGTTATGCGGATCTGGGGTCCTCAAACCACCAACTGGGAACCATGGTTGTAAACAAACAAACAAATCTACCGTATTTTTCGCTCTATAACACGCACCCGACCATAACATGCACATAGTTTTTAGAGGAGGAAAACAAGAGAAAAAAATATTCTAAACGAAACAGCGGATGTATGATTTTTGTGGTTCATGCTGTGGCCACAGACATGTGATCTGACGGTGAGTTTGGGGTAGCCCAGTGCAAAAATCCTGAGGATCCATGTGGATCCATGCTTTGTAACCACGTTTTTGCACCACTGTGGCCCCAGGCAACAGTGGGTGTGTGATTTTTTGGCTGCAAGCTGTAGCCATGGACATGCTATGTGATCTGATGGTGAATTTGGGGTGACCCAGTGCAAAAATCCTAAGGATCCATGTGGATCTGTGCTTTGTAACCATGTTTTAAGTGGGGAGGGAAGGAAAAGCACTCAAGGGACAAGGAACACGCGTGGGGTGGGTGGAGAAGGATGCTGTTAATAATGCAGAAGAGGGGTTTAAGGGGAGAAGGCCCCTCTCCTCTCCCGCTTTGCTCCTTCAAAGCAAGCAGGCTCTCTGTCCCTCTCTCCTCCCCACTCAGTGGCTCTTCTCCCGCTTTGCTGTTTCAAAGTGAGCAAAGTGAGCCACGGAGGAGGGAAGGAAGGGGAACCATGGATCCTCTGCTCACGACTGCAGCAGATCCCCCCGCCACCCGTAGGCATTCGCTGCATAACACGCACAGACATTTCCCCTTACTTTCTAGGAGGAAAAAAGTGAGTGTTATGGTGCAAAAAATACGGTATGTTTATCTTGGTGGGGGGACCCTGTAGGCACCAGAGAAGGCCTCTTTAGGCACACGTGCCCCCACAGCCATCATATTGGTGACTCCCTGTTTATGCAATGAGAAATTTGTCATTTCAACAACATTTCATGTGATTTTTCTAACAGTGCAACATTATCTATCTCACACATGATATAAAACAAAGCAAACGCTGAATTTCAGAAAATGTTGGTGAAACCGGGATATTTTAAACACATTTTATTACTGAGGAGGCAGCTGAGCGTGTACATGTTTTCTGTTTGCAAATAGTTACAAATCACTTCTGAAGAAATTAATTGTTGTAACAGTCTCTTACTTACCTTGGACTTCCCTCCTGGACTTCCCTGTGATGCTGCTGGCTTCGTCTTTCAATGCAGTAAGTCTTCTGTAGTGGGAATGTTACCTTGAATCTGCACAGCATTTTTAGTCTTCAACTCGCCTCAACTCACAGTTTCCATATAACGGGCTGGGAGGAATTGAAGACTGAAAATGACATACAGGGCAATCAAACGCCACTTTTTCTGAGAGGCAAGAGTCCTGAGATTGATGTCTGCTGTGTATGATTACCTGAAATTTTCATGGGAAGAAACCATGATAAAGACCATAGGGGAGAGATTTGTTTGTACAGAGAAAATATTTTAGAAAGCTCCTTCCTGGTTCTGTTGGAATTTGCAGTTTATTTTGATGGCTTTTACATATCCTTTCTTTTTGGTTAAGAAAGTAAATGCTTTCACACAGTGGCAAACCATCAACATTTCACCTAAAGAGAAACAGGAATTAATTATCATTCCCAAACATTTCACCTAAAGAGAAACAGGAATTAATTATCATTCCCAAACATGCACATGATGTCCACCACATGGTGCGTGAATTTGATTTGCATTGCACAAGGCAACTGCCTTGCTTGACTGTCCTGCTTGAAGATAAAAAAAAAAGATTGCTTCTGATTTAATGGAGCAATACAGGTAGCAAAGCTTAAACAATAAAAGTAAAAAATCTGACAGAAAAGAATGTAATGAGAGGGTCAAATAGAGAGGTACTTATACACTACTAACTGACATAACTTTCCACCCTGAGTTCTGATACATACTTTCAAACATTTAAATCCATAATGCCAATCCTTTGGATCCAGTAGGTTAATGCAGTGTTTCCCAACCTTTTTTGGGCAAAGGCACACTTGTTTCATGAAAAAAATCTCGAGGCACACCACCATTACAGCCCCGTGACGTCAGCGCGCAGCGTCACGCCGGGAGGTACGCACGAAAGTGTAAGTTTCATTTTTCCCCTCCCCCTTGCCTTCCTTCTGTGCCAACCGCCAAAAAGCCAAGAATCGCGGGACCGCCGGCGGAGGGGGGGAGGGCGAGCGGAGGCAGCGGCGAGCCCCGTTCCTCCCCATCCGCCCCATTCCGTGCAAGGAGCACGAACAGGTGTGAGAAGGGGGTCAGACCTGCGGGTCGGCGCCGGGGAACCTCCAAGCTTTGGGGGTGGGGGGGAGGAGGCAGCAAAGCGAGGCAGGAAGGAGAGCGCGGCTTGGCGAAGTACTCGGCAGCGAAGGCCAGCAGGTCCGGCGGCCGGTGCCACAGCACCTCCACCGTGTAGCCCTGCAGCAGCTCAGTCAGACCCGGCGGGATCTCAATGCTCATCTTGTAGCCGAGGCGCGCGGGAGACTCAACGGACGGGCCCGGGAGAGAGAGAGAGAGACACGACGGAGAGAGAGCGGGAGTCCCTGCTCGCCGCCGCTACAACTACTGTGGCGGTTGGTCGTGGTCGTCGCCGCCGCCGCCCACCTCTATCTATCTCTCCCCCTCAGCTTTCTACACGGGCCTGGAGCCAGAGGTGGGGGGTGGCCGCCGCCGCTTTCTCCGCCTCCACGTCCTGCCTCCTCCTCCTCGAGCCCTCCGTCAGCCCTGAGGGAACCGCCGCGCTCGCGCCGCCGCTCTCTGACACGCGAGAAAGAGAAAGGAACGGAGCGGCGGGGTAGTCGGGGGAAGGAGGGGCCGGAACGGAAGCGCGAGGCGAGCTGCGCATGCCCAGCAGGAAGCGGCGGAGAGCGCCACAGAGAGAGAGAGAGAAGCAAGGGAGGGCGGGGAGTGGGCGGGAACACGCTTCATGCGTCACAATAACGGACAAGGGGCGCTCGAGGGATAGATTAGGACCTAATTTGACTTTTACAAAAAAAAAAAATCTTTTTAATTTTTCCCACGGCACACCAGGCAACATCTCGCGGCACACTAGTGTGCCGCGGAACAGTGGTTGGGAAACACTGGGTTAATGAGTAGCTTGGTGATGTTGGTCCATTTCCTTCTGTTGCACCAAACATAAACCAAACAGTTGTAAAGATATAACTCAATGGCTTGAAATGAGAAACCTGGTTTTCTGCTACAAGAGCAAGTCTTGGACCAGTACGGAATCCCCTTCCTGTTGCACTCAGAAGGAGCAGAAGTTTTCGGCTTTAAACAAATGATAGTTCTGCATGATGCCCAAACTCAGGGAGTGTGGTTTCTTTAAACCTATGGTTAGTGAAAACAAGCAAAGATCTGAAACCATGGTTTGAGCCTAACTTGCTCTCACCAAGCATACAGCGGCATATCAAGACATTTTCCTGTCTGGGGCAGAGCAGCAAATAGTGCCCAGTTCCCACAGTTGAGGTCTGTAGAACCTAAGGCTGGTCAAATTATTTTGCCACTTGAGGCAGAAAATATGTATGCCTATTCCCCTCTCTGGTAGGAGGTAAATAAATAATAAATATTTGTTGCCTTTAATGATATGCAGAGTTAGCTGCATGACCAATGGTACAGCCAACCGAGAATTCGGACAGTCTAACACATGCATAACAAAATATTAACTTATATCACTTTTTATTCTGATTTAGTTTTCTTCTGTGTAGCTTCCTCACTAGGTGTATTTTAGAAAACAAGAAGTGAACATCTAATTGTGCAATCCTGCACATATCTACTACGCAGTATAAATCCCATCAATTTCAACAAAGTAACAGGCAATAGGATTGCAGTGGAAAGCAAATGACTTGCAATACTAGGAATGAGAAATGTTTCCTCAGTGACACAAGAGTGAAATGAAACAGCAGTCTAGCATTTCCGACATCTCTTAGAGAAGAGAAACTCTGCATGTGTCTTCCTTTTGGTTTTTAAGAAAGCCACAGCCCAGCCCTTTAGCACGCAAGTGTCTGAACTGTTTAATACCACACATCCCACAGGTCAGGATGCAACAGTTCTACATCACAGAGATAAAGAGACAGTACCAATAAGGCAGATTTTTCTGGCTTATTTTTAGAAAGGCACTGGTGTTTGTGTTTGTCCTTTCCTGAAATAAGCACCGCGTACAACCTTCAAATGAGTTATATTCATACCCGTACACAAGGTTAGTAAATACAATAATTACCTGCATTCTATAAGACTATTCAAATGAGTAGAAGCAGAAGCAATTCAATTAGTCTAATCTTTCCATATTTCTGTAGAAATCATTCCTAGGTGGTAGCTTTCCAGTGTGGTAACCTACTTAATTCCATGTGTTTCATTATTGCGTTTCAAGTGTTTACAAAGGGCAAGGATATAACTCAGTAGACGAGCACAGGCTTTGAATGTAAATAGTTCTAGGGTCAATTAAAGCAGGAGATGATGAGGAAGAGCTCTCGGTCTGACATGCTGAAGAGCTGCTGATGGTCAGAGTAGACGATAGTGGGCCAGACGGACAAATAGTCTGACCTGGTTTAAGGCTGTTTCCATTTGTAACTACATCTTGTCATTTACACACTAAAATTAAAACAAGGAGCCTTGGGGCACCTGAAGGACCAACACATTTATTATGGCACAAACTTTCATGGACTACAGACCACTTCATCAGAAACATTTAGTGCTATCCTGATATATAACTATCCCATCGGCTACATTCATTATTATTACAGGCTGGGGGCACTCTATCCCAGAGATAGCTAATGTAACAATGGAATCCAGTGACCATCAGCATCAGCCAGTATGGCAATGCTCAGGGATGATAGGATTTGTAGTCAAACAGCACCAAGAGAGCACCATGTTGGCTACCCCTGCTCTAACCCTTGACATTTCTATGTTGAAAAGCCTACAAACCTTCTGTTGAAAATGTAAGCAGGAAACCAGTTTAATTTTATACTAGAAGTACCAATAAGGACTGTGGTAGTTTGTGACCCTAATCTTTTTCTATGAAGTTATTGGGAGCTGCCTATATGAGATCAGGCTTTTCCCACCATACAGCCTAGACTGTGGTGCTCTAGAGTCTCAGACATTGGCCTTCTCCATTGCTTACTGCCAGATCAGAGACCCTGGTCCTTTGTATTTACTTGTTACTGAACATAAACCCCAAGGCTGATCCCTGACACAAATTAGGTCCTGGTCATCACAGCACTCAATATTCAAAATGGGGCACTAGTTGTAGTTCAGCAGTCAATTCAGCAACTTGGATGAAGAACATGGCTTTGAGACTTCCTCTTGTTACTTATATGGCATGTCTGATTGCTGTAAGTGAGGGCAAGAAGGTAGAAGAGAGTGACAAAAGTCAGCATTTTGACCAACGTTGGGCTGTATTCACATCACAGTCTGGTTGAACTGATCCATTTTAACCTCCATGTTAGCACCCACAGAAACTGTTTGGATTCTTCTTTTTTTGGAAAAATACGACTTACGTTGATCAATGTGATGATTCAATATAGATTAATTGCTGAGGGAGGGAAATGGGGGTAAATACAACAACAAAACTATCACAAGGGAATGAGAAGGGCACGAGGAACCAGAAGAGAATCTGGCAAGATACGTTCGAGTTTCTGAAGCTTATCACTTTGTGAGGAAGGGGTGGGTTTCCTCTTCCCACGGATGCTGCGCAGTTATGCTTCAGATAGTACTAATGCTATAGCACTTGTTTGCAGAGCTCCTGTTGAACTAGCCTCCTGAAAAGGAGGCTGCATCCAATGGAACAAGTGCTACTATCAGCTCTCAGATGAAAGGCTTCATATGGCCTTCAGATGATCAAGGTGATGTTACACTGAACACTTCCTTGTGGGCACCTGGAGTCAGATAAGGCAGGTAATCATTTCTTTGTTTCTTTGTTTACATTTTGCATTATGCTGCTAGATTAAGATATTGGTACTATAGATATATAATACTACAGAGAAGTCAGTCATGATATATAGATCTGAAAATAGACTCTAAAGAAGCACATTAGGAAACTAGACAGAATTGGCAAATCTGAAAGTTTCAAACCAATATGTACCCATGTTCTGAAAGATGGAACAGATACATTGGTTTGAAACTGATATATACACTTGCAACAGGAATGATTGTGCCCATGGACAAAGCCAGGATTTTTGTTGGGGGGGCAGGCCTTTTTTTTTAGGGGGGCAGAACCTTAGCTTGCTATGTATTTTTATTGAATTTTATTGATTGGGGGCAGCTGCCCCTCCCTGCCCACTCCCAGCTACTCCCATGATTGTGCCCCATATGCTTTTCCGGGAAACAATAATTTTTTGGCGTCTAGTATTGTCCTACTCTGAATCAGGGAGGTTAGGAAACAGTGAAGTTGAACCAGGTGCTTCTGTTAAAACAATCAATCAAGCTTTAATGATCTCTGTGTTCCATTTTTGCTACTTGTTATTTGAAATATACTCAGAGTCGAGAGTGGATTTCATGCTCTTTATTCAGCTCATAGTGGTGAGGAGGGAATGGAAGTCCCTTCAAAGTACCGTATTTTTCGCTCTATAAGACGCACCATACCACAAGACGCACCTAGTTTTTGGAGGAGGAAAACAAGAAAAAAAATATTCTGAATCTCAGAAGCCAGAACAGCAAGAGGGATAGCTGTGCAGCCTGCATTTGCTCCATAAGACGCACACACATTTCCCCTTACTTTTTAGGAGGGAAAAAGTGAGTCTTATAGAGCAAAAAATACGGTATCTGCTTTATATACATTATTTACACAATGGGCTGCATGTGATTGGCTAACTCCGGAATTCTCCTGTCGGCCAATCAGGTTGTGGATTCACTTCTATCTGGAGCTGGATTGGGTGGCTCCTGCCGACCAATCATACTGCTGCATTCTTCTAGGACCAATCAGACTGCTGCATTCTGAATCCTATTGTTCTAGGACCAATCAGACTGCTGCAGTTTGGATCCTATTCAACTCAGTACATAACATTATTTTATTTTTTAAAATCTCTTTACAGAAACTTGTCATAATGGCAAATTGCAGTGAAATCAAGATGGATAAGAACGTAGTCACTTTTGAATATGTCCTCTACAGCCCAGTCACTCTCTTCGGAGTCATATTTAATACAGTTGCCTTGTGGGTGTTCTGCTTGAAACTGGGCAAATGGACAGAGACCAGAGTTTACATGATCGGCTTAGTCCTGGCAGACTACACACTGCTCCTTACCTTACCATTCATAATGTACTTTCACTACCATGAATGGCCCATTGATACTTTTTGCTTTGTCGTATTCGGAATCAATTGCATGAACATGCCAATGAGCATGGGCGTCATCATGCTAATAGCGATAGACCGGTACATTGCAATCAAACATCCTCTGAAAGCCAAAGTAATCAGGTCTCCACGGAAGGCAGCTCTTTTCTGCTTATTTGTCGGGCTCTGCTGTTTAGTTTATACAATCACACGCATTCGGTCATTCGAAATTAAAGAAGGATATGTTTGTTTTTATTCACACTTTGGTCAAAATGTGCCTCATGCCCTGATCAAACCTATTGTTTTCTTTTTCATACCACTGGTTATATTGTTGTTTTGTTCCGTACAAGTCATCCGATGCCTCAGGAAGAAACATAATGCTGGTCCTCATGAAGAAAAGTTAACCCAGAAAGCCATCTGGGTGGTCTCAGTGAACTTGGCCACCTTCATTATATGCTTCCTGCCTTTCCACTTAAGCTTTCTGCTTAGTTATGTCCTGAAGGCCGTCAGAGGATCGGAATGCGAGCTGCAGAATGTCATGCATATAACTTCATGCATAGCCAATCTGAATTGCTGCTTAGATGCCGTGTGCTATTATATGGTTACTAAGGAATTCCAGGAAGCTGCAGCTCTCTTGCCTCACTTTAACACAATGCAGTCCAGGTCCAACTTAATTCAAGATTTACAGCTGCAAAGTAAAGCACCTGAAATGGCACCATTACAAAGTTAAACACCTGAAATTACAATGCCATTTTAAGAGGCATGTAGTTTCACCTTTGGAGTACTATGTCCAGCCAATCAAAACCTCATATTTAGGACATTATGTCAAATAAAGCTCAGCAGACAAAGCAAAGACAGTACAGAAACCCAGTATTGTGTTTATTTTAATTTATACATTTTTTCTGAACTTGGTGCCCTGAATTGTCACTGATCAGTGTCTTGGTTTAAGGTCTCCTGTTGAAACATCAGATTCTGCTCTTATTTACTGGTAATGCCTTTCATTCAAATATGTCCCTGTATTCAAGATGGTACTTTGTATATTGAAAACCTGCCTTTGTACTTTCCCAGTGATTTTAGTTTGCAGCAGATACAAGCTACAATGCTTTGTAAATTTGTTTTAATACAGAGAGAGAGAGAGAGAGAGAGAGAGAGAGAGAGAGAGAGAGCGCCACTGGGAACCCTGTGTGAGCGTGCTAGATATAATAAATAAATATGATTTTTAAAAATATTGGCTTTATTTCCAAACGTTTTTGACAAAACATGTTCTTAAGGTGATGGTATTTACTGCACTGTTTCATCCCTGATATAAATGAATTACCGTATGTCCTTAGTCTCTTACTTAAATGATGGTGGTGTTAATTAGGATTTTTCTACTGTTTTGAGTTTTGTTTATGTGCTTGTCAGCAGATAATAGCATAAACCGCCGAGGAGATCTCCTGACAGCTTTGCTGATTGTGTCAGAATTTTGGCAGAGAGATTGCCCAGAGCTGCAGGGAGAACCTGTAAGCACCGAATATAGATTCAGAATTTGATTCTAGCAAATTCGTAGCATATATATATGCTCCTTATTTGCTAGAATCATTGTTAATATGAGTCACTCATATTTCTATGAGGCCTGTTGGTTGTGGTGACATTTTAATACACTAGACTTCATAGTTCTCCTTAGTGTGAAATGATGGCACACAAGAGTCCACGGGGTGCACAGATAGAGCATGCCTCAGGTCTAGCTGCTATTGTGTTACTATCCTTCTGGGTCATGCTCCAGGTGGGCTATAAAATTCAAATTACATAAGGAGATGTAGAGGACATCACACCATGGTATATATACAGCATGAGAAAGAAAGTTCATTCATTCATGCAAACAAACAAACAAACAAACAAACAAACAGGAAACCATAAGGGCTTCTATCATAGTTCCCAAACATTTCCCCAACGCATCTGTCTTAATTATTTATCTAATGATACTAACATCATCATTAAACCTGCTGATAAAGGAGGGGGAATTGCCATCATGAATAGACAGGATTATGTGGATTAGGCTACTCGCCAACTTTCTGATTCTCGATTTTATATTAAAATTACTAAAGATCCTACCGACTCTATAACCACCCTTCTAAAAACTGTGTTAAAACTGGCAGAATCCGAGACCAGGGAGAAGAGTCGGTGGAAGAAGATTGGAGGAAATTTAAAATTTATTTACAGAAACATTGTAAAATTTTTGAATGCTGATAACGTTGAAATGAACTTAAGGGGTTCTAGCAACAAGGTAAAATGTAAGATGGGATTGATATTAGATAAACTAAACTGATTATGAATTTGCTGAACCAACTATAAAAAAGGGATACAGAAAAGGGAGGCGTGAGGAAGTCAGGAAAATAGGTTAACTAAAGAGGAGTTGTAAAAGAGAGAGTTCTGTTCTTTTTTTTCCTTTTTATGTGTTTTTTATCCCTTTACCTTTTTTGTGTTTTAATGTTTGTATTTTGTATTTTGACTTTGTATTTTTCTGTTTTTGTATTTTTTTCTGTTCTTGTATTTTTTCTTTGAACTTTTTTTATTGAGAAAATTTAATAAAATATTTATAAAAAAAATAAAAACTGTGTTGCAACATGCATACACCATGGGTTTCATTGATAAACACCTTCTGCAACCTTATGCCCGCATACCTATTTTCTACTGTTTACCTAAGATTCATAAGAATTTAAGGTCTCCCTCAAGTAGACCACCAGTGTGGTGTAGTGGTTAAGAGTCTCATAATCTGGGGAACCGGGTTCGCGTCTCCACTCCTCCACATGCAGCTTCTGGGTGACCTTGGGCTAGTCACACTTCTCTGAAGTCTCTCAGCCCCACTCACCTCACAGAGTGTTTGTTGTGGGGGAGGAAGGGAAAGGAGAATGTTAGCCGCTTTGAGACTCCTTAAAGGGAGTAAAAGGCAGGATATCAAATCCAAACTCTTCTTCTTCTCTACTTCTGGTTCCATCCTGGAACCCGTGGCCAAATTTCTAGATTATTTCTTACAACCCTTCTTTGTTTCCAAACATTTTCCTTAAGTGATGTTGACTTCAAACAGGTCCCTCCACTTCTGCACTGGCACAACACAGATTTACAAAAAAAGGAAGTCATTGTAAATGTGGCTCATGTAACCTTCTAGTGATGTGAGAAGACCCTGGAAGTAGGCACCAGGAAGAAGCCATGGGCATTGGAGTACATAAAGGCTGGATCCAGGACTAAGAGTAGGTGGCAAGGAATCAAGCATTTTCTCTACTCCAATGATGACTGAGATGTGGTCCTCAAACTGTTGCTAAACTATCTTCCATCGTCCACGTACATTGCTGGCTCAAGTTAATGGGAGTTGTTGATCAGCAAAATCTGGATGGCCAGAAATTTGCCACCCCAATTATTCAAATTGTAACGATCCCAATTATCCTGTGCTTCATGCATGGCCATTTCTGCAGGTTGAATTGATAAGCTAGAGATGCATCTTTAAAACTGCACTGAAATGATGTTTAAAGGACATTGGTCCAACCACGATGCTGTCAGTGATGTGGTGCTAAGGGGACTTCTTATCACTTACGGAGGGGATGCCCAGTAATGCAGGCATTTTGGGGATTGGGGTCCTCAGACGTATTCAGAATGGCTTGTGAGCCCATGGATTTCTCACCCCAGTTGTTTTTCCTGCCCCCCTTTTGAAGGCTTGAATGCTGGTATAAAGAATAAGGATTTACTGGCTATTTTTTTTAGTGGCTGCTCAATGATCTGTAGCTGAAACCTCACAAGGATTATCCCTGGATTTATCGTATAAAAATGTCTGGCGACTGGCTGTCACTGAGAATATAACACATAATGTAAAAGTGATAAAAGGAAAGGAGAAAGCGGACATTTTTTTCCTGCAATATGGTGGCCATTTATTCAATATACAAATGAAACTGGTCTTAAAGATATCCTCTCTATAGCATCTTTGCATATAAAACTATATTTGGCTTGAACTATATTCTTTCCTGGGAATGATTATTGGTGACTGGGGGAAGGAGCTTTTATGCTGCCCCCAGGACATTATATGCTGGACATTTGGATGGAGTAATTGGAATAATTAATGTTAATGTACAGCATGATACCCATTATAGGGGTGAGTTTTATAGGGGTGAGAGTTGTTCTATTTATTATTATGTGTGTATATATTTGATAGAGATAGATGGTAGATAGACAGATGATAGATCTTGCCCACAAAAGCTAGGAAAGTATCTAAAGCAATCTAAAAAGTGTTGATAAACTATCTGATGTGTATGTTTCCAGGGCATCTGTCTAAATGTAAAGGGTTCTCAATTAAATTGTACTTGTCAGTCACAAAATTCTTCACTGTGACTTGGCATCAGATAAAATGGAGGATGGAGTTTGCAACAGATGCCAGAGCAGATGCCTGTATTATAACAGTATATTTTAATCAGCTGGAAGTATGCATATTTTTCTACTTTGGAGGAGGATGGGGAGGTGAGGTAAACCTACTGCATACAGCAGACATTTTTAAAACTGTTACAGTGAAATTCTTCTGTCAAGAAAAAGACACCTGTATATGCTTCTCTAGGGGACACTGAGCTAATACAAGGACAGAAAAGTCCTGTTGCTCGTAGGACAATGAAAACTAAAAAGTTACTTCCAAATAAGCGATTGGCCTCTATCCAGAGATTGTGCTTAAATCCCATTTTAACCCCCCCCCCCCAGATAATCCCTACATGAATAAAAAGTGCAATACATGAAACTATTATAAAACAGTGGTACGTCGAGTTACAAACTTAATTCGTTCCGGAAGTCCATTCTTAACCCGAAACCGTTCTTAACCTAAGGTGCGCTTTCGCTAATGGGGCCTTCTGCTGCCACTGTGCCACCTGTGTGTGATTTCTGTTCTCAACCTGAGGTACTACGTCCAGGTTAGCGGAGTTTGTAACCCGAGGGGTTTGTAACCCGAAGCGTTTGTAACCCGAGGTACCACTGTAAAGCAAAGGGATTATATGGCTATTGACTGGAATTTATGGGTGCTATTCATCTACGTTTTACTCAGATAAGGTTCATTAAAATTAATGAACATGCCTAAGTTAGTCTAAGGTACTCGGGTGGCGCTGGACTTGCCACAGAGCCTAGGACTTGCCGATCATAAGGTCGGCAGTTCGAATCCCCACGACAGGGTGAGCTCCCGTTGCTCGGTCCCTGCTCCTGCCAACCTAGCAGTTCGAAAGCACGTCAAAGTGCAAGTAGATAAATAGGTACAACTCCAGCGGGAAGGTAAGCGGCGTTTCCATGCACTGCTCTGGTTCGCCAGAAGCGGCTTAGTCATGCTGGCCACATGACCACTATACGCCGGCTCCCTCGGCCAGTAAAGCGAGATGAGCGCCGCAACCCCAGAGTTGTCCGCGACTGGACCTAATGGTCGGGGTCCCTTTACCTTTAAGTTAGTCTACTACAGTGGTACCTCATGTTAAGAACTTAATTTGTTCTGGAGGTCTGTTCTTAACCTGAAATTGTTCTTAACCTGAAGCACCACTTTAGCTAATGGGGCCTCCTGCTGCTGCCATGCTGCCATTCTCATCCTGAAGCAAAGTTCTTAACCCGAGGTACTGTTTCTGGGTTAGTGGAGTCTGTAACCTGAAGCATATGTAACCTGAAGCGTAGGTAACCCGAGGTACCACTGTATATATTTTGGGAAGTCTGCTATGCATTTGGATACATCTCAAGATTATCTTAACCAAATTTTGCTCTTCTGTTGTATGACAGTTTAGTATGGTATCCCAGATTAAGTCCTGTTGAAATCAGCAGGACAAGTTCCTCACAACAAATAACTCCCATTGTATTTTAATGGTGCTTTCTCGAGATATAACAGGACTTTTCTCCAGAAGTGGTGATGGAGCTTTAGCAAGATGAGTTCCAGGGTTGTGATACAGCCATTGGGAACACCTTCCTCTGTGCTGTCATTGTGTTTAATTTGGTAAGCTATTGCTGTAGGCAAGCATCCCTGTTTGGTTGATATGAAGAATGAACATGAAATGTAAGTGTGGATGAAGTCCCTAAAGTATATAGTCTCTAAATGGATATTTGGAATGTTCTAGCTCGGGGCCATTTTTTTTGGAATTGCAGATAAGACAAGAGAGAGCCAATGCAAACATTTAATGAAGATGCAACAATGGGAACAGACTGTCACATTCTGCAAAAGCTGACCATAAGACGCACCTAGGTTTTAGGGAGGAAAACAGGAAAGCAACGCAAAGCCTCTTGAGTGCAGCGGGAGCGCTCCTCCCGCTGTGCTCAGGAGGCTTTGTGTTGCTTTCGCTGAAGCCAGGAGAGTAAGAGGGATCGGTGCGCACTGATCCCTCTTGCTCTCCTGGCTTCAGCGATAGCTGTGCAGCCTGCATTCGCTCCATAAGACGCACACACATTTTCCCTTACTTTTTAGGAGGGGGGAAGTGCGTCTTATAGAGCGAAAAATATGGTGCCTGCCGTTCATCCTCGGCTCTTAAAAAAAGAGAAATGTTTCTTTTAAAAAGCCTTTGTATTGGCCTGCCACCTGAAGAGAAAATGGGGAGAGTGCTTCATGACAAAGCCTTCTCTTGTTGCCACCCCACTGAGGGACCTCATGCTCACAGCAGTAGTTAATGTGGTTCCCCCCAGATGTTATTGGACTCCAACTTCCCTCAGCCCCAGCCAGCATGGCCCATAATCAGAAGTGCCCCGCGTTAACCACCACCATTGATTGATATATTGATATATATATATATATATATATATGCTTTCGTAGATTTTCACGGGTACAGGAATGCAGGTTTTGGTGTCTTCGGGTGTCTTCCCGTGTAAGAGTTGGGGTGTCTAGGCGACGTTTCGACGAGGTCTCACTCGTCATCTTCAGGCTGGTGCTTTCGGCTTCTTGTTACTGGAACAGAGCAGGATCTCAGTGTTTGAGTTCCTATAAATACTGTTGAGGGGGTGTGGTGTATAGCCTCCGACGTTCTGGGCAGAGAGGAAGTTCCCAGGTTAGTGTGCCTTTTCTTCTTTTGTTCCTTAATTACTTGAGGGATATCTTGAGTGATTTCTTGAGTGATATTCTGAGTACCACTTAGGAGGGTCATTAAGTGTGGATTAGTTGCTAAAGCTTTCGTGTCATGACCTCTTGAGCTTGTGAAGAGTTTTTCTGAGAAGATGGCTGTACTGCACTTAGTTGTGCTCTGGCTTGGCTTCGTGTATAGGGGCGAGCTGTGGTTTTGTGCCCTGTGCCAGCCAGATCTGTGTAGGGATTGCAGGGGGGTGCAGCATCCGGAGGTGCCACTATGGTTTGGCTACTGGATGGTGTCTGTAATTTATCTGTGGAGAGGGTCTGGGTTTGGGTCTGGTGTGGTTGATTGGTGATGGCGTTCTGTGTGCCTCTGGTTCTGGTGTCGGTTTTTGTGGGGAGGGCTAATTTCCAGATGTCTGGCAGGCGGGACGTGTCGTCACGCTTGTTCATGTTGTGAGGGTGTTTCTCTATCTCGATGGCTTCCATGATTATTCTCTTGTGGTGATGTTCCATGTTAAAGAGCAATTTGGAATCTGCAAAATTAATTTCGTGTCCTGTTTCTTTCATGTGTTGGAAAAGAGAGGAAGTTTTTTCTTCTTTTTTGACGGCATTCTTGTGTTCTGCGATACGTGCATTTATTCGTCTGTTTGTTTGTCCAATGTACGTGGCTGGGCAGACTTTGCAGGGTATTTCATAGACCCCTTGGTTTTCCAACTGGATTTTATCTTTGGGGTTTCTGAGGATATTGGCTATTTTTTGGTTGGTGCAAAAGGCTGTTTTGATATTGTGTTTATGGAGGATTTTGCTAATTTTATCTGTAGTGCCCTTGATATAAGGAAGGAGGGCCATGCCATTGTTTTCTTCTGTGTCTTGGTTTTTGGGGGGTGTTTCTTTTTGGATTAGCTTCGTAATCCTGTTTTGCTGGTATCCATTGGCGATTAACACATTTGAGAGATTCTGTAACTCAGTTGTCAAGTGGTCTTTGTCAGCCAGGCGTTTGGTTCTGGAGATGAGAGTCTTGGCTACGGAGTTTATTTGTGCAGGGTGGTGGTGTGATTGTGCATGTAAGTAGCGGTTGGTGTGTGTTTTTTTCCGGTAGATAGTGTGTCCTAGGGAGCCTGGCTGACAAAGACCACTTGACAACTGAGTTACAGAATCTCTCAAATGTGTTAATCGCCAATGGATACCAGCAAAACAGGATTACGAAGCTAATCCAAAAAGAAACACCCCCCAAAAACCAAGACACAGAAGAAAACAATGGCATGGCCCTCCTTCCTTATATCAAGGGCACTACAGATAAAATTAGCAAAATCCTCCATAAACACAATATCAAAACAGCCTTTTGCACCAACCAAAAAATAGCCAATATCCTCAGAAACCCCAAAGATAAAATCCAGTTGGAAAACCAAGGGGTCTATGAAATACCCTGCAAAGTCTGCCCAGCCACGTACATTGGACAAACAAACAGACGAATAAATGCACGTATCGCAGAACACAAGAATGCCGTCAAAAAAGAAGAAAAAACTTCCTCTCTTTTCCAACACATGAAAGAAACAGGACACGAAATTAATTTTGCAGATTCCAAATTGCTCTTTAACATGGAACATCACCACAAGAGAATAATCATGGAAGCCATCGAGATAGAGAAACACCCTCACAACATGAACAAGCGTGACGACACGTCCCGCCTGCCAGACATCTGGAAATTAGCCCTCCCCACAAAAACCGACACCAGAACCAGAGGCACACAGAACGCCATCACCAATCAACCACACCAGACCCAAACCCAGACCCTCTCCACAGATAAATTACAGACACCATCCAGTAGCCAAACCATAGTGGCACCTCCGGATGCTGCACCCCCCTGCAATCCCTACACAGATCTGGCTGGCACAGGGCACAAAACCACAGCTCGCCCCTATACACGAAGCCAAGCCAGAGCACAACTAAGTGCAGTACAGCCATCTTCTCAGAAAAACTCTTCACAAGCTCAAGAGGTCATGACACGAAAGCTTTAGCAACTAATCCACACTTAATGACCCTCCTAAGTGGTACTCAGAATATCACTCAAGAAATCACTCAAGATATCCCTCAAGTAATTAAGGAACAAAAGAAGAAAAGGCACACTAACCTGGGAACTTCCTCTCTGCCCAGAACGTCGGAGGCTATACACCACACCCCCTCAACAGTATTTATAGGAACTCAAACACTGAGATCCTGCTCTGTTCCAGTAACAAGAAGCCGAAAGCACCAGCCTGAAGATGACGAGTGAGACCTCGTCGAAACGTCGCCTAGACACCCCAACTCTTACACGGGAAGACACCCGAAGACACCAAAACCTGCATTCCTGTACCCGTGAAAATCTACGAAAGCAAATATCTCACCTCTACGGGGAGGAAACCTTCCAGCTGACAAGAACCTACGAGAAACTAGAAATCCGAAGAGCCACCATCTTATGTGATCTCTTGTTCCTACGCAACTGCCGAGACAACAACTTAATTCCCACATGCTTCCAACTTAAATTCCACTCTAAAACCCCAGCTACCGAAAGGATCCTGAAACGAACTGAACTATCCCTAATCAGAAACGAAATACATAAGAAAAGATACCTACTAAACCAAACCAACAAAGATCTGCTCACTCTTCACCTCAAACTCTGTAACAAAATCCACCCTGCACTCTGGGACAAATGCAAACAACTAGCCGTCTGGAGAGCTGAAACTGAGACCTCACATAAGACAGACAGACACACCAACAAACTCCACAAACTAGAGAAACGCCAGAAGCCCAGCCACCCTCCACAACAACCCATGAAACAAACAGTACATAACATATCAGACAGGATCCTCACCTCAACTGAAACCAAAGTACTCTCCAAAGGTTTCAACTTTGCAGTCGCCCCGAGACGCATCCCCACGGAAAACATCATATGCGGAGTCGAAGCTAGCCTAACCAAAATCAACCCAGATGAAGCCAATAAAATCAGACTTGAAGTCACCAACATCCTCTGCTCCAGCAAACCACCCAGAAGCAATTTACACAAAGAAGAACAGAAAGCACTCACCAACCTGAGGAAAGACAACAACATAATCATTCTCCCAGCAGACAAAGGTAATGCCACTGTTGTGATGAACACATCGGACTACCAAGCAAAACTATCAAATCTACTCCAAGACCCTACCTACCAACCTATAAAAACAGATCCCACCACCTATCTGGAAAAAACCACCAAATCCAAAATAAAAGCCTCTCCTATCAGTGAAGAAATCCAGCTAAGAATCATCCCCAGAGAAAAATCATCCAGATGCCCCAAACTCTACGGTCTCCCCAAGATACACAAAGAAGGAACACCACTCAGACCAATAGTCAGCTCCATAGGCTCACCTCTACAAAATCTCGCTAAATTTCTCGCTAAGCAACTTCAGCCCTATGCAGAATCCATCGCTTCACACGTTACTAACTCCTTCCAGTTCATAGAAACAATAAAGAAGCAAAACCTACATCCCGATGACCTACTTGTGAGCTTCGATGTTGTATCTCTCTTCACACAAGTGCCCATTAATGAAGCCTTGACAGCCATTCAAAACAAATACAATCCCCCCGAATACATCCTGGACCTGACCAACCACTGCCTAACCAACACGTACTTCATTCACAATGGACAAAGATACAAACAGATAGAAGGAGCACCTATGGGATCACCCCTCTCACCGGTCATCGCAAATTTGTACATGGAACACTTTGAAACCAATGCTTTAGACAAGTCAGAACACAAACCCAAACTTTGGCTCAGATATGTTGACGACACCTTTGTAATTTGGCCACACGGGAAAGAAAAACTAGATAGCTTCCTCACACATCTCAACAGCCTACACCCCAAAATACAATTCACTATGGAAATAGAAGCCAACAACCAACTTCCCTTCCTTGACGTCCTAATCTACAAAAAACCTGATGGCTCCCTAGGACACACTATCTACCGGAAAAAAACACACACCAACCGCTACTTACATGCACAATCACACCACCACCCTGCACAAATAAACTCCGTAGCCAAGACTCTCATCTCCAGAACCAAACGCCTGGCTGACAAAGACCACTTGACAACTGAGTTACAGAATCTCTCAAATGTGTTAATCGCCAATGGATACCAGCAAAACAGGATTACGAAGCTAATCCAAAAAGAAACACCCCCCAAAAACCAAGACACAGAAGAAAACAATGGCATGGCCCTCCTTCCTTATATCAAGGGCACTACAGATAAAATTAGCAAAATCCTCCATAAACACAATATCAAAACAGCCTTTTGCACCAACCAAAAAATAGCCAATATCCTCAGAAACCCCAAAGATAAAATCCAGTTGGAAAACCAAGGGGTCTATGAAATACCCTGCAAAGTCTGCCCAGCCACGTACATTGGACAAACAAACAGACGAATAAATGCACGTATCGCAGAACACAAGAATGCCGTCAAAAAAGAAGAAAAAACTTCCTCTCTTTTCCAACACATGAAAGAAACAGGACACGAAATTAATTTTGCAGATTCCAAATTGCTCTTTAACATGGAACATCACCACAAGAGAATAATCATGGAAGCCATCGAGATAGAGAAACACCCTCACAACATGAACAAGCGTGACGACACGTCCCGCCTGCCAGACATCTGGAAATTAGCCCTCCCCACAAAAACCGACACCAGAACCAGAGGCACACAGAACGCCATCACCAATCAACCACACCAGACCCAAACCCAGACCCTCTCCACAGATAAATTACAGACACCATCCAGTAGCCAAACCATAGTGGCACCTCCGGATGCTGCACCCCCCTGCAATCCCTATACAGATCTGGCTGGCACAGGGCACAAAACCACAGCTCGCCCCTATACACGAAGCCAAGCCAGAGCACAACTAAGTGCAGTACAGCCATCTTCTCAGAAAAACTCTTCACAAGCTCAAGAGGTCATGACACGAAAGCTTTAGCAACTAATCCACACTTAATGACCCTCCTAAGTGGTACTCAGAATATCACTCAAGAAATCACTCAAGATATCCCTCAAGTAATTAAGGAACAAAAGAAGAAAAGGCACACTAACCTGGGAACTTCCTCTCTGCCCAGAACGTCGGAGGCTATACACCACACCCCCTCAACAGTATTTATAGGAACTCAAACACTGAGATCCTGCTCTGTTCCAGTAACAAGAAGCCGAAAGCACCAGCCTGAAGATGACGAGTGAGACCTCGTCGAAACGTCGCCTAGACACCCCAACTCTTACACGGGAAGACACCCGAAGACACCAAAACCTGCATATATATATATATATATATATATATATATATATATATCTCACACAAATTAGTCACTCTGTGCTTAAAAAAAAAAATCACATGGCTTGGGACTAGTGGGAGTCTTTCTAGATTTTAAAGAAAAGGGCATGACTAAGAATTTGACTGGCTTGAAGCCAGAGAGAGCAGCACATCAAAGGACTAAGTCTCCCTGTCCTTTATTCTATCAGCGGCCTTGATGCTTCTTTTCATATTTGATGAGTCAGGTCTTACGAACTGACCTCTGCCCAGGATGGGGGAGGAAAAGGCAAGGAACCATATGCGCAGGCGAAAGGAGCGAAAAATATAACTTGCAGTGTTGCTTTAGTATGTTTGATGATTAAAAAATAACGACCTTCAGGAGCTTTTGTATTCTTCCAGAAGAAAGCTCAAAATTTTCCATTTACAGTTGTACCTTGGTTTTCAAAAAGCTTAGCTCTCGAACGTTTTGGCTTCCGAACGCCACAAGCCCGGAAGTGACTGTTCCGGTTTGCAAACTATTTTTGGAAGCCGAACGTCCGACGGGGCTTCCATGGATTCCAATTGGCTGCAGGAGCTTCCTGCAGCCAATCAGAAGCCACGCTTTGGTTTCCAAACGTTTTGGAAGTTAAACGGACTTCCGGAAGGGAATCTGTTTGACTTCCATGGTACGACTTCACAGTTGTTAATGAATTTGCACAAATGAGTCCCCCTACTGCTTAGAAAGAAAAGCCAAAGAGACCCAGCTGGCCTGTTTCTTATAATAAGCAGAGGGTGTCGTGTTTAAAAATACAATGCAATTAGCAGCACATCACAATGCAGCCCACATGGATGAAACTGCCAGGCCTTGACTATGTAGAACCTTACAATGTATGGCTCCAGCTATCCAATTACCCTAGAGAGAAATCTAGCTCTAGGCATCCAGTGACACTTCACTATAGATTTTTAGAACAGAATCATAGGATTTTAGAGATGGAAGGTACTTCAGAGGTCATTGAGTTCAACCTCCTGCTCAGGCAGGAATTTTTAACTATAACCAGTATGGGGAACCTTTAGGCCTCCAGATTCTGCTGAACTGCATTGGCTAGTGTGGTGTAGTGGTTAAGAGCGGTGGACTCGTAATCTGGGGAACCGGGTTCACGTCTCCACTCTTCCACATTCAGCTGCTGGGTGACCTTGGGCCAGTCACACTTCTTTGAAGACTCTCAGCCCCACTCACCTCACAGAGTGTTTGTTGTGGGGGAGGAAGGGAAAGGAGAATGTTAGCCGCTTTGAGACTCCTTAGGGTAGTGATAAAGCGGGATATCAAATCCAAACTCCTCCTCCTCCTCCTCCTCCTCCTCCTCCTCTTCTTCTTCTTCTTCTTCTTCTTCTTCTTCTTCGCTTGCTGAGGCTGATGGGAATTGTAGTCCAGCAACATCTGGAGGGCCAAAGCTCTCCCAGACCTGAACTACAGCATCCCTAACAGATACTGTCTACCTTCTGCTTAAAGGTAATGTAGCCAAGCATAAAGTGATGCATGTTGGGGCAAAAAATAGATATATATTTCACATATATGCTCATGGAGCCTGAGCAGGCAGTGACTGAGACCTTTGGATTGTACTAGATGGCTTGATGAAGACGCTGCCCCAGTGGGTGGCAGCTGTGGAAAAGGCAAATTCCATGCCAGGGATCAGTAGGAAATGAACTGAAAACAAACCTGTCTACATCATAAAGCAGTTATACAGATCTATTGTTGTTGGGACTTGTCTTTCTCGGGAGACAATTATGCGACTTCCGAGCCAAGGAGGTAAGTTACTATGAAGCCTTTAGAAGACATCTGAAAGGCACCCCATTAAAGTCTTTTAATGATTAATATTTTTCTATGTTTTTATATATGTTGGAAGCCACCCAGAGTGGCTGGAGCAACTCCGTC
Source organism: Podarcis liolepis (assembly GCF_965112155.1). Lineage (NCBI taxonomy): Eukaryota > Metazoa > Chordata > Lepidosauria > Squamata > Lacertidae > Podarcis > Podarcis liolepis. The sequence goes on from NC_139556.1 coordinate 69,242,231, forward strand.
AGATGGGTGGGGTATAACAAATTATTATTATTATTATTATTATTATTATTATTATTATTATTATTATTATTATTTTCCTTGTTTTCATCAGAGAAATATTAGAGGATGTGCAATTGCAACTTTATGCAGTTGGGGAATGAATAAATAAATAAATGGAAAGCAGAGGGAGTCTATCACTCCCCACTCTCGATTTATTTATTTATTTTTCCCACCTGCTCACGCAGCAGGTTTTCCTTCCTTACTGGGCTGTGGGAAAGTCATGGGCCGTCCCACAACCTTCCCAGAGCCCAGTAAGCAGCCCTCTGTCTTGCAGCCCTCTGTGGTTCTGTGGGTTCCTGACTTGGTGTGATTTTGCCTTTGGATGCAGACCCCAGAAACCAAACTCTATGTAAGTAGCAGGCCCACTGCGTTTCAAGTGCTAAGCTTTAGGCTCACACAAGAGCTTACACACATCTAGAGAAACGAGTCCAGATCAATCCCCGTTATTAAAATTTGGGAGCAAGATAAAATAAACGAGTCCTACTGGAATTAATTATTTTACATGCAGCTGAAGCAATAAATATGTACGCACTGGCAAAAGGCAAAAAAAAATTATGTATGTGTCCTAAGCATCTGATAGCAACATTTTGGTTTCAACAAATTATAATTCTGTTTCACAAAGTGATGTGGTTAGTTGAAATGGGCACTGTTCATAAGAGGCCCCTGGGCTTGTCAATGAATTATATTGTTTAATTTATGTATTCACTGGATTGAATCGCCAGTTGCATAGAATATGGGGTGTTTGGAGTTTAATTGGATTATCTCCTAATATAATTACATTTGCTGATTATAAATGATGATTAAAAACACTCTTAGGAATACTATAAATACCATATTCAGGAAGAATTTAATGATCACAGGTAGCCCTTGTATATTTACAGTGTGTTGTTCGTGTAATGACTTTAGTTGTTCATTTTCTTCTTTAACTGTGTTCTATTACTCTTTTTCATTTTTTTATAGTTTATCCTTATTTTAATAATAATAAAAGTTGCAAATGAAAGAACTGTCATGCGGAACTGTAGAACAGTGTATCAGAGTACATTTCGATTGCTTCTGAAATAAATTCCTGAATTCCCGAGTAAGAAATATAAAACAGTGACATTTCTTTCGTTTCTTTGGAAATAGTCTTGCCAGTCTGGGCTGCTTTATCTTTTTCCAAATGGGTATATGCATCTCTCAAGGTAACTTTGAAATACGATTGAAGTAGTGCTAACCTTGAACAAAAACATTCCTTACCTTGTATGGCTCAGAGTTTTCACTTGGGGAGATAAATGGATATGGGTGATAATGGAAAGGCACCCACTGTTGAATATTATTGTTATTATTTTAAGAGCTCCCAGAGCGGATAAATGACACAATAAGCACTGACCAGTTACTTGTGTCACAGATAAATGGATGAGGGTAACTATTTTCCTGCAAAATACCATTGATACTTCCCTTTTAAAAAAAGCTTCCTCATGAAGCGATCGGAACATCTATCTTCAATGACATTGCTCTGCCTTGTGGAATCCAAAAAAGGAGAGTCCACTTTCCTCCATTTTCTGTGAACCTTTCTCACCAAAAAGCTACATTTCTGACAGGTAGTCTATTTCCCTGTTTTCCCTGTTCTGCCAATGGCTGTCATTTGCGGGAAATGCTATGAATCAAAATGATTCTGTTTTCGTAAGACCAATTCACACTGAATATTCATATGTTGATCAGATGTAAAGACCATGCAGCTGGAATTAAGTGACTTAAATTAAAGAACAAAGAAGAACCCTGCTGGACCAGACCAAAGGCCCATGTAGTCTATTAATTTGTTCCCACTGTGGTCAATATGCAGAACACGAGCACAATAGCACTCTCTCCACGTGATTCCCAACAACCAGTATTCATCACTGCCCTAGAATATGCTGTACCCAAGTTGTTCAGGGTTTGTATATTAATGCAATACCCTTAACCAGGCTTCCTCAACCTTGGCCCTCCAGATGTTTTGAGACTACAATTCCCATCATCCCTGACCACTGGTCCTCCTAGCTAGGGATCATGGGAGTTGTAGGCCAAAAATATCTGGAGGGGTGAGGTTGAGGAAGCCTTCCCTTGACCCTGGCTGGGCATCACATTGGCACCCAGTGCAGATCTTTCAGCAGAGGTGTCTCATGCTATCAGCCATCTCTACCCATCATCAGTCCAGATACTGCATTCTCCATTAACTGGAGCTTCTGGTCCAAGGGCAGCTCCAGTTCAATGTCACTAATGCATGGGCTACACTGACTATCATGATCCAAAGATGGCCATAGCTGGCATACAAGACAAAGGTGATAAAAGACCTGGGTCTCTAATAACAAAGATGGATCACATGAATTTTCTTTGAAACTGAGGGACACAAGAGAAGGGAACAGTTGATGTTCCGTCTTTTATTGAGTTGTACAGCTTGTGGTATTATCCTGTAATAATATGATCCATCATCCTCATGCCTAGAAACTCTGTGGAAACAACCCTTCGCTTTCAATAGCTTTCTATTTCCTCACAATAATGTATGGCAAATATTAGATGCGGTATTTACCTTGTATCTGCACTGTATTATTTGGACAGTGTCTTCTAAAACACAGAGAAGTTCAGGAATGCTGAAGACTAAACAGTATATTTATCTCCAGTGTGCTTTAAGAAGAAGGCCACCTGTAATCATTGTTCCAAGTTGCACGAGAAACAATAAAATAAAATAATAGCCACTGCAGCTTATACATGCAAGTATTTGTACTTGTTTAATGACCTCGTTGGATCAAGAATGTAATATTTAAATCTCTGCTATGTAAACCTCCTGAGTAACCAAGATTAGCCTGTACCCACAGCTCTCTGCCATTACCCCTTGCAACACCAGCAAATATTAGCAAATCAGCACCATTACTAGATATTAAAATATTCAGTGCCAACATAGATGTGGTGCATATTATGCATTTGTGGGGGAAGTGTTATACCGGAATACATTTGGAATACGTGTTTATTAAACGAAAAGTTCAGCAAAAAGTAACTCAGAATATTTCCATGCTCATGGATTAATTTGAAACTCTGGGAGGAAGCAAACACAGTTTTACAATATTACCTGCAAGCATTGTTGTTAGACTGAAGAGCCTGCAATTGCTACAAAAAGTATAACTGCTTCAACAGTAGCTGTTGTTAATACAACTGAAAACCTAACCTGCTCATTATGTCTTTATGGAAGTTGGTATGATCAAAAGCACAAATTGCATATACAGAGGGTTTGTGCTTTATAGATCTTGACAGGGAGGCAGAAAGTCAGGGGACTTTTTCATATAAAAAACCCCCAATGTTATGTTCCTCAACAGGGCATTTTGTGGAGATATGACAGCTGAGAAGCAATAATAGTGTTAATCTGAATGAACCAGTTCACAACTGAGTAATAAAAAGGATAGTGAATACATATATTTTCTTCTATCTTTCGCTGTCAAAAATACTGTAAACAGCATAATCTGTGAAGTATTTCAGCCATGATTCTTTATCTGTGCCTGGTTCAACATGGAAATGCACTAAATGTGAGTGAACAAGGCTATATTGTGTCCTTAGGCTTATACTATAGATCAGTTTGCACAGAACTGGTGCAGAATTTGGATGTTGAGTCAGATATATTTCACTCCAGAAGTCCACTCCAGAAGCTAGAATTCAGGAGGCTGGATAAGAATGGAAAACAGAAAAAGTGCTTATTGCTTTTATCAAAAAGAGGCTGAGGAGAATCTGTAGATTATCTGTAAACATACAGATTCTACATGAATCTTGCAGATAAGTTGCTGAAAATTCATCTTTGTGTTTTGTGAGTAGAAGGTGAAGGTGAATACATCATATTAAACATAGATGTTCAGACTGGACATTGTTTCTAATATTCAAAGCAATAACATTTATTTGCTTATTAAATTTATATCCCGTTCTTTCCTCCTAAAGGAGCCCAGAGTGGCAAAAAACTTTCCAGAGTGGAAAAAATAAACACACATTTAAATCAACTTTAAAACATCTCAAAAGGAATTCCAACACAGATGCAGAATGGGAAAGTTCTCAGCCTAAAAGAGGAAGGTTTGCAGTGGCTACACTGTCCTGTTTTAATGTATGCCACCTTGAGATCCTTGGAGAAAAAGAGGGCTATAAATTAATTAAATAAAGAAATGCTCATTTAGGGCCAATTCATACTGCTTTGGAGGCTGATTTTGCCTCCTTTCATCTGAAGTGATGAACTATTGATGCCGTGAAGTAGTTGTCATCAGAATAATCTGAATGCTCTGTAACATGAGCTCCTTTTGACAGTTTCATTGTTGGAATGGCTTCCTGCAAATTTACAGAAAGGTAAAGGACCCCTGGATTCCAGTCGAATTTGACAGTTGGGTGCGGCTCTCATCTCTGCTTTCAGGCTGAGGGAGCCGGCATTTGTCTGCAGACAGCATTCCAGGTCATGTTGTCAGCATGACTAAACTGCTTCTGGCACAACAGGAAACTGTGATGGAAACCAGAGCGCACGAAAACACCGTTTACCTTCCTGCCACAGCAGTACCTATTTATCTACTTGCTTTCAAACTGTTAGATTGGCAGGAGCTAGGACAGAGCAACGGGAGCTCACCCCCTTCGCGCGGAATCTTACAATCGGCAAGCCCAAGAGGCTCAGTGGTTTAGACCACAGTGCCACCCACGTCCCATGCAAATTTACAGAGTAACTTGTTGATCAACCAAACTATTCAGCCACTAGAGTGGCATGTGATGAAGCACGCCGTGTTCAAAACATCCAAATATCCACTTGGCATGAAAGCTGATGTTGCACTCATCGTGCTGCTTCTCGTGAGATCAACTTACAAAAACACTGGATGCTCTGAGAGTGTCAGTGCCAAATATTATCTTCTTTTTTTATTAAATAATTTTTATTCATTTTCCAATAAAAATCTTCCAATTATTAACAAACCCAATCAAATTGTATCAAATGACATACAATATTACCAATTATATATTCCAAATTCAAATAATTTCAAAAGGGGGACTCGGACTCCTGGGTTTCAGAGATAATGTCTTTTATTTATTTTCTGCTTTCTTTAGTGCCAAATATTATCTTGACCAAATAAAATCATGGCAACTAGCAGACCAGGTGGTGGTTTTTGCTGTATGCAATCCAAGGAAAGTATATACTCAAGAAAAATGGAAGATTCCCAGAAACATCACTCTCGCCGTTTTACTTCAGTGCTGTATGAAAGTGTCTGAATTATAACTCTCACGTTGTTTTTTGCCCATTAAAACTTACTGGAAGGAAAAGAAGGTCTAACCAACCAACTGAGTTGCTTTCTTTTTAGTACTCCAAAAGTGTCTGCTTCTTTAGTTAGAAAGTTACTGCTCATGTTTGTACAAAGCCTGTCATACATTTTAAAGCCACATCCTTGGCATTTCCCTGGGGAGCTCCTATACCCCCTTGACTACTCACTGTTCCATTTCCTTGTCATGGAGCCACCATATTCTCAGCCGACAAGATAAGTGGGTTGTCAAAGGAGCAGGACTTCATTATGTAATGTTGGATTTTAAAATACTGGGCTAAATTGTCAGACTGTGTCAGTGAGTGCCTCTCCTTCAGACACCATTTGTTATTTGGGAGCGGTTATTTAGAAAACAGTTCCCATTTTTGCCATCTATTGCTATCAACCCTTTCCCTATACCACAGCGAGTTTTTATTTACCTGTTTGTTCAAAAATATGTAGATGACCGGATTGTAGACCGTGCTACTCTTTGCAAGGATGGAAGGAATGATGCTGGCAGAGGCGGTAACTAGGCCGGGCTTCCCAAATGTCGCTATCAGGGCCACGATGCCATAAGGTAGCCAGCAGAGAAGAAAGCAGATGACCATCACAACCACCATGATCAGCACCCGTTGCTCTCTGGTTTGTGCCATCCCTTTGGTGACTCCGCTCACCTGAAATAGAAGAAGCACATTGGATGATGTCCTGCTAGAGCAGAAAGAAAACAGTAATAGACTCATAGAACTGTAGAGTGGGAAGGGACTCCAGGGCTCAGTGGAAGTCCCAGTGAGCCACCTTCACAAAGCCTTGTTGACACTCCTTCACGTTGGTGGCACAGGTACAAACTATCCTTACACATGTACAACTATTTGTTTGGAAGAATGTACCCTGTGCAGCTCAAGTACAGTGGTACCTTGGTTCTCAAATGCCTTGGCACTCAAACACCTTTGTTCCCAAATGCCAAAAACCCAGAGCTGTTCCCGTTTTCAAATGTTTTTTGGAAGCAGAACGTCCAATGCGGCTGTCAGCTATTGTTTCCGGGGCGCCTGCACCAATCACAAGCTATGCCTTGATTTTTGAACAGATTGGAAGTCAAACGGACTTCCGAAATGGATAAAGTTTGGCGCTTTTGTTTTTGCTATATATTTTGCATTTTTGTTTTTGAGGCATTTTTAGTTATTTGTTTTTGTGACTGTGTGGAACCCAGTTAAGCTATTAATTGATTGATTGATTGAGTGAGTGAGTGAGTGAGTGACTGCGGAAATGGATAAAAGCCCCCAACAATCCAAACAATAACTATTATCAGTGCAGGTAAGAATTTTTTTTTTTTTAATCATCTACAATACAGTGGTACCTCGGGTTACAGACGTTTCCGGTTACAGACTCCACTAACCCAGAATAGTACCTCGGGTTAAGAACTTTGCTTCAGGATGAGAACAAAAATTGTGTGGTGGTGGCACAGCAGCAGCAGGAGGCCCCATTAGCTAAAGTGGTACCTCAGGTTAAGAACAGTTTCAGGTTAAGAACGGACCTCCGGAACAAATTAAGTTCTTAACCTGAGGTACCACTGTACTGTCTTATTTATTTTATATTACAGTACATTGATTATTGCTTTCATTTTATGGATCAATGGTCTTGATAGATAGTAAAATAGATCGTAAAATTCATGTTAAATTGTTGTTTTTAAAAGTCCAGAACAAATTAATCCGTTTTGCATTACTTTCTATGGGAAAGTGCGCCTTGGTTTGGAACGCTTTGGTTTTGGAATGGACTTCCGGAATGGATTAAGTTTGAGAACCAAGGAACCACTGTACTGTATTTGTATAAACAGGGGGTTGTTATGGATCCCCAATACCGCACTGATTTTGCTGTTTGCAGCAAAAAGCAAAAGAACTAAAGTAAACACGGTGCTGAAGTAAGCAGAAAGGCTTGAACCTCTCCACCCAACCCAGGACCCTGATGAAAATTCACATTGCCCTCTCCATAGGCATCAGATCCATCATTTTGTAAGTAGGGAGGGGTAATCACTTCTCTTCAGCCAATGTGCATAGATCAGCTAAGGAGCATGAGTGTAGAAGAAGAAGAAGAGAAGAGTTTGATATCCCGCTTTATCACTACCCGAAGGAGTCTCAAAGCGGCTAACATTCTCCTTTCCCTTCCTCCCCCACAACAAACACTCTGTGAGGTGAGTGGGGCTGAGAGACTTCAAAGAAGTATGACTAGCCCAAGGTCACCCAGCAGCTCCATGTGGAGGAGCGGAGTCGCGAACCCGGTTCACCAGATTACGAGTCTCCCGCTCTTAACCACTACACCACACTGTACTTGTGTGTAGTGTGTACAAGTGTCTTGTATATGAGGTGGAGTGGGTGGACTGACCTCACTAGCACTAGTCTGCAGCCCTCAGCAGGTTGGCCAAGAGTGAATGATGCCCTTGGCAGTGGACGCTGATCTTTTAGGGCAAATGGGGCACTGCCCCACCAACCTCAGCCTGTTCCACCTACCTGCTCACCTTGTTGCTTACAATCAGTCATGGGGTGGTTATGGGCTCTGGTTCCACCTACTGTTGGTCTTCCTGCCTTCTGCCCTACCATTCTCAATCATCATCAGCCACCACTGGCCTTTGGGCCAAAAGCAGGATTAGCCACCCCTGATGTGGACATAACAGTGGACAAAAGACTGTGATCTTGTACCATCTGCTATTCCCTGTCATGTCAATTTCCTGCCAACATGGGGGGGGGGAACCAGACTTTGAGGAGCAAAGACCTTGCAAATACATTACAATTCACCCAGTTGGCATTATCACAGCTAAACAGTCCCTAGTAAATATTGGCCTGGATGTTTGAACTCCAGCTGCTCTGAAATTGTGTTTGTTATCTGATCATTAAAAAAAAAAATCAACATGATCCCAGCATACTCTTTCCATCACAATTGGCCCAACAGTGCAAGAGACATTTGAACCGCAGATTAATTTAATAACTCTCATAATTTAAATAAAAGCTTTATTTTCTGTTTTTGTTGTTTTTGTGTGTGTTATAGAGCACAGAGGCCTTGCTGCAACAGTTTTAAAGCTGTGAGCAATTATTAACTCAATTAGGCTGGCTTTCTCTGTCTGGCAGGCCAGAGTATAATTTGCAGCTGCCATTATTTGGAAGTGAGAGTAATTTGTGCCAAATTTTGTCTGAATGTATTTTTCAGCGCTTAGTCAAAGTGTCACAGAGAGCAATTATTGACTCTGCAGGACCAGAATCACACTGGGGACTCCCCCACCCCACCCCACCCCACCCCACCTAAATACTTTTTTTAAAAAATGCACCTCTGTTAGAACACATAAATGCATACATCAGCATATATACTAATAGCAAACTCAGTCTCCAAAGGCATTTCCTCACATAGCCAAAGCAACACGATTCACAAACAAGCATTGGCATGCTTGGGGTTTGCTGAAGAACAACAAAATATTATGGGGGAAAAGATTTTAATGGATGGGGATCCCCCCCCCAAAGTGCAACAAAGACGATGTGTTGTCAGTGGATTTGGGAGAAAAGCAGAAAACCATGGATTGGGGTGTTTGGGGAAAGCTGGATGGCTGGATGGCTAGAACCCTGAACAGGAACACTTTGCACTGCAGCATTTCACACACAAAGTATACATATGATTGTTAGAATTCCTGCTCCGTGATTGCAGTCATGGGATTGTTGTTTTTCACATGATGGTATATGTTTTGACTCCACAAAGTGGGAAGTGACGGAGACAGGATGTTTGTGTTACTGTGTTCCATGGAGTGGGACTATTGTCCTTCATTTTTTCTCTTTGCTGTCTGATGCTAGAGAAAGAGGGAGCCATGTTGCAGTGCTCCATGTGTGTTTATATGTAAATAAAGTAGATTAGCCAAAATGCTGAGTTGCTGGGGTTCTGTTACGCAAACTGTGAACACTCTGTGGATCCCTAAATGTGCTGATGTCTGTTGACATCGGTCGCTGTGATATTCAGGCAGAAGAAAGCTTTTGAAGCTCCCGAACAATCGACCAAGAGGGAGGGAACATGCCAGTCAGGCATGTATCTCTGCCAGGGTCCTACTCGAGTGTAGGACGAGCTGCTGACAATGATACAGTACATCAGAGAAAACCAGAAGGAAGGAGAGGAAACTGGAGGCCATGGGAGATAAGACAGCACGTGAATCTTTCATCTCATGCCATCTTATCTGGCCCTGAAGAGAAGGGGAAAGCAAAACAGTTCCACAAATACCATACAAAACATGTCAGTAATGCCTGAGTCAGTGTGGTGCAATGGGTTAGAGTGCTGGATTATGGCTTGGAAGACCAGAGTTCAAGTTCCCACTCAGCCAGGATGATCACTGAGTAACCTTGGGCCCATCACTGTCTCTCAGCCTACCCCACCTCACAGGGTTATTGTGAGGATAAAATGGGGAGGGGAGAACCATATCCGCCACCTTGAACTCCTTGGAGGAAAAGGTGGCATATACAGTGGTACCTCAGGTTACATACACTTCAGGTTACATACACTTCAGGTTACAGACTCCGCTAACCCAGAAATAGTGCTTCAGGTTAAGAACTTTGCTTCAGGATGAGAACAGAAATCAGGCTCCAGCGGCGCGGCAACAGCAGGAGGCCCCATTAGCTAAAGTGGTGCTTCAGGTTAAGAACAGTTTCAGGTTAAGTACAGACCTCCGGAACGAATTAAGTACTTAACCTGAGGTACCACTGTAAATGTAATAAATATACGGACATGAACACAACTTTTTAATCTCACCCCGACCTAGTACATTTTTAAACAGCTGAAGGCAAGTGCTTTCAAAAATATTGTTGTGCTCCGTTGTGGTTTGGTTTTGTTGCTGAGTTCCCACGGAACAGCTTTGCCATCCACATTCCAGTCTAGTCTGACATGCCTACAAACCCCACAGGTGAAAAACAAGCCCCACAGAATGTTCATATGAATCAGCGTTTACTCATGGTTACAATTTATTTATTTTTATTACATTCATATCCCACTTTTCTTCCAAAAGAACTGCAGTTGGCACACGTGGTTCTTTCCGCACTTCTTCCCTATATCTTATCCTCACAACAATCCTGTGAGGCAAGCCCAAGGTCAACTAATGACTATGTGGGGACCTGAACCCGAGTCTATCAGGTCCTAATCTGACTCTCTTAACCACTACAACATATTGAAACTAGTGGGGCAGCTGTCTTAATCTCATTTTTAACAGAGGTGTATGAAGTGGACGTTATACTGTCTACGTTGGAGACAGTAGGAAAACACTGTAGACCCACAGTCTTGCTTTTAATCTAAAGGTTGTTGCTAATCTGAAGGAGCAAATCCATTACTGAAACAAAAAGGCATTTTTACTTCACTTTTACCATTCTCGGAACAAAAATTAAGGGAACAGTAAAATGTGAAAATCACTTTCTTCCTGAAGAATCAGTTAAAACGTTATTGCCTTCAGGAAGGAAGTTATGGGAACATTCAAGCAAGTTTATAGGGTTTGTTTATTTATCTCATTCGATAGGGCTCACTCTAACTGACTTTGAAATCTCTGATCCCAAAGATACATGGGAAATTATCAGAAAGACTCTCACAGAAAAAAGTGTTCTCACCATGCTTGAGGTTGCAAAGCACAGCACTTGCTCTCCTATCCACTTAAATCTCCCTTTGTGTAGAGATTTCCAAAAGGGATACATGACAAATCTGAAGAAACATGAATCGTGTAGGCTCTTTATGTTGGCCAGATTCAACAAGTTTCCCTCGATGGTAGTGAGAGGAAGATACTTAGCTATCCCAGAATCAGAGCGTCTCTGCAAATGCAGAAAACAGGAACCCGATACTCTAGAGCATATATTCTTTTCCTGTGATTTCGGCAATTATGCCAGAAAACAATTATTTGAGGCCCTAAAATTTAATAGACAGATTTTTACACAACCAACTGTTCAGGACCTGCTGGCGGACAGCGATGATCAAATTACATTAATAGCGGCTGAATTTTTAAGTGCTGTCCATGAAGAAAGAATGGGCCATGATAAAGAGACTTAGTGGTTTTTAATGGTAGGTGATGTTGGTGTCTGTATATGATGTTTGTTTGTTAATGTGTGGTGTGTTATGCCTAATAAAGGATTTTGAATTTGAATTTGAATTTATTTATCTCACCCATGTTCCTTGCAGAAGATCACCTCAAAGCCCACTGCTGCTGGAATTCCCTGCTCCTCCCTCCTTCACAGGGCCATTTTGTGACCAGCTGCCCTGTGGGAAGGATCCTGACGACATTTTAAATGTAGATATTGATATTGTTTGCTGTGATGCCTTTTTAAAATGTAATTCTTTTTTACTTGTAAACAACCTTGGAAGGATTTATATCTGGCTACAAATAATTGTAATGAATAATTACTCCAACTTTGCTTCCAAAGTAGTAAAAAAGAACTGTTGTTTTCAGCTTTTTGAATAATTGAAGACTGCTAACAAATTCATTACATTTTCTAATGAAGCCATTACTTTCTAATGAAGCCCAAACTGGTTTGCTGCTGCAATGGCCCAAATGATTAGAGAAGTTTCTTGAAAAATTTGGCCCGTTGGCCACAAATTTAGGTAATATAATCAGTTTTAACAATGCTAAGAAGGTAGTGATTGTACTGCTTTCACATTAGTGCCAGGCAAACCAAATTTTTCTTTGCTTTTCAGCAAAGGGTAATTTACAACTTCTTGTCCCCAAAAGGGCTTAATTTCCCTTAATTTCCTCCGTTAGGGTTGCTGTCCATATACTGCTTCTTTCAAGGTGGTAACATATGCAATGGGAAGATACTGGTCGTCATACTCAAAGCCCAAACACAGTTGTGTATGGCATTTAGATGGGAGAAAGCCACTGCAAAGTGGTTGGAGGGAGAAAAGAAGGGAATGATCACATAATACAACTGAAAGGAAATAAGGAATAAAAATAATATGGTGTTAATTATGTGATTCCTTCTGCTGAAGGGTGGGGTGGAGAATCTGTTTCATCACTTAAATATTGCAGATAGAGCCCAGAGAGAAGAGAAACCTGATAATATTTTACTAAATAAAATAAAATAAGCAGTGTGTAATTTGAGGAGAAAGGAATGAGAGACTTTGTCTTTCCTAATTCAGGACTTGTACATAGCATGGAGACATCCAGCCAACCATACAAAGGAAAATTTCCTCATAACTACACAACCAATCAGCGCAGGTGCTACCTCAGTAAAGATCATACCACTTTGCCTGGTTACTAAGCACCAACAACACCAAACACCCCTTTGCTAGTTAACTTTAGCTCTAACAGAATGAACCCCTAAAAGGCTAAGTAAATAATCTCTGCTATTGCACTTCCAACAACAGCTTAGTACCACAAGGAGGCAAACCACAGTTTATCAGAAGTAATGTAGAAACAGGGATCCCTCTCCACTTTCCTTCCTAAGTTGCTCGCTGCTTTGTTTAACTTAAGTCAAGGTGAAAGCAGAACATCTCACCAAAGTATACCAACTATAGTGCAGTATAGGTGATGATCAGTTTATAGCTTGCAGGTGGTACACTGCACACCTGAAGAATCCACACACTGGATGCTTGAACTGTTAAATGTGCTTCGAAGAAGGAATGCCTAAACCACACTAAGTAGTATTAACTTGCCTGTGCACAAAAGAGAGTATGTAATTTATTCTTCAGTTCAGTGCTATGTTCAGTACTGGGTGATAGTAAGCAACACAAACACTTCAGCTTTGATGACACATTAGTCAGATCTGATACAGCAAGTCGTCTTACTGCAGTAATAGCAGAGTAAATTACTATTGCCCATTGGGTCAGCTGTCTTGTTCTGGAGTTTTATCTGCTGTATGGTTAAAGGTCAGCCATACGCCCTGGGCAGCTTGACATTTAGGCAGACTTTATGTAGCTTTCCGATATGTGCTTCGGTAAAGCTTGTTTGTGACACGGAACTTTCAGTCACAACAGATTGCAAACCACTACCAACATGGTTAAAGGCAAAACCATTAATCCATAGCAGGTCCGTTGAGTGCATTTCTCCCTCCCTGCCGCTCAGGTCTTACGTAAGGTGCAACTTGTGAGAGAGGCAAAGAGAAAGAGATGATTCAGCCTTAGCATTTTGATGGTGCAGGTGTCAGTCAAAACCCCATATCCCTGCCTGCAGAAGGCAAAGCTAATTGGCATCAGTGGGAACAAGGACCAGAAATTGTATGAGGAATCAGCATTCCATGAAATTGCCATTTGCAAAGCATCACCAGTTTGATAGATCCCAACGTGCAATTCTTAAGTACAGCTGCTATGCCCACCTTTACCACTAGAGAGACGGCACCACAAAGTAGGTAGGAAAAACGATTCATGATGTGAAGTTCCTTCAAGCAGTGTTGGATCTTTTAGGGTTGCCATATGTCCACTTTTTCCAGGACGCGTCCTCTTTTTCATGGGTATGTAAAATGAGAGTCATCATAGTGATCCATAGTTAAAAGTAGAAGTTGGAAAATGTGTCCTCCTTTTTGCGCTTCAAAATATGGCAACCCTAGATATTTTTCTGAGTACTCCACCCCTACAAATTAGATCAGCTCCAAGGCTTTTACCTTTTACTTTACTTAATTTAGCCTGGTTATTGTATGTTTTACATACAATGCATACATCCAATTTGTGTCCAGTTGCACACAGAACTGGTTCCTAATAGGAGTTGCCTAAGACCTGCCTCTTCTTCAAAATATACTTATCTAGCCTTCATTCTTTCTTCATACAACGTGACTGACTTTTGCTGCCAATGAGCAGAACTGTGCTACATGCCTATCAACTAAAAATGCTAACATATTTCTAAAGGACGGTGCTATATAACATGTTCTGCCTCATTTGATTAATCTGTTAAACCAAACCCCTATGACACCCATATCATACAACGGAGGTTCACATATAAAATAGGCCCTACTGTCTAGATGAACCTTAGGCTGCTGCCTACTTGCTTTCACGTAGGTTTGTTCTTGTCCTCCCCTCCGCAGACACAGAACCGATGTCCCTTCTTACTTAATGCTGCTGTTGTACGCACTACAGGATTTTTCTCACATTACCTGGTGTTTGGTGCATTGAGCACAAGTTCAGTTTATCCATAGGTAGCTTTGCAGAACTCAAGTCACAAATTACTTTCCAAATTAAGTTCCCAAGTGGTCTTATCCAACACCTTGCTGTAATTTCCAGTGGAAACGTTTGAGCACTCCAGTGTGCTTCAATTTATTTATTTTTATATACTCAGCAAACACTTAACAGCACTATTAACCATTTTCTGAGAAGAGAGAAACAAGACAACAGGGAACACAAATTTAAGGTTGTGCGTAATTGTTTCTAATCCACGGAGAGCCTAGATTCATTTGAAATGTTCTTTGTTGCCAGTCTATTCTTCTCTCTTCGCTGTTCATGTTAAAGAACCCACACACATAATGCCCCTTCCTGTTTTGTACTCAGCACAGTGTTTGCATTTGTTAAAATAACCTTCCCACAAAATTCTTAAAGCAAGGTTGCCGAAACTTTCCGGAACCCTCCTGTGTCACACTAGGCACAGAAAGTTGAATACAGGACCTTTTTCAACTAGCGGCTCACAAGAAAATCCTATTGAGTAAACTACATAAAACTTTCAAGAGACTTGGAGTGGTTTCTTTGAGCTCTCCTTCAAGTATCTTCAAAAGCCACAAAAAGTGGGAAACACATTGCAGAAACAGAAACTTTTGTATAAGGAAGCTGCTTTTCAGAAAGACAGAACATTGGTCCAGCTTGCTCAGTATTGTCTACTCTGACTGGTAGCAGCCACAACCCAGCATTTCAGACAGGGGGAAATCCCATGCCTACCAGGAATGATGCAGGGTTTTCTGTATGCAAGACAGATCTCTATCACTCAGTTGTTCCCTGGTTTACTCCACCAATTGCACTAATTGCTGGAAACCTTGCCAGATGGGCGGAGTATAAATAACTGATGATGATGATGAAACAAAGGCCCGCCCTGTGGAACACCCTCCCCTCAGGTGTCAAAGAGAGAACCAATTACAGTGGTACCTCAGGTTAAGTACTTAATTCGTTCCGGAGGTCTTAACCTGAAACTGTTCTTAACCTGAAGCACCACTTTAGCTAATGGGGCCTCCTGCTGCCACTGCGCCGCCGGAGCACGATTTCTGTTCTCATCCTGAAGCAAAGTTCTTAACCCGAGGTACTATTTCTGGGTTAGCAGAGTCTGTAACCTGAAGCGTATGTAACCTGAAGCTTATGTAACCCGAGGTACCACTGTATACAACCTTCCATTGGCATCTGAAGGCAGCCCTGTATTGAGAAGCTGATGTATTGTGTTTCTTTTTATATTCTGTTGGAAGCAGCCCAAGTAGCTGGGGCAACCAAGTCAGATGGGTGGAGTAGGTAATAAATAAATTATTATTATTTCACTCTGACACTGTAACTGCTCAGCACACACTCACCCAATACATGAGTGACTGTACAACAGAAATGAAAATGCTCATTCCAAAGATGTTAAGGGATCCACAGTGAGGAAGGGATCAAGGGAGAGGGGAGACCAAATTATGTTATTGTAGAAATGTGGTAACTTTAATGAAATATCAATATCAAATAAAATGTTCAGCATCTTGCAAAGGTATCTGGGAGCAATCTTTCATGAAGCAAATGAGGTGGGATCAAGGAATTATGATGAAGAACGGAGTAGATTGTCCGTTTCTGTTCCCTTTCTCAGCAGCATTTAGAATTGGCAGGCTGCCATTACTTTGTCGATGATTTGACAGGTGTCCAAAACTGGGGCCACCAATCCTCACCAATATTGTAGACTCCAGGCAAAACCCAAGGGAGGCGCAGATGTTTCACAATGGAACCAAAGAGCAATGGCTATTACTATGAGGAGGAAGTTGTGATCAGTACATTGAACTGATAAGATAAAGGGGTGAGTAGAACTTCTTGAATTGGTGATTGTGTGCACCATCAGGTTAACAAAATAAAGGGGGAGATATGGAAAGAATATGTAGTGGGGGGGGGACCTGTTCAAGCTGTTATTCCTTCTGGTAAACTTAGTGGCCATCTGGATTATAAAATGCAGACCATACAGCACTGTGTGAACATTTTACCATACTGTGAGCTGCACACGTTTTAAGGAAATTTGCAGCTAGGTAATGTAAATCAGGGGTGGGGAACCTCTTATCCATTGGCTGAATGTGGACCTCTAGGCCTTTCTGCCTGGCCTTCGAGACTCTTTTCAGGTCAACCCCCTCAATAAACAATATACCTGAAGGAGCGTCTCCACCTCCATCGTTCTGCCCGGACACTGAGGTCCAGCTCCGAGGGCCTTCTGGCGGTTCCCTCCCTGCGAGAAGTGAGGTTACAGGAAACCAGGCAGAGGGCCTTCTCGGTAGTGGCGCCCACCCTGTGGAGTGCCCTTAACCATCCAGGGGTCCTTTACCATTACCCTTTCACCTTTTAGTGCAAGGTCATACTAAATGCCTCAGGCATCTATCAGAGCAAGGTTTTGAAATGTGCCCAAATGATTTGAAGTTACAGTTGTGTTTTGTAATTATGAGTGAGGTGAGTTCACAGTTGCATCTAGTTTGGAGAAAGCAACTCTAGTCACAGCCACTCTTTCGCTTGACCCATATTTTGATCATATTGTGTACCATTTACCGTATTTTTCGCTCTATAACACGCACCAGACCATAACACGCACATAGTTTTTAGAGGAGGAAAATCCGTAGGCATGCCACCCGTAGGCATTCCCTCCATAACACGCACAGACATTTCCCCTTACTTTCTAGGAGGGAAAAAGTGAGTGTTATGGTGCAAAAAATACGGTAATTCCCCTAGGTCTGAGGGCTTGTCTCCTTGTCCCATCTTACCTGCTGAATTCAAACTTATCAGATGCATGAAAAATTTGAAGAGAGATTTTGCTTAACCGAGCTTCAGTTGAGCAGCTAAGACTGGATTTTTGCAAGCCACAGCCATGGGACAACGAAGAAAGCTCTCAGTCTTGGGGGAATTAATTGGTACACAATACTATCAAAATGCAGGTCAAGTAAATGTGTGGATGAACCCCCTGTGATTCAGACTCTGGCCATCAAATTCCTCATTATTTATAAGAAAGGTAGACTAGGGAAATATCACTTTCCAGCACTTTCAGCATAGTAAATTGCTGTTTCTGATACTTTTCTCTGTTCCATTGGACGAATCCACAAAAATAATCATTCTGCTTCTTTGCAGCTTTAGCTTCAGAAATACCTTGCAGCTTCCCCCCAGGCTTAAGTCACCCAGGAAGGTGCTGAAGGTATAATATCCATTCTGTACTCTGTCAAAGGTAGAGTGTTTAGTCAGTTCTTTCATTTTTTTCTCCTGAATCTGTTGTGGCTCAGGTTTTATTTTTTTGTTTGTTAAGTTTCTGCCCTACACTTCCTCCCAAAGGAGTCAAGAAGGGCAAACAACAAAGTAGTAAAACAATACAATTAAAATAAAATAAAAATATGTTTAAAACATTGAGAACATATAAAAACTAATCACATTTAAAAGTCACATATGTGCACAGCTGAAGGTGGTGCAGAAGTATCTTGCATCCATCAAATGACTGGATGAGCAAGTATGTTTTTAAGTCCCAAAGCATCACCTGACTGGGAAGAAAGGGAGTGTTAAGAAATGCCAGGAAGTAGCTTGTAAAGATTGCCTTTGTGAGATAGACGAAAACACTGGCGCCATCTCCAGGGGTCCCTGGCTGCCCGGGCACCCACAAACGTTTTGCTGTGGGTGTCCGGCCTCCGCTCCCTGCCGCCTGCAACTGCCTTACCTCTGACACTGTTGTGGTGACTGGGCCAGGGCCTGTGCCTCTGCCACAGGGTCTTTGTTGGAGTTCTGTGGCACAGGTGCAGGTCCCAGCCCAGTCGCCATGGTAACGCAGTGAACGTGTTCTGGGCACCCACAGTCTGTGGCCCAAGTCATCACCACTGGACAGAAAAATGGTGGCTGTGTTCGAGCAGAGAGCACTGTCATTGCAAACATGTTGCTGAACTGCTGGCCTGGATTCATAATGTAATTTCAATTCTGAACATTAACTGTGAACAGATTCGGATTTGGTTTGGTTAATGGTGCTCATTAGAGAAGCTCCTAATTTTGGTGTTATCATCATATGTGTTTTCTTCTTCCAGCGAGCTGGATGCTTTTCAACCTCTCTGCTAACACTCGATTCACACTCATTTTTAACCTGCTTTAAGGTAATGCAACCAAAGCCAGCAATTGTCAAATTTCTTCTCATTGTGCATCCTCATAATTGCACAATGTGATCATAATATAACTGGATGTCTGGCTGTGCAGCTCGGCTGGAAAGCAAAATGAGTCCTCAAACTCAAGGTAATGTTCTCCAGAAGGGCTTTAATATACCTTTATTGGCTTAACTGCATTGACAGCATTCTTCAAGCTGTGATTACTATGGGTAAATTCAAAGTGAAGACTCTCTTCTTATTGCTGCAAGATACCGTTGAGTGGGGGGGGGGGACATGCAGCATGCAGTGGGCAGTCAGGGGGCACATGTTAGTAAGTGTGGCCAGAACTGGAAGTGTGTGGGGCCTGGGATAGTGGTGGATGGGGTTATTCACACATATGGTGGGTGGTGGATGGGGCTATTCACTCATTTATGCACCCACATGTACACACTTCATGGGGAGGTTAACCTACCAGTACAATACAAATTTTGTATTGTATGCAGAAATTGGATAGAGAGATGTTCTGCTTGCAATACTAAAACATGGGATCATACTAAAACATGCAACATGTTTGCAATGACAGGCAAAAAAAATGAGAGGCACAAATACAAGATGGGTGACACCTGGCTTGAGAGCAGTACATATGAAAAGGATCTAGGAGTCTTGGTTGACCACAAACTTGACATGAGCCAACAGTGTGACGCAGCAGCTAAAAAAGCCAATGCAATTCTGGACTGCATCAATAGGAGTATAGCATCTAGATCAAGGGAAGTAATAGTGCCACTGTATTCTGCTCTGGTCAGACCTCACCTGGAGTACTGTGTCCAGTTCTGGGCACCACAGTTCAAGAAGGACACTGACAAACTGGAATGTGTCCAGAGGAGGGCAACCAAAATGGTCAAAGGCCTGGAAACGATGCCTTATGAGGAACGGCTAAGGGAGCTGGGCATGTTTAGCCTGGAGAAGAGGAGGTTAAGGGGTGATATGATAGCCATGTTCAAATATATAAAAGGATGTCACATAGAGGAGGGAGAAAGGTTGTTTTCTGCTGCTCCAGAGAAGCGGACACGGAGCAATGGATCCAAACTACAAGAAAGAAGATTCCACCTAAACATTATGAAGAACTTCCTGACAGTAAGAGCTGTTCAACAGTGGATTTTGCTGCCAAGGAGTGTGGGGGAGTCTCCTACTTTGGAGGTCTTTAAGCAGAGGCTTGACAACCATATGTCAGGAGTGCTCTGATGGTGTTTCCTGCTTGGCAGGGGGTTGGACTCGATGGCCCTTGTGGTCTATTCCAACTCTATGATTCTATGATCCAATAAAGCTGAATGTTGGGAGATTCAGGGAAGAGAAAAGGAAGTGCTCCTTCACAAAGCCCATATTCAAACTATAGAATTCACTACCACACAGTTTTAAAAGCTACTTAGGCAGATTCATGGAGGATAAGGCTATCAGTGATAGCAAGCCATGTTAGTCTGTTTACTACCTCCACTGTTGGAGGTGGGATGTTTCCAAATACCACAAATGGGGAGGGTGCTGCTGTGCTCAGGTGCTGCTGAAGGACTTCCCATAGCTATCTGAATTAACAGAATGCTGAACTAGACAAGCCTTTGTTCTGATTCAGCAGGTTTCTTCTTATGTCTTCATATTGCCTAATTTGCTAAACTGTTCTAAAAGGGAAAAACAGCTGAGCTACTTCCTAATAAGCGCCTCCAACATTTTATGATACTGAAACATAAATGATGAATGTAAATTAATTCCAGTGGGGTTTTAAAGCACTTGATTATTTTATTGCTTCATTATGACTGACCTTATTTACCTTAAAATTTTCAAGAGCCTTTCATGAATCTACAGACCCTGGGAAGAAAACAGAAGAAAGAGAATTCTAGCAACTCAGACTAACACAAAGTTTGACAAAGCATCCACACAAAGGGGAAAGTCCAGAGTCTGGAAAATAAGATTCACCCCGGTAAATAGAGATAGCTGAATTATAGGCAACCTGAAAAGAAAGAAAGAAACCTCAGGAAGAAATGCCAACAAGCCTGCCATGTTTTGCAGGCTGCGCTACCAGGCTGGCTCTGGGCTGCTGAGGCTGCCGCTGCCACGTTTCCCGGCGATTTGCAAATCTGGGGATATTCCGGGGGTGGAATTTGTCCAGGGACAGATTTGCAGATCCTGGGAACCGGGGACATCTGGTAACCCTAAGCTATCAACCAGTAGGACTACTTAAAGTTGGTCAACACTGCAGGCCAGGAAGGGGGCTCTGATAGTGATCCATAGCATGGCAACTGCAGGTTGCCACGAGCAGGCCCCTTTTGCTATCTGTGAACCCTGGAGGATATGGGATTGTGTTTCCCATTTTCCCGTAAAGCAGCAGAACAATTTCGATTCTAACTAGTGCATGCAAGCTTAGTGTAGATATTCTCCTGGAGACCTGGCATGTGCTACAGATTTATTGGCCAGCGTTCCAAAGAATCAATCTACTGAGCATTCCTGCGGTTATGCGCCTGCTGTTCCAAAGGCATTCTGGACCAACATCAAGCAGTGCAGATGTTGGGGGTCTTCTCTAAAGCTCTTCTGAAACTGACTCTCTGCACCACAAACCTTCACATTGGCTACAAACAGTACCAAGAAACCTAGGGATTTTTAAAATGTGTTTCATGCAAACCTAAGCATAGGAAAACTGTGTAAATTAGTTTATTGTTTCTATTTAAGAAAGACTGGGGGGATGAATTGGGGGGGTGTATGCAATGAGTTGCTTGGTATTAGTTAACTTTATGCTTTTATTTGCATGAATTTATTGTAGGGTTTACTTAACACATGAAGATACTGTAGTTTTAAACTTTTTTTTACTGGTTTCGAGCTGCTTTGAGCTTTCAAAATGATCAGCAATAAAGATAAAGAGGGGAGGGAGGTGAAGGGATTAACTGAAATTGTTAAAGATTGGTATAGGATTTAAGAGATTAAAATTTGTTACATATGATTTTATTTTAGAGTTGTCTGCTTATTTTGGAGTTGTTTGCTGTAAAGAATGTAGATTATGTGAATAAAATAATAAAGGATTTGAGAGACAAAAAAGAAAAAAGAAAAAAAGATCAGCAATATAATGTGATAAGACTTGTTCAGTGCCGAGGAAATAACAGCACATAGGTTGCTGTTTATGGAGCATTAATCTTGATTTGGTTGGAGTGAGATTAGATGACATTGGCTATTTAATTCTGATGGTGTTGCATCAAAGCAAGTGTTATCCTACTCTTTCCACTGCACTTTCACATCACTTTCCTTACCACAAAAACTTAGATCTCTAGAGGAAGTGGCTTTGCTTTGCAAGAGCTCTGAATCATATTTCATAGCACAACCTGAAATTGCCAGTACATGACTGGCTTCTATCTGAAAACAGTGACAGTTTAGAAGCACTTATAGATGGGTTTTATAAATGTAGAAGCTCTTGAAATGGACAGTATTTTCAGTTACAGATAAAAGAGTGTCCATTATTGATTGGTATAAAATAATTACAAATGCTCCTTCTGGGTCTTTTCACTCTAAATTGTGCTGGGGTGTTTTTTTTCTTCATCATTTTCTTTGATTTAAAATTGCCCAGTAGCCAATCCAGAACTTGTGGCAAAAAATACAGCCACTTTCCCCACACACAATACAGAAGATGCACTTAATGCTCACCGTGGGAGCAAGAGGAGTAAGATGAAAATAATCCTTTGTCCTAAAACATTTATTACATTTCAGGCTTCCATAGATTCTGCCTGGCTATGCTGGTACAGTCCCTAAGCAGTCCAGGCAATGTCTTAGATCCCCTGGAGATTTGGCAGCTTATTTGCGTGAAGCCCCACATCCACAATGTCACATCTGTCCTCACAATGTTTGTTGTGCCCAGGCAGACAACAACCTCCTGAATTAAATCCAGTCCAGTTGAGTTGATCTTCATGTCTATGCGCAGCGCCAGTGCTTCCCATTTTGCTCCACCCTGTCGCCACCACCACCATGCTGCCAACCCTGCTTCCTCTGCCACTTGTGAAGAAGCAGCACCAGCATCAGCGATTTTCAGCAAGATCCATGGAGGCGCTGACTTGGGAACTTCCACCACCAGAGGCGGCTGCTTCACTCTGCCTCTTGAGTGGGCCGGGCCTATGTGTGTGTGTACATAAAGGTAAAGGTCCCTGGCCATTAGGTCCAGTCATGGCTGACTCTGGGGTTGTGGTGCTCATCTTGCTTTATTGGCCGAGGGAGCCGGCATATAGCTTCCGGGTCATGTGGCCAGCATGACTAAGTCGCTTCTGGCGAACCAGAGCAGCGTACGGAAATGCCGTTTACCTTCCCGCCAGAGCGGTACCTATTTATACATAAAGGTAAAGGTACCCCTGCCCGTACGGGCCAGTCTTGCCAGACTTTAGGGTTGTGCGCCCATCTCACTCAAGAGGCCGTGGGCCAGCGCTGTCCGAAGACACTTCCGGGTCACGTGGCCAGCGTGACATCGCTGCTCTGGTGAGCCAGAGCCGCACACGGAAACGCCGTTTACCTTCCCGCTGGTAAGCGGTCCCTATTTATCTACTTGCACCCGGAGGTGCTTTCGAACTGCTAGGTTGGCAGGCGCTGGGACCGAACGACGGGAGCGCACCCCGCCGCAGGGATTCAAACTGCCGACCTTTCGATCGGAAAGCCCTAGGCGCTGAGGCTTTTACCCACAGCGCCACCTGCGTCCCATTATTTATACATACCACACTTTTAATTCAAGAAGGCAGCTTCAAAATGAAGCAGCATAAGAAAAGATTTAAGGTACTGTAAAATTGCTAAAATATACAGTGGCCACATTTACAAATGCCGAACCATTATTTAGCATAATGCATATGAGCAGAAATACACTTTAGCGAGCCTCGGGCTCACCTGTTACCCTCTCTCCTTTCACTGTCCCACAAGGCTGAGAGGAGTTCAAAAGTTCCTGCTTCCACCCTTAGTCAACCCCAGCTCCCCTTGTTATTTAAACAGGGAACTGTGGTTAACAAACTTGTTTCAAACTTGCTGCACTTAATGGTTCCATTTGCACTACACATTTAAGCCAGTATCATTCTATTTTAAACACCTTTGTTTCCCCCCAAAGAATCAAGTGAAATGTAGTTTGTTAAAGGTGTTGAGAGTTGTTAGGAGGCTCCTATTTCCCCCATGGACTTACATTTCCCAGAGAACAGTAGTCTCTGTGAGGGGAACAGGGGTCTCCTAGCAACTCTTAGCATCCTTAACAGACTACCATACCAGGATTCCTTGAGGGAAGCTATGATTGTTTGAAGTGGCATGATATCTCTTTAAAAGAATAGTGCAGATGGGGCCAATGTTGACCACAGTTTGTTGCTCCTGGTGACATGGAGGGAAATGTTGGGTTGAGGGAGCAAAAAAGCTTTCAAATCCATCCCAGCCACACAGGAGCATGTGACTCTAAGACTTGCTGTGGATGTTCCATCATATGCCCATTGTGCAGACACAGACAAAATGGCGTAGAATGCACTAAAATACCCCACTCAGAAACAGCATGTCTATCAACAAAAAGCAGCAGTAAAATCAACCTTGCTGTTCTCTGAAAGCCTGGAATAAAATGGTTTTAGCCCAGTGTCCTTACAGAGCAACATCTCTAGCAGGAGTGTCCCAAATCAGGCCTCTGACACAGAGAAAGCTCATCCTCTAGCTGACACCTGCCTAGGGGAATAGCTAGAAAATGACCCTTAGGGATATTAAGGACTGACCAAGCACTTTCATACAGGAGTAAGTGCTTTTTTAGATACTTGGTTCCCAAGCTGTAATCTTCCAAATAATTTTTTCCATTACGATCATGGTGAATACTCGAGAGAGAGAGAAAACCCACTGCCATGCTGTTGCAATTCAATCACTTTTCCTCCCATTAGTAATCTCCAGCCACAAGTGCCTTTATAATGTAACATCAGTACAATTCCTCTTCTTCATCCATATAATTAAGCAGCAGTAGCATTGAATATGTAGGAGAGAATACAGCCTATTATCTCTTCAGGGTTTCCATGCTAAAATCATCTTCCAATAATCCCAAACCTTTAGATGTTCTCATCTATTATTTTAATAGATACCTTTCATTCTCCAACCTTTCCAACCCACTCTCCTTTGCTTATTTTGAGGCTTATTACTGTGGATTTTGTCAATACCTGTAAAATCAGAGGGATAATGTGTACATTTGTCTTGTCGGGTTGCAAAATGCAACATGAGTGAGGTATTGTGATGGATGTTTTGAAAAGGAAAAACGGAAAACTTAAATGGTATCATGTTTCAGGATCCTGGAACAGCAAACAGTCACACCAGCCTGCAGTAACCATGGGCCATTGTGTCTCTGGTGAGGGCTTGGCAACAGAGAATGTACTGATGATTAGTGAAAAAGCTAAAGTGCTACTGTCACACTTCTGAAGGGTTGTCTAGGTCCTGGAATGCCCTTGTTAGAGGTTGGTGAATGATTGCTTAGTACATTGAGACTACAGTGGACACTCGGGTTGCAAACATGATCCATGCGGGATGCACGTTCACAACCTGCAGTTTCCGCAACCCACAGCGGCGCGCCTGCGCACACACGGGTTGCAATTTGGCGCGTCTGCACATGCACAAACCATGATTTAGCGCTTCTGCACATGTGCAACCGCCGAAACCCAGAAGTAACCTGTTCCGGTACTTCTGGGTTTTGGTGGTCCGCAACCTGAAGCGTCTGTAACCCGAGGCATGACTGTATTTTGTAAAGCTTAACCAATGGTAATAATGCTACTGAAAAACTGCCAGCCAATCTGGAGTTTTTATTGGCTGATTTCATTTATTAAGGCCATCCTTAATACAAACATATTGTGGACCAAAAATTATAAGAGATAAAACAATGCTTGCTGTTAGATCATCTACTACCAGTTTCTGAAGAGCTTTGTTTTTGGATATCCATCCATTCTTCCAAGGAGCTCAGGGCAACATGGAAGTCCCTCTCTGCCCCTCCCACCCTCTGTTTAGTACTATGGTAGTTAATATTGTTACTCATTGAAGATCTTAACCAAAATGTGTGTGTGTGTGTGTGTGTGTGTGTGTGTGTGTGTGTGTGTGTGTAATTTTGCCCATCTGTCCTTCCCCAGCCTGATTTTAGAACTCTTGAGGCATTACATAGAATGCTACTGCCCACCTCCTGTTAGATGTGGGAGGTGGGAACATATTCAGCTTGTTCAGTGTCAAATAAGAAGGATGGCCCAAGGAAGGAGCTCCTCTGGTTTTTCCTCACTGTAGTCTTTATCTCAAGTAGAAACCAGACTGGCAGCCAATATGAATTAATTCCTATCATTCTGTGGTTGTCCTGATGCTCCAAACTGGAAGCTATTAATGGAGCATTTCCACAGACCCTCCAAGTGTTCCGGAGTTATTTGACTCCTGAGCCGTCTGAAGGGAATCCTGTACAGTGGTACCTTGGTTTACGAACTTAATCCGTTCCGGAAGTCGGTTCTTAAACCAAAGCATTCTTAAACCAAGGCGCGCTTTCCCACAGCAGTGAGAGACTCAGTTGACAAATGGAACACACTCAACAGGAAGCGGAACATGTTCTGCTTCCAAGGCAAAATTCACAAACCAAAACACCTACTTCCGAGTTTGCAGCATTCTTAATCCAAGTTGTTCATAAACTAATTGTTCTTAAACCAAGGTACCACTGTATAGGGAAGGTTTTTTTTTTAAAAAAAAGTTTAATGTCTTATTGTGTTTTTATAGATGTTGGAAGCTTCCCAGAGTGGCTGAGGCAACCCAGTAAGATTTGTGGGGTATAAATAGTAAAATTATCATGATGGAATGGGACGACCCTATTTTCATTGGAGAAATGTTGGAGGGTATGTTTCCATTTATTGGTGATAGGAATCAAGTCGGTAATCTGCAGCCAGAGGTAGCCATGTCCCTTCTGCATTTTCCTCAGTCAATTGATTCCAGGGACAGAGCAACAAACTCTACCAGAAGAGATCTGTAGAAAGTTGGTTCGTGTGGTTTTTGTTTTTAATGACAAAACAACTGGAAGGGTCCAGGAATATTTTGGCAGCATAATACAGCACTTTGAACCGCATTGCAAGGCACACTAGCACACCTAGAGATGGGAAGGCCTGGGGGGGGCGGAGAAATTGGCGGGGGGCAGGGTTCTTTCCAAGTTTTTCC
This sequence comes from Podarcis liolepis, assembly GCF_965112155.1. Classification (NCBI taxonomy): domain Eukaryota; kingdom Metazoa; phylum Chordata; class Lepidosauria; order Squamata; family Lacertidae; genus Podarcis; species Podarcis liolepis. Next base: position 69,268,938 of record NC_139556.1, read on the forward strand.
AAAGCCAGGTGGGGTTTTTTAATAACAAAAGGTGTGTGGAACATTCAAACTATATCAAACTGGTATTTTTATTGTTGTTGTGTTGTTGTTTTTTTAAAAACAACAACAACCCAAAAATGGCTTTGGGGGGAAATGGAAAAAAAACTGGGTTTTTCCCAAAATTTCCCGGGTTTTTTCTAGGCCTTCCCATCTCTATGTCTCCCTCTTTCTTTTTCTTCCTTGACACTAAAGTTTCTGCATCTTGTTCAAGCCCAGGTATTTGTAACCATCATTAAAGCTTATTATACTGCAAGGAAGCAGCACAGAAGTGTCAGGTAATAGTAAAGAATGATAAGCATGATTATAGGTTTTCATCTGTCTCACCTTCAGTCTGTTGTCAGAAAAAGATAAGCTTTCACCAGAAAATTTCAGCTGCCTCTGACCTGTTTAATGGGGAATCAGGAAATGGGACCCACAATCCCAAAAGCATGCATTTGGGAAATCAATCCATGTCACTCTCACTCTTGCTTCTTGAAAGCATAGTGTTATATGAAAACATTCTCACAGCTTCTAGTGAATCCCATCTACAGGTTCTGGTGTTATCACTCCTCAGACTGGGATGGGACAGACAAGTGTTTAAGGGGCACCAAGCTGCAGCTACCATATTGGCCCGAATATAAGCCACACTTTTTTTCCAAATTCCGACTGTGAAAAGTTAAAGTGCGGCTTAAATTTGCAACCTTACAAAAGCTGGCTTTTATGATATTGCTGCTGAAACAGCTATGCGGTAAAACAGAATGGGTGTGAGTGCCTGTAGAATTTTACGGGAACTGCTTATATTCGGGTATTGTCTTTTTTTCTTTTTCCCCCTTGAATTTTAAAGGTGCGGCTTATATTTGGGTGAGGCTTATATTTGGGCCAAGACAGTAATAGCCCACTAACTAATTAGCTGTTCCTTAATTTTTATAAATTTTTATTGGAAATTTTATTTACAACATGACATAAACCCCCCACCCCCCCATACAGAAATCTACCCTCATTAAACACGAACATAACATACAATGAGCATAACATACAACAATAGAAACAACCAAATAAAAGACCAAGGAAGTCTTTATTTGGTCTAATTAGCTGTTCCAACCAAGTATCTTAATTTTGCATTGCGTTGCCGCAATGATATTTTTCAAGAGGGGTGAAAAAACAAAACCCTACATGTTGACTACAAGTCTGTCATAAACATAATTAGCTGTAACTCTTGCCCCCATTTCAAGATACTATGAGAAATTTATAATATGGGGTGAATAGTTCTGATTTGACAAGGGCACAAGGTCCCCTGTCCCAGTAGAAAGGCAGCAGTTCTAATTAGTCTAGAGTACATTTGATTTTTTCAACTTTCAGTAAGTATAAGTTTGACGAAGCCTAAAAAGGTTCGTTAGCCTGTAATTTAGGGTGTACTTCCTCTTCCAATTACTAACTTTGAATAACAAAACATTTCAAAGCAGCTGAGGAACAAACTAAACATGACAACGGCAATTCTGCTTTTAAAAAAAATAAAACAAAACTGGGCCAGCTGCAATCACTTCTAAAGCAGGAGGGTGAAAGCAGTCTGTTTTTTAAAAAACCCAAAAGTAGCACACAGGTAAAGTAAACTCAACTTTGGCTTTGCCCACCACCTCATGAGAAGAGAAGACTCCCTGGAAAAGACCCTGATGTTGGGAAAGAGGGAGGGCACAAGGGGAAGGGGATGACAGAGGACGAGATGGTTGGACAGTGTTCTCGAAGCTACCAGCATGAGTTTGACCAAACTGCGGGAGGCAGTGGAAGACAGGAGTGCCTGGTGTGCTCTGGTCCATGGGGTCATGAAGAGTCGGACACGACTAAACAACAACAACAACCATTTAGTAGCGTGAGATGCCTGCCACGGGCAGTGAATTTTGAGCATTAGCAATTTGCTGCCCTTTCTGTTGTTTATTTATTATTACGATATGTTACTGCCAGGGAGGAGCATGTCAGGAATTTTCTGCCTCTGGGGCTATAATTATTTGGCTAGCTTTGAATACTAGCCAGGGAAACCCAGCCAGGTGGATGGGGTATAAACAATAAAATTATTATTATTATTGCTGCTGCTGCTGCTGCTGCTATCAGTGGTGGCTGGTGCCCATTGAGTGGAAGGCCAAGAGTAGGTTCAGCTACAGCCATTGATAGGTGGAGCCAGGGCTAATAGGATTGGCATGGGTGATATAATAAAAGAAGAACTTTTGGTCTGTGTATAAATATTGTGCCCCAGCTAACATATATAGGATAGGAATGGGAGAATGCGTTTTTGCTTTAGTGCTCAGCCTCTGATTAAGAATGTCTTGGTAGGAGAACAGATCGAGAATTTCCCTGAGGGCTCCGAAGCATATGAAAGAAGCAATTTCATAACATATGCAAAGAGTAAACAAATTCTGGTTCTGTTTTTTATTGCCTGAGTGGTATCATTTTTAAAAAAAAAATTAGTCCTTTAGCACGACAGATGTTAAAATTTGGGACTTGTTTCCAAATGATTAATTGTGGTAAATGTGTGTTTAATTGTGAACCCACATGCCAGATTGGTTATCTGAATTGGCCTCATGCCAGCTGGGTAGCTGTCATGAAATGACCACTGGGAGGAGTACAGAGAGAAGAAATGGCATGGTGCATATGCACCGTCGAAACCAGATGCCTTCATTTGCCCCAGCTGCAATAAAACATGTCTCTCCTATATTGGTCTATACAGCCACAGGAGGCGCTGTAACTCGGCTGTAGTTTGACTTTACCCCTGATAGCACACTCTTCCATCATCTCTCAAGACAGACAAATGCCAACAGCTGGGTAGACTTCAAGATGTCTGGAGAACAGGAGTCTTCTTCCAAAGATTTACTTAATGCAAAACCTTGTTTTATTAATAAAACACACAGACACACTATCAACTACTGTATCTTTGATCAAAAACCCATATTGAGTATCTAACTACTCTCCAAAGCCAAAAAGAAAAAGCAGTCAATGTTTTATAGCAAGTTGGATTTTGAAGTATGAAGATATTCTCCCAAGGCAACCCCATTAAGAAATGAAGACAATATTTTCAGAGAAACTCTGGGACCTTCAATGGGTTCATTTCTGCTCAAATATTCATTAGCTATCAAAGAGGCATTTCCAGTTACTGAACGTTTTAACACCCTGGTAGAATGTTTTCCTTATAAACTCCAGAATGTCAGTTCACATTTATCACTGTTATTAAATCTCAATCCTATTAGGTTCCTGACAAAGGGAGGTGTTATTAATGTCATAAAATAAAGCATATACCTCTTAGCTTTTTGTTGTTAGAACAAATGGTGGTTTAAATGGTTTAAAATAATAGGTATTGGATATAGACGGCAATAAAAACAGATCTTTTTTAAAAAGACCACAAAGATGCTAAAGAGAATAAAGACTGGATCATACAGCAAGAAATTATTACGCATTTAGTATACCATTCAAAACCACTAAAAAGATGTTTGCAAGGAAAATTCATTAAAACTGCTAATATAAGTGTGTTTGCATAGATATGCACTTCTTTCCAGATAGGATCCTATATTAGATATCCCTTCTCTTCGGTGTATTAACAAATAAAGCCATATGAATTCAAACATTTATCCTCCTATGATGGTTGAAATGAGCTTCCACTAAAATGGGCAGTTTAGGTGATAAGTGCTTTGATGGGGAATTATTTTTAGTATCTGGTATGCTGGCATCCGGTAGTGACAGACTGTCAAAATAATCTTGCCAATTTCAACATACTGGCTTCTCAACAAGTGGAGCCATGAAGATTTTTCCAGGGGCCGCCATGTGCTACATGTTTGCATGAATCTGGGTCTTTGTTTTAAACAGGGAGCCTCCCACTTGAACAGTTAGTGTGCAGCTGTCTATAGAACAAGGATGAGGAAGCTGTGCCCCTCCAGATGTTGTTAGACTCCAACAACCACCAGCCGCCGTCAGCATGGCTAGTGGTCGGTTTTAGTTCAACAATATCGGGCTGTAAGACATCAGTGAACTTAACATCCCTCTGCTGCTATGTGTTATGGGAGGGTGCTTGGTTCTCAGTTGAGAAGCCAATGTCATTACAAGCATACAATGCAGAATTTCACTCATTCTGAACCATCCATCCAAAATCCCATCTTAATGACCACCTTGGCTGTGAATCCTGGAAGACCTGCCCCTTGCCTTACAGGCCTTTTTCCACCTGGCCTGGCAGGGTGGGGCGCTGACTGACTGGGGTATATTTTTATAGATGGCTGGACAGTGTTCTTGAAGCTACCAGCCTGAGTTTGACTAACTGTGGGAGGCAGTGGAAGACAGAAGTGCCTGGCGTGCTCTGGTCCATGGGGTCACGAAGAGTCAGACACGACTAAACGACTAAACAACAACAACATATTTTTATAGAAGTTTGTGGGGGGTGGGTGCTGCTGTTAATGATATTATTTTTGTATCTTTATTTTATAAATTACTATGATTTATGTGGAAATGGTTGAATTACATTGTTTAAACCACTGCGCCGCTTGGACTTGCCAATCGGAAAGTCGGTGGTTCGAGGCCCCGCGACGGGGTGAGCTCCCATTGTTCAGTCCCAGCTCCTGCCAACCTAGCAGTTTGAAAGCACACAGTGCAAGTAAATAAACAGGTACCACTCCGGTGGGAAGATAAACGGTGTTTCCGTGCACTGCTCTGGCTTTGCCAGAAGTGGCTTAGTCATGCTGGCCACATGACCCAGAAAAACTGTCTGCGGAAGCAGACAAACCCCGGCTCCCTCGGCCTGTAAAGCAAGATGAGCACCACAACCCCAGAGTCATTCATGACTGGACTTAACTGTCAGGGGTACCTTTACCTTTTTATGTATGTATGTATGTATGTATGTATGTATGTATGTATGAATGCATGCATGCATGCATGTAATGTGTAGATTGTAAACCAGCCAGCCTTGTCATGTGAAGCTCTTGCTCCCAAGATACCTAATTGAAAATACAACTATATTTACATGGGGTGATATCGTGTGAGCAGAATCCCCTTTCCTCTCTTCCCCCTTCACAGCTCTAGAGGATCCCACAACCATCTGAAGCAAATTTGATGGGTGGGTGGCAGGCTGTAGGGAGGAATAGAGAAGGCAGAAGTCTGGCCATGCTGGCTGAGACTGATGAGAGTCTCAGAGCCACAGGTTCCCCATATCTGACTGAATTTGGCCATATGCATCTATTTCTTTAAAAAAAATACCCCCTGTAGATTCTGAGGACAATGAGACTTGTTGAAAGTGTTTTCTTTCCAAGGATCTCATTTAGCCATATTGACTTTCCATCAGGGGGAAATGGCAATGCTAATGATTCAGCACTTCCCCTTCTTAACAAATCACCTTTTCTGTGTTTGTACTTATGCCCTACTTAACTCAAACATCGGATAGATGAGAGTTTCCCAAAATTGCCTCCGCCCTCAGAGCTGCTGTAAAAGCAGAACGAGGGCAAATAGTCATGCTTCAGAACTCTGAAACACAGAGCAGTAAAGGGACAATTTCACCACCAGGCGAACAGATGACAGTAAAATGGTGAACTATTTTAATTACATTAATTGGGGGAAAAGATGCAATTTACTTTCAGGTGAAGAAATTTCACCTGTGGTGGTTGGAAACTCTATGACACCATGATCATGTTAACTAGTAGCGACATCTGGGAGAAATCAAGAAGTTCATGTTGTTCTGCAGCAATTTAATCAATCCCAAATCCACATTATTTCTCCCAGGCAGCCAACAGATGCACTAAGTAGCAACATGGAAAAAAGAAGCAGATGGTAATTAATCCAGAGCCCACCTGCTTGTGCCTGGAATTTCCATTTGCAGAGAGCTTGAGATACACAAAACAGATCCCCTGTAAGAGCATGTGTGCATGAAAGAGAGGGGGGAACTCTGCAGTACTTTTCTCTAGTAAACTGTAATAAAGTTCATTTGGAAGGAGATGGTCCCATGGAGCATCTATCAAAGAATTATAGTTGGAAGCAGGGGTGTGTTGTCCTTTCTACCCCATATTCCATTCTGTTGCTGTATGTCATGGCCTGGTTGGATGCTGGGGAACCCCCAAGGGAACCCCCAGGGGAAGAAGGCTTAGAGCCAGGGGACTGGTGGTGGAACGATGGTGAGTGGTCAGAGGGAGAAGAAGGAGCAGCCTAGGGGGGGTGAGGTGTCCGAAGAGGAAGAGGCAACAGGGTTTAGTGAGCAGGAAGAGGCTGGGGCAGAGAGCAGTCCAGACTCAGAGACAGAAGAGGACAAGGCCAGGAGACAGAGATGAGGCAGGCTGCTGAAGAATCCAGGGAGTCTCCCCCTCCTGCTGTGATCATCTTCTCTCCCTGCTGATCTCCCAGAATACACAGAGAAATGAAAAAGGCAGAGCAAAGAGAGACACGGCAAAGGAGTCTCTGGTTGCTGGGGAAGGAACTAGGGGAAGAGCCTTAGAGGGTAGTGGGAAGGCAGGGACCTTCAGTCCTCACAACTGCTTCACTGGGGCAAGACCTACTGAGAAGAGTTGTTGTGATCACTAGGCCTGCACAAAAGAGTTAACTTCACTGACCATAGCTGTCAACTTACAGATTTGAAAATAAGAGACCAGCAGCCAAAATAAGGAACCTGCAGCCTCACCTGTTCCAGGCACTCCAGTCTTCCTGTCCTCCTGCAGTCTGGTCAAACTCATGCTGGGTAGCTTCGAGAACACTGTCCAACCAACTTTGTAACCAGAGGTTCAACTGAATAGAATCTGAATCACATGCACCACAAGGCCTATGCAGCCTCAACTTAAGATGGCTCCCTGGCCTGGCTTTGCACTGCAAAGTTTGCAGCAGCACGTGCAACAAAATGGCGTCCAGCATTCAAAACCCCCGTCAGCTTGCATTAACTAGCCACAACAGAAGGCATGCAAGCTCCACCCCCCAGTCGTTCTTAGACTTCTTATTGGGTGAGCAACACAGCCAAGCAACACAGTTGGAGCCTCCCTCCTCCCTGGCCAGCAGGGAGGGAGGGAGAGGAGCTGCTTCCTTTGAAATTTAAGGGACATAATTTAAGGGACATTTAAGGGACGTCCATCAATAAGGCACATCAGTGGGACATGGCGCTGGAATAAGGGACTGTCCCTTCAAATAAGGGACACTTGACAGCTATGTCACTGACCTATCTCTGACTCAGTTCCTAAAAAGTACATCTTCCACCAAAATCTATATTATTCACCTTGCTGTCTTCAGTGGCAAAATTACATAACTTGCACAAAAGATTTCATAAGTTACATTGCCACCATGTTATTTTGCTCCTGGTGCAGTGAATATTTTTTATTTATTTTATTGCATTAATATGCTACCATTCATCTAAGGAGCTCATGGCGGCAAATGTGGTTTTCCCATTCCTCTTGTTATCCTCACAACTAGTCTGTGAGGTAGATGAGGCCCAAGGTTGCTCAGTGGGCTTTGAACCCTGGTCTCCCAGGTCCTAGTCCAACACTCTAACCACTACACCACACCATACTGACTCCTTAAATGTCAATTGTTAATTGTTCCCACACCTCTTTCTGCTGCCCCCAACACACACTCACTTGCTAAAGCAAATTGTTTTGTCAGAACACAATAAAAAATAATCTCCCCAAAGAAGAAAATAATGTTTTCATTTAGAAATGACTGAATAAATGGGGGAGGGGAATAGGGTACTGATTTTTCTTCCAGGTGTTGTGTGTTGCAGCCATTTGCTTATTGAGACCTTGCTTATTGTGGTGCTGTTTGTAAAGGTTAACGCAGAAGAATCCCGCCATTCTCAAATCATTAGGTATCTTAGACTGCCTTAAATTGCTTTTGTGTTGCACAATGCTATCTCAAAATGTCAATAAATATCAAATTTGAAGAGCAGCAAAATGTTCTCAAGCACATCTCTTTAAAGAAAGATTTTAATGAACCTGTTGGATTTTAGATTTGAAGTGAATCTATTATTAACCTGTGGTTAGAGACATCACTGGCTCATTCACACAGTGTGACAGTGCACCTTTTATAGCATTAGTTAATAAGTTTAGACAACACTGATAACAGCAGCATTCCTCAGAGTGCTATGTGAATAAGATCAAGGCTACAAAGCACAGCTCTTTGTGTATGCAACCAATTATTATTAATAGCCATGTACTGAATGATTGGCTAGAAAAGCTAAAGCATCAAGTTACAAATGCAGTCTTGAATCATCTGTGCTGTCCTGTTCTGCCTAAATGATTGTCCAGTTCTACCTTTTTGGAAATATGAATTTACATGATGAATAGTCTTTGGCTTGTCATGGAATATTTGACCTTCAACAAGTGGGAACTGCAACAAAATGTGTTCCTGGCCAGGATGCCAACCAGTCAGCCATACCCTTTACCAGGATATTCCATTCCATCTCTACCCATACCTCCATATTCTGTCCCCCACCCCAACAATTTGTCCACATCCATATCCACTGAGGATGCAAGATCCTTGTTGGTTTGTTTTGGGGTGACATTTCAAAAATAAAAATGCTATTTCTTCAAACGTGGTTTCCCCAAGCCTGCTGCTAAATCTCACGCAGCATGCAAACACCCTAGCCTATGTCTCAGGATATCCAAATTCCAACATGGTACAGGGGTTAGTAGGCTACTGCCACTATCTCAAGTCCACTCTGGCAGTTAAGACTTGTTGAAAAGACAGGGCTGTTCGTTTAAAAGACCACTTGAAGTTCCTTCCTGTACAGAATGCCTCTGTCAAATTGCTGCTGACAGCCTTTATCACCCACACAGCGCCACATTTGATCCAGAAACTTTTATTCTCTGACACCTTCTCCTTCCCTCCTCAGATCTGCAAAAGCAGGAAGACAATTCCATTATCTCCCAAAGGCCACATATGAAAGCTTCCCCCCACCCCAGAACAGTGTAGCTGTACAGTGTGGCAACACTGCAGTTTTGCGAGTGGAAGTGGTGCTACAGTGGTATCTTCCTTCTTTAACTTAATTCATTCCAGGAGTCCATTCGACTCCCGAAACCATTTGAAAACCAAAGCACGACTTCCGATTGGCTGCAGGAGCTTCCTGCACTCAAGTGGAAGCCATGTCAGACGTTCGGCTTCCAAAAAAGTTTGAAAACCGGAACACTTACTTCCAGGTTTTCAGCGTTCGGGAGTCGATTTGTTCGGCAACTAAGCTGTTCGCAAACCAAGGTATGACTGTATTCATTTTCAAAGACGGGGAGTGGGGAAAAGCTTTGAGAGCTTTCGACCCTGTATACCTTGATTACCTGAAGAATGGGTTCAACCAGGCCTGGCCCTACCATTAGACAGAATGTCACAACAGCCTCAGATGGCAAATGCTGGAGATGGTGCTACAGTGGCTTCCCCACCCCAGGGCAGTTATTCCTGAGCCCCTGGACCATTCCCTCCCCCCTCTGTTGGAGGATAGAGCTGTCTGTGCCACATGGTTTGAGGCCCCTAAACTAGCCTGATGCCTCAGGTGGAGAAGAAGATACTACCTTTCACCAGTGTCGGAATCAGATTCAGCTCCTGGTCCTATTGGCTTCTGTCTGTGAAATGGGGAAGAGATGTCACCTGGTGCTTTGCCTTAGGCATCAAGATGTCTTGGGATCAACTTTTAAATGAGTTGATTGGTTTCATGAAACATGAGGCTTTCAATGGAAAGGGCACCTAAACGCATCATCCTGGAAGATGACCTCACAATCCTAAAATCATTTCCTCCTTACTACTTTCTGCAACAATATTATATTTATTTGTGAGTGCTTAATAAGCGGCATCCCAGGAGCCATTTTCGTGTTAAAGGTTTATTAGCCATCAAGTTCCTAGGAGAAAGAGTGGCAATATTACTAGAATTCCCCTGGATAAATCTTTAGCAAGTATGCACTGACTATTTAAAAATGGAAATAAAATTAGATGAGCTAAAATGAGCTAAAATTGGGTGATTAATCTAGCTATTTCTGCTTGTTGGATTGAATTTATTCTATTCAGAGTATCAGAGAACAAATAGGCTTAATTTGTCATTTCATAAGCATCGTGTTAGAAAAAGATTCCCATTAAGTATAATTTCCATTTATCTGCACATAGCATTCCTATTTACTTTTGAAATAATTCTCTAGATAGTCTATCACACCAGACAAAGGCTAAAATGCTTAGTTAAGAAAAATAGCACCTTGAAAAGAACATTAATAAATGTTGGTATTTACAATGAAGCAGAGGAACATGCTGAAATTGATCTTGTCAAAATATCACCCAACAAATTAAATCAAAAGGGGGAGGGCACCTTCTCAAGAAGATCTTCTTGGAAGAGCACATTCTATTTTCTCAGACCTTGCCAGTCAGAAGCAACTTCTTCTTGAAGTGTTTTTAGGGCCAAGTGATCAGCGATCCCACATAATATATTTCCCCCCCCCAAGGCAATTCATATCTATAAAAACAGATTTTTTAATGACTCCAATACCCTCTTCAGACATAAGCCACATTCCCATCATACATTTAAAGTGCTATGATACATTTTAAACAATAGTGGCTTCTCCCAAATAATTCCGGGAGCTGCAGTTAAAGGCGTTGAGAGTTGTTAGGAGGTCTGCTACTCCCCCTCCCCCAAGCTATAATTCTTAGAGTTCTGAACAGCTCCCAGAATTATTTGGGGAAAGCCATGACTGTTCAAAGCCGTATCCTAGCGCTTTAAATGTATGGTGGGAATGTGACCATTACTTTCACAAAATATGTGAGGGGCCAGTGTGGGGAAGTGTGCTAGATTTGTGTGCACTGCACACACACACACCCTCCCAGCTGTCGTTTCCATCACTCTCAGTTCATAGAGGATGACTGTGGACAGGGCCATCTTTAGCATATGCACCGCCGGGGTGCAAATATCCACCCAGCAACCCCAAATTTAGTTGATTTCGCGTGCATGGCTCCATTGAGAATGACAAGCGCCGTCGTTGAGTCTGAAAAGCACCGCCATTGTGAATGGCAAGCACCGCCGCTGGCATGGCGCATCTTTGGTAAATGAGTGTACAAAGTCAAAAGTCCTTTAGTGAAACAGTAGGTATACATTTCGGTAATACCTAGGTATATATGTATTTTGTTTTTCTAGCTTGATCAAAATTATTTATTATTTCATAACAGGTAGATAGTTAAGAGCTTAGGCGGCTTCAGTGGCAGGTGCCTGACACCCCCCAGAATTTGACCCCCAGGTGCCCCGCACCCCTTGTACCCCCGGGTAAAGACAACCCTGACTGTGGAGCAGATTCCAAAATGTGTAGGAAACCTCTGCAGATACAGGAAGATCTGCACGTCGCACATCATTTTCCAAAAGCTGAGGGTGACAGAAACAATGACATTAGAGGGCAGAGCTGGGGCACTGATTGCACACCACTTTCCCCACAAAAATCCACATACAGTGGTGCCCCGCAAGACGTGGAAAACTCACTAGACGAAAGAGTTTTCCGTTTTGGAGGTGCTTCGCAAAACGAATTCCCTATGGGCTTGCTTCGCAAGACAACAAGTTCCTGCTGGGTTTTTTTCCTCCCCCTCCCTTTTCTAAGCCGCTAAGCCGCTTATCAGCTGATCCGATCAGCAGATAAGCCTCTAAAAGCCGCTAAAAGCCGCTAATAGCGCTAATAGCACTAATCCGCTAATCCTTCAATGGGCTTACTTCGCAAGACGAAAAAACTGCTAGATGAAGAGAATCACAGAACGGATTCTTTTCGTCTTGCAAGGCACCACTGTATTCTGTGAACAGTGTATTGTGATGCCTGAAGAGGAGTAAGGTTGCATAGACACATCCTCAAATTATTCCTGGGTCTGGTGTCCTGGATCAATGGTGAATTGTTCCCATCACCAACTGCCAGGTGCAGACGTGCCCAGGATGTGTGAATATTTGTGTGTAAACATTATATATGTTGAACGGTTTGCTTTTTCTTAGTATCCATTAGGCTACAATTTAGTAAGGCTCTGTTCTTGTAGGTGTAGTTTGAGGGCTCCTGTTTCCTTCCTGACAGCTGCACCATAGTGCTATAAATTGCCAGGTAGAAGTCATGTTGCTGCCTGTTCTTTGGGCTCCTAGGAATGATGCCACCAGATTAATGCCGAGCATCCTCTCATCCCACCTGGACCCATCCAGGTTGACCCAGGGTCCTTCATCACTGAATGCATTGTGTGTGTCTGTCACTTCCCATCTATTAGCTGTAGTTTCATCCTTCCCTAGGTAGCAGATTAGTGAAATATTATAAGGTAAAAATAGAAAGGGATTTGAAGGCGTCGAAAACAGTATGCAGAAAGCAAAGAATGCAGGCGCTGGGTGCACCCCGCCAGCTTCACCTTTTCCTTCGCCACATCGGACACAATATAGCAAGTCCTGCCTCCGTTGACATAATGTGCTCCCTGCAGACTGAGTGTAATTACAGTCAGATGTCGTCTGCAATGGGGATTAAGGGGAACTGATTTTGTGGCTTTTTATAGAATGCGAGGTTATTCAACTTTAAAAGAATTTGAATTAGTATGATTGTTGAAAGGGTGGAAAAATCTGCCCAGTTTTAAAGTATGCATTTAAAGTCTACCAGCTCTATCTGGTACATTGGCTGAGACCCTACCAGCCCACACACTGTGGGCTCAACTACATTGGCAAAGAAAAAGCGCATTATACTGTATCTGTTGTTTATGCATTCTAACACTGTGACACCAGATGGAGCTGTGGAGTTCCTTTTTCGCTAACCCGATTTCTCATACAAAGTTTGCAACGTGTTTAACTGAAACGCTTCTTTGATGTATCTAGATCCAGCCTGTCTCGCCAGAGTGGTACATGCTCTAGTTATCTCCCGCTTGGATTACTGCAATGCGCCCTACATGGGGCTACCTTTAAAGGTGACTCAGAAACTACAACTAATCGAGAATGCGGCAGCTAGACTGGTGACTGGGAGTGGCCGCCAGAACCATATAACACTGGTCCTGAAAGACCTACATTGGCTCCCAGTATGTTTCCAAACACAGTTCAAAGTGTTGGTTCTGACCTTTAAAGCCCTATATGGCCTCGGCTCAGTATACCTCAAAGATTTTCTCCTCTCCACCCACCCACCCCCATTGTTCAGCCTGAACACTGAGTTCCTCCTCTGAGGGCCTTCTGGCAGTTCCCTCACTGTGAGAAGTAAAGTTACAGGAAACCAGGCTGAGCGCCTTCTCAGTAGTGGCACCCTCCCTGTGGAACACCCTCCCAGAAGATGTCAAGGAGATGAGTAATTACATAACCTTTAAAAGACGTCTGAAGGCAGCCCTGTATAGGGAAGCTTTTCAATGTTTAATGTTTTATTGTGTTTTTATATATGTTTGGAAGCTGCCCAAAGTGGATGGGGCAATCCAGTCAGATGGGCGGGGTATGGATAATACTATTTATGTATTTATTTATTTATTTATTTATTTACTTACTTACTTACTTACTTACTTACTTACTTACTTACTTACATTCCGGCCTTTTCCTCAAAGCAAAGCAATAATCCAATGGACAGTTTAAAATATGAGCTTTTTATCTGAAAGTATATGAAACCAATTTACTTCTCTCTCAACATTTTAGAGAGTATATATTATAGCATGAATGTAATCTAGTCTGATCTAATATTCCCAGGGAGTCTCTTGCAGGAAATTATTCTGCATCAGACTACTGGATGACAGAGTCCTAAAGTTTGCAACTAAAGTGAAATAAAGATAAAATGAGCTGTTTGCTTCTGAAAAAGTAGACACAATCTCTGTATTTATAAGCAGCCAACAATCTTGTCAAGCAAGACAAATTGCTGCTTATAGATAAATCGTTCCAGTCTAGGATTATGTCTTTTAAATCAGTCAGTTAATGTTTCAGATGAGATTGGATGCAGAAAAGATATTGGAGTTTCAGATGAAGATTTGTTTCCTCTAAGTTTATGCTTTGAAAAGTGTGCAGCATAGTGGAGTCCTTGGTTTGCATCCCAACTTCCCATCAGTGGCAGAACAAAGTTCCATTCATGGAAAAGACATTTCCTGCTCCCCTTTTCCTCTGAGGGATGGGGCACACTTGGTAATGATTTGGGATAGGGTACAGGAGGCAATGTTAATGGAGGGGAATGAAAATGACCAGCTTTAAATTCAAGCCTCTATGTCAAAACCTTTGATAATGAAAAATTAAATTCAGCTGAGGGAAAGCAAGAAAATTATGACCAAAACTCTGTGTCTTCAGTAGCAAACAAACTGAAAGTATATGAGGCAGAGAAGGGACTTAAAAATATTAATGAAATTAAGAATAGCATGTTGCAGCTATTTACATTTAAAATTTTGAAAATGAACCTTAAGCTGAACTCTATTTGGCTTTTGTGGGTGGGTGGGTGGGTGGGTGGGTGGGTGTTTCAATGCACACACCCAAAATTAATTGTTTGTTTGTTTGTTTGTTTGTTTGTTTGTTTGTTTTAAAAAGCAATACTGAATGCAAGGGCCAACCCAAGACATTTCGGCACCTGAGACGAACCACAAAATGGCCGCCCTCTCCCCACCAAGGAAGAAGCAGGAAGTGAAATCAGGAACAAAGCAAGAATAAAGATCTACATTGGGATCTGCTGCCCTTACGGATCTTGCTACCTGAGGTGGTCGTCTCACCTTGCCTCATGGGCTGGCCCTGGCTGAATGTACATGCCATTGCAGCTGTCACTATAGAGGCCATGCCCATTGCTGCTTAGGTGCAAAGGTGTGAAAGCAGTCCCACTTTTTATGCCAAACCATATTTGTAAAGTGGTTACCACATGACTCCATTCATGTCAGCCATGTCACTTCAAGCTGCAAAAAGGCATTGCTGTTTGGGTGTAGCTGAAGTTATTCCAACTGCACAGAGAGCCATTTCGGAAGCCAAACGCCTGGTGTGTCTTCCGCGGCTTCTGATTGGCTGCAGGACGCTCCTGGGGCCAATCAGAAGCCACTTTTTGGTTTCCGAATGCTTTGGAAGTCAAACACACTTCCAAAATGGATTCCGTTCGACTTCCAAAATACGACAGTACTTCTATTGGGGGGGGGGGTGACAGCAGGCCCCACTGTTATGAGAGAGGAGGGAAAATGTATCCTTACCTGCTTTCTTCACGCCATGTGCGTCTCCATCTACTCACCTTTCTGCTGAACTAAAAAGCATCAAATTTTCCCAAAGAGAGGGTGTTTCAGTCTCCTGACCATTTTGGTTGTCTTTTTCTGCACCCTTTCCAGTAACTATCTCTTCTATCTATCTCTCCCTTCCTCCTGCTCCCATATTATTATTATTATTATTATTATTATTACTACTATTATTATTATTTCAAATGTTTTGTTTTGATACTCAAGAACCAGGGAAGAAGAGGATAAGGCAGCTGTGTGCACAGATGTCAGCACCTGATCCTGGGCAGCAAATAGCAAATGAGAGGTAAGTAGCTGGAGCACAATAGTTGCTGTCAGCTGCATAGGAAATTGCTGAAATTGCCCAGTGTAGCTCTTTCCTCTGTTCCCTTAATAGTTACTAGACTCTAATCCTTCCCACACATTTGGCAAGAGAAAAGCACTCTGACTCCAGGTTACAGGTGACTAATGTGTGATTCCCATAGGACTGTGGCCTTTGCCTCTAAGTAATAGGTCTTGCTCAGTGTAGCGGCACATGCAGAGGGAGAATGGCACTCAGAAATCCATAATTTCACAAACCAATGCTCTGTTAGTTGTCAGTAAAGTATTGTATTTTTTGCTCTATAAGACTCACTTTTTACCTCCTAAAAAGTAAGGGGAAATGTGTGTGTGTCTTATGGAGTGAATGCAGGCTGTGCAGCTATCCCAGAAGCCAGAACGGCAAGAGGGATCACTGCTTTCGCTGTGCAGCGATCCCTCTTGTTGTTCTGGCTTCTGAGATTCAGAATATTTTTTTTCTTGTTTTCCTCCTCCAAAAACTAGGTGCGTCTTATGGTCTGGTGCGTCTTATAGAGCGAAAAATACGGTAAATCTTTGAGTGCATCCTTAAGAAACTAGAAGCAGCCCTTAAAAAACAAAAAACAAAAATGGATCTTCAGTTGCAGGGTATGAAGTTGGTGGGGCATTCTGGAGATTTGTGGTGTGGCTGTTGGAGGTGCAACAGCAGAGATCATTCAGTGTGTAACTTAAGGGATAATTCTGTTGTCAGTAAGTCAACGAGCCAAGAGGGTGGCGGAGTTGCATAGCAAGCAGGGACGGAAGATGGCTTGCTAGCGCATGCTCTGATAGGCTGTCTAGATGTGCGGGAGTTTTCTCACAGATGTTTAGTTGAATGTCTTCCTGCTCTGAGTTACAGATAGGTAGCCGTGTTGGTCTGCCATAGTCAAAATAAAAAAAATTCCTTCCTGTAGCACCTTAAAGACCAACTAAGTTAGTTCTTGGTATAAGATACCTGAAGAAGTGTGCATGCACACGAAAGCTTATACCAAGAACTAACTTAGTTGGTCTTTAAGGTGCTACAGGAAGGAATTTTTTTTATTCCTGCTCTGAGCAATGCCTGTCAAAAAAGCTTTAAAAAACCCTCTATTTCTTTCTGCTTAAGTGACATACAGTTTTGTTCAGTTTGTCCAGTAAACACTTACCAGGATTTTCTCTCTGCATTACTCTCTGCATTAATTAATTAATTTTACAATGAATGATTTTAGAGTGTTGTTTATGTTATATTTTTATACTGTTTTATTGTTGTTAGCCGCCCTGAGCCCGGCTTCGGCTGGGGAGGGCGGGATATAAATAAAATTTATTATTATTATTATTATTACTCAAGTAACTCTGCTAACAATGGAGACATGGAAACTGAGGTGAAGTATTCATCCCCTTTACTGCTAGTGCTGCTCACGCTCCCAACTGCTATTTGGTCATGTTACTTCAATCATCATCTTATACACAAATAGCAAACTCAGTTCTTTGAGTATGGCACCATACACTCAAGAGAGAAGTACTGGCAAAATGGAATGAATCCCAAAGCTCGCAGAAGCTAAAGCAACAACAACCTCAAACCCCTGGGCCTTGCAGAGACAATGTTGCCCTGCTGAAGGGAATAGAAAAAGCATGAATCTAGGCCCACCTAACGTATCATACCTTGTTTCCTGCTTGGCAGGGGGTTGGACTCGATGGCCCTTGTGGTCTCTTCCAACTCTATGATTCTATGATTCTAGGTCTGCATTGTGCGAAGCAGCATCAGGAAGCCTCCATCCTCCGCCTGTATCCCTCCTTTTCTTTCCTTTCTTCACCTCAGAAAAGCAGCTGTGTCTTTTCAGGGCCTGGGGGATGGGCCCTGGCCCATTTAGGGTACAGCTCCCATCTACTGTTCTCATAAGTCACCATGTGAAATGAGCCACATAGCGACTTTTCAGCTTCATTTACCAAGGACAATCCCCTGAGCAGCTGAACCACTAAAACTCTCCATAAGGCAGAAATGTGTTTATTTTTAGGGCCTCAATTATAAAAAGAAAACTAGAACGAGAGCTTGTCAGCATGCTGATCACTTAACAAACAATTGATCTATTTTTATTTTTCATTTTCAAAACCGTGATTCCCAAAGAGGGATTTTGTTAATTTGGAAGGCAATGAGGTAAACCTCTTTGCAATTTATGCATGAGAGGTTAATTGATTGATACAAGTATTTTCATTCCTGTAATTGCACAACTGTGTGAACAGGATTAACAATTAAGCAGCTTCTTTATTCTATCTGTTTTAATATTTTGTTAGCACTTGTCTTTTCCTTTGTTTTGTTTTTTGCTTCTTGCTAACAATCTGCAGAAACTCCTTTGGCCTACAGTCCTACGTTCCTGGTATGTTTCTTAACTGGACAGACTTTTCCAGAGGGTGATGCTTGGGGGTGTTTTTCAGCACCCTAGAACCTTCAATGGTATGAACTCTACAATTCTATTTAGTTGCTAGTCTTTGGGTTCTCTCGCCCCCCCATAGTAAGCCATTGGGAGTTCCTTTAAAATGAACGTAACTCAAAAAATCTATAGCCGATGCATTTTAGTGCAGTCACACACACAGAGAGAGAGAGAGAGAGAGAGAGAGAGTTTCCAACCCATGAATCTTCTGCTTTCCATTATGTGTCTTGCAGCCTGCCTCCTCCACACTGCAAACACCTATTTTTCATTCAGCAAATATGCAGAAAATTTGCTCATGTGCCATTGCCAGACAGTACCTGGGAGCACAGCATGCTTGCAGCTTCTTTTGTTGTAGTGTGGGTGGAGAGTAAAAGATGGTGTGTTTGCACGTGTGTTCCTTTTCGGCTCACATGCATACACTGATGTTTTTATACAAAATTAATAAACATAACCCACCCACCCCCACCCATGGCTGATATGAGACAGTCTAGCATCACCAAACCAATAATCAGACAAATGGATCACTGCTTTTCAGCTGCTTCCCCTGCCAGAATGCTTGTGAGCTTCCTTTGACTGGAACCTCAAATATACCAGGTAGGGCAATCTTAAATATAAGAAGCTGTTGGAATGTCAGCTCATTGATGTAAAAGTGGTGTAAGTTATCTCTATTCCAAGCTCTGTTCAACAGCGGGGCTCCTGTTGTCTGAGCAGGTCCCAGCTGTTGAGATGCGACCTGGGAACGGGGGGCAATTGGCAGGCCCCCAGCCCACCGGCTGGCAGCCGGGCGAACTCCGGTCTCCCTTGGAACAGCATCAAACAGTGGCACACAGCTTCAGAAGCCTTCAGAAACTCAAGCACGCTCTAATCAGCAGAGTGAATAACTCTTCACAACGGACGTGGCGAACAGAGGCATATTTACAAACATTTATTCAGCAGCAGGACAAAGGAAAAACATGTCTGCTTCCCTTCATGTCCAAGCAAAAAGCATAGGCAAA
The DNA here is from genome assembly GCF_965112155.1 of Podarcis liolepis. Classification (NCBI taxonomy): domain Eukaryota; kingdom Metazoa; phylum Chordata; class Lepidosauria; order Squamata; family Lacertidae; genus Podarcis; species Podarcis liolepis. The sequence goes on from NC_139556.1 coordinate 69,287,791, forward strand.
AGCTATATACAACGGAAGTTCCCAGCAGACTGTGCTGGAAGTAAACAGACATGTGACATACAACAACTCCACATGCCTGTTCTAAAGGTGGAACGGAAATATCCTAACATCCTCCCCCTTTCCGTGTAACCTGTAGTACCTGTAGTTCAACCCAATTGCAAACGCTGTACATAAACCTTAAGTTGTTCTCTGTTAACAACCTTAGACAACAGATCTGCAGGAATTTCATTTCCTGGCATGTAGGACACTTGAATGAGTCCTTTCTGAATACACTCTCTTGCACGATGGTAACTTAATCTGCAAGTATTTGGTTCTTTGCTTGCAACTCTCTGAGTTTGGCAAAGCCAAACAGGATCTATTGTCTTGATACACCTGTATAAGACATATCACAGAAACCTTGATGTCCTGAAACAGTTGCATCAACCATTCACAATCCATGAGTGAAAATGACAGGGACCCAGTCTTTAAAATAGAGTTAGACTACACTTTTTACGTGGTTGGATAGTGTCTTCGAAGCTACCACCATGAGTTTGACCAAACTGTGGGAGGCAGTGGAAGACAGAAGTGCCTGGCGTGCTCTGGGCCATGGGGTCACGAAGAGTCGGACACGACTAAATGACTAAACAACAACACACTTTTTATGAGCATAAATTCCACCATGTTCCTAAGTCTCTCCTTGCCCTGTCCCATCCCTGATGATGTAAATTCCATGGGCTTCAGTTCCACAGGCTAAGCCATCACAGCTCCAACTCAGCCAGCTTGAGAGACTTATGCTAGCATATCTCTGGCTGAGCTGGGATGAGGAAGTTACAACCTATTCTAAACTTGCCCAACCTGTAGGCTCTTGGGTTTGGATTGTGCTGTCAAAGCTTATATTCTCCTGTACCCTATTCTACAGTCTTGAACCAAATCAAGCCAAATGGCCTTGTTATTGTGATTCTGCAGTACTACCAGCTCTTTTTGTTAAAAAGTATATGGGCCACACATCACATAAGTATTAAGAGCACCTCCATTTCTGTTGCCTTTTTCTGTGCGCTGAGCATTTTACCATTCTCTCTTTGACATTATAAAGTGGTTGTCATGAACAAATGCTGGATCCAAGCTACGAAAGAAGCTAAGTTCAGCACATAGAGGGATGAAGAATGCTAGTAGGCCAGAGCAGGTAGGATGAAATCAGGAGGTGATTTCGCCCGGCCCTCCCACCCCACTCCACGAGAATGTGAGAAAGGAAATTAGAATGTGAGGGAAGTATCCAATTAACATGTCCCTTCAGTGCAAGTATTTTTGCTTGTGCAACATAACTTTCCCTCTGCTCCTCCCCATGCCCTCCCCCAATCTGCTCTGGTGCTTTGGGAAACCCCTAGAACTTTTTTAGGGGGTGTATGGCAGAGCAAAGGTGGGGGAGCTCCATTGTGCAAACAGGAGCCGTTACTTGAAGAGTGCCCAGAATCTCTTCAGCAAAGTAGGGTTTACACATGGATCTCAAAACAAATGAAGTTGTGCTGTTGTTTATCTTTCCATGATGAGATTCCCCCACCTGCACTCATCCTTCCACCTCTGCAATAAGAATCTTGAATTCATTTCCACCACTTTCATAAGTAGCATCAAGAGCCATTGTAAGGGGTTAAGTTTTGTCAAACCACTTGTAACACCAGCAACAGTTGCAAAGGATTCAATATCTATGTGAGTGGGTGGCAACCTTGTATAAAGAATTCAGATCCATTGTATTTATATTTTATGGGGGAAATTACTCATATATGAAATGGTAAAGTTAAAAGGAAGCAAAGATGCACATATACAAGTGGCAAATCGCGTCAGGAGATATGAAGGCTATTTATAAACTCATGTTGAAGGCTTCAGTGAAGTGTGTCATTTCACCAATTGAAAACAAACAAAATACCAAAGTGGATCAAGTCAATTTCACTATGGTTACAACAGCAAAGTTAAGGTGGCTTGCTATGAAATAAGAGAAGGCATTTGCAAAAAGAAGTACTAATGAAGGTAATTGAAAAGGCCATGAATTCTGATGAATTCAATGTCAATTTGCAATAAAATGGGGTGGGGAGTCAAAGTGGAAGTTGATCAAACAATCGAGGACTGTTTAATGTAGAAAAAAAATATGACTGGGGTGAGGAAAGATTGTGGCTTCATTAGGACAGCTCTTTAGTCCATCTTCGCAATGTTTCCTTTCCGGCTGATTTTCACATTTTGTGTGATCTTCCACACAATTTAAATGTTTCCACAGCATTACACCTATTCTTCTTGATGTTGCTCTATCCTTTATTCTAAATCATGACTTTTCCATGAAATTGGCAATAGATTGCCTTTAAAGTTTACTGACCTGTCCACAGTGGTTATTGTTTGTGGAATTATTGTTCGGGGGAGTGGGTTGAGGAGAGAATTGCTTTTTAATCAAGTTTACTTTATAGACTCTTAGTCTCAATACTTGTAAATGGACTAATAATAATAATAATTTATTATTTATACCCCGCCCATCTGGCTGGGTTTCCCCAGCCACTCTGGGCGGCTTCCAACAGAATATTAAAATACAATAACCTATTAAACATTAAAAGCTTCCCTAAACAAGGCTGCCTTCAGATGTCTTCTAAAAGTCTGGTAGTTGTTTTTCTCTTTGACATCTGGTGGGAGGGCGTTCCACAGGGTGGGTGCCACTACCAAGAAAGCCCTCTGCCTGGTTCCCTGTAACTTGGCTTCTCGCAGCCTCAGTGTCCAGGCAGAACGATGGGGGTGGAGACGCTCCTTCAGGTATTATTATTACGTTAACACATTTACTTGCTCCAACACTGACTCAATCTTATCTTTACATTTGTCCTTTTAGTGTTTAATTTTAGTTTGCTCCCTGTATAAAGACTCTTATTTCAAATAAATCATTTGCTTTTGTGGTGCATCTTCAGCAAAAGGAAAATGTTCATATGACTTGGAGTACTGGAAATGCCATTTCCTTTAAAGGGCAAAGAACTGCCACCACCTTTGACTCAGAGGATGAGTCCCCCGCAGTACCTCTTTCTCCCCAGCCTTACAGAAGTCAAATACTGTACTGTAAAATAAGATTAGGGTCCTTTAACCACCCAGCCATTACCTCCAGGGAGGTAGTCTACTGCACTCCAGCCTATTTTGATCTGACTTTGACTTGCATTTTCCAAATTTCACTAGGATCTAGTTCTCCACTTAGATAAGCATCTTTGGAGGAAAATGTTTCAGCCAGAGGAGCCCCTTTGGAGCTGTCCAAGGTCCTGGTTGTTTCTGCCATGTACACACAGGTCCAGCTAATTGCCTGCTCGTTTACAAAAATCCACAAATCAGTTTTTCCTTTGTCTCTCTTTTGCTGGTTGGCTGCAGTCATTTCAGGAAGAAACCATGGAGAGAGTGGGTAGGGAGATCAGACAAATCCTATATGAGAAATGATCCTATATAAATCAATGGAAACTGTGGACTCATACAAATGCTCATCTAATGAATGAATTCCAGGGAAAGCATTGTGTTCAGTAAGTGGGACCTGCATGTACCTTGATCTGACTTTGACTTGCCATTGGATGCAACACAACACACTGACACTCTGTCGAAAAGATTGAAAAATCCACTCACCTGCTTTATGGCACACAGCAGCTTCCCATAGCAGTAAACAATAATGGTAAAAGGAAGGACAAGGCAAAAGACGAAGAGGCAAATTATGTAAGATACATTGTTAGCATCCCGTGAATGCCAGTTAACTGAACATGTAGTGCCTGGTCCTTCTGGTCCATAGCTACTCCATCCAAAAAGTGGTGGCAAGGTCCAGAATAAAGAATACATCCAGGACACGAAGATTCCCAGCCATACTTTCTTGTAGTTTGTGGCATCAGCTTCAGTTGTACCCATCATGGTGCAATAGCGTTCATACGAAAGCACAGCCAGGGATATGAGTGACACCGTACCTGTAAGGTAACAGCAGATTACTTTGTTTTATTTCGGACAACTGTTTTCTAAGTGAAGAAGTGCATCTTATAAACAAGGCTTTGAGGGCTTTGAAGAAACACTTTGAGCCATGAGACCCATCCATTAGCAAATTATTTCCTGAACCACCTTGGCCTCATATCTACTGTTCCCTCTCTACTTGTGTGACCATGTTATTCTGAGCAGGGAATTGAACTAGGTGACCTCCAAAGTACTTTCCAAGTATGGATTTATGTTTGAGATCTAGAGAAGAATAGGACTGCTGAAGTAGTCAAGCCAGTTGTCCAGGTCAAGCCTGGCATGATCTATTGCTAGACAAATTGCAGGTAATATGTTGTCATGGGAACTAAAAAGCTGGCTGTGAATCTCAATATCTGGCCTTCTGAAGGGCTAGCAAATATCCTCTTCCCAACCAAATGTAATCAAGGTCTCTGTGTGTGACATGAGGAATAGGCTTGCAATGTGAGGCAGACTGGAAACAGCCTGTTTAAGTTGAGTGTTTCCATCTGTGTTCATCCTGCATGTGTGTAAATAAATGCAAATAGTGGTAAAGCAATGGTTCAGAGATCTTTTGCATTCAGAATTGGTCTTGTAGCTAGCTTGACCTTTTAGAAACTACATAGTAAATTCTTGTAAATTATTATTCATCTGTTGCATTAATATCTTGCCTTTCTTCCACGATGAAACTGAAGGTGCTATATATTACAATAGCATTTTTTTGCCCAGGCACTTACCAGACCCAGGGCTGCAAGTTCCTGTATTAAAGGGGTAGAGTCTGTGTTGCTCCAAATGCTATTGGACTCCAACTCTCACAATCCCTGACCACTGGACATGCCAGCTGGGGCTGATGGAAGTTGTAGTCCATCAAACTGTGGCCACCAGGTTCCCCATCTGTTTTAGATTATACATAAAATGGAGGCAAGAAAGTCTCTTTCTATCTCCTTATTCTTCCAAATAGTCTGCAGAAGAACAACTCTTCTCACGCACCAGCAGAGGTGTGCTTCCACATTTTCATGTCTAAAGATTGAAAAGTAGTACAGTGGTACCTCTGGTTATGTACTTAATTTGTTCCAGGGGTCCGTTCTTAACCTGAAAGTGTTCTTAACCTGAAGAACCACTTTAGCTGGTGGGGCCTCCCGCTGCCACTGCACGATTTCTGTTCTCATCCTGTAGCAAAGTTCTTAACCTGAGGTACTATTTCTGTGTTAGCGGAGTCTGTAACCTGAAGCGTATGTAACCCGAGGTACCACTGTATCTATGTCCACTCAATATGCAAAACTATGCATTGAGAATACTAGCATATTGCAAGTTTTATGTATTTGGAAGTCTGCAGATCACCCAGGAGGCATTTTCTCACACCATTGAGACAGCAGGAAAGACTTGCTGAAGTCAGTGCACAATTACATATTTATGTTTCTTAAAAACCAAAAAATCAGACTCAAGAGGGTCATTATTTAACATCACATCATTCCTGCACATGCTAAATGGATGCCATACCTACTGCAATTATCACAGGCATCAGTTATCACAGGCATCATACATGGTATCATGGACATCCCCTTCAAATGTGTATGTAAGTTGGCCAGATTTATTCATAGGAAGTATCAGGATAAAGGTAAGAAGTTGTTTCCGTAATGCTGGTAAAATTGATGTGGATGTTTCCAAATCCTACTGAGGTAGGAGATGCAAAGAAAAATGAGTGTGCATGCCTATAGCTTTCATTCAAATACAGATGAAAAACCATTCTTGCACTCACACCATCTATCAGTCTATGGTTGTGTCAGGGAACTGACATCGAGCAATAGGCGAAGGGAAGCCTCCCAGATGATGCTGGCGAAGGACCCAGCAGCAGGGGGAGAAACAGCTCAGTAGAGGGGGAAGCTAATCAGCGCAACACCAGGGATAAAGGGGGGCAGATGGGGGAATTGGAGAGAGGGCTCCAGGACTCTTCACTGGACATCAGTGAGGAGAGCCCAGGTCCTCCGCTACCCACGCCTTCCCTGCGCAGAAGACTCCCGCGCAGTGAGAGGAGGAGGAGACTGGGTGTCAAACAACTTTTATGTTGGAAGAGGTTCAAGAAACGCCCACTGACGGATTCTGCCAGCGACTGAGGCAGCCACGATGAGAAAGGGCTGTGCAGTCAGAAAGGTTTAACAAGGCAAATTAGCCGAGAAAGGCACCAGTTTACGCACGAGTAACTCATACCCATAACAGGTTGCAAACAGTGATTGGTTCATCCATATTTTCCCTTGAAAATTTCCCTTCTCGGCAGTGGTGCCCGCCCTGTGGAAAGCCCTCCCATCAGATGTCAAGGAAATAAACAACTATCCAACTTTTAGAAGACATCTGAAGGCAGCCCTGTTTAGGCAAGTTTTTAATGTTTGATGTTTTATTGAATTTTTAATATTTTGTTGAAAACGTCCCAGAGTAGCTGGGGAAACCCAGCCAGATGGGCAGGTAGAAATTATTATTATTATTATTATTATTATTATTATTATCCAGAATAATGAGATTAAAACTGAGCCAGACTGGGTCTGAGGCAGATTTGGCCCTGTTAGTCGGCGAAGACATTCTATTCCTAGGACTAGCAGCCTCAATCCCTGTTTCAGCTCTCCTAGAAACCCTTCTCACCTTCATGTTGCAGGAACTGAGGTGCTGCTTGGAGCAAAATTTAAAAGTGCTGGGAACAAGGCTATTGATTAAATTTCCCATGGTTCTTAGCAATATATTCCTCTTATCCAAGACCACAGCTGTAGCCATGGCATTTGTCTGAGTCGTCCACACTGCTTCCCATGTACTAGTAAGCTGCAAAAAGAAAGGCATGAAGGCAATGCCTCCAGAGAACATTGGGGCAATTTCAACATTGGACAGACTCCAGAGTGTGTAGTTCAATCCAAAATGGATCTGAGCAGGACTGGATACCTGAAATCTACTGACTAACCCCTTTCCCTTTCCCTAGATTTATTGGAGATTTACCATCAATATTTTTTAAATAGCCAGTTTGTAAAAAAAAACCCAGCCAATTCAATAGCAATAAAGTAAGCTGGAGGCAGAGACTGTTTACTAACTTTATTGAATTTTGTAGAAAGCCTTTGGCACACAAAGCAACCTTATCACGGGAACTTCTTTGTCTTTTGTTTTTCAGGATGCCAGGAAGAAAGGCAGAAAAGGAGAAAGAAGGTTGAATACAGATAATATCTCTAGATAAGAAATCTATGGATTTTTTTACAAGCTTCCCCAACACCTCTTTATCAGCTAGGATGTTCTGTGTCAACCAAAAAGGAAACATCAAATGTCCCAGGGTCTAGGGAATGTCCCTTGACTGCACTTGCAGGCACAATAGCTCAAGGACCCCCTCTCCCCAGATGAACCAACCCAAATCCTGCAATCATCAGCTGAGGCCCTTCTTCATGAACCTCCTCCATGAGAGGTCCGGGGGGGGGGGCAATATTTGTACCTCAGGTATTTTCGCCAAGCTGGAATGTGTCCCTTGGACTTCGATAATGCATCTTGCTTATCTGCGTGGAGAGAGGTGCCAATTTGAATAAAATGTGGGGGGCAGAAAAGCCCTGCATAAGCGATCACATGACACGGCACACACACACCATTTGAATTCCAATGCCCATCATTTTGTGGGGGGGGGAGTGTAAATATTTGGGGGGGCAAGACCCCTCAGCCCCTGGGAGTTGGCTCCTATGTGCATGGAAAAGGGGGTCTGGAAATATGTATAGAAGCCAGGCTACTATGGAAAGGTAAAATTTAACCTCAGTTGCTCCACTCACTTTTGCCTCTGCCCCCCCCCCCCACCAGCCCTTGGCTCTTGTAACATTTCCCAGAAAGGAAGGTGCAGTTCATGCTGAAAAAGATTCCCCACTCCTTGATTACAGGGAACTTTGGAGTACTAGGTAAAGGTAAAGGGACCCCTGGCCATTAGGTTCAGTTGCAGACGACTCTGGGGTTGCGGCGCTCATCTCGCTTTACTGGCCGAGGGAGCCAGCGTTCAGCTTCCAGGTCATGTGGCCAGCATGACTAAGGCGCTTCTGGCAAACCAGAGCAGTGCACAGAAACGCTGTTTACCTTCCCACCAGAGCAGTACCTATTTATCTACTTGCACTTTGATATGCTTTCGAACTGCTATGTCAGCAGGAGCAGGGACCAAGCAATGGGAGCACACCCCGTCACGGGGATTTCAACCACTGACCTTCTGATCAGCAAGCCCTAGGCTCAGTGGTTTAACCCACATAAATATGTGTGTGTGTGTATATATATATGTGTGTGTGTGTGTGTGTGTGTGTGTGTGTGTGTATTGGAAAGGGTCATTTTGCTTTCACATATGAAAAAGTGCAACATGTATGAAAACATGCACGGCTGCTACAAAAGAAAACTCATTCTAAAGACATTATTCTGCTAAATATCTTGCTAAATCTAACTAAGCAAGCTGTCAATCTCTAAGAGTACACCATGCAACTAGGCTGTCAATAATAATGGCTTATTTGATCATCTGATTCAAATGCCACTTTTTTGAAGGGGGAGAAATAACTGTTTCACATCCGTACTGAAATTCTGTGAGAGCTGCTGGCATTCACTAAACAAAATTGCTTTGTCTATATACTGTTTAGGCTTTAAAAAGACCTGCAAAGGAAATTTTCTTTTTCTTTTAAAAAAAGGTTCTGTCAGTAAAACAGCAGGTCATATGTTGCAAAGGGTGTAGATAAATGGTAATTAAAAATTTTTAGAAATGGCAAACATCATTATTAATTTATTGTAGTCAACAGACCCACAATAAAAAGAGGAAATACAATTTTCATAAACACTGGCCTATGCTGGCCTTGTCATCTATAACATGTTCATCTTGATTCTGAGAGGTTGTCTGGTATGACGCAGACATTACTGACAGGTCAAGAGTCAAAAGCTTTGCTCTTTCAAATTGCAATTTTGATAATGCAGTTCATTTAGGAGTATGTGTGCAAGAGACAGCTGCGATTCAAGGTTAAGATGCAATGACTTACACTCTTGTTCACTGGTGCAAAAAAAGCCACAAAATATATAACAAAAGCTGCAGTCCTTGCACTTTCTTGGGAGCAAGTCCCACTGAAATAAGATTAACAAAGTCCCATTTCTTCTTTGAAGGACTCCAAGAGGAGCAAAAGGTCAGGGGGGGGTGGATGCTAGAGCATTGTTCCACAGCGCCTAAGCATCATTATCCACCCAACAAATGGAGAAGCAAAAGTTTTGGCATACTGGGAGGACCAAGAGGACCAAGGGTATGTGATGATCACTGGATTTGTTGGATCATGGGAAGAGCTTGTCTCCAGCTGTCATGACAGTTACCCTCAGGTCCTCACAGTGACTGGTCATAAGATCTAAGAACTGTAAGACATACATTTGTGCATCAGTTCCCTGTTTTGGAGCACCTCTGGATTCCTCCAATGTGACATTGCAAACAGTTTGTTTCTTTTTAATATCTATATATTGCTACTATGCTATATAAGTGCTAGAGGCAATGTGCAATGAAATGCACAAAATACATGACATGTTAGTCAAAATCTCCCTCCCTGCTCTATTATTATTGTTTCCATGCTTGCAATGTGCTGTTAAAAAAAAAAAGTTTCCCTCAATTATCCACATGTCTACAAAACATTTGCCATGCAACATTTCCACATTAGGCAAGAGTTTGCCTCCCAGTTGCTTCTCATCGGTGTCTCTGTCAGGTGCAGAGGTTAACTTTCAGAACAGAAATGTTTCTGAGCAGCTTTGAGAAAACTGTTGTCTGCCAGGAGCTCAGATATGATGGTGAACATTCAGCTACATCTGTGTGCAAATGAAGCCGTACAGTGAGAGCCTATTCATGGCTGCTCAGAAGTAAGTCCCATTGAGTTCAAAGTTGTTTCATAGGGCAGGGGTTCCCAAACTGTGCTCTGTGGACCATGAGCTTTATTCAGGTGGTCTGCAGCATGTCTGCATTGAATATTCATACTGATTTTTAATTGTATTTGTATTGCTTATTTCATCCCTTGTATTTTATTGTATTACAATTTGAATTCTGTGGGATGCAAATTGTAATAATATAATATAAAATAATAATTTTATACACACACAGACCAGCCACTCTGGGCAGCTTTCAACAAAATATTAAAAATTCAATAACACATCAAACGTTAAAAACTTCCCTAAACAGGGCTGCCTTCAGATGTCTTCTAAAAGTCAGGTAGTTATTTATTCCCTTGACATCTGATGGGAGGGCCTTCCACAGGGCGGGAGCCACTACTGAAAAGGTCCTCTGTCTGGTTCCCTGTAACCTCACTTCTCTCAGTAAGGGAACCACCAGAAGGCCCTCAGAGCTAGACTTCAGAATGATGGGGGTTCAGCTTGATGGGTTCCAAGTCACACACAGGCATTCAAAACGGAGGGGATGATCCCTCAAACACTTCCTCAGAGTCACTGGAGTCAATGGAGCTTTGATTAGGTCATCCTTCCGTAGCCTGATGCCCTCAAGATGTTTTGGTCATTGGCTGTGCCAGCTGGGACTGATGAGAATCGTAATTGAAAATATCTGAAGGGGACCGAACTGGAGAAAGCAGCCATATATTGTCTCAGCTGCTGTTTTTGAGGCTATGGTCTCAAAAAATCCATCCCTACAAGACAGCAAGTCCTACTGAATTTAGTGGGACCTATTTAGTAGGCTTGCCGATTGGAAGGTCGGCGGTTCGAATCCCCATGACAGGGTGAGCTCCCATTGCTCGGTCCCAGCTCCTGCCCACCTAGCAGTTCAAAAGCACATCAAAGTGCAAGTAGATAAATAGATACTGCTCTGGTGGGGAGGTAAACGGCGTTTCCATGCACTGCTCTGGTTTCGGTGTTCTGTTGCACCAGAAGCGGCTTAGTCATGCTGGCCACATGACCCAGAAAAACTGTCTGCGGACAAACGCCAGCTCCCTCGGTCAGTAAAGCGAGATGAGCGCTGCAACCCTAGAGTCGTCCGTGACTGGACTTAACTGTCAGGGGTCCTTTACCTTTACCTTTTTACTCCTCCTGAGTCAACATGCTTTGGATTGAAATATGAGCCACCATGATGGGCAGCTTAACTTTCTTCCATTCAACAATTTTTTATTATTTAGTCATTTCATTTATACACCATCTTTTCATCTGTGGATTGTATATGGTTCTCCCTTTCTTCATTTTCTCTTCACAGCAACCCTGTGAGGTAGGTTAAGCTGAGAGGCAGTAACTGGCCCAAGGCCACCTAGTGAGCTTCATGGTCGAGTGAGGATTTGAACCCTGTTCTATCAGGTCCTAGTCTGACACACTAACCACTACACCATGCTGGTGTATGCCAAGTGTTTTGCAGCTTTCCCTTACACTGAAAGTTATTTAATATGGATGGAGCATGAAAAGTTTGAAGAAGTCCACTCCAGCCACTGAAATGTGCTAGTATGAAAAACCTACACACACTAACCATGGATAGCAGCGTTTTCTAAATTGCTTGGAAATATTCCAACAGCAGTCAGGGACCTGCCCCTCACTTGCCTCTCATTAGCTCCTTTCTAAGGTATCAAGGTTAAATGTCAAATACTAAAATACAACCTGGATTCCTAACAAAGAAACTAATGAGAGGCAAGGGGGAAGCAGATCCTTGCCTGGTGCAGAAACTATGCATAAAAGCCTTTTTGAAGGAGGTTCGTTTTGAAGTGTATTTTGAAAACAGAAACCAAATAAGAATGTGTACCTACTGAAAACATTTGATTAGGTCAGAAATCAGAGCACCCGGGAGGATAGGAGCATGCTCTGGTGAAGCCAGTCTGGATAGCATCAGAAGCGTGGAAAGGTGTTAAAAAGAGAACAGCAGTCTCTCTCCACCATGCTCTGCTGCTGATTTGATAAAAGGAAATATATTGTCACATCCTAAGGATGAGCGCCCAGAAACAGAGGGAATATTAATAAAATATATTGGTGAAGAGGAAATGATGCCTATTTTTAACATCTGAAAACAAGGTGGGCAGAAATCATGATTCACAGAAAGATCCCAATAAATAAAAGTCTGTCTGCACAGACAAGAAGAAGAAAAAGAAAGAAAAAAACACCACCCTGGTTGTAATTTATTTCCCAATGCTTGGAGAGTTGGGATTGCAATGGCCACCTCTACTTGTTCTCTGCTTCAAAAGAAGAAAATGGGGGAATCATCCTTGTTCATCTAGATCAGTGTTAAACTTTGACCTTATAGATGTGCAAAAATATTGCTTTTTTCTGGATAAAACTTGGAGGCACACCTCACTCTTCTTCTCAAAAGATGCTTATGCATTTTCTTAATCTGCTCCCAGGACTGCAGACAGACAACTGCCAGATAGTCAGGGTGGGACCAGTGGGTGTTTAAGTTAGCACTGTGGGTGTGCTATCACCTGCCTGATCAAAATGCCTAGGGAGATATTGAGATGAAGGATGAAATGAATGAAGCATTCAAAAGAGGGAATGTTGCAGTTACGAGTGACTTCAGCTATCCTCACAAAGATTGGCTCCTTAAGTGCTCCGGTAACAACAAAGAGATAAAATCTCTAGCTACCCAAATGACTGTGCCTTAGAAGTTTCCTGATTAAGCTTAGCAGTCATGGAATAAGAGGAGGGGTACTCTCCTGGATCAGGCATTGGTTAAACAGCAAGAAGCAGAAATTAGGAATAAACAGCAAATGCAATTCAATGTAAGAAAGTGTAAAGTGCCTGCCTGGCCAAAAAAGTATTAATTTCACATATACGCTCATTGGGACTGAACTGATAGCAACAGACCTTGGGGTCATAGTGGATAGCTTGATAAAAACATCAACCCAATTTGCAGCAGCTGTGAGAAAGGCAAAGGACATGCTAGGGATCATTAGGTAAGGCACTGAAAATAAAACTGCTAATATCAAAATACTGTTATATGAATCTATGATGTGACTGTATTTGGAATACTGTGCACACTTCTGGCCACCTCACCTGAAAAAGGATATTGTAGAGTAGGAAAAGGTTCAGAAAACAGCAGCGCAAATGGTTAAGGGGATGTATGAATGGATTTCCTCTATGAAGAAAGGTTGCAACGTCTGGGACTTTTAGTTTACAGGAAAAGTGAATAAGAGGCAGAATTGCAAAAGTTTATAAAAACTATGTATGGCATGGAGAAAGTGGGTTTAGTAAAAGTTTTCTCCTCTCATAAGACTAGAGCTCATGGGCATCCTGAGAAGCTGAATGTTGGAAGATTCAGCACAGACAAAAGAAAGCGTTTCAACATAATGAAAATATGGAACTCGCTGCCACAGGAAGCAGTTATGCCCACCAACTTGGATAGAGTTAAAAAGAGGGAAAGAGGCATCATGGTTAGAGTGTTTGATTCAAATCCCCACATAGCCATGAAACTTATGGGGTGCTCTTGGGAGCAGACTCTCTCTCTTGCCTAACCTACCTCAGAAGCTTGGTATGAGAACAAAGTACCGTATTTTTTGCTCTATAAGACTCACTTTTTCCCTCCTAAAAAGTAAGGGGAAATGTGTGTGCGTCTTATGGGGTGAATGCAGGCTGTGCAGCTATCCCAGAAGCCAGAACAGCAAGAAGGATTGCTGCTTTCACTGTGCAGTGATCCCTCTTGCTGTTCTGGCTTCTGAGATTCAGAATATTTTTTTTCTTGTTTTCCTCCTTCAAAAACTAGGTGCGTCTTGTGGTCTGGTGCGTCTTATAGAGCGAAAAATACGGTATGTGTGAGAAGGAGGAGCCATCTCTGCCATCTTGAGCTCCTTGAAGGAGGAGTGGGCTATAGACGCCATAATGATAGAGATATTTATTGCCTCACTTGGAATAATGTTTACATTTTGGGTTGCCACATCTCAGAAAGGATATTGAAGAGCGGGGAAAAGCGGGGAAAACGACAATAACAAGGATCAAAGGATCTGAAGCAGTGCTTTTTTTCTAGAAAAAGAGGTGCCAGAGCTCACCACGAACTTCTCCCTTGTTTTCTTGAAATGGCAATGGCACCCACCTGAGAGGTGCCAGAGCTGAGCTCTGGTGAGCTCCAGCTGGGGAGGGGGAGCCCTGATCTGAAATAACACTTAGGGTGGCCACATACAAAAGAGGCAGAGCTCCTGCGCTTTTAATACTTGAGCAAAACACAGAATTTTGATAGATGCTGCTTGAATAATGAGTAATGGGAGGACATTATAGAGGTGTCCGGGACCTATGGTCAACCAATGAAGCTGAATGAAAGACAAGCCAGAGGAGATATTTCTTCACACAGTGTGTAGTTAAATTATGGAATTTGCTCCACTAGCTAAAATGGCTTTGAAGGATGTTTCAACAAATGCATGGAGAATAACGCTACCAGTGTCTGCTATGCTATTACATCCAGGATCAGAAATGAGGCAGCATATCTCTAAATTCCAGTTGCAGGGAACAATAGCAGGACAGGCTGTTGCCCTCATCTCCTGCTTGCTTGCACGTTTCTGGCTGGTTACTATGGGAAACAAGATGCTGGACTAGATAGAAGTTGGGGTCTGATCCATCAGGGCTCTTACACTTTCAACTGAAATCCAGCCAGAATGCATTGTTGATAGGCACAACTGAGACATAGCGCACAAAGCCACACTTAAAGGAGAACAGCAGCAAAACCTTCAGGGCCACCAACTGAGCACCAGACTCTTTACAAAGTAACTTGCAAAAGAAGCATAAGACCACATCTGAAATACGGGCAAGAAGGAGAGGTCGTCAAAAGCTTTCTCAACGATACCTGGGGAAAGTTTGAAATTTCTAGGCCAAGCAGTTTCTCCATGAAAACATGACATATGCAAAGGAGAAGAAGCCTCAGATGTCGTTTCAAAGTGTACATTTAGTGTTGTTGTTTCATAACCACCCTCACTCAGCAGCAGTGATATCCTGTCTCTGACAGTGGCTTTGCTCTTGATGCTGAAGCACAAACTGTATATGTGAGAGAAAGAGTGCAACGTGGTTTTTAAGAGAGAGCAATAAGCTAAAGAACACCGGTTCAAAACCTATCTCTGTCCGGAACACACTGGCTAGTTTCATGAAGAAGAAGAAGAAGAAGAAGAAGAAGAAGAAGAAGAAGAAGAAGAAGAAGAAGAAGAAGAAGAAGAAGAAGAAGAATAGTAGTAGTAGTAGTAGTAGTAGTAGTAGTAGTTTGGATTTGATATCCCACCTTATCACTCCCCTTAAGGAGTCTCAAAGTGGCTAACATTCTCCTTTCCCTTCCTCCCCCACAACAAACACTCAGTGAGGTGAGTGGAGCTGAGAGACTTCAGAGAAGTGTGACTAGCCCAAGGTCACCCAGCAGCTGCATGTGGAGGAGCGGAGACGCAAACCCGGTTCACCAGATTACAAGTCTACCACTCTTAACCACTACACCACACTACCTCTCATGAAATGAAAGCCATTTTCTTGCTGTCTCAACCACCACCACTATCCATTATAGGGATAATAATACTGAGCTGGGTGATAAGCTTTGTACACTGTACAGAGCAATATAAATGTGACTATTAGCAGGTTTTTAATTTTTGTATTGGAGCTGGTTGGAAGCATCAAGTGATTCCATGCTGGAAGTTATGGGTATTAATTATGATGTGGAACCATGATCACTCCCTTGAGTATAACCAATGGAACTGAATTTTTGCATTGAGTTTTAGACATAAAATGAAGACAAGGAGATCAGTAGCATGAGAAAATAGCAAACCACAGAAGGGCAGGTAAAATGAACAAATATGGCAAAAGCGCAAACCAAAACACTACATTGCTCTTAAACACTTCACAGGGGACCCAAACTGAAGTTATTAAGGCTGCAATCCTACACCAAAATACATAACCACACAGTGGTACCTTGTGTTACATACTTAATCCGTTCCAGAGGTCCGTTCATAACCGGAAACCGCTCGTAACATGAGGCGCGCTTTCGCTAATGGTGCCTCCCGCTGCTGCCACGCCACCAGGGCGCGACTTCCATTCGCATCCCGGGGCAAAGTTCACAACAAGGGGCATCTACTTCCGGGTTAGCGGAGCACGTAACCCAAAGCATTTATAAGGGGGACGGTACGTAACATGAGGTACCACTGTATTTGCATCCTTCAGCTCTTTAGACATATACTCGAGCCCCCAAATGCTAAACTTTGCTACAATATAACTGAGATTCTATGCAATTCTATGCATGTCTACTCAGAAGCAAGTTAATAGGGGCAGACCATCAGAGAGTCATGCTGTCATTCCCCACCTACCATAATAGTCTAAAGCCCCCTTCATCCTATACTCGCAATACTATGTTGTTGTTGTTTAGTCGTTTTGTCCTGTCCGACTCTTCGTGACCCCATGGACCAGAGCACGCCAGGCACTCCTGTCTTCCACTCGCAATACTATAGCTAATCACAAATCCCAGGGCTCCCTTACTGAAACAGAAGCACAGCTGCAGACTTGTCAGTGCAGGAATACAGCTCCATTATCTTTTTACTGTTCCCTTTGTAGCCCCAGATATTCAACCTAGTCCTGTTTTCACCTAGTTCCAAACCTAGTTCCAAAAACTTTCATTGCTTTATAGGTAGATAAATAATAGCTAGATAGCTAGATAACTAGATAACTAGATGATAGATAGATAGATAGATAGATGATAGATAGATAGATAGATAGATAGACAGACAGATGATAGATGATAGATAGATAGATAGATAGATAGATAGATAGATAGATAGATGATAGATAGATAGATAGATAGATAGATAGATAGATAGATAGATAGACAGATGATAGATAGATAGATAGATAGATAGATAGATAGATAGATAGATAGATGATAGATAGGCAATCCTTATTTTTGCTCTCAGCATATAATACTTTTGACTATGTTATTTACACTCCATCATCACCAGAGTCCTTTGCATGTTTAATCTAAAGCACTCTTACCCATCCTAGTGCCTTCCCAAAGTTTTGGACTGCAACTCCCATCATTCCAGGCTATTGACTATGCTGGCTGGGACTGGTGGAAGTTGTAGTCCAAAACATCTGAAGGGTATCAGGTTGGGGTCTATAGGACTTCTGGTACTTCTATGCACCTGTGTGTGCACTATCTCACTCTCTCACTCACTCACTCACACATGCGCGCGCACGCGCACACACACATCACCTCTCATTCAAATAATGCACTTAACTTGTAAATAAAGGGAATAAGGTGTCCCTCAACTGTGTTCCTTCAAACTCAGAGTCCTCCACACTTACAGAACTTCATTTCCTCCAACCAGCACCACCACAAGCCCTTTACCAACTCTGGTCTTTATTATCTAGTTTGTTGTTAGTACCTCAAAGAGGCTGTAAGGCAGCATCCAGAGACCTAAGCTGCACTGAACCTCCTTCTGAGATGATGCAAAGCTTTCTAAAGAAAATGCACACTGAGTTAGCAGGCAATAGATGGGATCTGCTCAGTAGGCAAGCCCCTGACTGGGTCCAAGCCACAGAGAAGAAGTGAAGGAAGCATGCTCCTAGACAGGTGCAGGACAATAAAGTGGTACTTACCAAACAAGGTGTTGGCAAAGCCATACCACACGCAGCCGGCTGGCCCTATGAGCCATCTTCCCTGAGTGCTGGCCGCAAAGCTGAAAGGGGTACCCACAATGCACACCATCAGGTCACTCACTGAAATGTTCATCAGCAGCAAGTTAATCGGAGACCGCAGCACTTTGTTTCGGCAGAAAAGTACCAAGACCAGGAGATTATTTAGGAAACCCAGAATCCCAATGATGCCAAGGCAGATGGCTGTGACTAGGTGGCCAGTGGGACTCAGATGATGCTCTTGGCCATATCTGTGGTTGTTGCTGCTGCCGCCGCCGCCGTTACTGCTGCACCAGACACTGTTAACACCACTGCAACTGGAGCTGATGCTCGGCACAGTCATCTCAGTAAGGCTCCTTCCAGATCTCCTTCAGCTGCCTGGCTAAGCATTGCAGGATCAGCAGAGGAAAATTCTCTTAAGCAGACACAGATATATATACACGCACAAGACCCTTAAAAGAAGATAGAGAAGCCTTCACTGTGTTACATCTTTTTTCTTTCTTTTCTTTCTTTCTCGTAATGTTTTCAAATTCGGTGAACGGTAACATCAATGAGTTAAAATGTGCCAGGATTTCTTTCAGCGATGCTCCACCATGTGGCCAAGCGGAGACCGCTTGTTTCTGCTTGCTTCACTCATTGTCTGAGGCACCGTACCAAATCCCCAACCTTAACCGTTGCAACCTGAAAAATAAAATGTAGGTCAGGGAAACATACATACAAGGGACTGGTTCTAATATCGGCGGAAGAGCAATATATAATGACAAGGTGAAAGAATGGAGGAGGGGTCTATTTTAACCCCCCCCCCGGGTGATCAGTTACATGTGTCTGATTGAGAGGCTGCCTTCTTTTCCCTTTCAGCACTTCTCAGGTTGTGACAGCTCCTCAGATCACTGAAGTTTCAAGCAAGGCTACAGAATTCTGTAAATGGTTCCATCTGGGGATGAGAAAGGTCCGGGTGCTTTAGGATTTATGTGTCAAATGAAATCTATAGGTCTCCCCACCCCCTCATAATTCTATAATGACACACACAAAAAGACAGGGAACTTGTGTTCTTATGCTTTTGTTTTTAACTTTGGGAAATAGTTTACAATCCCATACAATCCTATACTCCAGGACACTTGATGCATTTCTAAATCAAATTATGCTCCTTGGTAGAAGCAGATAACTACAATGTCTCCACACACACACACACACACACACACACACACAAATGAGCTTTTAGTTCTTGTTGGTACACTTTTAAATGAACCTCGGACACAATTCTGCTAGAATTAAACATTTCTATTACGTATACCTTGATTTTATTTGGGACTTAGCAGTGCTTTCTATGCCAGAACTGCACAACTTGCAGCTGCAAGAGTTGGCATTTTGTGGGGTTGCAAAAATAAGAAAAGATCACCCCTTCTCTTCTGAATATTTGTTGTTCCTTTTATCCCTCATTCTTCCACTCTGTTGGTGCTGTATTCTGCTTGTAAACACAACCGGGATGGTTCTGGGATGCACACCCAAACATGTGCTCCATTGATATTAATGCAGTTCAGAGGACGGAAATCCACATTCACCCGTGTACCCAAATGCAGGTGTTGCTCCCCTAAGCAGGAGTACTTTCCGTGGCATGCACAGTGGGATGCAAAGTCTTTGCAACAAGGATGGATTCCCACCCTGCAAAATAATTGAAATACCTGTCCCTTTGCAAATTGCTTTGTACCTAAGTTTTAAAATTAGTGAAATTTATTTTGTAATGAAATATATAATGATGGAATCAGTTAACTGTTATGGACAGCTTTTGAGTATGTTCCCAGAACTTTCTCTGTATTTTCTTGAAGTTAATAACAGATCTATGAGGTGGACTGGCGTTTTTTAACCCACCACATTCTAGATGGGAATGGAGCATTTGACACCCAAATCCATCCAGTGAATTTACAGAGGCAAGATTTAAACTGGAGGCTTCCTAATCCTGACAAAGAAGGTATAATGGTTAACATGTTTGGAATTGGGTTGAGGAGACCTAGGTTCACATCCCCGGTCAGCAGTGACTGCAATCCAGTGCATAATTTCTGAGGAGTAAACTCCACTTAGTTCAGTGGTGCAATTCCACCATCTGCATAGCTTTTAAGAGGTGAAGGAGCCCTGTCCTCTTTTTCACCTACCCACTCTCACACTTTTGCCATTCCATTCCCACTCCTATGAGAGGCAGAAGGGAGCAGCCTCCACTTACTCACCCAGGCTATTTTAGCTGATGGGAACATGCAAAACTGTGTGTTTCCAGTTACATAAGTTGACGGTCAGTTGTCAATTCTGTGCACTAGCACAAGCCTGGGGTCTTGATCAACCGAGCAATAAATCCCCATAGTTTGCCAAGACCAGGTCTGAATAAAATGAACATAAATCCCACCTTTTGCCTCTCTGGGGCCAAGCATCTTACACCACATAAATAAATCTGCAACAGCCAACGCAGCAACCAATAAACCAGAGCTAGAATCCCATGAAAGCCAGAAGACAACAGACGGTTAATCAGCAGAATAGTCTCAGCTTTTATGTAGCGAGTCAGCAAGAGCAGAGCAAGACAAGCTGTGGATCAGCATTTCCAGTTAAAGAGAGGTTGCTAAGGACTCTTCTGTCTCCCAAAGAGTCCCCTTGCAGCCAGCTATCCCTTTCCCCTTCTCAAGGAAAAGGGTTGAGGGGGGCAGATCGGGAAAGGGGTGGTGAAATCTGCAGCGAAGGAAACTCTGTTTGATATCCTCCACCCTCAAGTTTTCCAAGAAAATTGTGAAAGTACCCAAAGGTGTTTCCCCCACACACACAGCATTTCCCTGAAAGCTTAGTGGGTGGTGAGGGGAATGAATGAATTTCAAGTCAAGATTCAGCCCACATGAGTAGAGAAGGCAGATCAGACAGAAAGCAGCTTAGGGAATTTAGTTACCCCAAAACCTGATTTTTCAGTGTTTTCGGGTGTCACCAAAAGCTATTCTGAAAAATAAACGTGCTGGATTACTCAGTGGGGTCCCTCTGCATTCTAGATTTAATAACATTCAGTGTTGTTCCTTATCTCCTTTAGATAACACATCATAGGGTGGACTTTTGAAAAACAACACTATAAAAACAAGCCATGGGGTGCTCATTTCTATCTTGCTCATTTCCATATAGTTTGATCACTGTTATTTAAAAAAAGATTAATCCAGACTGCCAGCCCTGGAAAACTCAGCCAATATGGGAGCAGTCTAAATAAATGCATGCATTTCTCAGTGTAACACTTTTCCCTGTGCAAAGAATACATGTGATAGCAGAGAAACAAAGAGGCAAGGGGGCTAAATAAAGGCTACTAGCCATGATGGCTGTGCTCTGCACTCATGGTGCACAGAGCTTTTTTAAAGCCACAAAGGCCATCTATGGGCCAATAAATCATGGCATATGCCCCCTACGCTCGGCAGACGGTATCACACTTCTAAAAGATAAGCTATTACACTGTGCTGGAAAGAACATCTCCTTAACCGCAACTCCCCCGTAGCTGCTGAGGTCCTCTCACAATTCTGCAAAAACAAGTTAGAGATAAGCTTTCAGTATCGATTGAAGTGCAGAGTGTTTGAGGACCGGGACATTTGCAAGGAAACCAAAATGCTTGTTTACAAAGCTATTGTACTACCAACCTTACGATATGTTTGTGCAACATGGACCACTTATAAACACCATCTCCAACTGCTTGAAAGATTCCATCAACGGTGTCTCCGAAAAATTTTACACATCACTTGGGAAGACAGGCGAACTAATATCAGTGTACTGGAAGAAGCAAAGATCACCAGTGTTGAAGCAATGATTCTTCAACATCAACTTCGTTGGACCGGTCATGTTGTGTGGCTGCCTGATGATTGTCTTCCAAAGCAACTACTCTATTCCAAACTTTAAAATGGAAAGCATAATGCTGGTGGTCAACAAAAGAGGTTTAAAGACTGTCTCAAGGCAAATCTTTAAAAAATGTAGTATAAACACTGACAACTGGGAAACACTGGCCTGCGAGCGCTCCAGCCTTTACCAAAGGTCTCATGGGCTTTGAAGACACTCAGACTCAGGACGCAAGGGAGAAACATGCTAAGAGGAAGGCACGCTTGGCAAATCCACACCGTGATCAACTCCCACCCAGAAACCAATGTCCCCACTGTGGAAGGATGTGTGGATCCAGAATTGGCCTCCACAGTCACTTTTGGACTCATTGTTAAAACCATGTTTATGAAAGACAATCTTACTCTGCTACGAGTGATTGCCAAAGAGAAAGAGAGCTTTGCAATGCTTGTGGATACAAGTTCCCGAAAACCACAAGGGGGAGTGCCGTTGTGCTCAAGTCCTTCTTATGGGTTTCCTACAGGCATCTGGCTGGTCACAGTAAGAAAAGGATGCTGGACTAGATGGGCCATTGGTCTGACCCAGCAGGCTCTTCTGCTGTTCTTAAAACAGAAGGGGAGTCAGTATGGATTTGGCCGCATGGGTGGAGTCAAGACCATATACTAGACCTGATAAAAAATATTAGACTTTGTTTACTATAACCTTTTCTTTCATTCATCAAAAAGCAATTTGCATAAGCCTACCAAATGGAGTTTCTTGGAATGGTTAGCGTAGATTTATTATCTGTGTGATTATGGCAATTATTACATGATAGCCTTGTTTCATGAAGTGCTCATCATAATTTGGTTCCTTTCATTTCATTGTATACTAGCAGCAAGGTGAACATCGTATAAAGCATGGGGTTGCTTAATTCAGGCTAAAGTGATCCAAGCTACATACCAGCCATCCAATAATGTTTTTGTCCCATGATTAGCAATTTTCCATGCCGTGAAAATAGCTTCGGAATTTGCTGTCACATGCCAATTAAATAATACTTAAGTGGTGCATGGACTTCCTTACGTTTCTGGAAAAACAAAGTTAGACCATATCAAAATGGCAGGAATGTATAGCTGACAAACAAGGTCAAGGAGGTCCTGATAGTATGCTGTGGAACTTCAATAGCTCCCAGAGTAGATTTGGAAATAACAGCAGTGTCAAAATTGCTCTGTACCTCCACTTGAGCCATACTAGAGTTTGATTATATGCTGCCTTCCCTTGCAGTTTCCACCAAACACATACAGAAAGCCAATAAGATATCTAATGATCCTTTGGGGTCTTTCAGTGAGTTCCTTGCCACATCTAGCAGAGATGCATTGTTTCGCTCTGTCTTTAGGAGGGATGGGAAACCTCAAGTATGAAAGTCAAATGCAGCTGTCCAGACATCTGGCCCTTGGGATTCTCTCACCATATCCATCACTGGCCCTGCTCCAGCCCTCCTTTCTGGCCACACACACCACTGATAGGTGGCCCTTAGACTGCAACCCTCACGCTGCAGAAAAGTTCACCTCTGGCCTATATCTTTACACTAATCCCACAAATATATGTTAATGCTGTACCTAAGCGCCAGAAGCGGCTTAGTCATGTTGGCCACATGACCCAGAAAAACTGTCTGCGGAGTGGACAAACACTGGCTCCCTCGGCCTGTAAAGCAAGGTGAGTGCTGCAACCCCAGAGTCATTCACAACTGGACTTAACAGCCAGGGGTCCCTTTACCTTTAAAGGAAGAGAAGCAATCTTTTTCAACCAGTGCAAGAAGTTCATATATAGAAAAATCCATGTGGAATAAGGAAGTGAAGTGTGCTGGAATCAATAGTGTAGTCCCCTACCATTGCAAAAGAAAAGCCTGTAGGCCAGGTTTTCTTTAAAAAAATCAGGACTAGGTTTAGAGTCATTGATTTGATAGCATCACTGGGGAAAAGCCACCTCTCTTTCTTTTGGTTTATGGTGTGAGAGGGAAAGATGGGGGGGGTGGACATCTATGAAAAGAGAAAGAGAGAGCATTCTTCAATGCATTCCACATAACCTGTGCATGTGTCATCAACAAATCAATAATAGAAGCAGGAAACATTTCCCACCGCTAGTAAATTTTTCACCAGTGTGAGAAGCTTCAGATCATAAACATTGTTCACAGATTTGGAAAGCTTCAAGAGTTTCCGCAGCGTACCTGAGTTTAGGTCAGCCTTTCCCAACCTGATGCCCTGCAGAGGTTGGTACTGATGAAAGCTGTAGTCCAAAAGCCTATGGAGAGTACCTGCTTAGGGAAGGTTGTCATAGGGCAAACCAGGTGGCTAAATAATACTGTCTTAGTAGAGGAGGGAGGAAAGGCCAGGTGAATTTGCTGCTTGTTTCTATCTTCTAATGTATCCTGCTCCCACACACACTCACCAGCTCCTTCTCTGCTACTCATACAATGGGTTCTCAGTATACATATTCACATGGGCCATTGTGACTCTTGCCAAAGCTTGTGGCCATTAGTCTTCACTAAGCATGAGCGAATGATCAAAAAGTTGGTGTTGGATGGAAACTGAGAGGCCCAGATGTGCAATGCTGTTCAAATGCTTAAGGCAACATATTCATTCCACATCAACCGGTAGGTCCTTGTCAGTAGGTGAGGACAATTTTAGCCTCATTCCTATGCTACCCACCTACCTGTGTCGCACATAGATGTAGTGCATCTCCTATTTGCTCAGAAGACTAGTAAATAAGTCTGACCCTGGAAGCTTTTATGAGATTCAGGGAGAATAATGATGATGATGTTCCTCACAAATGCGACCCTTAAGAGACTTTAAAAAAATAATAGTACAAACACTAAAGCCTATTATAGCAAACTCAACAAATAAAAGCCAGGTCTTATAGATCTAGCCAGTGCAGTAGTGCCAGAATCGGTTTTCTACAGTATATTTGGTCAACAATTGGTTTGCTAAATTGCTGCCATTTTATAACTCTTTTCAAAGGTTGCCCAGTGTATAATGCATCGGCCCTTTGGCCTATTAGCATTAGGAGCCTTCCCTGACTGGTATGGTTGCTTTTGCACATGTTCTCTCCTTTGTCCAATGTCAAGAAGGGCAAGAGGCCATAGGATGCATCTCTGCCTGACATCCCTCAGGGCACCAGGTTAAGAATCCCTGCAAACTCAAGCCTTATTAGGCTGTAAATATTGAGCCTTACTCTTTCGGAAGGAAATGAACAGCAAAGATTAATCCCAACAAGAAAACTAAGCAATACTAGGTATAGAGCTTATTCACATAGAAAGACGCATAATGCTGGTCCTTCAGCATGATAGAACAGAGAAGCTGGGGAAGAAATATTTTACAAATCTAAATTTTGATGGCTAATAGTGTAAGACTTCTGAATCCCAGCATTCTGATTTGTGATCAGCTGTGAGGTTTCAACACACAATGCAAGGCAAGAGTTTAATGCCTGGTTATATTTGCAAAAGCAGCATGTTATTCTCTAATGCTTTGCCACAAAGCAAGTGATAATATTTTAAATCTAGTTAGCAAGCTGCTGAGAACAGGTTTTGCATGGCTGGGTTCAAGTCAATGTATGAACTGTTTTGCTTTTAATGCTGCAAACGCAATAAAACAGAGGGACGGGGCATTAGTTATTTGGATGCAATTTTTATTCTGCTGCTAATTAGGTTTATTGGAGCTAGTGTTAATAATCACATCTGAGCCAAGATGGGATCTCTGGAGTGCTTAGTTTTGAGAAAAGCACAGATATTGTGAGCATAACAGAAACCTGGTGGAATAGAGTGAACCAGGGGGTTACAGTTATCTCTATAAGAAGGACAGGAAAGGACATACTGGAGATAGTGTTGATCTGAACATCAAAGAGGACACAGAGTCCATCAAGCTAGAAATCACCAAAGGGACAGTCTCTTCCACAAAATTGTTGTGGGTGGTGATACCTGGCCCCAAAAGAAATCTAGCATTGCAGACATAATCTCATCTCCCTCACCAAAATGGCCAGGGTGATCTTGTGATAGAGAATGAAATCATGGAAACATCCAAAGGAAGAAGTGCTATATTGTATTTCAATTACCCTTATATATAATGGGTACTTATGTTGTTCAGTCACAAAAAAGAGGTACAATTTCCAGATCCCCTAAATGATTGAGTTCTAGCAGAGCTGGTCATGGAACTGAACAGAGGGGTGGACATCTTGGACTTAATCTTAAATGACACCCAGGATTTTGTGTGAGGTTAAAGTGCTGTTGAGCCAGTTGGGAACAGAGACCACAGTGCTATGAAATGCAGCATATATGCAAGTTGACAGAGGCCACGAAATTGCAACATGGCTTCATTCGACTTTGGAAAAGGAAACTTCTCAAAAGTCCCCAAGTCTCAGTTCACTTGAAGTAATATAATACAATTTGTCCTGGAAGAATCTGTGACCTTAGCAGTCCCAATACAGTAATGAATGCAATTAGTGCCAGTCCTGAGCCACCTTTCAGATTTAATAATAGCCATAACCATTTTGTTTTGTTTTTTGAAACATTGGCCGCTTCAGATGCAAGGCTTTTATCACATTTATCAGGAATCACCAAATGTACACTCTGAACTGTCTCACTCTCAGATAAAAGTCTTGAATATTATGCAGATTACAAAGGAGCTGTTTGTGGTGCTGGAACAAGAATAAGAGCCTCAGAATTTTAGTTTTTCACCTCCTGCCCCACAATTAGTTGATAAACTTCTGTTTCTCCACCCTGGGCAAAATTCATCTTATTAGCACTGTTTATGATATATTAATTTAATAGCATTAGACTTCTGCTAGATGAGGGGACACGGATGGCGCTGTAGTCTAAACCACAGAGCATAGGACTTGCCGATCAGAAGGTCGGCGGTTCGAATCCCCGCGATGGGGTGAGCTCCCATTTCTTGGTCCCTGCTCCTGCCAACCTAGCAGTTCAAAAGCATGTCAAAGTGAAAGTAGATAAATAGGTACCGCTCCGGCAGAAAGGTAAATGGTGTTTCCGTGTGCTGCTCTGGTTCGCCAGAAGCGGCTTAGTCATGCTGGCCACATGACCTGGAAGCTGCATGCTGGCTCCCTTGGCCACTAAAGCGAGATGAGCGCCGCAACCCCAGAGTCAGTCACGACTGGACCTAATGGTCAGGGGTCCCTTTATCTTCTAGATGAGGCCAGAGGCCCATCCAGTCCAACATTTTATTCTTATAGGGGCCAGCCGGATGCCTGTCGGAAGCCCACAAGCAAGTCCTGGGTGCAACTGCACTCTCCCCATTTGCCATTTCCAGCAAATACCATTCAGAGACATATTGCCTCTGACTGTACTGTATAGCCTGGAACAAATTCCTGCATATAAAATATAACATATAATTAGCCTGGGCTTTGCCATGTAGCTGTGCATACCTATTTCAAGGGAAATCCAATGATTTCAGGCATATGAGTGCTCTTCATGCACACATATTTTGTGTACCCTGGAGTACATTCTCAAATGCAAAATGTATCATGCAAAACAGTTCTCAGTTATTCCAAACTACTAAATATCACTAAATAACAGGGACCAGGAAGCAGGATTACCGTATATTCAAAGCTGTTTTAAACTAACTTCACTGACCTGGTATTGAGTTCTCGGCTCAGTTCAAAGTGCTGGGACTGACCTTCAAAACTTTGCATGATTTAGGACCCAGGAAGACCCTTGTCACCCACCATGGACAAGGGTGGCTTTTTTGAGCTGCTACTATCAGACACTACATGGATGACAATCAAAGATAAAGAGCCTTTATGATTATGATGCCTTACCTATGGAATGCCCACCTCAAGGAGGTTTACCTGAGGCTTCACAAATTTGGAGAAGGTTCACAAAACTACACAAATAATTTTAGTTGCAAAGAACATTATTTGCTTGTACATAGTCGAAGGTTCACTCTCCTGCATCTCCAATGGGGAGCCATCATTAGTCAGAGTACACAAAATTGGGCTAGATCAACCAGTGGCCTGACTCTGTTATATTAGGCTATTATTTTTGTTATGCCTGTTGAATCAAGGAGTTACTATCTGAAGAAAATGTAGTTTTTCATTCTTGCATTCAAACACCAAAATACAAAAGAAATGAAACTTCTTGTCTATGTTCTTTGTACATAAATAAGAAAAGACTACCCACCCCAAAGTAGCAAATAGTACTTCAGTAGCTCCACTAACCGTAGGAATAATTTTGGCAGGTTCTTAACAATAAAGAAAGGGGATTGTATGGATGTATTTATCAATACGAACATGAAGTATTTGAGAAGGTGGGAGGAAAGTCTTCTATTCAGCAGGATAAGGGAATCAATTTAAAACATACATATTGGACTTTTAATTAATGTTCAAGTACTCTTGAGAGCAAACACACAGAGAGAGATTTATTTCTTCACACAATTGTCAAAATATGCTGAAATGCAAAATACCAAAGAGGAAACAAAAGAAGCCTGTGCAGATGTACCACCCAGTGGAGCAAAACAATCTTTTCATCTTGATAGTAGTTCATTAAGCGTCACTCTTCATTTCCTCTTGATACTGAATTGATGTTATCAAGGAGTTAACAAATGCACCAGATTTTGTTAGTGGCTTCCTCACAGTGGGAATATGCATGCTTTCTCACTTCAGCCTTCAGCTCTGGAGTTGAGGGTCGAATGAGGGGATATTTGGTAATAAGGGTTTCTTGGTGACATCAGCCCTTTCCATGCATTAATACTCCCAATGTTACTCAACATGGGGGCAGAGACCAGAAGTGTGTTGAGTTGCTCCCCTCCCCAGCCTTCATGGAACAGCATGGCAGTCTGAGAGAGTCTTGATGGGGAAATCCTTCAGATGCATTCATTTGGTATAAGAATATATGGAACCTGGCAATTTCTGAGGGGAAATAACACATAATTTAAGAGCTATATAAGGCAAAGAACAGCCACAGGCTATTTATACAACTTGATAGCACTCTACTTATATTAACAGTGCACCTTGGCAACACCAGTTTTCAGCAGTATCTACAGAAAACTGGAGCTTTGATTGGGCTTTGATTTCAAATGCTAATTAGCATTTACAGATATCTTTGCTTCATTTCCTCCACCTCACATATACCGCTTATTTTATTTTTGTATGGAATATGTCATATGAGATATAATATAATATGATCTCCCCAGGAATGCTGTTGCCATGACAATCCCATAATGAGGAGTTAAACCTTGGGTTCCTTCCAGATTTGTGACGCTGTAATGGACTGTAATCATCTCACTGGATGGCTTCGGGTCTCCCAGCTTCAGGTCTCCATCTATGAAATAGGAATGATAGTGGTTTGCCTTATGGGTAATTGTTTGGGACAGTGAAAACAACTGCAGTGCGCCTTATAGGGCATTAATTTTGCAATTTGGGTGGTCCATATGGTGATTTTATGTCCTTTAAAATGTAATGTAATGAAGTCTATGGCACAAGACTTTTGGTCAAATTGCACCTCCTAACAAGAAGCTGGGGCCAAAGAATTTTTTAATTTTATTTTACCAAAAGCAGGCTCAAGAGCCTTCCCAGATGTTTCCAGTTCAACCCCCCCCCCCCGGATTTTTGAGCATCATTTTTGGAAGGTACCTCTGGTGTGACCATTGTATCATGTTGCCTCAAGTTGATCAGTTCCCTTTTTTTAAAAGTCTATCCTGATTCCTCAAACTCCTAACTATTTTTTTCCCAATGGCTCTGGTCAGATAATAAGATAATAAGTTATCTTAGATTTATAGGTCTCTCAATGAAATTACTTATCACTAGAATGAGCAAATAAATAAATGAGAGTACAGAGAATGATGAGGAAAGGGGGGGAAGGTGTTCAAGTAGACTGATCTTAATGATTCATAAATTTAATTGTCCAGATCTTCTTATTAAGGTTTCATAACCATCTTATGAGGATGACACAGTCATAAACTAAGCATAGTGCTAAATGGAGGTTTCTCTGTGACTCTATCACTTTTCAGTGCTAACATCATTTGCAATGGGTGTCAGAGTGGAGCTTGAGTTTGAAAAGGACAGTTGTGTCCAGTGCTTTTTTTCCCTAAAAAAATAATAATATTTAGGGGTACTCTCATTTTCCAACTCATATTGAAATACTGCCCCTCAATGAGGCCAAACTTGGATTCACAAAAAGTTTAGGGGTATGCGTACCCCTGCGTACCCCCAGAAAAAAAGCTCTGGTTGTGTCCTTAATCTGCACACCCAATTTTATCCTGATTTTTCAGTTTTCAAGGCAGCTCTCATACTGTGTGAACTGGGTTCGGGTCTCCGCTCCTCCACATGCAGCTGCTGGGTGACCTTGGGCCAATCACACTTCTCTGAAGTCTCTCAGCCCCACTCACCTCACAGAGTGTTTGTTGTGGGTGAGGAGGGGAAAGGAGAATGTTAGCCACTTTGAGACTCCTTAGGGTAGTAATAAAGCGGGGTATCAAATCCAAACTCTTCTTCTTTGAGGGCATCATTTGTGGCCCCTTTGAAAATGGGTGTGAGGTTGAGCTGACAGCTGTCTTTGAAACATAAACGGTTACCCCTAAACACCTCCGACCAACTTTCTTTCCCTTCTTTGTCACCAATGGAAAGAACAAGATGGACTGTATTTTGCACTGCCTCCTCACTTCTGAAGATAGGTATGGCATCGAGCTCATACTAAAATACAAAGCATAGCATGTTATCCTACACATGCTTACTGAATTGAATTGTGACATTGCCGTCTTCAGCTGAGCCATGTGCATGCTTTTAGGGCTACTTTACCCACTAGTGGGATACATGGCAGACTGAAGGCATGGTGAGCAGAGACTTAGCTACCAAACTTGCTGATAACACGGGGCATTGCCACCAGGTACAGCTCAGTTGCAGACAGAATGTTAAGTCAAACTAAAGACCCCAGCTCACATTAAGGATGATGGTTTTGATCGGGCACATGCTCCCACCTGGCACAATGAAATGCTATTCACCATCCCCAGGCCACTATTTTTAAAAGGAAGCAAACTATTCTAAAGGGAAAGACAGTGTAGCTCCATAAGAGTTGTGGGTTTCAGCCTATTCTTCCTTCTAAAATCTGCATTAGAAATGCCATTAATGCTATAAAGTCCTATGCACACCCTTCTTTGCATTTGGCTCAGTAAATCCAAATGGACCTATGATTGTGCCATTTGAGCCTGGAGAGGTGAGAGGCTAGTATAGTAACCTTTCTACTGGTGTGAATAAAAACCAATATGGCTCCAAGCCAAATCCATTTAGTTTAACAGCTGGAGCCAGATTATCTCATCTCTCCCAGAGTACTTAACACCAGCAGGTCTATATGGGGGTGGTGGGGAGCTAAATTCTTCTGCCTGCTTTCCAAAGAAACAAGATGTGATTGTGATTGAAACTGCTAATTGTTTAAATAGCTCTTTAAAAAAAAAAAGAATAGAAAAGGCCTTGCTTTCAGCTATTTCACATCATGGCCTGGTGCCTATTTTTATTGGAGAGCCACAAAATTAAAGTACATGGAGCATTTCCCTTAATGTAATACAGTGGGCGTCAAGTTGACTAGAGAGACCTTTCCTCCATAAAATGACAAATAAGAATAGCCATTTACACCTTACAGCTGAACTCATAGCATGGCATTACTGCGACAGTCAGCAGGGGGCAGGGCCATCACAACAGTCATTTCCATTGTCTGACACACTCCCACCTACTTTTTGTGGGCATTTCAATGTTACAACCAAGAGAAGTTAGGAGAAAGTGTTCCTAAGAGGGACAGAGTGGTGTAAAATGTTAGACTTGAGAAAGAGCTTCATTTCCGATGCACACCTGCAAAGTTACTCTCTTCCTCAAAACCACTAGAATTAGTGGGTGCTGCCCCCACATTGTCCTTAAGCTAGAGCAGTGTTTCCCAACCTTTTTTGGGCAAAGGCACACTTGTTTCATGAAAAAAATCTCAAGGCACACCACCATTACAGCCCCGTGACGTCAGCGCGCAGCGTCACGCCGGGAGGGACATGAATTGCTAGCAAATTACATAATCACCTCCTTGAGGGCTGGCTCATCTTCTCCGAAGGCAGAACCCCATTAATTAACAGCACAGACTCACACCATAGCCAAGACGAGGGGGGAAAACCTCAATCATGCACAGTCATGCACATGTGGGGGCTAAATGAGGACGAAGACCGGGCAGAGAGCAGGGTTCAAATCACCCCACCTGGCCAGGACAATCCCTGGGTGCTCCCTTGGGCCACTCGCCTGACCCACCTCGCAGGGCTGTTGTTGTGAGGATAACACGGGGAGAACCACGCGCGCCCCCGGGAGCTCCTTGGAGGAGAAAGCGGGTGATGAATGCAATGCACGAAATATATGAGAGGCGACCAGGTTTTGCAGGTGAGGGGCCCCCGCCAGCCTCCGCTTCCAACACCCGGCGCAACGACGCCGAAGTTTCCCCCCGGGCTCGGCTCGGGGAGCAGCGCTGCTCCCCCCCGGCTCCCCTTCGCCCTCCCGGCTCTCTCTGCCGCCCACTGGGGACCCCCCTCACCTGCCAAGTCCGGAGCGCCGGTGGAAGTTGCATGCATGCATGCAGGGCGCCGCGTTGCCATTGCATTGCACTGCACTCCATGCAACGCCTGCACGCATGCATTGCCTTGCACGCCCGCCAAGGGGTCTCCCCGCGGTCCGATGCATCCCCTCCGGCGCGGATGCAGCATTGCAAAAATAAACACACACCCCCCGATGCAGCCCTACCAGGGGGGCAGCCTCCGCCTCCGCCGCTCCGCCTCCGCGGGGATCCCCGGGCTCCATCCTGCCGCCCGATCTCTGCGGGGGCGCAGGCAGGCTGTGCGGGGTCTGCGCGGAAGAGCCCCTGCCCGCCCGGCCGCCGCTGCTGCGCTCATTCCATGGCCGGGAGAAGAGCGCTTCAAACAAAACGCCCGGCCCGCCAGGCCACGCTGGGAAACGTAGTTCGTGCACCCCGCGCGGGCGCGGAGCCCAAGGGCGAGGGGACTACGGATCCCGGCAGCCCCCGCGCCGGGGATGGAGGGGGAGAGGCCGGGTGCAGGGATGGGGGGACGGGTGGGCGAGCGAGTGAGTGAGTGGCAGCCGCCAAGCCTTGGCCGAGAGCCAGGAAGGGCCTCCCCGGAGGAGGAGGAGGGAGGCGCAGAGCGGGAGGGAGGGAGGGAACCCCAGGGGTCATCTAGTGACGGCGCCCCAATCGAAAATTTGACTTTAAAAAAAAAAATCTTTCGAATTTTTTAATTTTTCCCGCGGCACACCAGGCAACATCTCGCGGCACACTAGTGTGCCGCGGAACAGTGGTTGGGAAACACTGAGCTAGAGGCAGCAAAAGTTTCAATTTGGCAAAGTTGCTCCCTCTCAGAGCTAAAAAGAAAAATATCTGTCACTTCATGGATTCATTAGCCGTGTAGTCACTTAATCACAATCCAGATCAGAAGATTTACTCATTCCTAATAAATCTCTGCATTCAGTTGGTTACATGGCCCCTTAATCACAGCTAGAATCCAATGAAAAATGTAGTTGTATTAATTTATTAGATCTTTAGGACCATAATTCATAACTTGAAATTCTATTTTCCATCTGTACAACCTACCCTTGAAATAATTATGAGAAAGGAAGAGGAGGAGGAGGAGGAGGAGGAGGAGGGGGAGAAGGAGTTTGGATTTGATATCCCGCTTTATCACTACCCAAATGTGGATGTGGAGGAGCAGAGACGCGAACCCAGTTCCCCAGATTACGAGTCTACCCCTCTTAACCACTACACCACACTGGCACCAAATAGGAATGCCACCCAAATCGACCATCTGAAATAACCTGCCATTTCCTCTTGCTGGGGAGCGGGGTGGGGGACCCCCCCCATTTTCCTCCTGCTCTACCAAGTGTGATGCTGAGTGCATACTTTTCACTGGTAATAGTAGCAGCTTGCTTTTATAGGGAGGCGACCTGGCCGGCATCCTCCCAGGTCTAGGGAATGATGGTTGTGATCCTGCAGGTGGCCTTCATCTGTAGGCATGTAGCTGACTGAAAATGACCTCTGACCACAATGTTTCCCCAGCCGCTTGGTTTATATATTATCACGTGTTCCCTTTTCTGCTTCAGAAAATGGGCAGGTTATAGACTGCAAAGTTGCGAAGTTTTGATTGAGGTGGTCACAGCTGTGCATCTCAGAGATTTTTGTGGGTGAGTCCACTCTCCAGCTATGACAAAAAAGAGCTGCAAAGCGGGAACCAGGAAAAATGTTGGGTTCTTGATTCTTTTTTAATGTCTGAGGTGCATTCTGCTTTGAAGGGTGGAATGGACTAGTGTGATATTTTATTTCTGCTTTATCTGGCTCCTGGTGTCAAAAAAAAATTGTTGCTAGCTCTTCTTCACCTTCTGTTCTCGCTGAGGGTAGAATATAGTGAACTGATGTTTTGCTTGGAATGGTATCAAATCTCTGCATAGCTTTCTTGCGATTTTTGGCTCAGATGGATTTTATTGATCTTACTTATTTTATGGCTGCTACTTTTATGATGTTTCCATTGTCTTTATTTTGAGCTTTACTGTATAGGCTTTATTGATTCTGAATTGTGCCCTGCTCTAGGAGTTTTATACAAAAGGTACAGCTGTACATTTACAAAAGGAATAACTGAGCTAGATGTTGCTCACAGGTGACTAATGAATTGACAAATTCATTCATTAACTTTCCCTCAGTGCGTACAATGGTGGTTGAAAGCATGTTTTTGATAGATTTAGCAAACTAACAGCATTCACTGCTTGATTTGTTAGTGAATGCAGTTAATCCACGCTAACCATGAAAATCAGGTGGAACTCTCTTTTACAATCTAAAATTGCATTCATGTTAATGGCAACTGTGATTTGAGTAGGGTTAAGCATTTTATGTTCATCCCACTAAAGTTATGCAAAATTGATATAGTGGAAGGTTGAATGTTGGAATCCCAGCAAAGTTTTCAACTCAAGGTTGAAAAGAAATTGTAGCTTTCAGACATCCCTCAGGTAAGTGATAGAAAAGGTTGGAACAAGCTCTAGTTGGTCATGGGACCATGAGGTGAGACAAAGGGCAATCTTAAAACAGATTTATGTGACTGGACTACAGTCGTACCTCGGGTTACAGACGCTTCAGGTTACATACGCTTCAGGTTACTGACTCCGCTAACCCAGAAATAGTACCTCGGGTTAAGAACTTTGCTTCAGGATGAGAACAGAAATCGTGTGGCAGCAGCGGGAGGCCCCATTAGCTAAAGTGGTGCTTCAGGCTAAGAACAGTTTCAGGTTAAGAACGGACCTCTGGAATGAATTAAGTACATAACCAGAGGTACCACTGTACTTTTATAAGGGAGAATGCTCCCAGTATGCTTTCAGTCTGGAAGCCCTTTTAGAGATGACAAAAAATAGTTGCAAAAGTAGGTTTTTTTGGCTCACTGACTTCTATCTCCAGGGCTAAAATGTACAGATTGTATAACAGCTGAATGACAGGGATGTACCAGGGTGAGGGTGAAGAAAAGGTCATTGAATTTTGCTTTATGAGGTTGCCCACCATAATTAAATAGCTTACTTTATCAACCTTCAAAGAGGGCAGCAAAAAAAGCTGAAATGCATATCACTTTCTAAAACCTCACAAAGGGGCAGCTTCTAATAATTATTTGCTTTCATGATGTTTATCAGTGACTAAATTCATGCAAGGAGAGAGAAGAATCTTACAGCTGGACCACTGTAAAATTGGCAGAGCAAAAATCTGCAATGTTCCAGTACACATTTTAATGCATGCCTCCTGATCTATATCAGGAAGGAGAAGAAAATAAGATAACCATTCTGAGTTGATTGGTTGAACCCAATGCAGAGTAGTGGGGGGGGTGGCAATCTTCATGCAGGCACACCATCGGGGGGGGGGCAAAATTATCAAGGAAGGGGCTGTTCCCCATCAAAATTCCCTGGCATACTTCTTCATGCAGCTTACAGTTGAGCTATGGAACTCATTCCCAAAGGAAGCAGTGATGGCCACTAAGCTGGATGGATTTAAAAGAGGATTAGACAAATTCATGGAGGCTGCTGGTCACAATGGATATGCTCTGTCTCCACAGTCAGATTCAGTAATGCTTCTAAATACCACTTTCTGGAAACCGCAGGAAGTGAGAGTGGTCTTATGCTTGGGTCCTGCATGTGGCTTGTCAAAAAGCATCTGTTTGGCCACTGTGAGAAGAGGAGGCTGGAGACTTCCGGGTTAGCGCCTCCGGCAATGGCGGATTTCCTCTGACCGGGAGGAATCCGCTTCGTGAAACTAGGGTCTGGACCGCCACGGCGAGGCGGAGACCCACTGAAAACCACAGGCGGGAGAAGCCTGTGGACATGGGATTTGGCTGGCACCTTTTGCGCCTCCCCTACTCGCGGGGAAACCCGGTTTCGGGGATCCGGAGCGACGTGGGGTGAGCGGCGCGGTGCTTTGAATCAACTGCTCTTTTCATGGAGTGAAGCCGCATTGCTGTTGCCGGAGAGCGCTGACTTTTTCCTGTGGACAATTGGACTTTAAACAACTACCTTTAAACAAATTGGATTATGAAACATCTTAATTTGGCACCGAAGCAGGAAGGTCTAAACAGGAAGTCTGCCTTCCGCTTTTGTAAATAGATTGAAGCAAAGACATTGCAAGCTAAAGTCTGGAAAGTCATTTGTAAAGGACTAAATTTCCATCAGTTAAAACTACCAAACCCCCCTTGGAAGCAGGAGAAGAAGGGGAAAATCTTAGACTGTTTAAATCTGCAGGAGAGAGAGAGTAAAGAAAGATAAATTTCCACCGTCTTGAACCTGGGAACGGGGTGTCAGAGACAGAAGCTTTGGGGAAGTTCATTGACTGTGAATAAAACGTTATTTGACAGATAGTTAAAAAAGAGAAACATATTGATTCCAATGTTTCCTTTTGCACTTAAAAGGAACAAAATATCTGAAAAATGAAAGGAATTTTGTTGCTGGATCTGCTTTTAAAAAGACGGATACAAACAGAAACTGTTTCCTCTAGAGGGAGCTTGTGAAACTGTTGTTGGAGTCAATCTGGGGAATTCTACAGCTGTGGAGATTAAAGATCGTGAGAACCAGATATTTGACCTTGAATAAGAATGTGCCCAGAAGAAGTTTTAGTGCTTGCTTTTTGCAAGACAAGTGCTTTACTGGAACAGCTACATGAGAAGATGGATTTGATGACTGTTGCAGTTAGCAATTTTGGACAAACAGTAAATGCCTATATAGAAACCACGCAGGAACCAATCCAGGAATTTGCTTTGACAGGGCAAGTTGTGCAGGAGACAAAGGAGGAGGTTGTTGCTGAACCTCAAGTAATAGAAATGGAGCAAGTTGTGCAGAAGACAGAGGAGGAGGTTGTGGCTGAACCTCAAGTAACAGAAATGGAGAGAGTTGCGGCCTTGCAGGAACATAAGTTGTTGTCTCTGACGACTGAACCTGGAGAAAGTCAGATTTGGAGAGATGGAGTACTGTTTGGTTTGGAGATGGGAAGCTGGATAGATCCGCCTATGCAGGGATGTTTTGACTTTTGGGATCTGGTTTTGGGCCAGGGGGGAGTTTGGAGTTGTGGGGGCCCTTAACCTTGGAGGGACTTTGAAATATGCCTTCAAATATCTTTTGGATTTCAGTGCTGACTATGGAGAATGGGCTGACCTGTCGAGAAGGGATAAAGATACTGTCAAGCTGGCGTCTCCCCGAGATCTACCCCTCAGTGAGAAAGGAAGGAAATTAAGAATAAGATCAGCAGAAGACAAAGTAAAGTGCAGGTATAAATATGAAGAAGACCTGCAGAAGGGACATGGAAAAGACTTAAGAGCCTCGGATAGAAGGTCACCAGGTTGATGGACTAGATGGAAGGGGTAGAAAGGACTGACAAAACCCGAGACCAGGAAGAAGACACGATGGATGAAGATTAGAAGAAAGTTTAAAAATTCATTTAGAGAATTTTTGTAAAAATAATGAGTGTTAGAAAAAATGTTGGAATGAAACTATTTGGCTTTAGTAGAAATGCTTTAAGGAATTATGTATAAATAATTTTTAAGTTTTAAGCTTTAGGGCTTTTTATGGTAAGATAAGGTTAAAATAAATTAAGGTAATTTAATGACAGAATATAGTGAAAGATGGAAAGGATTTGCTGAGATAATTAATAACTAGAATACAAAAAAGGGAGACGTGAGGAGGTCGATGAAACAAGTTAATGAAAGATAAAGATTTGGGAATATTGGATTTGGTTTTTAAATTTTTTGTCTGCTTTTGTTTTTGGTTTTGATGTATTGTGTGTTTTGTTTTTTCCCTTTTTTCTTTTTATTGACTTGTATTGTTGAATTCCTTTTCTTGTTCTGTTTTTTATTTTTTTGATGTATTGTAACTCTTTATTGTCTCTCTCTTTTTTTCACTTTTTTTGTAATTGCTAAACTTTTAATAAATATCATTTTTTAAAAAGAGAGAGAGAGAGAGAAGAGGAGGCTGGACTAGAATGGGCCATTGGCCTGATCCCGCAGCTTCTCCTTGTGTTCATATGTTTGTACCTTGGTGAACAAAAATCCCTGTCCTAATTTTGTTGTTGTGGCAGTTGGTCTTGCCCATAGCTTCTTCTGACCAAAGGAGGACTCTGCTATTTAAGTCTTGTGGTCTTTGTTACCAAGTTTTGCTTACTATTGGAATTGCCATGCTACTGAATGCTTTAACCACAAAATATTCCAGTAGAACAGAAGTAGCCAATATGGTGCCAATATTGGACTACAACTCCCATCATCCCTGACCACTGACCATGCTGGATGGGGTTGATAAGAGCTGTATGTAGTCCAACAACAGCCCAATGATTCTCCATCCCTGGAGCACTTTTCTAACCTCAAATCTCCCTCTCCCTTGCATTTTGTCTCAGCATTCGTTTTGGGGGTCATCTGAAAGTGTGCCCTTACATCACAGGTAACAGGTTACATAGCACAGTGCTATGTAAGATGAAACCTTTTTTCTTGGCACTCAGCAACAAAGGCATCTTTAGATGCCATAGTCATGGCTGAATTTTCATAAATGCATTCTCCATGCAACTACCTCAGACCTCTGCTCTCAATCAAATTAATCCAGAAACTTATGCTGTTTCTAAAATAAATAAAACTTTTCCAGGAATTTAATTAGTGAATATAAACTTTTTTAAAGAGATAAAAAAGAGGTTTGCCTTTGTGCAACAGATGACGCCTCTATTGACATTCCACTTACATTGTTCATTGACATAATTGAGAAAATCATTAACAATTCCCACCTAGAGCCCACAGAGAAATAATTGAGTGAATATGAAGCTGCTAAATTGCAGTTCTAGTCAATGGCACAAGAGCAAACAACTGTATGCAAAATTCAGAAGATTGATCCTTCCCAACCAAGTTCACCTTCCAGAAGACAATGTTCATAATACAGCTAGATGGGAGAAATAAAGACTTGGCGAATTTGATTTCCGATAAATGCTTAATGAGAAAAGGTTTAATTTGGATTTAATGGCTCAGTATTTTTGCTCATTCTTTATATCGGCAGCACAGATTTCTCCAGGAGAGTATACAGTAAGGAGGAGGGCCCTTTGAGTCTCCAAGTGCTGTTGGACACCAATTCCCATCAATCCCAGCCAACATGACCAATTAATAGGGATGGTGGGAGTTGTAGTCCACAACATCTGGAGGGCCACAGGTTCCCCTCTGCAAGCCTCCCCCTTCCTACCACAATGGGCAGGCTTGTCAGATGCTTCCCACTCCATACGGTATGTCATGTCATTTGCAGAGGCAAGGAGGAGAGCTTTGTCTGGATTTTGGGGAAATCCCTCCCCACGGAAGGCCATGAATGTTCAGTACTGTTAAGTCTCTGAAAGAGTTCCCGGGGGAAAGGGGTTGATAGTTAAACCACTCTGAGAACGGTAGCTCTGTGGGGAAAACAGGGGTCTCCTAACAACTCTCAACTCCTGTAACAAGCTACAGTTTCCAAGATGCTTTGGGAGAAGCCCTTACTGTGTAAAGTGCTATGATACTGCTTCAGATGTATACTGCAGAGGGGCCTGTTCTTAAACACTACTCTGGATAGCTCACAACAGCGACCAGCCACCATTAATGTACAGTCTCAAAGTGAAAAGTTGGAAGACCTCAAACAGAAGCATTCCATGCCCAAAATGGGAGACTGGCTCCATCTGTCTTTGGAAAAAATGCAGTAAATTTCTTGGATCTGCTTGTTTAGACACTGGAACCACACACCCCTTCTCACAACTCATATTACTAGCATTGATGTTGCCTCTTCCACATTTCGGCAGCAAATGTTCTTAATCTTCGTGCCACTGCCATCTCTTGCGTGACAAGTCCTGTATTCCTGATGCTTAAAAAAAAAAAGGCAATTTGTGCTTA
This sequence comes from Podarcis liolepis, assembly GCF_965112155.1. NCBI lineage: Eukaryota > Metazoa > Chordata > Lepidosauria > Squamata > Lacertidae > Podarcis > Podarcis liolepis. Next base: position 69,327,543 of record NC_139556.1, read on the forward strand.
CTTTGCAGAAGACAGTACTCACGAGTCACAAACAGATCACTCATGTGAAAATATTATCCCTGCAGTTCTGCCAAGGTCATTTAAGACCTATGGTAAAATGCTGAGTAAGTGAAGACTGCAGGAATAAGTGGAGGCGACTGTCACCCTGAAGTCTTTCTTGAGTCTCTCTGTTACTTGTCTTCTCCACCTGTTTTGACTTTGAGCATTTCTAGACAAGCAACCAAGTTATAAAATATGTATTTTATCAAGGCTAACTTGAAAAATCTGTATCACAGGACTTCAGTGACTTTACCTTGAGTATTTCCCAATATTCCCAATAAGCTATTTCCCCATCTGGAACCGCCCTTAGGATGAACGCATTTCTAACATGAGGTGCCTTTATTTTCATAGAAGTAATGTTGTATGTATATATTATGCAAACTATTCAGGCTGACCTTGCACGTTTTCCAGAGGCAGACAAGATTACAAGGGTTGGCTTTTTAGTAAAGACCAAGCAACCTCTCCTATATTGCCTAATGATCAAAGTCCATCAAGACTCTTATAGACATTCTTTGGATCTTCTTTGTTGGATTCCTATGGCCCTTGTTTGACCTACTGTCTTTAACAGCCAGCTCTTATCCAAAGTATAGGTAATTATATATAGCACACAGAGTCTCTCTGCATATGGAAAAGGTTACAGGTCAGCTCCTTGGCTAGTGCTGCAGATCCTTTTATTTCAATAGAGCTATGCCAATTACACCAACTGCCAGTTCATCCCAGTGGTAATTTGAAGCCAATGCGACTGACAGTGATATTAGGCAGAGCCTGATGAACAAGAGGAACAACGTTCAGCAGTGGAGCACTGACTTGCTGATCAGTAGAAATATTTTCCTAGCTGAACATGCTCATTTTCTCACTGAACCGAGGACTTAAGTGGCTTGAATTACAACTGGGATAGAGTGACAGCTGGCAGAATTGGCAGGTCCCCATTGAAATGAAGGGATTTGTCGTAGCCAAGTTCCTGATCCCTCACCTTCCAACTGAAACGACTCTGACTCTTGCCAGGAATTGTTCTGCTGCTCTGAAACGGCATTACTCCAGTCACGTTGCTGTCGTTCAGCTGCTACACTTATTAAATAATGAAGTAACAAGAAACCTATTACATCTTTCTATTGTGGGCTTTGTGTCCTAGTTTGAGCAGGTCTGTGCTTTTCTGACCAGCCCCTTCAAACCTCCTAGTCACTTTGCCACTGCCTTTGCTCCCAAAGTGTCTTTCTTTGCTGTTCTGTAGGATCCCTTCTCAATAACCTTTAGTTAAGATGGCAAGTGCTCGCCCTTTTCGCCCTCAGAGGTGACTCCTAAAACAACTAGCAAGGGGCATGACCAAGACCAACATTGGGGGAGCAAGAATTTATCACACTGCTATACAGTGGTACCTCGGGTTACAGACGCTTCAGGTTACAGACTCCGCTAACCCAGAAATAGTACCTCAGGTTAAGAACTTTACCTCAGGATGAGAACAGAAACTGTGCGGTAGCAGCAGGAGGCCCCATTAGCTAAAGTGGTGCTTCAGGTTAAGAATGGACCTTCGGAATGAATTAAGTTCTTAACCTGAGGTACCACTGTATAGGGCTTTAATGTCCTGTTACTGCAAGTTAGAACAGTGAATGGAATGGTGAAAAATATCTGAAGGAAGCAGCCGCTATCCCTTGAACAGAGGTTGCTACTGTGGTGCCCATCGGTACTAATGTGCCCACCAGTATGTCCTATGATTCCTGTGAAAGTTGTCAGTAAGTATCCCACCCCACCCCACCCCCCAAAAAAATCACAGTGCATGAGAGACTCTTTGCACTTCCTGCTCAGTTACCCCTTGCATTGGCTCACCCTCATCTACAATGAGAGCAACTCCTTAAACATGACCACATTTCATTGGATGCCAGGATTGGACAGCTATTCTCCCATCTGTTCTGAACAGAAAAGTCAAAACACTTCTCTCTGTGAGTAACTGCAGTGGTAGCTGACATAGGTACTTTTTCCCTGACTGGGTGGGGGGGGAGGGGGAGGGAGAGAGAGTGTGCATGCTTGCACCATTTTGTGCCCCTGCCTCTCTCTGTGTGTGGTTTTTGGGTTTTCTTAAGATGTAGCAGCCACTATATTATGGCAAGCCCCACTGCAGCCATTTTGTATTGTAACACTCCTCCACGGCAGCCATTCTGTGACTGATATCCCATGACGCTTGCTCGAGAAATGCTCCCTAATTGCAAGTAACAATATCGGATTCTTGTACATAGACACATTCTTATATAAATTTCATACGTAAAAGCATTTCTAAGAGCTTTGCAGTAAACCTCTTAATCATATAGTCTCACAACAACTTTGTGAGGTGGTTTCTGATGCTTCTGCTTTGTGAACGGAGGAGACTGATTTGCTCAGCCATGCAGAATGTTTATTGTATAGGAGGTATCTAAATTTGACTCTCCTTGATCCAGTTTTCAAAGTCATAGAATCATAGAATCATAGAATCATAGAATCATAGAATCATAGAATCATAGAATCATAGAATCATAGAATCATAGAGTTGGAAGAGACCACAAGGGCCATCGAGTCCAACCCCCTGCCAAGCAGGAAACACCATCAGAGCACTCCTGACATATGGTTGTCAAGCCTCTGCTTAAAGACCTCCAAAGTAGGAGACTCCACCACACTCCTTGGCAGCAAATTCCACTGTCGAACAGCTCTTACTGTCAGGAAGTTCTTCCTAATGTTTAGGTGGAATCTTCTTTCTTGTAGTTTGGATCCATTGCTCCGTGTCCGCTTCTCTGGAGCAGCAGAAAACAACCTTTCTCCCTCCTCTATGTGACATCCTTTTATATATTTGAACATGGCTATCATATCACCCCTTAACCTCCTCTTCTCCAGGCTAAACATGCCCAGCTCCCTTAGCCGTTCCTCATAAGGCATCGTTTCCAGGCCTTTGACCATTTTGGTTGCCCTCCTCTGGACACGTTCCAGTTTGTCAGTGTCCTTCTTGAATTGTGGTGCCCAGAACTGGACACAGTACTCCAGATGTGGTCTGACCAGAGCAGAATACAGTGGCACTATTACTTCCCTTGATCTAGATGCTATACTCCTATTGATGCAGCCCAGAATTGCATTGGCTTTTTTAGCTGCCGCGTCACACTGTTGGCTCATGTCAAGTTTGTGGTCAACCAAGACTCCTAGATCCTTTTCACATGTACTGCTCTCAAGCCAGGTGTCACCCATCTTGTATTTGTGCCTCTCATTTTTTTTGCCCAAGTGCAATACTTTACATTTCTCCCTGTTAAAATTCATCTTGTTTGCTTTTGCCCAGTTCTCTAATCTGTCAAGGTCGTTTTGAAGTGTGATCCTGTCCTCTGGGGTGTTAGCCACCCCTCCCAGTTTGGTGTCATCTGCAAATTTGATCAGGATGCCCTTGAGTCCATCATCCAAGTCGTTGATAAAGATGTTGAATAAGACCGGGCCCAAGACAGAACCCTGTGGCACCCCACTAGTCACTCTTCTCCAGGATGAAGAGGAACCATTGATGAGCACCCTTTGGGTTCGGTCAGTCAGCCAGTTACAAATCCACTGAGTGGTAGCATAGTCAAGACCGCATTTTACCAGCTTCTTTACAAGAATATCATGGGGCACCTTGTCAAATGCCTTGCTGAAATCAAGGTAGGCTACATCCACTGCGTTCCCTTCATCTACCAGGCTTGTAATTCTGTCAAAAAACGAGATCAGGTTAGTCTGACATGACTTATTTTTCAGAAATCCATGCTGACTATTGGTGATCACAGCATTCCTTTCTAGGTGCTCACAGACTGTTTGCTTAATGATCTGTTCCAGAATCTTCCCTGCTATTGATGTCAGACTGACTGGGCGGTAATTATTTGGGTCCTCTCTTTTCCCCTTTTTGAAAATAGGGACAACATTTGCCCTCCTCCAGTCTGCCGGGACTTCGCCTGTTCTCCAGGAATTCTCAAAGATGACTGCCAGTGGTTCTGAGATCACATCTGCCAGTTCTTTTAATACTCTTGGATGCAGTTCATCTGGCCCTGGAGACTTGAATACATCTAATCTAGCCAAATATTCTTGTACTATCTCCTTAGTTATTCTGGGCTGTGTTTCCTTTGCTGAATCATTTGCTCCAAATTCTTCAGGTCGGGCATTGTTTTCTTTATCGGAGAAGACTGAGGCAAAGAAGGCATTGAGGAGTTCAGCCCTTTCTGTGTCCCCTGTTTGCATTTCACCATCTTCTCCTCTGAGTGACCCCACTGTTTCTTTGTTCTTCCTTTTGCTACGAACATACCCATAAAAGCCTTTTTTGTTGCTTTTAACCTCTCTAGCAAGCTTGAGTTCATTCTGTGCTTTAGCTTTTCTGACATTGTGTCTACACGTGCTGGCTATTTGTTTGAATTCCTCTTTGGTGGTTTCCCCCCTTTTCCATTTTTTGTACACATCCTTTTTTAATCTTAATTCAGTTAAAAGTTCTTTAGATAGCCACCCTGGTTTCTTTAGGCACCTTCCATGTTTTCGTCTCATTGGTATTGCCTGACGTTGTGCTTTTACTATCTCCCTCTTAACAAACTCCCAGCCATCATGAACTCCCTTTCCTTTTAGTATTGCTGTCCATGGGATCTCACCCAGCACTTCCCTAAGTTTTATGAAGTCGGCTTTCTTAAAGTCAAGAAATTGAGTCCTAGTATGCTTGGCTGCTACTTTCCGCTGTATAGTAAACTTCAGAAGAGCATGATCACTCGCGCCTAATGATCCTTCCACATCTACCCCACTAACCAGGTCATCAACATTGGTTAGGACCAGATCTAAAATGGCTGTTCCTCTTGTTGCTTCTCCCACTTTCTGGACAATGAAGTTGTCTGCAAGGCCAGTGAGGAATCTGTTTGACCTTATGCTCTTGGCTGAGTTTGACATCCAACAAATATCCGGGTAATTGAAGTCCCCCATTACTACTATCTCCCTTCCTTTTGCATGCTTGGCCATCTGTTCCAGGAAGGCAGCATCTATGTCCTCCGTTTGGCTTGGGGATCTATAGTAAACTCCCACAATGAGGTCTCTGTTATTCTTCTCTCCCTTAATTTTGACCCAAATGCTCTCACTTTGGCTTTGAGGTTCTAAATCTTGGATCTCTTCACAGGTATACACATCCCTGACATATAACGCCACTCCTCCTCCTTTCTTGTCTGGTCTGTTTCTCTGAAATAGATTGTATCCCCCCATTATTACATTCCAATCGTGGGACTTATCCCACCAGGTTTCAGTGATGCCTATTATGTCATATTTAGTTTGCTGTACCAAGAGCTCAAGCTCATCTTGTTTATTTCCCATGCTTTGCGCATTAGTGTACAGACATTGAAGTCCATTAATCATTCCCCCGTGTCTCTTATTTAAGGATTTTTTCCTCCCTCCACTAGGTCCGCGTGCTGTTTGCTCCATTTGGTCTATGACATTTGGATGATCATCTTCATTAATTGATAGACTCCTACCTTCAGGAGCACTGTCTCCCTCCCCCACATTAGTCAGTTTAAAGCCCTCCTGATGAGGTTTCTGAGATTTTTGGCAAAAACATTTCTCCCAACCGTTGTGAGGTGCAGCCCATCACTTGCCAGAAGTCCATCTTCAAGAAACTGCAGTCCGTGATCTAAGAATCCAAACCGTTCCTGTTTACACCATTTGCGAAGCCAGCTGTTCACTTCCACTATTTTCCCCTCTCTCCCTGGGCCACGTCGTTCAACTGGGAGGACAGACGAGATGACAATTTGTGCATTTAGTTGCTTCAATTTCCTGCCGAGAGCCTCGTAGTCTCTTATGATCTTCTGGAGGCTATTGTTTGCAGTGTCATTGGTTCCCACATGAACCAAGAGGAAGGGGTATTCGTCAGTGGGTTTTATGATTTTTTGCAGTCGTTCAGTTACATCTTGGATCTTAGCCCCGGGGAGACAGCACACTTCCCGAGACATCTTGTCAGGCCCACAGATCACTGCTTCTGTTCCCCTCAGTAGGGAATCCCCTATCACCACTACACGCCTCCTCTTGGGTTTGGTCGGGGTTCTTCTGTGAGCTGTCTGTTCCAAGGTCGCCTGCACATTCCCTGAGGACTGACTTTGCTGCTCGTCTTCATATACCTGATCGACTGTAATGAGGGAGAGATCCTCAAATGGAGTCTGCTCTTCGTCTTCCATGCTAGGGGAGAGGACCTCAAAGCGATTGTGTATTTCTAAACAATCAGAGTGAACCCTGGGCCTCCTACTTCTTTGAGTCACGTTTCTCCATATATCTGGCTCCTGTGTTGCTGAACTATCCTCCTTCTCAGGGGAGTCCCCTGTCTCCTCTCTGGTGGAGACGGTGTGCTCTGTTGCTTCCAAGAAGAGCTCCAGCTCTCTAATTCTTTGGAGCGTAGCTACACGTTCCTCCAGTTGCTGAACTTTATCTTTTAAAAGGGCAATCAACATGCAATTGCTGCAGGTAAAGATGCCTGCAACCTTTGGCAAGATGGCAAACATTGCGCAGGAATCGCAGGCGACTGCAGCTGTTCCCTCCCCTTCCATCTTGAGATCGTGTCGTTCGGGGTGGCTACAGAGGTCCTCCATCATAAAAAGCTTGAGGACAGGACAAATAACTTCCCCTCCACACACACACACACACACACAAAACACCTAGGTCTCCCCCACAAACGTTTGAGACTAGCTCCCCTAAATCTAAAAGATGGGTATAACTGCGCGCGCCGCTAGGTGCGCGCCGCTGCCCTGCAGCCTCTGATAAGCTCCTCCCACAGCTAATCCCCTGCCTCAACAGAAACCCTGCCCCCTCTGACCTTTACACAGGGAAAACAGCTAATCAGCCACAAAGAAACACACACACACAAGAAAACCCTTTTTGCTCCTTCTTCAACTCTGCCCTGCAGACTCTGATAAGCTCCTCCCACAGCTAATCCCCTGCCTCAACAGAAACCCTGCCCCCTCTGACCTTTACACAGGGAAAACAGCTAATCAGCCACACACACAAGAAAACCCTTTTTGCTCCTTCTTCAACTCTGCCCTGCAGCCTCTGATAAGCTCCTCCCACAGCTAATCCCCTGCCTCAACAGAAACCCTGCCCCCTCTGACCTTTACACAGGGAAAACAGCTAATCAGCCACAAAGAAACACACACACACAAGAAAACCCTTTTTGCTCCTTCTTCAACTCTGCCCTGCAGCCTCTGATAAGCTCCTCCCACAGCTAATCCCCTGCCTCAACAGAAACCCTGCCCCCTCTGACCTTTACACAGGGAAAACAGCTAATCAGCCACAAAGAAACACACACACACAAGAAAACCCTTTTTGCTCCTTCTTCAACTCTGCCCTGCAGACTCTGATAAGCTCCTCCCACAGCTAATCCCCTGCCTCAACAGAAACCCTGCCCCCTCTGACCTTTACACAGGGAAAACAGCTAATCAGCCACACACACAAGAAAACCCTTTTTGCTCCTTCTTCAACTCTGCCCTGCAGCCTCTGATAAGCTCCTCCCACAGCTAATCCCCTGCCTCAACAGAAACCCTGCCCCCTCTGACCTTTACACAGGGAAAACAGCTAATCAGCCACAAAGAAACACACACACACAAGAAAACCCTTTTTGCTCCTTCTTCAACTCTGCCCTGCAGCCTCTGATAAGCTCCTCCCACAGCTAATCCCCTGCCTCAACAGAAACCCTGCCCCCTCTGACCTTTACACAGGGAAAACAGCTAATCAGCCACAAAGAAACACACACACACAAGAAAACCCTTTTTGCTCCTTCTTCAACTCTGCCCTGCAGACTCTGATAAGCTCCTCCCACAGCTAATCCCCTGCCTCAACAGAAACCCTGCCCCCTCTGACCTTTACACAGGGAAAACAGCTAATCAGCCACACACACAAGAAAACCCTTTTTGCTCCTTCTTCAACTCTGCCCTGCAGCCTCTGATAAGCTCCTCCCACAGCTAATCCCCTGCCTCAACAGAAACCCTGCCCCCTCTGACCTTTACACAGGGAAAACAGCTAATCAGCCACAAAGAAACACACACACACAAGAAAACCCTTTTTGCTCCTTCTTCAACTCTGCCCTGCAGCCTCTGATAAGCTCCTCCCACAGCTAATCCCCTGCCTCAACAGAAACCCTGCCCCCTCTGACCTTTACACAGGGAAAACAGCTAATCAGCCACACACACAAGAAAACCCTTTTTGCTCCTTCTTCAACTCTGCCCTGCAGCCTCTGATGAGTCTATATCCACTTTGCACAACAGAGCTAATCACTGACAATACTAGATAGTCTTCCTCCTCCAAAGAAGTCTGCAAAAGCAGACTCACAATTTGCATGCATAAAACATGCTGCCTAGAATAAAAATGGGGGGAACATGGATATAAATCTGATACCCATTGTCACGGTCCAGTCTACGGGCAATCGAAGTCCTGGCTGAGGATGTCGGGACCGGGGGCAAGATGGTGGGGTGGGAGCAGGAACGAGAGTCCAGAAGCCAGGGGTTCGAGGGTCAGGAAGCACAGAGTCACAAAGCCAAGGGTCCAAGGATCAAGAAGCAGGGAGTCAGGAAGCCAAAGTCTGAGGATCCTGAAGCAAGAAGCCAAACGCAGCAAGGCAGGAAACATGTTGCTGTGGCAAAGAGCCGAAGGGAAATGCTGACCTTATATCCCTTCCCGGCTCTTGCCCCCAGGTGCAGTGAGTTACCAAGTGGCCTCACCTGTGTGGCCGCACCTTGCCTCTCCAGAGCAAACTTAGGAAGGCCCCAGTCCTGCGAAGCCCTACTGGTCACAGGCCTGGCTCCTGCACGCACTCCTGACACCCATGGCTACATGTTCAATCCACACACATCCCTTATGGATGAATAGTACGGTTGGTTTTGACAGTATCAGTCAAATTCTTGAAGGATGGAGGATCCAGTTTAGGCCTCACCTTCCACTCAGGATGGCCCCAGTCTTCACTTATGTAAATTTTCAAGTAGAGAAATTTTGAAGGTTCATGAGACAGCTGCCTTCCTATGCATCTCAACTTTTTTTGAAGGTGTTATCTGAAGTGGGTGGTGCCATGGGTCTTACGTGACATCTCTCCAGCTGTATCCCAGGTTGGAGAAAGGGAGGGAAGCAGTGACAAGGTCAGCACAGTGCAAATGCACCAGTAGAGCCAATGGAATGCTTCTACCAGCACATTTGTTTTTTTATAATAGTTTTTTTATTTGCTTTTTTCCAGGGTAAAAATACAACATCATTAACACTACAAAAGCAGTTTTTACAGAAAAGAAAAAGAATTATAAAAAGAAATAAGAAAGAAGAAAAAAAAAGAGAGAAAAAAGATTCACTTTTCCAAATCCATTTTCATAATCAACCAGACTTCCCCACATCCCCCATCCCCTGCTTTCTTTACAATAAAATAAACAGCAAATTAATACCTTATTTCAGTTGTTTTTGTGTTTTCATTTAGTTATATTATCCATAATTTATACATTTCTAAGTCTTAAACTTAAATTCTCTCATTTACCAATTTCAATACTGAGGCATATTTTTCCAAAATACTTAGCAAATTGTCAACATTCATATAACTTATAATGTTTTTGTAAATAGTCCTTAAATTTTTCCAGTCCTCTTCCACTGCCTCTTCTCCCAGATCTCGAATTCTGCCCGTCATTTCAGCCAGTTCCATGTAGTCAATCAGCTGCGAATGCCATTCTTCCAGCGTGGGTAACTCCTGTGCCTTCCAGTATTTAGCTATAAGGATTCTTGCTGCTGTGGTTGCATATAAAAAGAAAGTTCTATCTTTCTTTGGCACTCTCTGGCCCACAATGCCCAGGAGGAAGGCCTCTGGTTTCTTGTGAAAGGTGTATTTCAACACCTTTTTCAATTCGTTATAAATCATTTCCCAAAAAGCCTTCACCCTCGGGCATGTCCACCAGAGGTGAAAGAAAGTTCCTTCAACCTCCTTACATTTCCAACATTTATTGTCAGACAGATGATATATCTTTGCAAGTTTGACTGGGGTCATGTACCACCTGTATACCATTTTCATAATGTTTTCCTTTAAGGCACTACATGCCGTAAATTTCATACTGGTGGTCCACAACCTTTCCCAGTCTTCATTTGCACCACACTGACCTCGCTGTCGTATTGTCCCTTCCCTTCTCTATGCAGGTATACATCAGTGACTTGGGCAGAGGGAGGTCAGGTAAGCAGCACAGAACCTACTGTGCTGTCTGCTACTGGTATTTCAGCATTCAAGTCATATGGTGAGTTGGCTCCTTACTGAAGCCAACAACCACACTGTCCACCAGTGTCAAAGGTAGAAAGACTGTGTCTCTTTCTGCTGCAAATTAATCTGCAGCAAGGAACTATTGCTTTTCTATAGGTTTAGTTATTCCCATTCTGCCCACTGACTCTATGTGGCACAGTTCTCCAATTTATCACAGGAAGCAAAAACAAAATAAAATGGACTAAAACAAAAACACGTTGTCAACAACAAACATGAAAGATTGAAGACAGTTGCAATAACTTGTTTATAGAGGATTTAGTATGTCAATAAATTTGGATTAAAAACAGACTTGAGAAAGGCAGACATTCTCGAGGGCCCTGGTGTGCTTGTAACAGCAGCATAAGATTAAAATCTTACCACTTTCTAGAGGTAACAGTTTTATGTTATTTATAATTTTAAATGGATTTGATTCATTTGTCTGGTTTCCCTACACAATAACAACAGGTCTTGTCTTATCAGGGTATATAGGCCTATAATAGTCTATTAAACTGAGACGCATGGTGTTTATGTAAAATGAAATACGTTCCCTCATATATTGTCTTGCAGAAGGTGCCGGCGTACTTTGGGTTTGAAGCTCTTGTATATTCGTTTTTGCTTTGGGATTCTTAGTGTCAGAATTTTGCATAATGGAACTCCAGAGATCTGGTCGACCATTACTACAAAACATTGCCTCAGAATAGGCACTTTACCTGTCTCCTGTGAGAAAATTATAACCACCTATTCTTTCTTCCAGCCTTTGTTTTCTCTGAAGCCATTTACTTAAAATGCTAAGTTTATTCAATACTCGCTTTTAAAAGTCCTCAGCTACATAGATAAGACAGCATTTGGGGGAGAAATTTACATTGAGCTGGATGCAGACCAAGTTCAGGTCCCACTGAAAACACCAATTGTTCTGCAAGAAGATGGAGAAGGATGCTGCAAGCCTCCACAGCATCCCACTTCTAGCCTGAGTGCACTGTGGCTACATCAAAGACAGCCACCAGACTCTGGTGGCAGAATGGCTTGATGCACTATATAAGAGAGGGGCTGACACTGGAAGACCCAAACACAGGGACTCGGAACACTACAAGTTGATTACAAGTAAAGAGGGAGTCAGAGGACCAAAAGAAGCTAAGTCATACACCAGAGGGGGCAAAGGGCAAGAAGCAGAGGCAGGTAACGCACAGACAAAGGAAGAGGAAGTGAGGAGGCTGCAGCAAGACAGCCTAATACAGTGGTGGTACCTTGGTTCTCAAACACTTTGGTGCTCAAACAACTTGGAACCCAAACACTGCAAACCCGGAAGTAAGTGTTCCAGATTGCAAACTTTTTTCAGAAGTTGAATGTGCTCCGTTTTGAGTGTTATGCTTCCAATTTGAGTGCCACACTTCCGTTTTGAGTGCCACACTTCTGTTTTGAGTGTTACGCTGAGGTCTGTCTGTTTTTGCTATTTATTTTGCGTTTTTGTTTTTGCGGCTCTTTTTTTGTTTTTGTGACTGTGTGGAACCTAGTTCAGCTACTGATTGATTGATTGATTGATTGATTGATTGATTGATGGTGTGACTGCTGTACATTGTTTAAAATTGCAGCCATGTTGTTATGTACTGAAGTTCTCACCCTGGGCCAGCAGGGGGATACTGGAGATAGTCTTCACTCAGGTCCGCATATGCAAATAAGGAATTGAAAGTGACGTTCAGTGATTGGATAGTTACAGAAAGTTGTTACTGTTGCTTTGTAGTTGAGCTCTATATAAGCAGGCTGGCTGAACCCTTCAGTTCAGTTCTGTTCTGGCCTGTGAATAAACAAGAGCTGTCTGAAGAATCGCTGTGTCATCTGATATGTTCGCCTGCAACTTAACACATGTGACCAAAGTAAGTGAGACTTCAGAGAAGGCAGTGGGGAGAGGACAGGGGACCTTACTGTTGTGCCTCAGGTAGAGAATTGGGATGGGCCAACCCTGAATCTTGGGCTCCGAGAGCTGTCCTGGAAGCAGGGCTTGACATATGACTAACTTAAGTCCCACCAAGGGGACCTTCTTTTTCTTTCCCCATCTTGCAAGTGTGATGTTTCATATTTATTGGTATGGTATATTATTTTTTAACAATTCAATTTCTCAAACATTCAGTAGGTTTGGAAACAATTCTAGTCAACGTGACTTCGGTGTCATTTTATAATATACATATTTATGGGAAACTGGTGGCTGACAAACTGCTGGCTGACAGCCATCTCGGAGGCTGTACAATTTTATTATTCCCGCTGTATAGTTTCAGAAAGATGAATAAACCCGCAGTACTGAGGAAAAGCATTTATCATCATTAGCCAGCATGTCAGCCCTCTTATTTGTGGGAACCGTCCTAGTGCATTCGTATTTTTGCTACCTTCCTTCTGATACTCGCCTCGTACAACTAGCACAATCAGTAAGTCCAGTTCTGGATGAGACATTGATCTTCATTTGATTATAGACAACTGCTCACCATCTGTGGCTGGGCACCCATTTGCTATAATATTATGTCTCGTTAAAGACAAGTGATATATTGAAGTCATCACACCTTTGGTTTCCAGATGACAAAAGCCTTAAGCACACCCCGGTGTCTCAATAAATTACTTTTTGGCATATGTCCCATCTGATGCTCAGTGGCTTCTATAGTGCCTCTGTAAAATGCATTGTGTAAAAGTTTAGGGCCCTCATAATTTATACAGACATCTAGTAAAATATTTAAATCTGTCATGGCAAATAAGTCATCCCTAACTTAGATGTGTTCAGAAAGGCCAGGAAGGGACAATTCACACCAGACGCGGAAAGTGGAAGGGAGGGATTTTGCTGTAAAAAAACCCCCAAACAAACAGAAATACTTGTTTAACATCTTTAAAAATGCATGGCACACTGCTGTGAGAGAGGAATGCCCCTTGGATTTGCTGGTGATTTTCCTAGTTTTTATCTTTAGCGAGACTTACAAATTTTAAAATCTGTTTTCTTCTGTTCTCATTGCATGACTCAGTGACATGAACTAATACGCTTGCTCCCCCAGCTGCTGTGAACAGTTGTAGACTGCAAGCTTCAAGTGGTTTAATGCATAACCTACTGGAGTTTGGGCTGATGTGTTGGCAGAGGATAATCAAGGACTTTGGAATGCCTATCAGGGGCACAAAATCAACGGGAACAAAACCGAAGCCATCCAAGTTGGGAACTCTCAAGGCTTCAAGTACATAATCTTGTCTCACTGGAAGAGGCCGTATTACTGCAATATGCTGCATGCGGGGCTGTCCTTGGACCTCATCCAGAAGCTGCAGCCGGTGCAGAATGCGGCCACCAGCCTGCTGATGTCACCATTGTTAAAACAGCTACACTGGCTGCCCATCTGGTACATGGGGGGGGGGGTGAAATTATACCCTCCAAGGTTTCTCAGATAAAAACAGGGACATTCTATTCTACACCAGGAAGCTTCTCCCATATTTGATCTCCCTCACACATATATGAAATATACTCATATACATCTGTCGTCTTGAGCCAATTACAACCTCTCAGCCCAACCTACCTCACAGGATTGTTGTAAAGAAAAAATGTATGAGGGAAGGGTTCATGCACAACACCTTCAACAGATAAATGGAATGAAATAAAAATTTAGCTGTTAGCTGCCTTACATCCCTGTCAGAAAAAAGGATGATTAATAATAATAATAATAGAAATTGTGAGAATGATCAGGAACATGCCAGAGAGTAAATTCTATTGAACTCAGTGGCTCTTACTTCTGAGTAGACATGTAAAGGCTTGCCGCGTAAGGCTCAATTTACAGTGAAAGAATAAGCACTTCACAGGTTTCTGAAAAACTGCTGGTTGCTGAAGTGCTACAATTAAAGTGGATTGGTTATATTTTTCTACAAAATTATAGGAAGGGCTTTGTATGTCAGCTTCACCATTTCCTTCATCTGGTGCAGGTATTTTATTTTCCGTTTTATTTCCATTTTTGCACCTGCACACACACACACACACACACACACACACACACACGGGCTCCTGTTTCCAAAAAGGACAGGAGGGAGTCCTGATCTCTCCACCACTTTTAATTGTTCTCCAAGATGTGGAGGGGAATAAAAAGGAAAACAGAGACATTCCGGGATCATACAGAAACCGAGATGGCTTCTTTAATTCCAAGACAGACCGTGGAAAATAGGGACACTTGGCAGGCATGTGAAGTGAATGGCAGGAAATGTTTTGTATATTATAGATAAATATAACCAAAAACAACCCTGTGACAAATAACTTGCAATAATAAGCAAAAGCTGTCTGACATTTCCTTCAATGATATATGAAAAAGGCACTTATCTTGGAGTTCTGCTGATATTCACGATAAAATAATCAATTTATACAGTGAGTAATCTGGGAATACTTGATGCTGTCTATGTGACAACCCTTTAGACAGATATACACCCCAGTCTTCTCTGCGTTTACTATTTTATCTTTTAATGTAGCATTTCTACGCAAAGGTATCAGAGAATTGCCAGTGTCTCCCTTTGCCCACTCCGTCCCCATATAAACATTTTCCTCCTCCCCCTTTCCTTCTAAATAGAAAATGTGTCCAATAGGTCAGAACATATAGTGAGAGAAGGCATGCATGAACAGATGGCAGACGCATCCTTGAATAACCTCTTTTATCCTTACAATCGCTCTGAGCTTCTGCACATGTAAAAAATAAAATGTGGGGGTTTTCCGCATAACTCGATGTAATGAATGTTATTAAAACAGAAGGAATATAAGGGGGGCGGAATGAAAGAAATAGCAGATTTGGCAATTAAAAAGCTGATGTTGAGCGGCTGAGAATTACTAGGGGGGAATTTATAAGAGGTTTGCACTGCAAGAGGAGAAAGCAGAATTCAAGCCTTGCACATTTTCACACCATGACTAGGAAAACAGAATATTCAGAAAGAGGCCACATGGCAGCCAAAGCAGGGTGCTTTTGAGTTCCATTAATTTTAGTCAGAATGTGCACTTAAGGCTGCAATCCTATGCATACCTCAGGTTAAGTACTTAATTCATTCCGGAGGTCCGTTCTTAACCTGAAACTGTTCTTAACCTGAAGCACCACTTTAGCTAATGGGGCCTCCTGCTGCTGCCGTGCCGCCGAAGCCCAATTTCTGTTCTTATCCTGAAGCAAAGTTCTTAACCTGAAGCACTATTTCTGGGTTAGCAGAGTGTGTAACCTGAAGCGTATGTAACCCGAGGTACCACTGTACTCACTGGGAGAGTGTGTGCTATTGAACTCAGAAGGTCTTACCTCTGAATAAATGTGCTTAGGATTGTGCTGGACATGTTTCCTACTGAAATAAAATTGAACTTTTAGCTTTGGCCGAACAATGCCCCATTGACCTCCCTCTTTAATCTGGGGGGGGGTCATTATTTAAAGAGAGCTACACAGAATCTGCAATAAGTTCGCCATCTTTCACTTGTTTCTCATGAACCACATGTTATAGCTATAAAAAAGGAGAGATTTACACACACACACACACACACACACACACACACACACTATGGCTATTAATAATGTAAGCACTCCAAGCTGCCATTTAATTTTTAATGTCAGGCTTGAATTCATGCTATGAATTATTATGCTGTCAACCAGCGTGATAAAACGTAGAATGGGGAAAGTAGCTGAGCTTTACGGCGCCTAAAATAGGATTCGAATCTACAGAGTTGCCAACAATGAACGTTTTAAAAGCTCAGGCCTAAATATACTGTATCTTCACCCGTTTCCTGTCGGAAAACATTTCAGTGGAGAGGACGTTTAGAGCAGGGATCAGCAAAAAAAATTAGCAGCGGGCCAGTCCACTGTCCCTCAGACCTTGTGGTGGGCCAGAGAAGCGGCACCGGGGGGGAGAGAGCTGGAGGAAGAGGCAAGGGGGGCAAGTAGTCCTCCTTCCCCCCGCCAGCCCCAGCCGCTGCACTTACCTCCTCTGGAGCTGCAGCCACCACTGCTGCTTCTCGTGGGTAGGCAGAGCGAGCTCGTCCACTCCGCTCTCTGTGGCAGATTCAATGCCCAGAATCTCTAGATAAGGCTGGGTGAGGCCTTGTGTCTGAAACTTGCTGCCAGTTTGCGGCTACAGCACTGAGTGAGTACTTTGCATAAGGCAGCTTCCCATGTTCCTGTCCATTCAGTATTGAGAGTCTCATAATACAAGGCTCTAGGTAGCTACTAAAATTATACAGGTTGAAACCTTTTGTTTGGGAACATCTCCTTGATTTGTTTCTGTTCCGCTCGCCCTTGTTTGAATGTCCCCTAAAGGCCAGGAATGTAACTTCTGGGTCTGCATTTCCAACTGGGCATTTATTAAAACTATTCATTTAGCTGATGAGAAGTGCTTTGGTTTGACCTTCATGCGCCTTTGTGCCATTTTTGTTTGATTACGGTGTAGGTGTGCATGCCTCAAAAGTGCAGAAAGGTCTTGGAATCATCTAAGGGCAGAGTGGAAGGAATACTTTGGAAGACGGCCAAATAACCCTGAGATGAGTCGTTTGGAGAGAAGAGGCTTGGAGGATGAAAACTCTCTGTGGTACAATGGATGAAAACAAGCTGTAGCATATACAGAGCATCACAATTCAAATCATAAACAGAGGAAGGGAGCTCTCCAAGCAATGGAGCTTTTCTCAGAAAACATCCAGACTCTTACTGTCAGGAGTTCAGCCTACACTCGACTGGAATGTTCTCTCCCTCCTGGTCGATCGTTCGGGAGCTTCATAAGCTTTCTTCTGCCCAAACATCACAGCGACCGATGCCAACTGACACTGGCACACTTAGGGATCCGCAGAGTTTGCGCATCATGTGTAACAGACCTCAGCAGCTCAGCATTTTGGCTAATCTACTTTATTTACATATAAACACACACAGAGCACTGCAACATGGCTCCCTCTCTCTCTAGCACCAGACAGCAAAGAGAAAAAGGACAAAGGACAATAGTCCCACTTCACGGAACACAGTAACACAAACATCCTGTCTTTGTCACTTCCCACTCTGTGGAGTCAAAACATATACCATCATGTGAAAGGCAAAAATCCCATGACTGCAATCATGGAGCAAGAATTCTAACACTTACAACACTGGAAAATGTCTTTTGAGCCCCTTATTTTCAAACTTTGATGCCAACACTGCTTAGGATTAAATTCTGGAAAGCAAGAAAATGCAAAATAAAGTAACTTCCATTCTCCATCATGGTAGTTGTAATTGTTTCCCATGAGAAATTATTAAACTTTTAGGAACAGAAGCTATTATATAAGTACAGCTGCTACTTCAGATGTTAGCAAAGTATGATCAAGTCAGAAGATTCATGTCCCATGTATGTACGAAGTCAAACCAGTCATTTGTTTCATGCCTGCAAAGCTTTTTAAATAATGTGAGTGTTGCCACCTAGTGGTTTTATTTACTTCACAATGAATACTACACAAAATGAATGCAAATCACATATGACTCATATCTAATCATTAGATTAGAGTCTAATGTTAACATTCATTTATTTTTTTAGAAATAGAAAAAACAGTAAATAAATACAGTCAGTGGAAAAATTATTTCACAATGCAAAAATAAACCAAAGAACACTGAATTCACCATTGCCAAGATAAGATGCTACAGAGAAGTACAATTAAAATTATTGGGTTTGTGAAGGAGAGGGAGCGTTCAGCAGAGCCTCTCACACCGCCTTCTTTACCCAACTTTGCACAACAGCCCTGCAGTGCTGTTATCCGGGTCTCACTGTCCAGTAGTTGCTGCCACCACCATCCTTTTTTGTCAGAGAGCCAGTGTGGTGTGGTGGTTAAGAGCGGTAGACTCGTAATCTGGTGAACCGGGTTCGCGTCTCCGCTCTTCCACATGCAGCTGCTGGGTGACCTTGGGCCAGTCACACTTCTTTGAAGTCTTTCAGCCCCACTCACCTCACAGAGTGTTTGTTGTGGGGGAGGAAGGGAAAGGAGAATGTTAGCCGCTTTGAATCTCCTTCGGGTAGTGATAAGGCGGGATATCAAATCCAAACTCTTCCTCTTCTTCTTCTACAGCACCAGAAACAAAGAGGGGAACTGGGGATGCACCAAAGCCATTGGTTTTTCGAAAGGCCCTGAGCCAGTGGACCCTGCACTCTGTGGCAAGAGATGCTTGGCATACTGGCTTAGAGAAATGAGAGTGGGCAGATCAGGGTCTTTCTTCCCAGAGTTTCTTCTAAGTAGACATATTAGGATTGCACTGCACTTAAAAAGGCCAGAAAGAAAGAGAGAGAGAGAGAGAGAGAGAGAGAGAGAGAGAGAGAGAGAGAGAGAGAGATCTGGAAAGGACAACTTCCTATTGACTTTCTGTCTCCTTTAGTAAAGTCCCTGTCTCACACAGGGAAAAGTTCTGAAGAATGGAAGGCAAAAGGTGAAAAGGCGAAAATGTTCATTAAAGCTGGAAATACCTGACAAGTGTTATAGCATCACAAAAGAGTCTTCAAGTGTTCCAGCATTCGGAGGGGGTGGGGCAGAGAAAGGGAATAAGAGCAGGCTTTTAAAAATCCAAGGACAAAAAAAGAACAAACTCACTAATGGGAAGAAGAGAGAATGGAGTATAAAAGCAGATGCACAAAAACCTGTGCATTTAAGTGTTTTGAATTATGGAAGCCTTTTTAAAGAGAACCTAACTTGTATTATGAATTCTGACAATAGAGCTTTGGGATTGTTGTTGCTTCATTTTTTTTAAAAAAAACTATTCTTGCAATCAAAGTCGGTGGTACACTGCAGCGGTTTGGTGAGAATTTCTACTTTTTTACAAATAAATTAAAAGCTTTAGAGATACAGCTGGAGTGAATGGTGAGGCAGAATGATCTCTAAGCAGCAAATCCCTTTGGAAGCAGCACCTTCAGGCTAACCTGTTATTCTCAATCTCCACAAAAGTGTGTCCGAGCAGTGAAGAGGGTGAACAAGCTGCTACAGCTGCTGCTGCCAGGGCCCTGCACATTTGCTTTTTCCCAGCTCCACATGCCCACAAGAAGTGTCTGGTCTGCCTGAGATGGGGCAGGGCTACATCACAGCCCCCAGAGGAACTTACCAGGAACAGGGAGAGTGTCTTAAGGTGCTCTTTGAAGAAGCCTCCTCCCTCCTTTAAATGAAGGGGTGGGATAACTTTTTGTGCCCCCTGCGATAACCCCGTATCACCTGTCTCCCCTCTTGGTTGGGAACCACTGATCTAGACCAATCACCTACTAATCTGTGTGGGGTTTACCACAGAGCTGAGGGACCGGTAATCGTTTGATCTGTTCATGACTAAGCCACTCCCATTTCTGTTTCACTGACACTCAAACATAGGTCTGTCCCATTTAGTGCGGATTTTTTATTTTAAAAAATCAAGCTTCACGTTTAAATTGCATGTAAGCATGTAAATGATTGTTTCGATTTATATCCTACCCTTCCTCCCAAACACCCTTTTTGCCGCTTTTGCTTATGCCAGTAGACATATTCACAAAAATTAACAACCTTCTAAGATATTTTTCTAAAAGGGTCTTCTGACTCCCATCTTACCAGTCCATCCATTAACCCAGTTTCCTTTTTCTGGTACTTACCCCTTTCAGTTGCTGTCTTTATCCTTATTCCTAAAGAGAAAATTCAGTGCAATTCCTTTAAAGGTTCAGTAGCTTTGCCTGGAAACAGCCATAGTCACTTTGACAGGAGTAAATATTCACACCTCTGGTTATTTGAAAGTATTTTCATGTAAACAACTAACTTGTAGTGGGAATGCTATAAATGGATATACTTCAGAAAAGACCAGCCAATGTTCCATTTGGTGCAGTCTCCTGAGTCGGAGAGTTCCCTCAGTTGTGCTCTATTAAAACAATTTAAGTTCAAGTCCTTTTAAAGGGCAAGAACAACATCATTTTGA
The DNA here is from genome assembly GCF_965112155.1 of Podarcis liolepis. Taxonomy (NCBI): domain Eukaryota; kingdom Metazoa; phylum Chordata; class Lepidosauria; order Squamata; family Lacertidae; genus Podarcis; species Podarcis liolepis. The sequence goes on from NC_139556.1 coordinate 69,347,700, forward strand.
AAACATGAATTCACCCCAGAGATGAAGTTTACTTTTATCTCCTTGTCATATTTTTCAGCATCATCCTAATAACAACTTCAATGGGCCCATGAAAACCACATTGGTATCAAAAAGGGCCCCAATGAACAAACCAGAAGTTTTTGCACACCCAGGGGAGCACACACACCCCAAAAAAGTGGCGAAATCCAAATCAAAGGTGGTTCGATAGCCAAGGCAACACAGATAGCTTCCCTATTCTCTCCTAAGAAAACACTTTTGTACCTTCTGAAGCCCCTACCCTCCAAATTACAAAAAATAGAATAAAACATGAAGACTGCAAAAACTGAGTTCCATTCAGTACTAGGTAAGTTATCTGTTATTTTTAAAGGGATTCAGTCAAAGATGAGAGTGGGCAATGCTAAATGAGGGTGCTTAAGGCATCGGGGTAGTAAGTAGGATGAGGGAGATCTGGGTTCAAAAAGCCTCAGTTGGCCATGAAGCTCACTGCATGGCTTTGGTTCACTCATTCTGCCTCACGGGATTGTCCTGATGATAAAATGGAGGTGTGGAGCCCAAAATGCTGCTTTGAGCTACGTGAAGGAAAGGTGAGATAGACATGTAGCACAATAAGCATGCATTACCTGGAAACAGATGACAGCATCACCATAAAGTTTTGAAGCATCCATAGAAGCAACATTTGGCTATTTGGGAAAGTTCTCTAGATGTCCTACAGCTGCATTCTGTGGCAGTGCTGTTGGCTGTGTAAGCAGGAAAAATAATCTCTTCCAGGTTCTGTATAACTTCTCCTCAAATGATCTTGACATCTGAAAGCAAATTTCCTTTAGCAAAATTCCATCTCTCTGTATGTGTGAGATCAGAATCCTAGCCAACAATTGCTCAGGAATGCCAGATCTTTCTAGAGAAATCATTTGCTATGACTGCGCATGGCACTTATCCTGCTTAAGATCTTGCCATACTCAAATTGGCCCAAATGGCAATTACTATCTCTATCTGTGATAACGACTCCTCTTCTACTTTCTCTCAAAAATCATGTCATTTCACTGAAGCTCTTTAATACAAGGAACTTTTTCTTAATCAAGGATATTAGTATAGTAATAGTATCTATCAATCTATAACATTTAGTGCCTAAATTACCGTATTTTTCGCTCCAAAAGACACACCTAGTTTTTAGAGGAGAAAAACAATAAAAAAAATATTCTGAATGGGCAGGCCGGGTCTTCCTGTTATATACCTGCTGGGATTGACAAGTTATATGACCCTCACCTGAATCTCATTTAACTCTTTGGGCAGGGGTGAATTAGCATCAGACGTCATGTGCATGAAAGTTGCCAAATCAATTAACCTTCCCGTTTCGGTGCCAAATTAAGATGTTTAGAGATCCAATTTTCCGTTCTACTCACGGGTAGTTGTTTAGAGTCCAATTGTCCACAGGAAAAAGTCAACGCTCTCCGGCAACAGCAATACGGCTTCACTCCGTGAAAGAAGCAGTCGATTCAAAGCACCGTGCCGCTCACCCCACGCCGCTCCAGATCCCCGAAACCGGGTTTCCCCGTGAGTAGGGGAGGCGCAAAAGGTGCCAGCCAAATCCCACGTCCACAGGCTTCTCCTGCCTGTGGTTTTTAGTGGATCTCCGCCTTGCCGTGGCGGTCCAGACCCTGATTTTCACGGAGCGGATTCCTCCCGATCAGAGGAAATCCGCCATTGCCAGAGGCGCTAACCCGGAAGTCCCCAACTAGGGTTACTGTTAATAGCGCCAGTTTTCCTATAACTTGATATTGCTGGATAGTTCCGATGAACTGCAAAAGCATTTTCAGTTTGCTTTCTGTTGCCACCCTGGAACTTTTCTTTATTAGTGCCACTTTGTTTTGTACGATTCCTTGCAAATGAAGGAAAACAACTTTTCTCCTTGTATATGTTGATAATATGTTTTTGTTTACTGAGAACAAGAGTAACTTACATTCTGGGCAACCTAGGGGCGCCGGGTGGATCTTTGCACCCCAGCGCCACATATGCTTAAGACGGCCCTGTGAATGAGCTCAGTAGAAAGCAGTTCTCTCCTCCTGTTCTGCTTAGAATGTCTCCTTCTTTCCTCTTTACAGACTGTAGTTTCAAGGATGGGACTGGGGCAATGACAAGAAGATCATCACCTCCACTTGGGTTGACTGTGCTATAAGACTCGTCTCCTCATACTGCAGGGTTTTCCATTTTACAGAGTGTACATTCAAGAAGGGGAGGGGAAGGAAAGTGCCCTGCTGCAGAAATTCCTTTCCCCTTCTTAGATGGCATTTTTTAGGGACGGGCAAGGATGGTGCCATCCTGTTTCATCACCTGATATGAAATGGGAAGGTGCCGCCCCAACTCACCACTGCCCAAGCCTCCCTTTTTACATATATAATAATTTTTTATTTGATTTTACAAATATAGAATTACAGTGGTACCTCAGGTTAAGTACTTAATTCATTCTGGAGGTCCGTACTTAACCTGAAACTGTTCTTAACCTGAAGCACCACTTTAGCTAATGGGGCCTCCTGCTGCTGCTGCGCCACCGGAGCACGATTTCTGTTCTCATCCTGAAGCAAAGTTCTTAACCCGAGGTAATATTTCTGGGTTAGCGGAGTCTGTAACCTGAAGCGTATATAACCCGAGGTACCACTGTATAACAATTCAAATTACATAACCCTATTTAGAGATTTCTCCAAATCTCAGGACTTCCCACCTTCCCCTCCATGGATCCTATTGTCTACCTTATCAACTGCATATTATTTCATAGTCCATATTTTATATCTTTCCATATTATCCATAATATTCTCTATATTACAAGTGTTATTAAAATTCTGCTAAGTTTTGTCATTTCAGCATAGTCGAAGAGCTTGGTTTGCCATTCCTCTCTGGTAGGGACTTTGTCTTCTTTCCATCTCTGGGGTAGTAGCATCCGCATTGCTGTTGTCACATACATGAAAAGTCTTTTCTGTTCCTTTGGAATGTCGGTACGTACAATTCCTAATAAAAGGCTACTGAGTTTGTTTGTTTGTTTGTTTGTTTGTTTGTTTGTTTGTTTGCTTTTACAAAAGTTATTTTAAACATTTTTTTCAATTCATTATACCATAATCAGAAAGCCTATTAGCGTTATATAACTGCATCTCTTAGGACAGTGATGACGCCAGTTTCTTCCATTGATTCTTTCACTAAAACCGAGGGGTCAAACCACATGTGATGTGGGAATTCTGCAACATCCAACATTATGTTAATTTATTAACAGGGTGGGCCTATTTGGATTGGAAGCATGGCATGTAGAGGGGTCTAACTCTTTGCTTGCACACTCTGACTCCATTCCAAATTCCCAGAAAGCTATTACAGTGTTACCTCGGGTTAAGTACTTAATTCATTCCGGAGGTCCATTCTTAACCTGAAACTGTTCTTAACTTGAAGCACCACTTTAGCTAATGGAGCCTCCTACTGCTGCTGTGCCGCTGGAGCACGATTTCTGTTCTCATCCTGAAGCCAAGTTCTTAACCCGATGTACTATTTCTGGGTTAGCGGAGTCTGTAACCTGAAGCGTATGTAACCTGAAGCGTATGTAACCAGAGGTACCACTGTATTGGCCACAGAAGGAAAAAAATACTGGTGTAACTCCATTTTCATTTCCATAGATTATAGTAGTAAGGTAAAGGTAAAGGGCCCCTGGATGGTTAAGCCCAGTCAACGGTGACTATAGGGTGTGGTGCACATCTGATTCCAGGCCAAGGGAGCTGGCGTTTGCCCACAGACAGCTTTCCAGGTCATGTGGCCAGCATGACTAAACCGCTTCTGGAGCAACAGAACACTGTGATAGAAACCAGAGTGCACGGAAATGCCGTTTACCTTCCCACCACAGCAGCATCTATTTATCTACTTGCACTGGTGTGCTTTTGAACTGCTAGGTTGGCAGGAGCTGGGACAGAGCAATGGGAGCTCACCCCATTGCGGGGATCGAACCACCAACCTTCCAAGTGGCAAGTCCAAGAGGCTCAGTGGTTTAGAGCATAGCGCTTAAATTGTGAGTGCAGCATAAGGGGAAAATTGGAGCCCAGGTCTCTTCTTCCACACCCTGCTGCAGTTTGATCCTGATCCCAATAAAGCCCAACTTCTTGCAAAATAAACAGGTACCTGGAGTTCAAATGACATTTTTATACCATGTGCAATTTGCACCGAGAAACACACTTGTTTTTATTCATATGCACGTGTATATAGATTAGGGCAAACTAAGTAAATTATCCAAATCCAAATCTCTTTATTTCAGTGGGTCCAACCTGAGTTTAACGAACATCTGTTACCACCCATTATTTAAGATGTTTGTGCTCAGATTTCAGCAATAACTAAACAATCCTTCAACGATATTAAAGCAACAAATGTTTTGCCACCTTTGACAAACTTGCTTCAAGCCATCTCAATCCCTTGAGTGTTTTAAATGAGATAAACATAAACTGTGGTAAAGCTTCCAAGAACCACTTGTCTGAAAATTAGTCCATAATCTGAAGATAGAAAATGCCATCTTCCTTGTATAGAAACAATAATGAAATATGACGGAACTATTGTTTACTGTCTGACACTCCAAGCTGTCTGCTAGGGATGTATTGACATAATTGTACCAAGACTAAAATTATGTGGAGATTGCTTCCTGAATTGTTCTGTTAATAGGTGTAATTTTCTCAGCCAGTATGAAACAAAATATCTGTCTTAGCCTGTTGTTTTTGTTTTCCAAATGACAATATTAATTACTGTTAGTGTACTATAATTTTCACAATACAGGAGTGAAAGTACTGCTTTCAGGAACATTTTAGATGCCCCACAGTGATTGGCCTTTTGCCAAACTTTCAAGGTAATAGCTCAGTTGTTAGATTGTTAGAATAGTCTATCAGTCTAATAAAGGGGGGGGGTATGCTGTCTAGAAGATAGATAGATAGATAGATGATAGATAGATAGATAGATAGATAGATAGATAGATAGATAGATAGTAGGAGAGAACCTAGTTCCACCTACAGGGACTTAAATGTAGGATTATAAAGAAGTTTTGTGTCACCTAATGACATAAAGCATTAAATGGTAACACTTGGAGAAACTAAAATTCATTGAGAATTCTTGTGGTTAGTGTAAAGGCCATACCATTCCAATAAATTAGTCTAGGGATGGGAATTCTTAGTAGATGTTTCCTGGTACCTAGCTTGTTGGTTGGTTTTAATCTTGAATGCTTTTAGCTTCCCAGTTCCACTGACTCCATTTGCATCATCACTGTCTTTTCAGAGAGAGGTGATGACTTAAACAGGTGTTAGGATCAAAAGCTTGAAAAATGGACCAATTATATTTTCATTTTGTACGCGTATATGTAACTGGGGCGAGCCCATTTACTTTAATGGCAGCATTGTTTATGACTCCAGTTTTACCATACCCATTGAGTCAATCACCCATCTCCCACTACCCTTCTGAGAAAAGCCCCACCCCACCCTCCCACTATATATAAGGGTCTGGTGACTTCTGTGTGCATGCACACAAAAGCATATAACCCAGAACTTAGTTGGTCTCTAAGGTGCTACTGGACAATTTTTATTTATTTATTTCGACTGCATCAGACCAACACAGCTACCTACCTGAATCTAGAAGCATTGTTTATGTTAATCACGTATGTCCTCTTGTCACAGCTGTCACTCAACTCTTCCAGCTACTGTCCAGGATTGCTGCAGTTATGTTTGGTCAGTCGCTATCGCAGCCCAACATTTGAATCCCTGTTTGGCAAATAGGCTTTGTAACTGCAACTGAAAACAAACTCCCTAGAAAATAAATGCAAACATTCACAGAAGATTAGATTACAAGGATAAGCCTTCAGAAAGAGAAACATGAAGTAGGATTTCTAAAAGAAAGCAGCTACGATCATCGACTCATGGTTGGCATCTGCCTGTCTTGGGAAATAATGGAAGAATGCACCTTTGGCGATGAAGTCAAACCATTGGAGACTTACGGCACCTGCTGTGGCTGTAGAGACTGATACGGATGTATTAAAAAAAGGACTAGCTAGCTTTGGAGATGTCGTAAGGACAATGCTTTCCTGAAACATAGGTTTGTACAGTGTTCTATAAGTTTTGGAAGAAAGTACTGGACTGTATAACTATGACTGTGCAGGAAAAAAGTTAAATCTTTCAGCACAGAATATTATTTTGAACTGTATACCTATTGTATAGAAATTAACAACAGGACAATGAAAATGGATTCTATGTGCCCGAATGGTGGCCAAGAGACTGATACCGATGAACTGGAAGAATAACAATATGATACCCTTTAATGTAGCAGGGTAATAATATGTACATATATATTAGGATAATAACACTATATCAATTTATATCGGAATTATGGGATTATATTGCAGTGTGTGTGTGTGTGTGTGTGTGTGTGTCTGTGTGTGTGTGTGTGTTATACATACCTTTGTTCTTTCTCCCCTCACTTCCCTCCTTTTTTCTCTGTATCACTTTTTTAAAAATAAAAAAGGTTTCAAAGAAGAATATGCAACTTCAATAGAGAAAGACGCAAGTTTGTCAGAAACTTAGGAAGAAAGGAGGAAAGGCAGGTAGAGTGATTTATTCAGACTCAAGGACTAGAGACCACTAGATGTTGCTGGCATACAGCTCCCATCATTCCTGGCAAGTGGCCGCTATGGCTAACGGCTTATGGGACTTGGAGTCCACCAACATCTGGAAAGTCATGGCTTTCCCATCCTCCTTTGTGCTCTTATAGGAAGCTTAACTCCTGATAATACCCTGATAAAGAGGAAACATTAACAGTCATTTGGATCACTGTAACGGTGACCCTTTCAGAAGCCCTCTGCTAGTTTTCTCCCTTTAATAACCATATACTTTGAAGGAGAAAGCTAAAATGCAGCAAGAAGACAAAAGGACACTTTTTGTATAATACTTGGGGGGAAATAAGGGGGGGGGAGTGCATTGAAAAGTGCACAAGAGAAATCATTCCCTTAAGAGCATTACTCTTCGACCCAGAATTTCCTTGAACCTCAGGAAGAAAGTGATCTACGGAAGAATGTGTTTGAGATTTATGGGGAACCTAATGCCTTTTTCAAGAAGGAAAATGCAATCCATCTCCAACTGCTTTTCTGCAGCTTTAGAAGCAGAGAGTCTTTTACCCTCTGTACTCATCCAACATCTGACAAGGCCTTGAGGGAGCCTCTGCTTGGCTTCCATAATTCTGGTCCAAATGGCAGGTGGAAGAGCTGGGGAGGTGAGGAACCAACCAAGTGCTTGGAAGAGAATGGGGGGAGGGCGGGGACCATATGCAATGCATGATGGGGAATCTGCTGGGGGCTCACACCTACAGGGGAAAAAATCCCCCATCTTGCTTCTTTATGTGCCTCTCACTCTGGCCCAGATTATGGTGGGGAAAGAAATATTTATTTATTTGTTTATTCAGGAAATTTATAAGCCACTTTTTTATTTTAAAAAAAGGAAATCAAGTAGTATACAGGTTTTTTAAAAAAAACACATACACAAACCAATCCATCATTTAAAAGCAAGATAAAAATCAACAAAAGATTTGAAAACAAATGTATCTAAATCATGTGGCTAGAAAGGCAAGCTGAAACATAAAAAGTTTTCAGCAGACTGTCTAAAACACTGTAAGGGACTTTGGACAATGGGGAGAGTGGTTATATTTCTGTTTCGTGCTGTGGTTAGAAAGAAGCACCCTTCCCAAGAAAACAATTTGCCACCCCAAGATTGTGCAAAAACTAACAGAGAGCTTAAGGGGGCTGGTCTTTGACTGTCATCTGCTGCCACCTATTGGCAATAAACCAGATGAAAGCAACTCACTCCTGTTTATGCCTTGTTTATATGCCACTTATTCAGAAATAATGTAATGACCCAATGCCCACTGCAACGTTGCTTACAGTGTTGTGTGCAACATTTTATCACTCATTTATTTATCCATCTCTTAATTAGCACAACAATGTTTTTTCTAGCTGTGTTTGTTAATTAAAATATTAGCAAACCACCTTTCATTCTTTTAATGGTGAAAAATAAACCTTTCTGGGCACTGAGAATCAGGTTCTGAATTCATTTGACCATGCAAACATCTGGATAGTGACAAAAGAGGCAGAACCACGCCAAAAAGAAGGTTAAATGGAAATTCGTTTTTAAAATAACTGACAAATGGGAGGGGGGAATGCAAATATTCATTTACAAAATAATCAGTAAATGTCATAGAAATGATAAAACAGTAAATGATATGAAAATTATTGTATGAATGGAAGAATTACAATGAGTCTACCAAAAGCACTAAACATTACATGGAGCAGCCCAGACTTCCCATGGACAAATATTTTAATGCTAAAAATACCCCAATGGACCTCGAAGGTTAATTAGGAGTCGTCTGTTAAGTTTTGCATCATGTTCCCCATTGCAGTCATGAACTTAAGCTGAATGCAGACTGCTTGTATTTTTCCAGTGTTTATCGCTTTCTTCTCTTCTGCTATTTTTCTACTGCAATATATTATTCACAGGGTACTTTTTGTGACTGCTTTGCTTTCCCCCGATAACATTCCACTTACAGTAGCAGATGCGCATGTCTTCATTCTCTCTAGGGGCTCATATAAGCACTGCAAATAAGAAGCACGCTTGGCCTAAGTTGAAAAACTCTGCCTCTGGGGACTGTCTCTTAAAACGTACTTAGTTTCTCAGACAAAACGAATCCTACCAAATGCCTAGTTCGGAGACGCAGGGAAAAGTAATGTAGCAGGATAAAACTCCTTCGGGTGACATTTCCCTGGAGCCTTCTCTAGAAAAAGCGGCAATATTCCTGGGATGATGAGGCTGCTGCCTTGCTCTCCTGAATCATTGGTATAGTTTTACACCTAACACTAATATGGACTGAAAGATAGGAGACAAAGTTTAAGAGTGTGCTGTTTTAGAAGATTCCCCTGCCCTCCCATCCCCGAGTAAGGTACATTAAATGTGTGCACATATTTAACAGGGGTGTGCACCAGCCATGTTCAAACCTCAATCTGGCACTTTGGAAAACACCAATGAAGCCATGGTTCCGATGCCGGCGTGGAGGGCGATGGATGGAACACCGTGCTCTAGCCAGAACGGTCAGCTCTGAATTGGTTCTGTTCAGTGATTTCGCTCGGTGTTTCAGCTCAGTGATTCAGCTGAGCTCAGAGGGTGGCTGCATCTGGCTGTGCTCTGATGTCCATCCCATCCTTGTCACCAGTGTTAAGTTGTGGGTGAACATATCAGATGACACAGTGATTCTTCAAACAGCTCTTGTTTATTCACAGGCCAGAACAGAACTGAACTGAAGGGTTCAGCCAGCCTGCTTATATAGAGCTCCACTACAACGCAACTGTAACACTTTCTGTAACTATCCAATCACTGAACATCACTTTCAATCCCTTATTTGCATGTGGACCTGAGTGAAAACTATCTACAGTATCCCCCTGCTGGCCCAGGGTGAGAACTTCAGTACATAACATCTGGTACCCAACGGCAGTTTTGTGCCTGACCATCTGAGACAGAGTCCTCTGGGAAGGTGGCTATTATTTCCCCCCCCCCTCTATTTGCTATTGCTAATAAGGGCTGTAACATTTTGACAGAAGTGAGTGCAATTATGGAACATAATAGCCCCTCCAGAGTGGATTCAGCCTGCCAGGTTACAGGCAAATAGCTTCAAGTGTGGGGGGGGGGGTTTCCTGGACATTTATACATTATACAGTCGTACCTTGGAAGTCTAACGGAATCCATTCCAGAAGTCCGTTTGACTTCCAAAACATTCGAAAACCAAAGTGTGGCTCCTGCAGCCAATCAGAAGCCAGGGAAGCCCTGTCAGATGTTCGGCTTCCAAAAATAGTTCGCAAACTGGAACACTCACTTCCGGGTCTGCAGCGTTCGGGAGTCGAAATGTTCGAGAACTAAGTTGTTTGAAAACCGAGGTACGACTGTATATGTATGTCTTGACATTGTTTGACATGAAATTGAAGTAAAGCCAATCGAACAGGCACAGATCTAAATGACTGGTACACCCTTAGCATCTGGACTTGTTGAAGTTGAATAGACCCAGCAAGGAAGCCTTCCAAAAGATTGATGTCCTCTGGATTTTGTTGGACTCAGCACAGCCAATGGTCATGACCAATGAGAGCTGGTGTCCAACAACATATGGAAGACACCGGGCTGGATAAGCCTGCAGCAAGGTCCAGTTCTTTGGATCTTATCTTGCATGGCAACCATCATCAGAGATCAATTTATAGTCAATGCTGTCAAGGCAATGAGAACATGAACGAAGATTTCACCCTGCCACTGTGTTGCACAGAGCAACCCTCATCTTGCTTACGTCTCATGCAAACATTCATATTCATAACAAAACCCAGTGAAGATTGGCAATAAAGCCTGGCCTCTTCCTTAATCAAGCCAGATAGCATAAACTGTTGCTGCCTTTGTGGCACAAGTTCCCAAACTGTAGGTCCATGAGCTTTCTTCAGGTGGTTTTCAGTGTGTCTGTAAAAAGGCAGTTAACAATCATACAGCACCTAGCAGTGAACATTACAATTGCCACAAGATGCAGGAAAATGATTACGTGATCTTCAAAGACCCTCAGCAATTTCCAAGTGGTCTATGGGATCCATCGGTTTCATGGAGGACACAGCTGGCAGTGGCTGAGAAGTCCATTGATAGCTCTGCCTCTACGGTTGGGGATATAAATGCTTCTGAATGCCAGTTGCAGGAAACCACAGGAGAGCGCTCTTGCTTAAGGGCTTCCTACAGGCATCTGGTTGGCCACTGTGAGAATAGGATGCTGGACTAGATGGGCCACTGGCCTGATCCAATAGGCTCTTCTTATGTTCTTAAAAAGTGCTTCATGGACTTCCTTGGTAACTGACCAGAATGCTTAGTTCTTAACAAGCTATGGCCAACTGATTACAGGCATCACTACCATTTGCAGCATTTTGATAAATGTCAAATTATGTATCATTTCTCTACAGTCATCTAGAGACTGACTTGATTGCTGCAATTGATTTCTATTTATTTTTTGAGTTAAAAAGCATTTTGTGCATGATCAGGAAAGTCTCCAAAGGTGAGCCAGTGTACCAGATAAAAGATCAGTCAGCATCCCTGTAGACAGTATAACATTTCTCATCAAATGAGCATGTTTCTTTCTCTTGCAAAAATCACCGTATTTTAGACTAAGAACACATTTCCAAGAATTGTAAGTTTAATTTCTTTGTGATGTGTTCGGTGCTTTTAGAGTCAACTTCATAGAAGTATAGAGTAGGAGTGGACACCAAGGGTTATCAAGTTCAACCCGTTTCATCAAGTATTAGCCAGAGCAAGCGTTATTGGGGGTCATCATAAGCCATCTTCAGATCATGCATATCACTTTATTTGCCACATCACAATTGCACTAAGCTTGATTCAACGAACATGTATCTGACATTGCCAAACCCTTTCTTCAAAATCTTGTTATGCACAGACAGTCCTCAGGTTTTATCCATAAATAATTTTAGCAAAAAAACAACAACAGAGTTCCATTGCTTTAAAAAAAAAACCTCTGCTTGAAAGCTGCTGGAATCCATCTGAAAGCTCTACCAAAAAAAGCAGAGTCAACATACACACTGTGGCACAACAGACACCCTGGTGCTGAGATGTCAGGTTAGCGATGGGAGTGAGTGAAGCTTGGAGAAAATCTGACAGCAACCTTTCCCCCTTTTTTCAGCATTCCCTTTCAAGTCAACCCTGAGTATAAAAGCTTTCAGAGGCACTGCAAACCTAGCTATGTCATTGGGGACACTCATTATCTTTCAGTCACGACATTTTGACTGTAACACTGCATAGCTGATAAATATGTGCTACCAGGATGAACCAGTCTGTTCAGATTCCATGAAAGGATATTGATGGATCTCGAGCAAAAACAAGCGAGCTATAAAAAGACACTCTGATGCACTCAACAAGAAGGTTCTGAACAGTTTCAATGGAGGTAGAGAACTCACATCACAGTTGCACTCAGAGAGCTGCTTTTACTGATGGAGATATTTCATTCCATTTCATTTTTAATAAAAGGATTCACCTTTTCTGCAGCATCTGCTCCTACTATGGTAAATGTGATTAACTCTTTTGTCGCTTAGGAGATATCGCCTTTATAAAATGGCGGAAAGACATTGTAGGCATTTTGTAGGCCTTTTTATACCACCTTTGGCATCATATTCCTAGTGCTGTTTGCAAGTAATCATAAAACAAGTAAAAGGTGGATACAAACACAGCACCATGAGCTAAAAGTGGACAAAAGCAGCTCAAAACAGCCAGCAAGGTTAAAATAGCATCTAGAGTTTGGATTTGATACCCCGCCTTTCACTCCATTTTAAGGGTCTCAAAGCGGCTAACATTCTCCTTTCCCTTCCTCCCCCACAACAAACACCCTGTGAGGTGAATGGGGCTGAGAGACTTCAGAGAAGTGTGACTAGCCCAAGGTCACCCAGCAGCTGCATGTGGAGGAGCAGGGACACGAACCCGGTTCCCCAGTTTACGAGACTACCGCTCTTAACCACTACACCACACTGGCTCTCTAAAGGGTTTGGGGAAGCAGAAAGGCATCGGGCAAACCTCTCAGAGGAGAGCACTCCACAATGGGGTGTCACCCCCAAGAATAACCTCTCTCTGTCTCTGTCTCACTCTTGTAGCCATCTCAGATGCTGGGGGCAGATTTAAAAAGCCTTCCACTGAAGAGCTCAGTGGGCGGGTAGGACGACAAAGGTGGTCCTTCAAGTGCCTTGGTCAGTGCTTTTGATCTAAAAAAAAAAAATGTTTAGGGGTACTCTCATTTTCCTACTCATATTGAAATACTGCCCCTCAATGAGGCCAAACTTAGATTCACAAAATGTTTAGGGGTATGTGTACCCCTGTGTACCCCAGAAAAGAAGCACTGGCCTTGGTACTAAACTCATGTTCTAATGTATTGCTCCTTTTATCATGATACACATAAGATATTGAACCCTTTTTATGGAAACCCCCCAGATGATCAGATTCATTTTATGCTTTACATCTTTCAGATCAGAACGTGTCCACCTCTGGCAGGGTAGCTCTATATGGAGCTGCTGCGTGTAAAACTCATTTTTAGCAAAGTTATGATTTTATTCTCTATGCCTGGCAGTCTACAGTACAATATACTTACTAGGAATTTTATTGTCATGGTTCTCTTATTTTGCCTTCTTTCTTAATATTTTATCTATTTCTTTAATCATTCTTTTTTGAATACCAGTCATTGACCATAATAAAGAGATCAATTGATCGACTAAGGAGTTTTGATTTTTAAAATCTCTTTAGTCAATCTCTTTATTATGGTCAATGACCGGCACTCAAAAAATAAACTAACTAGATAAACTAACTAGATAGACCATTAGATAGAAAAGAGTTATATTTATATATAGTAATATATAAAACATTAAGAACTAACAATTCTAACAAATTAACAATTCTGTCAGAAGGTAAACCAGCCAAACCACAACAACAAAAATTAAAATTTCCAATTCAACCAAATGTCTACGTAAAAACAAACACAAAACATTCAAACAGATTAAGCAACCAGATTAGCCACAGTTCCCAGCCTGTTTTTCCTTTATGGTGACCTACTCTCTCCCCCTGTCTCGCACCCAAAGGGAACCTGCTTCTGAGCCAACAGCCTCTCACTCTGTGGTTTCTGAGTAGCTGAACACCCTGGGTAACTTACTTTCCTCCAATCTATTAGGCTCTCGCCCTGAGTGGCATGAATCATTGCCCACAAGCACCCACAGTGAGAAACGCCCACCTCAGCAACAAAGCAAAATAAGAAAAAAACACATGAGAGAAAGGGGATGTCAGTAAACCACATTGGGTGTTTCTCTGCCCTTCTCAGTTCTGAGGAAATTCATGGGTTGCAAGGTCAGTAGGAAGCTGCTGGGAAGAGACATGCAGATGGGTTTGTTAGCCTCTCCCCTCTCTCTTCTCCTTACCCGCTGGCACAAACTGTGTTCAATGTCCTCCAGGGTCTTGGGGGAAGCATCTGTGGCTTCACCCCTTGTCTTGCATGAAACACTGCCCAATTTCAATGAAAATGCCCTTGCCCAATTTCTTCTGATGACAGAATTGGGAGCGCACTCTTTGAACACCTGCACAGGTGCAAGTCCAACAGATCAGCTTTCCTCAACCTGGGAGTCCTACAAATGTGGATGGACTCCAACTTCCATCAGCCCCATCCCAGGGAAGATGGGCATCGCAGTTGAAAACATCTTAAAGGCACCAAGTTTGTCAAAGATGGTGACAAAGGAATGCCCACCATGAGAATTCTTATCCTCGATCTGATTTCACTGAAATGCTGGCAATCTTCTATAACAAGTGTCATTATTTCAAGGCCTGTCGCAGCCTGTTACACTCTGGAAATCAATAGCACACAACAATTTGTAGTTACGCTGAATTCCATGTTGTTTTCCTAAACTGTTCAAGGAATCTAAATTGTATTAAAAAATTGAACTTTTCATCCATGTCTAATATTACTTGCGGGCTCACCTTACCCATACATGACAACTCAACTGCTTTGATCTGTCAGACTGGCAGATGCCACCTAGTACTCATTCCACACTTGCAAGAAGCCAATCTTTTAGTGTGGCAGCTCCTCAACGTTGTAGCTCCCTGCCTAGTGACATCAGACAGCCTCACTTTTTGACACCTGCTCAAAACATTATTCTTTAGGCAGGCCTATCCAGTCATGGAGAAGTTGAGATAAAAACACATGTCTTTTAAGCCCATTTTTCATTTTAATTATCTTTTTAAATACCTGTTTTTGAGTCTTTTGTTGATAATGCTAGTGTTTTATTTTTCTTTTCCATAGACCACTTAGAGGTTTGACTCTTTTTTTTTTTTACAATCAACCAGTACACTGTACAATGTTTTTAAAAATCAATAAATCTCATAGCATAGGAGTAAACCCCTGCTGATTACCTTTGCTGTGGTTGAATGATTAAACTCATCCTAGCAAGAAACTCTGCTTCAAAAGGCAGGTTGACCTCTAAGCATTTTGTTAAAATCTGATGTTACTAATGTACAATGCAACCTTATGCATACAGTGGTACTTCTGGTTACATACTTAATTCATTCCGGAGGTCCGTTCTTAACCTGAAACTGTTCTTAACTTGAGGTACCACTTTAGCTAATGGGGCCTCCCATGGCTGCCATGCCGCTGCTGCACGATTTCTGTTCTCATCCTGAAGCAAAGTTCTTAACCCGTGGTACTATTTCTGGGTTAGCGGAGTCTGTAACCCGAAGCGTATGTAACCTGAAGTGTATGTAACCCGAGGTACCACTGTATCTACTTTAAAGTAAATCCCTTTGAGCAGAGAGGGGATGATACCCATCATGCAGACGTACACAAGTCTTTATCGTGTATTCAGAATAATCCTTTGTACAGAAATTAAACTATACTTATTGGCCACAGTAGGAAATAGTTGCTCCCATTTTCCCCCTATTCAGTTTTGAATGTCTGTCTCCAATTTTCTTTCAAACAGATGAAGAAAGACACAGTGACACAAATGAGTGGCTTGCTGATATTAAGCTCCTTCTGTGATGAAGAATCTAATGATGTGATGAAGATTCATTAATGTTGTCATTCGCTTGAGAAATATGGCTAATTGAGACAATCTTCCACTCTGCCTTTAATCCACAGTAATTAGGTATGTAAACAGGATGAAAAGCAGTGCAACATAGGACTAGAAGTCTGCAACCCCAAAAATAGGCTAGTTAGCCCAAACCAGTCCAATTAGAGTTGCCATGCCGTGGTTCCAGAATTAAGGTAGCAGGAGGTGTTGGGCAGAGGGAAGACACAGTGGGCTGCCTTACCAGATGGTGAAATGAAGAAATACACATTAATATCTAAGGATGGGAGGCATTTTGGTGCAAGCTACAAAACTGCCCTAAATGCCAGGTCACAATGCTATGTTGATTTTGGAAAACTTAAGTTTCATAATATCACTACTACCAGGGTACTAATTTGGCTCGCAAGTCCATTTTCTCCAAGCCATGTTGGGTATGGACAGGTAAAGTTATGACTACCAGCCAAAAGAGGGGTTATTGTTTTGTTTGTTGTTGTGTGCTTTTATACTGCAGCCCCCCTGTGATCCTCAGATGAAGGGTGGTATATAAATTTAATAAATAATAATGATAACAATCAGCGGCGTAGCGTGGGTTGTCAGCACCCGGGGCAAGGCAAGTAATTTGCGCCCCCTAACCCGGGGCAAGGCAAGTAATTTGCGCCCCCTAACCCCTAACCTGCCGCCGCTGCCAGCTTCTTCTTGCTGCTGCCTGGTCTGGTCTGGTGTGGTTCGCTCCCGTGCTCAGCGCTGCGCTGGGCGGCCGCTGCACTGTCCCTCCCCCAGATAGTCCCTCGCTCTCTCTCCGCACTGCACGCCTGGCACCCACCCCCTCCACAGTGGGCGGCGACCCAGCGGCTCGGATCGGATTCGCACAGCCAGCACTGCAGTGAGAGAAAGTGAGTGAACCAGGTAGGGGCAGAGAGCTGCGAGTGCAAGCGCGCCCCCCCACAGATGTTGCACCCGGTGCGGCCGCCCCCCCCTGCACCCCCCACGCTACGCCACTGATAACAATAATTTGCAAGCACTACCAATCAGCTGAACCTTGGTGCCTGCAAAACCCCATGCCTTGCCTGCAGTTTGATTGCAACACGTACAAATGAAGAAAACAGGGGTTACAGGCACCACCAATGAGCTGCCTCCATTGGTCTGATTTCAGATTTGTCTGAAGCCATCATTGCTTTAAAAGAAGAAGCAGCCTTTGGTCTCCCTATATCTATGATGCATCCTGATAGAAGCGACAGAGGGGTATGTTGTTGTTGTTTTCTAAAGGAAATTGTGGTGAGCAAAAGGCATAAGACCAAAACAAAACAAAAGCCCCAGCAAACACCACCTCAATAAACTGAGATTTGTTTCTGCAGCCATGATTTCAGCTAGAGAAGGGATGCATGGAACTCTTGGAAATATTGCATAAAGACATGTGAGAGTCTATGGCATTATAAATCTGATAGAACAGCTATATTATAGCCACAACTATTTGTTCTACTGAATAAAAAATGTTCTCTATATGATCTGCAGTGCAATTGTGTGTGCACTTACACGAAAGTAAGTCCCGCTGAATACAACAGAAGTTGCTTCTGAGTAAACATGCATTTGATTGGGGACGTCCTTGATCCTGTAAAATCTACACTGTAGATAATCATTACCATGCTCCCACGATAATTTCCCCAGCCACTCTGGGCGGCTTCCAATCAAGTGTTAAAAACAATACCCAAAGAAGCCCAACAGCTTTGGCTCCCCTAAAAAAAGTTCAACATTTTTGCCCTGCACCCCCCAGAAATGGGGCTTTCCTCCTCCCTAAGAAAATCTCAACAACTTTGACCTGAACCCCCCAAAAGGTGGTAGCTCACTGCCAGTTTTTAACACTGTGAGAAGATTGCAGTCTCTTGAGAGTTGGCCACCCCTTCTTATAGATCATATTGGGCATTGCCCTACACATTTTGATCTGCTTGCCTCCTTACTTACATCCAGTCCCGCGACTGGCATGCTAAGATGAAGCTTTTTACACAGTTGTGTGATTCTTCTTTGGCTTCATTCATCAAATCAAAGAATATTCACATTGGCCAGGCTCCAGCTATTACTGACAGCTACTGTAGAGGGCAGGGGGAAGAAAGCTTCTATTCAGCCACAAGTTGGATAATATCTATTTTAGTCCATTCGTGGGAGTTGAGAAGTTGAGTCATTTTATTGTCCTATCATGGAGGACATTCATAATAGATATCTGACTCACTTTTTACCAGGAAAAGCCAACTGATCAGTATCTAAGAATCTTCTTTTCTTCTTATTTTTGGCTAAGAGCTCGGTTACTGCAAAGTGGCAACTTTTACATAAGCATTTAATGCTTGTGAAGAAACATACCCTTCTATTACCAATAACTCATATTAATTTCCCATTAGAAAATGGAATTGGTTTGTCGGCGCTGCTTAAACTATTTTACCACCCAATCCTTTAAATGTCTAGTGAAACGTAATTCCCATTGAGCTCAGTGGGGCATCCTAACAGGTACCTGACTCCACAAGATTGCAGCCTTCATGGATATTACCTGCGTAATGAAATGTTTAATGATTTCATTCAGTCTGTAACTGAAGTCATTTTATTAAATTTATGTAAATTGTTTTATAGAGCCACTATAATAATTTCATGTTCTTACAACCTTTAACCACACAAGAAAAAAATACAGTATACTATGGGAAGGGAGAAAGCATGTGCAGCTACTCCCCAGCACACCAACATTGGCACTGCACATGCAGAGACAAAACATCTGGATGCCACCTAAAGATTCCTGCATCAAAGTACTAAAAGCAAAGTGCCCAAATTCATCATAGTTGAACAATACCTTTATCAGGACCATCTAAAACAGGCATAGGCAAACTCGGCCCTCCAGATGTTTTCGGACTACAACTCCCATGATCCCTAGCTAACAGGACCAGGGGTCAGAGATGATGGGAATTGTAGTCCCAAAACATCTGGAGGGCCGAGTTTGCCTGTGCCTGATCTAAAAAGTAGGCTTTGAGTTCTCCAGTACTCATTGCATGGGGTGTTATGTAAATCAGGAGTTCAATGACGCAATGTTGTAATCACAAAACATATCTTTTCCCACAGTCTTCAGAAGGACTGTAGAGGGAGATTACACACTTAGGTCACAAAGGTCATCATATCTACTCAGAAGATGCATTGAATTTAATGCGGCCTCAACTGAAACAGGCTCTACTAAGAGTTCTGCATGCCATACCCTCCAACATTTCTCCAATGAAAACAGGGACGTCCTAAGGGAAACTGGGACATTCCAGAATCAAATCAGAAACTAGGATGCCTTCTGTAAATCCAGGACTGTCCCTGGGAAATAGGGACACTTGGAGGGTTTGGCCTGTTGCTGGGACAAAGAAACACACCATGGCCGAATCCCCATTTTTGACAATGTTAATCTCAGTACAGTGGTGCCCCGCAAGACGAATGCCTCGCAAGACGGAAAACTCGCTAGATGAAAGAGTTTTCCGTTTTGGAGGTGCTTCACAAAACGAATTTCCTATGGGCTTGCTTCGCAAGACGACAATGTCTTGCGAGATCCTGCTGGTTTTTTCCCCTCCCCCCCCTTTTTCTAAGCCGCTAAGCCGCTTATCAGCTGATCCGATCAGCAGATAAGCCGCTAAAAGCCGCTAAAAGCCACTAAAAGCCGCTAATAGCGCTAATCCGCTAATCCGTCAATGGGCTTGCTTCGCAAGACGAAAAAACCGCTAGACGAAGAGAATCACAGAACGGATTCTTTTCGTCTTGCGAGGCACCACTGTAGTTCCCTGGCTCTGCCCCCAGCCTTCAGTGAAACACACAGGTTCCTTGTTAGGCAGATCGGGAAAATGAAAATAGAAAATCAGCCAAGTGATTGCCCCCTATGTCAGCCAAGCTGTGCATCCATCACAGGCCCACGTGGGGTGCCCGAAATGATGACTCAGCAGGTGGGCAGGGAGGGGTTATGCATTCTGCTCTCCATGCCTTGGGTTACATTTTTTTTATTTTATTGTTTTGGTCCAATATGTCCCTAGTAAAACCTAGTAAATCACAAGGTTGATCCCAAACTCACAAGCCTAAAGTCTGTCCTGCACTTATTTAGTGAGTATTTTTAAATGTACATTAAAAGACATCAGCAAACCCATCAGGATTTTTCAGTTGGTGTGGACCAGGTGATAAATCCTGCATTAGGGCTGCAAACCTATACGCATTTACCTGGGAGTAAGTCCCATCGTACTCCATGGGACTAAATACAAGGAAACATGTTTTAGAGATTGCACTGTAAATGATAACATATATAGTAGAGAAAGAAGCAGGCACTTTACTGCAGTTGCCCCATTTTGCCAGCAGGAGCGCCCACACCTGCAAACTGCTGCAATCACCAAAGTTCCCCCAACCTTCCTTCCACCTCATCCGA
Source organism: Podarcis liolepis (assembly GCF_965112155.1). Taxonomy (NCBI): domain Eukaryota; kingdom Metazoa; phylum Chordata; class Lepidosauria; order Squamata; family Lacertidae; genus Podarcis; species Podarcis liolepis. Next base: position 69,367,763 of record NC_139556.1, read on the forward strand.
GTGCCTCTGCCGTGGCCCCTTCATGTGCCACTTCTAATCTATGCCATAAATTATTGGAAAAGCTCCAAGAATAGTTAGACAGAGCTGTTCCACCTGGCCTTTGGTTTGGACTTTATGTCTTCCCTTATATCTTCCCTCCCCTTACAGTTTTGATCTATGGGCTACTTTTAAAACGAGGCTGCATTTTAAATTGCATTTTAACCTGTATTTTAAATTGGGTTGTTTTTTTCTTCTTCTTCCCCTATTATGTTTCTATTGTAATTTTACTGGTGTTAGCTGCCCTGAGCCCGGCTCTGGCCGGGGAGGGCGGGGTATAAATAAAATTATTATTATTAATTATTATTATTATTATTATTATTATTATTATTATATCCCGTATGAGGAACATTTTTAAGCTTCAGGACCACGTTCTCATTCCAAGGGCCACATTGCAGGGGTGGGTGTGTCCAGAGGCAAAAACAGGTGGAGGAATGAATGTCAATTTTACCTTTGTATAGCTAGTTTCTGCACACACACAGCCATCTCTAGCCTCCATCCAGACTATCAAAAGTTAGGATCAGAGTTCAAAGACAAATTCCAGGGAGGCAAAAACACTCGAGGAGGAATAAATAAAAATAAAATAAAAAATTGTCCAGTAGGTAAAGGTACCCCTGACCGTTAGGTCCAGTCGTGGCTGACTCTGGGGTTGCGGCGCTCATCTCGCTTCATGGGCCGAGGGAGCCGGCATACAGCTTCCGGGTCATGTGGCCAGCATGACTGAGCCACTTCTGGCGAACCAGAGCAGCGCACGGAAATGCCATTTACCTTCCTGCCAGAGCAGTACCTATTCATCTACTTGCACTTGACATGCTTTTGAACTGCTAGGTTGGCAGGAGCAGGGACCGAGCAACGGGCACTCACCCCGTGGCGGGGATTCAAACCGCCAACCTTCCAATCAGCAAGTCCTAGGCTCTGTGGTTTAGACCACAGTGCTTATACCCAGAACAAACTTAGTTGGTCTCTAAGGCGCTACTGGACAATTTTTTATTTCTTTATTTATTTCAACTGCATCAGACCAACACGGCTACCTACCTGACTCAAGGAGGATGTGAGGCAGGGACAGTAGGAGGTGTGGCTGAGGAGAGGGGGCAGCCTGGCAGAGGACCAGAGAGAGAGGTGTGAAGGGCTGCATTTGGATAGCTCAGTTGGTTAGAGTGTGGTGCTGATAATGCCAAGGTTGCAGGTTGTATGGGACAGCTGCATATCCCTGCATTTCAGGGGCTTAGACTAGATGATCCTCAGGGACCCTTCTAGCTCTAGAATTCTATGATTCTATGTGTAGAATCAATAAAGTGCTTTATTTGATAGTATTAGGGATGTCATTTCCATTCCTACCACTACGCAATACATCTTGCTTTCCACTATTTAATGTACTGTACCCAATTCTTTATCTATGTTACAAATTTTAGGTAATTAATGATGTCATTATTTTCATACCAGTCAATTTAAAGGAAATGTCAAAACAATGCACAGGAAAACTGTCGTTAATTATGCATTGCAGTCATTCCCAAACTTCCCCCACCCACCATGGACCGCTTTGTACATTATTGAGGATCTTGGGAGACCGCTTAAAGATTTTTCTTCCTTTTATAGCTATTTTAATGTGCTGTCCTAGTTACATTGTATTTTTACTGCTACTTTTATTCCTTATATATAGTATTCCGATTTGAATTCCATAGAATTCAAAACGTAATGCAATAAAATTGAATACAATATAACAAAGGAAGTAATAAAAATAAATTCAATATCAATATGAATATTTAATGTGATAGATGGGCCATCTTCAGTCACAAATCCAGAGACTTGCTGAAGCCCAAGATAGGGAAAGGGGTAGTACATTAAATGAATTAAAATCTCCGGAACCTGATGAGATGGACCCAAGGGTACTAAAGGAGCTGTAATCTCAGAGCCTTTGCCTATAATCTTTGAGAATTATTGGAGAACAGGTGAGGTCCCTGTGGACTGGAGACCACAAGTTTAACCTGAGACAACAATGTCATGCAGCAGCAAAAAAAGCTAATGCTATTCTAGGCTGCATCAACAATCGTATAGTATCCAAATACAGTGGTGCCCCGCAAGACGAATGCCTCGCAAGACGGAAAACTCACTAGACGATAGTTTGCCGTTTTAGAGGTGCTTCGCAAAACGAATCTCCTATGGGCTTGCTTCGCAGACGAAAATGTCTTGCGAGTTCCTGCCGGTTTTTTTTCCTCCCCCCCCCCCTTTTTCTAAGCCGCTAAGCCGCTTATCAGCTGATCCGATAAACTGATAAGCCGCTAAAAGCCGCTAATAGCGCTAATAGCGCTAATCCGTCAATGGGCTTGCTTCGCAAGACGAAAAAACCGCTAGACGAAGAGAATCACAGAACGGATTCTTTTCGTCTTGCGAGGCACCACTGTATAGTAATAATAGCAGTAGTCTCATTCTATTAATAATAGAAGTAGCAATAGTAATAGTAAGTCTCACTCTATTCTGTCTTAATCAGACCACACCTGGAGTACTGTGTCCAGTTCTGGGCACCTCAATTTAAGAAGGATGTTGACAAGCTGGAACGTGTGCAAAGGAGGGGGACCAAGATGATCAAGGGTCTGGAAAACCAAGCCTTATGAGGAGCACTTGAAGGAGCTGGGCATGTTTAGCCTGGAAAAGAGGAGACTGAGAGGAGATAGGATAAAGGTAAAAGGTAAAGGGACCCTTGACCATTAGGTCCAGTTGCAGACAACTCTGGGGTTGCAGCGCTCATCTCGCTTCATTGGCCAAGGGAGCCGGCATACAGCTTCCGGGTCATGTGGCCAGCATGACTAAGCCACTTCTGGCAAACAAGAGCAGCGCATGGAAACGCCATTTACCTTCCTGCTGGAGCGGTACCTATTTATCTACTTGCACTTGACGTGTTTTCGAACTGCTAGGTGGGCAGGAGATGGGACCGAGCAACGGGAGCTCACCCCGTCACGGGGATTCGAACTGCCGACCTTCCAATCGGCAAGCCCTAGGCTCTGTGGTTTAGACCACAGCGCCACCCAGCCATCTTCAAATACCTTAAGAGCTGTCACGAGGAGAAGGCAGCAAGCTTGTTTTCTCCTGCTCTGGAGAAGAGGACCCAAACCCATGGATTCAAGTTACAAGAAAGGAGATTCTGACTAAGTATTAGGAATAACTTTCTGACAGTAAGAGTTGTTCGACAGTGGAACAGGCTCCTTCGGGAGGTGGTGGGCTTCCCTTCTTTAGAGGTTTTTACGCAGAGGTAGGATGGCCATCTGTCAGGGATGCTTTAGTTGAGATTCGCTCATTGCAGGGACTTGGACTAGATGACCCTCAGGGTCCCTTCCAATTCTATGATTCTACCACCGGAATGAAGCTTGTGAACCACTGGTAGTCCAAGGACCACAGTATGTAATCCTCTGATTTACTGACTGTGGGCTATTTAAACAATAAAAACAAAGGGCATGATGAGCAAACACTGATCATATTTGCTAGACTGACCTTGATTGTATTCTCTGGCTTTACAGTATTCCCATTCTGGATCCAGGACAAAAAAGCAAGCAGCAGCAATTTCCACTTCCGACAGATTTCTGTGGCCGTTGTATAGTTTCTCATTTGGCAGGCCACCTCAACAAAGGCTGAGTGTTGATAGTAGCACAAAGTTTCTGGCAGATGTAATGTTTTTGATTAGGGATTCTAAGAACTTTATGTTTTATGAAACAAAATAAAAAAATTCCATCCAGTAGCACCTTAGAGACCAACTAAGTTTGTTATTGGTATGAGCTTTTGTGTGCATGCACACTTTTTCAGATACATGAAGTAGTGTACATACACACAAAAGCTCATACTGATAACAAACTTAGTTGGTCTCTAAGGTGCTACTGGACGGATTTTTTTTATTTTGTTTCGACTACAGCAGACCAACATGGCTACCTACCTGTAACTAGATTTATATTGGTTTCCCATTTGCTCTGATTCAGTTTTTTATAGTGCAGGTTTTTGCAGGGAAAGATCCAAAACAAAAGAAAAATGAAATAATTCTTTTAGAACTTGGATATGGAGCTTTAAAATGCAGTCCGTGCCTGGAAAGTGTGGAGGAAAGGTGAGTGTGGATAAACAAATAATCCCAATCCATCTCACGTTTCCTTGCAGCAACCAATTTTTTGAGGTGGGGAGTTACTCAAGAGTTAATGACAGGAAATTGTCACATTTAGTTTGGCCTTGAAACTCACTTCAGTGTCAAAAGCAGTTTGCCAGCTTCATGAGGCACTGCTATTTATATATATATAAAAATAAGCCAATGTACCATTAGGTCCACAGCACTGGATTAATGGTTGTTTGTTAGCTAGCTCTGATAATTCATATGGTTCCTATTATTTCATTTATTTAGAGCATTTGCACCCCAACCTTCAGCCACAAAAGCTCCCAGATTGGTTTACATAGGATTATAAATCAATATGATTATAACTTTATTTTAAAATGTGAAGTTGCTGTGTTTTTTTTGGGGGGGGGGGACAACCAATTTTCTGTGGATTAACATCCTTTGAAAAATATCTCATGGATTCGAATAGACAGACTGTCTGCTTCTGCAGCAATTTGTTCCATGACTTTAGAGGCATATAGCCCATCTTTCTTTTCTACAGATTAATAACTGCTTCCCATTTTAGAGCAAAAAAAGGAAGTATCCCACAGTGATTGAAACAGCCAAACTTCTGCATATTTCCACTTAAAAGAATCAATAGCCACATTCTTTTTACCTATATGTTTTCGGGAATTTATCATCAGTCTCCATTTGCGGCAACTAGCTGTGTGACACACACGTCCAACAAAAAGTCTCTTTTCATTATAATTAGTTAAAGCAAGGCTTCTGCTAAAAGACTTCAGACTTCTCCAGCTAAATAATCAGTCTGCTGTGTTCTGAATTCAATGAAGCCATAATATGTTTAATATGAAAGGCACTCCTTGCATTAAAGTTCTTACTTTTTTGTGAAAAGAACCATGAACACAAAACGATGCATTTATAGGGAGCCCATTATGCAGATGACTTCCTTTATTCTGGAATAAATCCACTACCAATGCCTGTGGAATTATAAATTTGTGCAAGTGCCCAAAGAGGAGAAAAGCAATGAGACTGCAGAGTTAGCACAGGAATGAGCAAGGACTGGTGGCAGTTTAATCAATGGGAATCAATTCCAAACTGACAGATTCAAAGAGACTATAAATATGAGGTTGAACGTATTAAATGGAAAGGCATCTTCCTGGGAAACAGCTGTGGAATTTTATTGCTTCAACATACTTTAATAGTAAAGTATTGACCAAAAAGGAGGAGGTAAAAGCTGCAGAATATCTAAGAGAGAACCATCAGAAAAAAGATTGTGAATGTCTGGGATAACTCCGCTGGTAGATGTTATGTACTAACCTTGGATCCTAGAACAATAGGCAAGTAGGATCCTAGAATGCAACTGATTGGCTTGCTGGAGAAGACCAATCAGGCTCCAGGAAGAAGTTAATCAGCCTATTAGGCTGGTAGGATCGTAGAATGCCACAACTGATTGGCCTGCAGGAAAAGACCAATCAGGCTCCAGGAGGGAAGCAGAATCAGCCAATCAGATGGGACTCATTGTGTAAATAATGTATATAAAAGCCTGAGGTTTGGGGGGCAATTCAGTCTCTGTTTTGAAAGCTGCAATAAAGAGCATGAAATCACTATGGGACTCTGAGTATATTCAGTAGAGCATAAGGTTCTTAATCTTAGGGTCATGGGTTTGAGCCCCAGATTGGGCAAAAGATTCTTGCATTGCAGGGGGTTGGAATAGATGATTCTTGTGGTTCCTTACAACTCTATAATTCTATGATTCTATTAATGCTGGCCAAGACATGCCAACTACATCCTTCATTGAAAAATTATTCAGGCTCAGTTAGTGGTGGTTAGTGGTTTGTCCATGGGAGCTAATTGTTAGGATATGTACCCAGCTCAAGAAGAATGACAAGAAAAACTGATGGACTATGCAGAAATGGTGAAATTAACAGGAAAAAATAGAGACAAAGACAACAGAGACTTTAAAATAGACTGGGAACCATTTATGTTGTACTTACAGAATACTGCAAAGAAGTGGGTTTGATTAAACTCTTACAACTAATAAAACAAGAAACTCGAAAACAATTACAGTATAAAAATGACAAGATCAGAATAATATTCAGATTTACGAAAGCTTTATTGAGAGTTAATAAAACAGGCAGAAGAAATTAGTATGTAATGAACCAGAAGAGGGAGTTGAGGGAAGCTGGGGGGAGGGGGAGGGGGAATTTGGGAATTGTATTTTGCTTTTTTATGGAGACAAAGTTATTGTGATGAACAAAATTTAATTAAAATTATTTTTATTTATTTTTTAGAAAAAGGAGATGTACCCATATCATTCCTGAAGGGAAAATGACATCTTCCAGCCCCTCCAAGAGTAGATCTTAAAGTTTTTATGTGAAAGAAACTGCAGTTTTTGTAAAGAGAGAGAGAGAGGGAGGGAGAGAGAAAGAGAACTGAGAGCTAACAGTGAGCTACTCTGAAAGCTCCTTCACATACATGCATCTCTCTGTGTAGACTTGATGTGAGGGCTCATCCACACTGGGTCTCCTCTCCCCCCCCCCCCCGTACCACCACTTTCCCTAAAAAAAACCCTGCTCTTTAACTCTAAATCCAAACAAACAGCAATTGGGGGTTTTTGTGTGTTATGTTCTGAGTTGAATAGGATGCAAAATGCAGCAGTCTGATTGGTCCTAGAACAATAGGATCCAAAATGCAGCAGTCTGATTGGTCCTAGAACAATGCAGCAGTATGATTGGCCTCCAGGAGCCATCCAATCCAGCTCCAGGTGGAAGTGAATCCGCAACCTGATTGGCCTACAGGAGAATCCCAGAATTAGCCAATCATATGCAGCCCATTGTGTAAATAATGTATATAAAGTAGATATTTTGGAGGAACTTTCATTCCTCCTCACTACTATGAGCTGAAGAAAGAGCATGAAATCCAGTCCGAGTATATTTCACTGTGGATTGCAGTTTACTCCAAATTAGCAGTACATAGCGGGTTTTCATGGGGAAAGCGCTGTAACAAAAATTAAAGCGCTCGGACCCACAGGTTTAAAGAGTACCTAGAAATGTGGCACAAAAGGAAGTCTGAATATGCCCTGAAATAACAGGCCTGCGGCTTCCTATGAGTATTTGTGCTACTTGCTTCCACCGGTGCTATGCTCTACTTGTGTATTTTTTAATAAAGCAAATATTGCAAAGACACCAAAAGTCTTCATTGTTCAGGAAGTCAGACCCAGATAGCTCTGCTTCTGAAACGTTGCCCTGCTCAGGAGACCGGGCCTGCCGATATAAGCAAATATTAGCTAGCAATTTTGCGATTTCGTCGACTGGTTTTGTTAAAAGGTTTTCAGCGACTGTATACTTTTCCCTGCATGCAATGACAGCACTTGTGCAAAACACTGAAACGCAGCCTGGCCACCTGATTCACCTCCCCACACACTGGCATTTGGGGAATTATTTGCTAGCTGGCTGGTTGCATTTCCCACACTGAGAAAGCAGTACTATTTTTAAAAGAGGAAGAAAGAATTAAAAGAAAAGATGTGACCAGTTCTTTCATGGGGGTATGACATTTCAGATAGATTAGGCAGAGTGAGGCAGACATCACGTGCGACAATCGCTGCAGGGTGGATGGGAAAGATGTTGAAGGGCAGAACTACAATATGTGGCGTGCCCTACATCTCCTGCTGCCGTCAGGTGCAGGGGAGAACATTGTCCCATCTGCACTGTTGAAGCCTTTGGAAAGGTTCTTGCCATTCCGAAAAGCAGACAACAATGGCATGAAATTAAATATCTTCTTGGATCCCCAGTTACTTTGGCTGCTTTCTCACAGCTAGCGCAGGATCAGAGTTTGCCGGGGCTAATTTTGCAATACATAAATGATGTAATAATAATAAAAATTTATTTATACCTCGCCCATCTGGCTGAATTTCCCCAGCCACTCTGGGTGGCTTCCAACACAAGATTAAAAATACATTAAAACATCAGTCATTAAAAACTTCCCTAAACAGGGCTGCCTTCAGATGTCTTCTAAACATCAGATAGTTGTTTATTTCTTTGACATCTGACGGGAAGGCGTTCCAAAGGGCAGACGCCACTATCAAGAAGCCCTCCTGCCTGGTTCCCTGGAACTTCGCTTCTCGCAATGAGGGAACTGCCAGAAGGCCCTCAGCGCTGGACCTCAGTTGAATGATGGGGGTGGAGATGCTGGGGGTGGAGATGCTCCTTCAGGTATACAGGACTGAGACCGTTTAGGGCTTTAAAGGTCAGCACCAACACTTTGAATTGTACTCGGAAATGTACTGGGAGCCAATGTAGGTCTTTCAAGAGCAGTGTTATGTGGCCTCGGCGGCCGCTCCCAGTCACCAGTCTAGCTGCTGCATTCTGGATTAGTTGTAGTTTCCGGGTCACCTTAAAAGGTAGCCCCACGTAGAGCGCATTGCAGTAATCCAAGCAGTAGATAACTAGAGCATGCACCACTCTGGCGAGACAGTCTGCGGGTAGGTAGGGTCTCCGCCTGCGTACCAGATGGAGCTGGTAGACAGCAGCCCTGGACACAGAATTGACCTGTGCCTCCATGGACAGCTGCGAGTCCAAAATGACTCCCAGACTGTGCACCTGGTCCTTTAGTGGTACAATTACCCCATTCAGAACCATGGAATCCCTCACCCCCTCCCTCCCTCCCTCCGCCTGTCCCAGAAAAACAGTACTTCTGTCTTGTCAGGATTCAACCTCAATCCGTTAGCCACCATCCATCCTCCAACCGCCTCCAGCAAACAACAGCACAATTGAATTGAAGAAGGAGAAGCTGTTCAGCAAAGGCAAACCTTTACTGGTACCAGGTTGGGCATTGGCTAAGGACCACGGGGGCTCAGAAGGGCCCCTCATGGGCCACACCTAGCTGTGCAGCCACTCTCTCCACCCCGGGCTCTCACATGGCCATTTTAGTGGAAGACGAGTGGCACTGCTGCACGAAAAACCCATAAAGCAAAGCCCCAGACTACACATCTTTCCTACTTCACAATTACATAGATGCAAAACATGCACCCAAAATGGCATTTTTCATGTTTACTCAACCCTGAAAATAGCTATGAGTCTCCCACCCACATTCTAAAACTTTCGAGAAATTGGCTCCAAAACTGGCTTGGAATATTTCGAAGCAATTAAATATCTAGTGAAACATGTTTTTTTAAATATATGTATATAATGGAATGTTAGACAAAAGCTGTTAACAGAACAGACATGCCTCGTGGAATTAAAATTAATATATGCTCATTCCAATAGACTCAAGTTTGCTGTCTGCAGATTAGGCTTTTCATAAGGATGTTTTAACAGGGAGGATAATTGCATCCGTTTATAACGGAGGTGTGGGATGAAAGAAAGAAAAAATGTTAGACAGAAGAAGGAGTGTAGATTGATATGTACTGAAGTTCTCACTGTCAACCCACAACTTAACATAGATCATGCAGAGTGTCATAGAAAAATACAAGCCCACAATGTTATGACTTTCCAAAGCTGAAATTCATCAGCTTTGCTGTAATAATAAACCGTTATAACGCTTTTTTAGTGTGCACAAAGCACTTGGCACAGATTATACAGTAATTCTTTGCAAGGCCAACCATGGTTATTATAGCCCAGGGGTCAGCAAACGGGGCTGGTCCCCTGTCCCTCAGACCTTGTGGGGGGGCAGACTATATTTTGGAAATAAAAAAAATGAAAGAATTCCTATGCCCCACAAATAACCCAGAGATACATTTTAAATAAAAGGACACATTCTACTCATGTAAAAACATGCTGACTCCTGGACCGTCCGCAGGCCGGATTTAGAAGGCAATTGGGCCGGATCCTGCCTACCCATGTTATAGCCTGTGTTATAGAAGGGAGGAAGGAGAAGGGCAGGGATGAGAAGGTTTCCAAGGACATGCCCAAAGTAAAGAGTTCATAGCAGAGGTGAGATTCGAACAGAGAACTTTCTGATTCATGATTCTTAGGGCCAAACTACAGGTGAGTTAGGGAATCTGTGATCCCAGATGCACTTTTCTCTTCCTAAAAGCAACTGCAAGAGGGATACATGTCAGGAGTCAGCAGGGAGGGTTAGACCTCCCCCCTGCCCGCCCCGCCCAAGCATGGCAGCCCTATTCCAAATCATCCCAACCCAACACGTGACTGCTTTTAGGAAAAGAGGGCATCCAGTCCCATTGTCTCCATCACATTTGGTTTGTTGCTTAGGCACACCAGCACACCCGCTTTAGAATAAACAGCTTAAAGACCTTGCAAGGTCAAAGTCGGTCCTTTCTGCTTCCCCATCTATCAAATGAAGACATGTTCACCAGCAAGCGATGGCCAGCCTACTGAAGGTGCATAAGTATATGAAGTGGTCCTCGCCTGACTTATTTCAAGTGAAATATATTCTTCATCACCCATCAAGGTCATGATCTGATATATAGATAGTCAACATGGTGCCCTCGGTTTCACCTTTCACCAGCCCGGCTAGCATGCCCAATGTTCAGGAATAATGGGAGTAGAAGTTCAACAGCTAGTAATCACCTAGCTCTGTTACCTCAGCTGAAGGGATACAAACTGGTCATACGACTAAAACTGCCTCTGTTCATGAGTTCTTGGAAGCCTTCCAGAACTATGGATATATGATCATTCTTATCTTCATATAGAATCATAACAGATCTAGCTGGTGCTTTTTTTCTTTAAAAAAATGTTTAGGGGTAATTTCATTTCCCTACTCATATTGAAATACTGCCCCTCAATTAGGCCAAACGTAGATTCACAGAATGTTTAGGGGGTATGCGTACCCCTGAGTCCCCGCAGAAAAAAGCACTGAATCTAGTACAAACAGAACAAAACACTGATCTGTACAAAATTTTATTCTGATTTGACAATTCTCATTTGCCCAGTGTAGTGTGCTCTCTAGGTGCATTTAACAGTGTCCTCAAACAAACAGGTAAGTTAACAAATACCATCTAAGTGTGTTGCGTTACACATGTTAGCTCAGCAGTAAATGTCATTACTTTTCAAGGGGTCTTACTCTCCAGTAACGGGCAACAGGGATGCAGCAGAAAGTAAATGACAGAAAGAATGTTTTATGCCTGACGCAAGAGTGAAATGAAAAAACATTTCCGTCATGACTTAGAGAAGAGAAACTCTACTAGAGTCATACCCATTGCTTCTAAGAAAGCCACAAACCAGCCTGTTAGCACGCAAGACTCTACGCGTTAATACCACATATCCAACCACTCAGAGACTTCGAGGGGGAGAAAACGGTTTTACATCACAGAGACGAAGAGGCTATGCAAATAAGACAGCTAGTTTTTAAAAGGCACTGACAATGGTGTTTGTCCTTTCCTGATGCAAGCTCCGCATTCAACTATCGAACAAGTTGCTTCCAACTTGTATACAAGGTTAGTGTATGTTATAATTAATTGAGTTCTACAGGACTATACAGAAATAGCAGGAGCTTAATTAGTTTTATCCATATTTCTGCAGAAATATTTTCTGTGGAGTAGCTTCCTGGTATAGTAACTCGCATAATTTTTATGTATTTTGAGATTACGCTTCCAGTGTTGACAAAGTTCAGCAGGGTAGCTCAGGCCTTGCATGTAAATAGTGCCAGGGTCAAGCCCTGGCATCTTCAATTTGGGTAGGAGGTGATGAGAAAGACCTTTCTGTCTGAGTCCCTGGGAGCTGCTGCCAGTCAGAACAGACAATATTGGGATAGATGGACAAATAGTCTGACCTGGTTTAAGGCAGCTTCCTATGTGAATCCAACTTGTCATTTACACACTATGATTAAAACAACAAGTAGTCTTGGGGCACCTGAAAGGCTAACACATTTATTATGGCATAAACTTTCCAGGTGCATTTAGTGTTTTCCTGATACATAAATGTCTTCTTCACTCTGTGCCAGAGATAGGCAATGTGATGCCCTCCTGATGTCGTTGGACTCCAGTGCCCATCAGCATCAGCGACCATGGCCAATGGTCAGGGATGATGGGATTTGTAGTCAAACAGCATCAGGAGGGCATCTTCTTGGTGGCTGCTCCCAGACTTTCAATAGATTTTATAGATAGTATAGTTTTAATTCTATCAATGCTTCATTGTGTTTTAATTATTGTGTTTTCTGTATTTTTAGCAGTTTTTTTTTATCTGTAAGCTGGCTTTAGTCCCATCAGGGGAAAAGGTGAGGTATAAATAAATATAATTATAATGTTGGCTACCCCTGCCCTACCTCTTGACCTTTCTATGCTGAAAATCCTATATACTTTCCACTGAAAATTAGAGTGGGAAGCTAGTTAAACCTTACACTGGAAGTACCAACCAATAAGGGCTGTGACAGAATGAGTCTAGCCTTTTCCTATCTCTGTGTTGTATAGTCAAGCTTTTTCACAATGTAGCCAAGTGCTGTCTAGTTTAGTGACAGTGGCTCTTTACAATCTCGGACAGAGACTTTCCCCATAACCTGCCACCTGATCAGAGACCCTGGTCTTTTGTGTATTTTCTTGGTATTTAAAATAAATCCTAAACCCTGGTCATCACAGCACTCACTATTCAAAACGAGGCACTCACTATAGTCCAACAGTCAATCCAGCAATTTGGATTAAGAACACTTAAATTGACTTTGAAACTTCCTGTTATTTACATGATGTGTCTGGTTGTTGTAAACAAGGGCGAGAAAACAGAATCATAGAAACATAAAGCTGGAAGGGACCCCAAGGGTAATGCTGTATTGTTTTTAACACTCAATTGGAAGCCACCCAGAGTGGCTGGGGTATAAATAATAATAATATATTATTATTATTATTATTATTATTATTATTATTATTAAGCCCAACCCCTTGCAATGCAGAAATCACAGCTACATCATCCATGACAGCTGGCCATCCAACCTCTCCTTAAAAACCTCCAAGGAAGGAGAGATGTATCTGTGACACGAGTCAGCATTCTGATCAATGCAGGACTGCAATCACCCAGAGGCAGATTTTGGGAACGGTGACCGGTTCAGTTGCACTGGGTGCAGAGCCTTGGAGGTGCAACAATTATGATTTAGAATGGCGTGTGAGAGGCAGAGGAGCACCAAATTTCAGTGTCACAAAGCATGCCGCTGAAATTTGAGACCCGGAGATCTGCCACTTCATTCACATCGCAGTCTGGTTGAACTGATCCATTTTAAGCTCCATGTGTGACAGTGGTTCAACTCTAGCAAAGTCCTAATACTTGAGGCCAGAATGTTAGCACACACAGAACCGCATAGATTCTTCTTTCTGTGGAAAAATATGGCGACAAATTACATTGATCAATGTGATGATTCGATATACAGTCATACCTCTTATTACGTTTGCTTCAGGTTACGTCTTTTCAGGTTGTGTCCTGCGGTGACCCGGAAGTACCAGAAAGGGTTACTTCCGGGTTTCACCGCTTGCGCATGTGCAGACGTGCAAAATGATGTCATGCGCAAAAGCGGCAAATAATGACCCGTGCATGCGCAGATGCTAGTTGCGTTCCTTGCAGGTTGCGAATGAGGCTCCGGAACGGATTCCGTTCGCAACCAGAGGTACCACTGTAGATTAAATACTGAGGGAGGGAAATGGGGGTAGACATAACAGCAAAACTATCACAAGGGAGTAATGTGACATAAAAAGGGCACAAGAACTCAGAGGAGAACCTGGCAAGGTATGCTTAAGTTTCTGAAGCTTATCGCTTTGTGATAAAGAGCTGGGTTTCCCCTCTCCAGGAACGCTGCAAAATTTTACCTCAGATAGTACTAATGCTATGACATTTGCCTGCAGAGTTCCTGCTGAACTAGCATTCTGAAAAGTTGGAAGCATCAGATAGAACTGCCATCAGCTATCAGATTAAATGTTTCCTATGGCATCCAGATAACCATGGTTATGTTAGACTGAACATTTCCTTGTGGGCAACTGCAATCAGATAAGGTAGGTAAACATGCGTTCTTCTTTTACATTTTGCTCCACTGAAGGCTGAGCAAAAAGACAAACTACATTTCACACTTAAATAATAATGATTATTTTATTAATTGCACCTGCCCATCTGACTAGGGGCTGAATCTACACACAGGAAAAACACTATAAATAAGTTACAAATTAAATCATAACAGAAGGAAAAAAACTTTATGTAAAATTGCATAGACAATGTTTTTAGCTCTACATCTGGTGTCACATGTTTATGACACAGTTTTTGTATTGTAAGACGAGTAATGTAGCTGAGTCCTGGGTTGCCCCAGCCATTCATAGCAGAATGGTGCTGAAAAGCTTCCCCTTCATAAGCAGTTTAATAACAGGCTTCTGAATCAGATTGGACCATATATTTTTCATAACCTATTTTGCTTGGTTCTTGTTTTACTCCTACTTGCATGGTAGTGTATACATCTATGTACTGTGCAACTTTCATTAATACTAACATGTCCTGTTTTAGGAACTTCCCATACTTGAGGTTCAAACTAAACAATACATGAGACATGCATAAACTACAATCAAACCTCAGTCGCCGAACGTAATCTATTCTGGAAGCCCGTTCAGCTTCCAAAATGTTCGAGAACTGAGGTGTGGCTTCCGATTGGTTGCAGGAGCTTCCTGCACTCAAACGGAAGCCGCATCGGATGTTCAGCTTCAGAAAAGCGTTCGAAAAGCAGAGCGTTTACTTCCGGGTTTTTGGCGCTCGGGAGCCGAAATGTTCCAAAATGGAGGCAGTCGGGATCTGAGATTTGATTGTATCGCTCTACTCTTATAAACACACAAAAACATACACATACCAGCACCCACAACATACATTTAAAGCACTATAATAGCACTCTAATACTGCAGTTTGCTAAGGGTGCTGAGAGTGGATAGGATTCTGCTATTCCTCCTCACAGAGCTACAATTAGAGTTCCCTTGGAAAACTGATTGTGAAACCATCCAGGGAATTGTAGGTGTGTGGGGGAATAAAGTTCTCCTAACACAGTGTTTCTTCACTGTTGTTGGACTACAACTCCCATCATTCCTGACCACTGGTCCTGCTAGCTAGGGATGACAGCAGTTGTAGTCCAACAACAGCTGGAGAGCCAAGCTGGAGAAACACTGTCCTAACAACTCTCAATACCCCTTACAAACTACATCTCCCCTTATTATTCGGGGGAAGCCATGCCTGTAAAAAGTGGTATTGTAGTACTTTAAATGTATGGTGCGGATGTGACAGAGACGAAGTCAGGCAACATCAGAGCAAGACTGGTGGAAACTGGAGGAAGGGACTGCCCAGAGGCTGAATGTCATTGCCACATTCAAAATCACTCTCACCAGCTGCTTTTTCTCGCCCACGGGGGGGATATGCAAAGTCACTGTATTTTTTCTCTGTGAGAAGAAAATTTACTTGGAAAGCAGATAAATGATATGAGGGGGGAAGGAGTCAAGCAGTCAATCCTCTGCTAAAATGGGCAGCCCCTTTCAGTAAAAAGACAAATCAAAACACAAAACAGTTCACACATCCCACAAGTATTATTTAGTCAGCTACAGGTGGAATTTTGGGACCATGGCACCTCACCCCAAAACGCCTTAGTTCAATTGCCAGGCCCAGACACAGATCATGAACCGCCCTGAGATCTACAGGTATACAGTGGTATACAAATTTGACTAATAATAATAGGAATGGATCTAAATAATCCAAGTGCTGCTGTTAGAACAAATAATCAAGCTTTAATTATCTCTGCATTCCATTTTTGCTACTTATTTTTAAAATATCTCTTTACAGAAAACTGTCATAATGGCGAACTGCAGTGGCAGGATTGAGCAGGGCATAGTTACTTTTGAAATTATTCTTTACAGCCTACTCACCTTTTTCGGAGTCATATTTAATACAGTTGCGTTGTGGGTTTTCTGCTTCAAACTGGGCAAATGGACAGAGACCAGAGTTTACATGATCAATTTAGCCCTGGCAGACTACACGCTGGTCCTTATCCTACCATTCATAATGTACTTCCACTACAACAACTGGCCTGTGGATGACTTTTGCTCTGTCATATTCGGAATCAGTAGCATGAACATGCCAATGAGCATAGGCATCATCATGCTAATAGCGGTTGATCGGTACCTTGCAATCAAACATCCCCTGAAAGCCAAAGTAATCAGGTCTCCACGGAAGGCAGCTCTTTTCTGCTTATTTGTTTGGCTCTGTTGCTTGCTTTATACAATCCCATTCAGTCTCTCGTTGAAAGGAGAGTTTTGTTTTCATAAACTTTCTAAGGAGAACGAAGCTCTTACCCTGGTCAGATTAATCGTTTTCTTTTTCATACCACTGGTTATATTGTTGTTTTGTTCCGTACAAGTCATCCGATGCCTCAGGAAGAAACATAATGCTGGTCCTCATGAAGAAAAGTTAACCCAGAAAGCCATCTGGGTGGTCTCAGTCAACCTGGCCACCTTCATTATATGTTTCCTGCCTTTCCACTTGAGTTTACTGTTTAGCTACTTAGCAAAAGCATTTGAAGTTGCTGATTGCGAGGTGTGGCAAGCCATCGCCAATACCATACACGCAACTGCGTTAATGACCAAGCTAAATTGCTGCTTGGATGCCATGTGCTATTACATGGTTGCTAAGGAATTCCAGGAAGCTGCAGCACTTTTGCCTCCCTTCAACGCAATGCAGTCCAGGTCCAACTTAACTCAAGATTCACAGCTGCAAAGCAAAACACCCGAAAATTCACAACTGCAAAGTTTAAACAGCTGAAATCGCAACGTCATTTTAAGATGCATCTAGTCTCACCTTTGGAGCACTATGTCCAATCAATTGAAACATCGCCTTTCGAACGCTATGTCGAACGAAACCCCACAGACTATTCAAGACCAGTAAACAAATTGGATATCACGTTAATTTTAGTTGATACGTTTTAAACCGATGCTGCTCCCTTGAATTTTCGCCAATGGAGATCAGTGTGCTGGTTTAACATCTCTTGCTGAAACGGCAGATTATGTTCTGGATCCATACTTCTTGCGGAAAGATACATATCCCTGTATCTAAGATGGTATTTTTCATGTTGAAATCCTGTCTTTATACTCAGGCCTTCCTCAGCTGAATTGGTGCTTGTAGTTTGATACAGCTTACAATGATGGATTTGTATTACGCATTGTAAGTTTGTTTTATGATTGATATACATTTGGTTGCAGAGTGCATATACTATATTAAGAGCGTTACCTTTTAAAATAAATAAATGCTGGTTTTTGCATGATGTGCAATATAGTTTTTATATAGAAGCATTGCGCAGTGGTTAGAGTGTTGGACTAGAACTAGGAGATCAGAGTTCAAATCCCCACTCTACTGTGACGCTAACTTTCAGCCACTCACTGTCTCTCAGGCCCCCACCTGCTCTATACATTTAAAGCAGCATCATACCTCTTTAAATATATATGACTTTGCCCAAAGAATCCTTGGAAGTGTAGTTTGTTAAAGGAGACCCCTATTCCCCCCATGGAACTACAATTCCCAAAATTCCCTGGGAAGAGGTATTGTTAAACCACTCTGAGAATTGTAACTGTGTGAGGGGAATAGGGGTCTCTCAAGTGGCGCTGTGGTCTAAACCACTAAGCCTGGGGCTTGCCGATTGGAAGGTCGTGGTTTGAATCCCCGTGATGGGGTGAGCTCCCGTTGCTCGGTCCCAGCTCCTGCCAACCTAGCAGTTCAAAAGCACGTCAAAGTGCAAGTAGATAAATAGGTACCACTCAGGCGGGAAGGTAAACGGCATTTCTGTGCACTGCTCTGGTTTCGCCAGAAGCGGCTTAGTCATGCTGGCCACATGACCCGGAAAAACTGTCTGCACACAAACGTCGGCTCCCTCGGCCAGTAAAGCGAGATGAGCGCCGCAACCCCAGAGTCATTCGCGACTGGACTTAACTGTCAGGGATCCTTTACCTTTGCCTTTTAATAATTCTCAACACCCTTAACAAACTACACTGCCCAGGATACTTTGGGGGGGAACCATGGCTGTTTAAACTGGCATTATAATACTGCTTCAAATGTATAGTGCAAATGAGGCCTCAGTCTAGCTACCTCACAGGGACGTTGTGCAGATAAAATTGGGAAAGGCAAAAGTTTGATTGCAAAATTGAGCTCTTTGGGGTCAAGGTGAGATATAAATGTAACACATAAATACATTTCTTTTTTATACACAAAAAGGAATTGTCTGTCAGTTAAAGGGTCAATTCATTACACACACACACACACACACACACACACACACTCATTTTGACTCAAGAAAATCACCATTTAATCGGGACAAATAAACACAGTAAATGGACAAAAGTAAAAAGATTCACAAAATGTTTAGTGGTATGTGTACCCCCACAAAAAAGCACTGTGTGTGTGTGTGTGTTAACATGCAAATAGTGATGTGCTTATTCTAGAAGGTTATTTAGAAATGCACATATTATTTGCATAACATACATGGTTATTTTCCTGCTAATGTTAAGTCTTGAAGCACAGTTCCTGGCAGCCAGGCTGCAGGATAACCACAAGCCTGGCAGACTGAGCTATGTGGTTTAAGGATGCTATCATGCTGCCAAGTTGGGTTGCACCTTGATAGCTATTCTCAGAAACAGAAGTAGAACCTTCCATATGCAGTGAACACAGGAAGCTGCCCTGCACCGAGTCAGACCATTGCTCCACCCAGCTCCATACTGTCTACACCGACTAGCAATGGTTCAGGGTTCAGACAGAGGGTTTCTCCCAGTCCTACCTGCCAGGGATTCTACCTGGGACCTTTGCATGCAAAGCAGATTTTCTACTACTGAGCTGCAGCTCAAATGCTCTTATTCAGGGTTCTTGCTAGCCAGCCATGCCCTTTTCAGCATACTGCATCTAGTTCCTTCCCTCTCCCCTGGTTTCCAACTCCCCTCCCACCTTCCAGCAGTCAGTCCGCATTCTGTGACCAGGAAGCATGAACACAGGCCTGATTGGGCTGTTTAGGGGGTTTCTTCCACCTGAGGAATTTTCCCCCCTAAAGTAGGGGGGGTTAGTAGGTGTACTTCTGCAACCCTTAGGGTCCCCCCAAGCCTCTTGATAGCAATACCACCCTCTTGTGTGTGGACGACGCCATTCTGGCTGCATAACTTAGAAAAGGAGTTCATTAGTAATATGTAGGACCAACTGGTACCTGCTGCAACAAAATGTTGCAGTTGGCAAGTGCTCCTGTTCAGGTTTCCAGCCACTCCCCATCATTCCATTCCTCCTCCTTCTTGTCCCCCCAGCAGAGGCACCAACTTGCAAGGGGGGCTTCAATGGCTGGAGTAGGAGGGGAAGGAGCCAGCCACTGGAGCTGTCCTGCAATCAGCTCCATGTTTTTTGAACATCGGGTGACCCAGCTCCTACTCCAAAAATATAGGGGGGGGGGGCAAAAGGGCTCAATCCCCAGGAACTGGCGCTCCTTTCATTTTCCCCTCCAGCAGTCAATCAATGTCGTCTACCCACTGAACATACTGTACCTTTCTGTGTTTAAGACGAGGTTTTTTTATTAAGAAATTAAAATTAGGGGGTCGTCTTATACACGGATAGTGCACAGGGGGGACGTGGGATTGGTTCCTTTCGTGAACCGGATATTATCAGCGGCTATTGTGCGTGTTATTGGTGGGACAGACAATCGGTGGCTTTTGCAATGTGTGTGAGTGTCACCATCAGTTAGGCAGGTGAGCGATTTTTGGCAATCCCTCCCCCCCAAAAAAATGCTCAACAACTCTGCCCCTCCCCAAAAAAGCTCAACAACTATGGGCAATCTCCCCCCATTTTCTTAATTTGGAGTCCCCAAAAATAGGGGGTGTCTTATACATGGAAAAATACAGTGCTCAGTCTTTACCGAGTTGCTTGTTTTTGTTTTTAAAAGCACCCTTTGGGGGTTCCAACCCCCCGATAAAAAAATATTTTTGTACTTCTGCAAAGAGACGGCAGGCGGCTTGTATGGCATTTCTCTGTGGAACCCATATCCAAAAAAGATGAGCACCTTATTGTGAATTAAAACAGGTCTCTCTGTTCCTATCTGTATTCCCCATTCTACACCCCTTCTCTTATAGATGTTTACTTTTCCTTGAAATATATTTCAATACTTAATCGGGGTCATGTGAACAATGAAGTATTTGCTGTGATGGATTTTTTTATTGGATTCAGCTGAGTCATAGTCATCAATGGGGGGGCGGGCTCTGAGAAATGTGCCATCGGAAACAAAGCCTTGGTTTAAAAGATGGGAGATCTCCGACACGTCTTGTCAGCGTTGCAGAGTTTCATTGCAAGCATGCTGCTTCAGCCACAGATTGCCATGGGGAAAAGTGGAGGCCACCAAGTGAAACCACGTTTCCAATTGTATCCAGCTAATCAGGCCTGCTGCTGTATTGAATCGCAGCTCCTAGTTCAATTTACTAACTATATTAAGGACAACAAGCAAATAACAAAGTGATGTGTCTCCATAAATAGTTCATTAAGAGACGAGGTGGTTCTGGTCCCATTGAAAGAGGTTGTTAGATCCCTTCCCTAGACCCAGGTGGTTGTAGAAACTGTCAGCCATTTGCATAGCTGTCAACTTTTCCCTTTACTTGCAAGGAATCCTATTCGGAATAAGGGAATTTCCCTTAAAAAAAGGAAAACGTTGACAGCTACAGCCATTTGCCACCATCCCTTTTTGTTTGTTTGTTTCAAAGGATGACAAAGGGGTGCATTTTCCTTCAAGAATCAGGCATTTCGTCCTCCTGACTGAGTTTACTGTTGGTTTTTGAGCTTCAATTGTTTTTTATTTTACTGTGGCTGGTTTTATTGCTGTTTTGTAAGACGGTGTTTTCGAAAGCTTTACATTTAAAACAAAACAACCCCTTTGGGTGTATGTGCCTTGAAACAACTGATCACGAACATGTGTTAAAACGTATTAAATAAACAATTTATTATACACTTTGACTCTCTTCTATCCTGTTTACTGCCTCTGAAGACAGCAAAGAATGATAAATGGGATGTGCATATTCAACTGCTTGCTGGTCACTTTTGCTTGCTGGTGTGGCCTACCTCAGGGATAAAATGAAGGCAAGGGGAAGACCATGTAACATGACACTGAGCTCCTTGGAAGGACAGTACCAAAATGCAATAATAAATATCTGCACTGTACACACAAGTAAATACAAGAGCAATTTAAATATGCTTTAATGTGCGAAAACACCCTGAAAGTTGAATTTTATGCACTTACAGTATCTGAGAATGTGCTAATGAACACAATGAGACTCACTTCTTAATAAAGATGGATAGGTTTGTGTTGTTAGCTAATGATTCTGTTGGGCTATATGAGTTGCTCAAGTGAACAGGGGTCTAACAACACCAACCACTTTACAATCAAATCAAGATATATTGATCAACCAAAATAAAGGCAGTAGCCAAAAAAATGAACAACTAGATTTCAGCAAGCAAGCAAAAGTAGCAAGAACAGCACATGTAATAAAAGACATATACAGTGGTACCTCAGGTTACATACGCTTCAGGTTACATACGCTTCAGGTTACAGACTCCGCTAACCCAGAAATAGTGCTTCAGGTTAAGAACTTTGCTTCAGGATGAGAACAGAAATTGTGCTCCGGCGGCACGGCGGCAGCAGGAGACCTCATTAGCTAAAGTGGTGCTTCAGGTTAAGAACAGTTTCAGGTTAAGTACGGACCTCCAGAACGAATTAAGTACTTAACCCGAGGTACCACTGTAATACATAAAACTGAAGTTTGTTGTTTTTTACAATTTAGCAGTATATAATTTTTTATGAAATTAATTAAATGATTAAGTATAGAAATACATGGGGTTACATCATACGCTTGAGTTTATTATGCCAAGCTTAGACTTCTTCTTTGGTGCAACAGGAAATGCAATTAAAGCTAAGCTACAACAGAGACTCAGTTCCAAGGCATTGTAGTTAGCAGGAAGTCAGCCAACCACACTTCAGAGAAGAAAGCAGTTAAGCACTAGGAGCCTGCAGCTTGCTAACTTCCACTTTGGGATCCTGATTCCTGGCCAGCATTAAATTGAAGGTGCCTTTTGAATGCTGGAAGAAAGATTTTCTTGCAAGGATTTATTGTCGGCTTTGTTTACCTCCCTACTCTTCCTCCAGCTTCGTTACTGCTAGTTCACCACAAAGAATAATAGAATTGTAGAGTTGGGACCATGAGAGTCATTTAGTCCAGCCCCCTGCAATGCAGGAAAATTTCAGCCAGTGTGGGGCTCGAACCCACGACCCTCACATTAAGAATCTCATGCTCTTCTGACTGAGCTACCCATGAGCCTGTTGGTGTTAGTGGCTACAGAAAAAGGAGTAATCACACAGGTGACTGACCTTGAACCACTAGCAGCCAAGCCTTATTTCAAGACTGGGTAAGGGGAAAAGAGAATCTGGAAGAACTTTTCTATTTTATTTTTTTATTTTTTTAAAGGCCTTGAAGAGAGATGTCTGGAACAGGAAGCAACCCTTACAGTTCACCATTCCTTTTGTGTGGTTGAGACATCATAGGCTGTTGTCATCCACGCAAAAATGTGTGAACAAGTTCTTTTTAAAATACAGTACATGGGTCTGGATTGAACTAGCAGGTCCCACTAGCCATACTGTTAAGTTGTGGGTAGACATAGCAGACGACGCAGCAATTTCTCCAAAGCAGCTCTTTATTTGTAAGCTGGAACAGAACTGAACAGCAAACAGCTCAGCCGGCCTGCTTTTATAGCCAGCCGGCTGTCAACATTGTAGCAACAACAACCCAGGGTTTTCCCCGCCTAAAGTAACTGACGTGGACCTGAGTGAAAACTACATAGATGATACTCCTTTTGGCCAGGGTGAGAACTTCAATACATAACACACACAAGGCCTTCTGCTAGGGGAGAGGGGAGAGACTCCATCAGGCAAAGCCTCCTTCCACCTGCCTTGCCCTACCCTCTGCTTCTCAATGTGTATTGTATTGTTTTATGTACTGTGGCTTGCCGTTGTTTTATTGATTATAGTTTAGATATTATTGTAACTGTTGAGTGGATTTCTGTTTAACTTTTATATGTTATTATTATTTTATACTATTCTAATTGATTGTTCAATGTTACTATTTTGATGTAGGCTGCCTATTTTAAGGTTATGTTTTATTATCACATTTTTGTATTGCATTAGATTGTTATAAGATGTACATTTTTTGTTTCTTCAGCTTGTAAACCGCCTTGAGTATTGTAAGATAGAAAGGCGGTATACAAATTAAAAATGATGATGCTAGCACAAAGGGACTTCCCACCCTGTCCTCCTCATGCGTATACACACACACACACACACACCATTGCCTCTGGGAGGATTGTTCCACTATGTATACAATCTCAAAGCTACAGTGGTACCTCAGTTAAGAACTTAATTCGTTCTGGAGGTCCGTTCTTAACCTGAAACTGTTCTTAACCTGAGGTACCACTTTAGCTAATGGGGCCTCCCGCTGCCGCCGCCCGATTTCTGTTCTCATCCTAAAGCAAAGTTCTTAACCCGAGGTACTATTTCTGGGTTAGCGGAGTCTGTAACATGAAGCGTCTGTAACCCGAGGTACCACTGTACATTGAATGCCTCCCATGATTAGCTAGTTCATAGCATCATAGAATTATAGAGCTGAAAGAATTATATATAGAATTATAGAGCTGAAATTATAGAGCTGATCATGAGGATCATTAGTCTAACACCTCATGCAATGTGGGAATCTTTTGCCCAGTGTGGGTCTCAAACCCACAACCGTGGGATTAAGAATCTCATGCTCCTAGTTACTATTTATATTTATTAGTTGCTTTATAAAATACATACGTTAGCTAACCTACAATAAGGTGCATTTTATATTCCGGCCCCCCACAAATTTGAGGGACAGTGGCCCGGCCCCCTGCTGAAAAAGTTTGCTGACCCCTGGGCTTGATCCAGCTGACTGTTCTTATGTTCTTAGTGAGATACTGCGCTGTGTTTTGCAACAGACCACACGACTTCGAATACATTTCCTTGACTAAGCATTATTTAACAACAGAAAAATAGCAGATGACTTATTAGTCATGAAAGAAATTGTGTTTGCAGAAAAGGCTAGATAAACGTAAACAAAGACACAGTCTTAAAACTTTCCCACTGTGCCTACGAATTCTGAGAAAACTAACTTCAAAATTAAAATATTAACTTTTCAAGACATGACTTCAAGACAACTTTTCAAGAGCGGAACAACTGGTTCACAGGAAAAGCAGGCTGTGATAACAAGATTTTCAAAAGAGGAGGCTGAGTAGCCAGATTTACCACACTGAGTTGAAAAGAAACAAACCTACGGCAAGGATACTCCAAGCTCAACCAAAAGACCCCAGACCTGTTCATAGTGGTAAGTTCTGCTGTGTGGAGACATTGTCTTTGTGCGTATAGTCTGATAGTATCTCTCTGCTGCAGCTGATCACCACTCAGATTTGCAAAGTGTTCATATCTCCTATTTCTTTAACAGCTGCCAGATCAGAAGCAAAGACTGAGTTTACACAGCAGTGGATTGCAGCCTGCCAGAAAGGTTGTCCTCAGGCTTTTCAGCAGGCTAGAATCCACTACTGTCTTGTAAACTCAGGCTTTTCTTTCTAATCTAGAAATAATATGCAGTTGGGAAGCAAACAGTGTGAAAATTAAAATTAAAAATATGGGTGGCTTGTTTATCTCCCCCTTTTTGATCTCATGATGGGACAATTTTCTTCATTTGTGAGATGGTGAAGTCCTTAAATAAGACTCTGCAAGGTCAACCTTACACATTATTTGTTATGTACATAATTTATATGCTATCTTGTTATTCTAATTTAATCACTAGATAAGGACAATCACTTTGCGTAGTGGGAATAGAACAGAATGTTCTAATAGATGCTCATTCATTGGTTTCAAAACTGGCAAGCAGTGGTTGGCTGCAGTGTTATGGACTAGCTGTAGTTTCCAAACTGTCTGCAGAGTAGCCGAAGTTTGAAGTTACCAGGGCATGGATCAGTGTGACTAGTCTCCCTCTGTCTACAGTCAGCACATCAGCCTCAGCGGATAAAAGGTCCTTTGTGACACCAAATCTAGTTGAGTTTCAAGAGATTGTCATACAGGACTCCTTGACTACATTATAGTGGCAACATGATTATAACTGTAAACTGTGTTGGCACTAACTCCATGCAGTTAGCTCCAAGTATGATTGCAGACCCTTCTGGTTCAGGCTGGTTATCATAGGTGCCAACTCCCTGGGGCCCTTGGTGCCAGAGCACCCACAAAATTCCCACAAAATTTCAGTGCCAGGACCATGCACGCTGTATGGCACCCACAGTCCCGGGCACCTATGGTTGCGAAGCCAAGCTGGCACTCCTACTAGTTATAACCATGCCAGTGGAAAAAAAAGAGATCTCCAGTTATATTTATAATTGATCAGGACTAGATGGGTATCTACTGCTATATGAGGATAAATAATACTGATATACTTTTACAGGGCTGCTGTCATAATTTATATGACAGTGCTGCTTACATATTTAAATAAGCGTACATATTTAAATAAGCAAAATATTTTGAATGCAAAACTCTGTAGAAGTATGAAAGATTATTATTAACAGGTTGAATGCTGGCATTACAGAAATATTATTGTTAATGTTATTTATAAAATTTGTGCACTTCCTTTCATCTGTAGATCCCAGGGTGGATCACAGCGTTAAAATACAAGATAAAAACACAAAACACACAATAAAAACGGTAACAACCCAATAACCCCACTGCCCACACCCGCTCCCACTAACACATCCCAAAGTGCACAGGATGTTAAACAGCCAAAGGCCCTGTTGAAGAGGAACGTTTTTGCCTGGCCGCTAAAGGTATATAATAACTATAGCATGTTTCTTTTACAGCACCGGTGTGGAAATGACCGAAGAAGTGCATCAGGAATTGAACTGCAACACCACTAGCAGTCAAGAGATATTTCTCACTCAAGCACTTATTTATATCCCCATTTTCTGCTTTGGAGTCATCCTGAATGCCTTGGCCTTGAAAATATTCTGTTGCACTCTGAGCAAGTGGACTGAAACGAGAGTATACATGACCAACTTAGCCATTGCAGATTTTTTGTTGCTTTTTTGTTTGCCTTTCAAGATGGCTTATAAGACAATCAATGTGACTACACTGTGTTTGGTCTTTGAGTCTGCATACTTCATTAACAGGTATATGAGCATCTTCCTTATCACCATCACAGCAGTTGATCGATACATTGCCATAAAATATCCCCTCAAAGCAAGGCACATACGGTCCCCTCTGAAGTCAGCTGTTATCTCTGGGTTTCTCTGGGCCTTGATGATCAGCATTGGATATGTAACTAAAAAATTTGAGAAACGAGCTTCATCAGGGACTTGCTTTAGAAGGATTTCCAGAGAACCATCAATGTATGTCTTTGCATCTGTCATTTGGGGATTTTTTATACCATTAACTATTTTTAGTTTCTGTTCCATTCAAATCACAAAGAAACTTGTGAAGAAGAAGAAAACAAACCCATATGAAGAAAAGCTCATCCAGAAAGCAATCAATATCATTTTTGCAAATATGAGCGTATTTGTCATATGCTTCTTACCTATTCATCTTGCATACTTAATTCGGTCCATAGCTGACTTCACTGAGGCCAGCTGCACTCAGATAGAAAAAATTGACAACTTTACAAACCTTGCAGGAATTATTGCCAACACCAACTGCTGTTTGGATGCCATTTGCTATTACTTTGTGAACAAGGAATTCCAGGAAGCTTCCATGAAACTAAAAACCAAATATCTAACACAACAGAAACAAGGCACTGAAGATCAAGGCCTAAAGACTGCATGCCCAGATATATGTAATGGTGACAAGTGCACTACCACTCAAAATGCTGTTTTTTCTGTCCCCCAAAGTGCTCCAACAAATAATGTGCCATTATTACTGCTTCAGTGCAGCTCTTCTCAATTACTTCTCAATACAGTGGTACCTCGCTCCCACCCAGGTGGGTCAGAGCAAGGAAGTTGCGCCGCAGACTTGTGCCGCTGCCCTTGGCTACACGGTGCGTGCGGGGCTGCCGGCTGCCGCCATGCCGATGAAGAGCCGGTTCCCCATCCACAGGACGCTGCAGTACCTGAGCCAGGGCGACATCATCTTCAAGGACGCCATGAAGGTGATGACGGTGAACTACAACACGAGGGGGCCTCTCAGCAAAGGAGCCAGAAAATTTGCGTTTTTCAACATACCTCAGATTCAGTACAAAAACCCTTGGCTTCAGATTGTGATGTTTAAGAACATGAAACCACCGCCATGCTTAAAATTCTATTTAGATACTGGAGAGCAAGTCCTGGTTGATGTGGAAGAGAAGACTAACAAAGAGATCGCAGAACATGTTAAGAAAGTTCTTGGTAAAAGCGAGGAGACACTGCAGGGAGAAGCACAAGAGAAAATGAAGCTACGGCATCCCACAACATTTGGCCCCAAAAAGTACCACTTGCGGGAATGTATGTGTGAAATTGGAGGCCAAATTCCCTGCCCTGGTAAAGTGCCATTACCAAAGGAGATGACTGGGAAATATAAAACTGCCATGAAAGAGAGTGCCGCTTCCTAAGCCAACTTTCTACAGCAGGGAGTAAAGCATTCAGACTGACAAGAAAGTGGGCATCTTAACACTGATGACAACACATTGGTCTTTTTACAAACCACCATTTAAGTAACAGAAAAATATCTGGACTTACTTAAAACAAGTAAGGATGAATCTTTTAAATAAATTATGGAATTAAAAAAAAATACAGTGGTACTTCTAGTTAAGAACTTAATTCGTTCCAGAGGTCTGTTCTTAACCCAAAACTGTTCTTAACCTGAGGTACCACTTTAGCTAATGGGGCCTCCTGCTGCTGTCGTCGCGTGATTTCTGTTCTCATCCTGAAGCAAAGTTCTTAACCCGAGGTACTATTTCTGGGTTAGTGGAGTCTATAACCTGAAGCGTCTGTAACCTGAAGCATCTGTTACCCGAGGTACCACTGTACTGATAAAGTTGTGTTACCTCCACCAGCAGGGAATTTATGCGTGGGGTGCAATGTCTCTATACACAGAACACACCGTGCATCTCCCCAGAAGTCCCTCAGATATGCCATTATCCCTGCATAGAAACTTGGTCCATCTTAATGGCCAGTGTGTTTGTAAGTAGGCTAGTGGGTCATGAGCTATCTCAAGCAAACACAAGGCACTTGGAGACAAAAGGTGCCAGCTTGCTTGCAATGCAAGCTGGCTGACTCAATTAGCAGGCTCCTGGCTTGGCACTATCAGCTAACCTTCCCACTGCCAACCTGGTTCCAAAAAACCTTATAAAATTCAGGTGTCAAGACTGTGGCCTTCATTCTAAGCAACTTGTCTCATGGGGAAAGACTTTGTATCTGCCCTATATTATTTTACTAGCTCTTCTGAAAGGAACCTCCACCCTCTTCCAGAACTGGACCTCTTGTCCCTTGCATTACCAGCAGCAACTGTTCTTTTACTCAATCCGAATGCCATGACCAAAGCAATAAGTGAAGGATAAAAAAGGTAAAGGGCCCCTGACAGTTAAGTCCAGTCGCAAACGACTCTGGGGTTGCGGCGCTCATCTCGCCGACCTTCCAATCGGCAAGCCCTAGGCTCAGTGGTTTAGAGCACAGTGCCACCTGCGTCCCTAAGTGAAGGATAACAGATGTTTATTTTAGCTTGATTACAGACTCAATAAGCAATGATTTCATCCCTCAGAACAACAATTGACAGGCTCCTATAGCATTTCCAAGCCCCTTTTATATGTTGCAAACATTAACATTCCCAGAGACTAGACTGCAGTGCCGCTTTAAGAAATGGCTACCTTGAAGCCCTACCCAAAGCCGTCTGCATCTAAAAAATGAGCCACCTTTTCAACAGGTGTCCAAACACTAGCTAAGTTTTTTTTTCTTATTCGTTGCATTTGTATACTGTCTTTATGCCAAGGCACCCAAGGTTGTTTACAGTTTAAAAGGACTGAAAAAAATATGATAGAACAGGCGAGGGAGAAGTCCAAATGGAGAATGTCTTTGCCTGTGTCCCTCAGTCTCCACTTCCTCCCACAGGGCAGAGGTTGTCTATCTAACTATGTAGAGATTAATTAGTATAGTAAGACAGTACTTTCGCCAAAGGTTGTAGCAAATAACCCTAGCTTATGTAGTGGGATGAAGAACTAGCAGTCTGTAGGCTGAAAGTGGCCTATGGAGCCTCCTCAACCAGCATACAACAGGCCCACCTTAGACTGGAAAAGGCCCTCCTGGAGTCAATAGGAAGCCATTTTCAAGTTGAATTATGGCACTGGGGAACATTTACAGGGGATTGCAACTGAGGAGGTTGACCACAGTGGTTCAGTCAGGCATGAAAATAGCAGACCCTCCAAGTGTCTCAGATTTTCCAGGGACAGGCCTGGATTTACAGAAGCCATCCTGGTTTCTGATTTGATTCCAGAATGTCCTGCTTTCCTTATGATGGTCCTATTTTCATCAGAGAAATGTTGGAAGGTATGGAATTATGTGACCGCCAAACCAAAGAGATAAGTAACTATACAGTCTTTAGA
Source organism: Podarcis liolepis (assembly GCF_965112155.1). NCBI lineage: Eukaryota > Metazoa > Chordata > Lepidosauria > Squamata > Lacertidae > Podarcis > Podarcis liolepis. The sequence goes on from NC_139556.1 coordinate 69,397,453, forward strand.
AGACATCTGAAGGCAGCCCTGTATGGGGAACTTTTTAAATGTTTAATGTTTTTATATATGTTCGAAGCCGCCCAGAGTGGCTGGGGCAACCCAGTCTGATGGGTGGAGTATAAATAATAAAATGATGATGATGATGAACTAGGACGTCCCTATTTTCACTGGAGAAATGTTGGAGGGTTTGAAATAGTTGTGTGTGTGTGTGTGTGTGTGTGTGTGAACTGCACTTCAGTTCATAAATGTCCATGCCACAGTATATTTGTCAGTTTTTAAGTTGCCACATACCTCCTCGTTTAGTTGTCATTCAGTGTTTGTGGGAAATTCCACTTTTATTTTTAGCATCACTTGGTTTCAGTTGTACCCACACATTTAACTCTTTGTTCTCTTCAACACTTTGCTTTCAAGAGAAAAATATCACGTTAATAAGGGGATGGAAAACCGATGGCTCACTGAATGTTGTTGGAATACAACTCCAATCACTCCAGACTATAAGCCATGCTAGCTGGGGATGATGGAAGTTGGAGTCAAATAGCATCCAGAGGACTATAGGTCCTACAACCCATTTTAATGTTTATTTGTTAGTTACAGTGGTACCTCAGGTTACAAACTTAATTCGCTCCGGAGTTCTGTTCTTAACCCGAAACCATTCTTAACCTGAGGCGCGCTTTCGCTAATGGGGCCTCCCGCTGCTGCCACACCACCGCCACACAATTTCTGTTCTCATTCTGGGGCAAAGTTCTCAACCCGAGGTACTACTTCCGGGTTAGCGGAGTTTGTAACCTGAAGCGTTTGTAACCCGAGGTACCACTGTACCTGTCTATCTCCCATACTGCTATTTGCTTGCAACCAAAAAGGGCAAGTTATCTAAGTATTATCAATGCATAACAACAGCTAGGGATTTCTCGTGTACTGTAGCCTTTCTCTTTCATGTTTTAGTTTAAATGTTATTACAAACAATAAACATAAACCTAGCAATAAATATATATATATTTCTGCTGTTGTAAATCACTTGTTATTTATTTTTTAAAAAACACAAGTTTTTCTGAGAAGTAGAGCATCACTGTCAGCAGCTAACTACTTGGTGTAAAGTTTTTTGTTTTGTTTTGCACTGGTTTTTTGTTTTGCACTTTGGGGACACTGTTTACTGAGTAGTTCTGCGACCAGAAATTTGGAAAAGAGGAAACCAGTGGTTCTTTTTACTTTTTCATTTACCCAGGGTAAGGGAGGAAGGAGATTGGTAGCTTGCCTGTAACTAGTATAGTTTCTGAATAATTCTGACTGCAACCAGGAAAAACAACATTAAAGTTGCTCTACTGTGAAATTTCCACAGAGCATAGCTACAACACCAAAGATATGCATCTCTCTGACAGCATTTACCGTATTTTTCGCCCCATAGGACGCACCGCCCCATAGGACGCACCTAGTTTTTTTGGGGGGGGAAATAAAGAAAAAAAATTATCCCCCCCCCCCAGGTGTGGGGCTGGCACGGGGGAAGCCCGAGCTTCCCCCGACCCCAGCCCCCAGAACAGCCTGCTATCCGCAAGCCTGGGGAGCCCGGCGGGAAGTCGCGCCGGTCTCCCCAGGCTTCCGGAGAGCTGCGCGAAGCCCAGGCACTCTCTTCAGCGCGCCCCAGGCTTTGGAATGCAGGCAGCTCTGCGCAACCCTTGGGAGACCGGCGCAACTTCACCCCGGGCTCCCGAGGGTTGCACAGAGCTGTGCAAAGCCCGGGACTGCAGGCAGCTATGCGCAGCCCTCGGGAGCCCGGCACGACTTTGCCCCGGGCTCCCTAGGGTTGCGCAGAGCTGCGCGAAGCCCGGGACTGCAGGCAGCTCTGTGCAACCCTCAGGAGCCCGGCGCAACTTCGCGCCGGTCTCCCGAGGGTTGTGCAGAGCTTCCTGAAGCCTGGAGAGCGAGAGGGGTCGGTGCGCACTGACCCCTCTCGCTCTCCAGGCTTCAGCGAAAGCCTGCATTCGCCCCATAGGACGCACACACATTTCCCCTTCATTCTTGGAGGGGGAAAAGTGTGTCCTATAGGGCGAAAAATACGGTACATATCTTCCCCTTCTTCCCACAACTAAGTACCTGGTAGTGATGGTGGGAAAGTGTACTTTATATTTTGCCACCACTACAACACCACCTTGAATTCACCATAACTCCAAAAGGGTGACATTTAAAAAAAGCACACAAACAGGAACTCTGGTCTGTTTGCTTCCCTCTAAAAAGAGGAAATAAAATATGTGGTGAAGAAGTTTACGGTTTGCATGCCAGTTGTTTTTCAACTTGGGTTTTCCTCAGCAGTGAATCATGAAAATGGCACTTGGCTTGTGGGGAGGGTCAAATAATGAACTCAACGACCCTATGGGAACCCTTATCTCATTTGCATTCCATTCTATTCAGGGAATTCTAAAAGTCTGATTTTAAAAGAACATGTACTAAAAAAGATTCTATATAATTATTAGAACCTTCTTTCTATGATTTGTTCTTAGTCATCCGTTTGAGCACAAACTGGTTGATGTGCACAGGTTTGTATGACACTGAAGATGGTTATTCTAAAAATGCTAAGCAATGTGGTGAAAGGGTTGTTTTACAACGGTGGATATTTAAGACTGATTTGCTTGCAGATTAGATACCAGTTAAAATGCAGTTTGGCACATTTGTTTACTCACAAGGAGGGTTCTTAGACACATTTATTTCTCTAGATTTAACTGCCATAAAGCACTAGGGGCTCAAAACCCTGTGGTGCTTGACTTAAATGCAAAGCTTCAACCACAGGAGCTGCCTGCCCATTCCACCCTGCTCTTCCTCCTCTGGAGTTCTCATGGAACATGCCAAGCAGGTGTGTTCTGCCCACTAGCTCCTCATTGGCCTCATCCGGGGTCATTGTTAGGAAGGGTCAAGCTCTCTGGCTCCATGTGGGCAGCATACTGATGCTCTACCACCCCACCCTTCTCTCCTTGCAGGTTCCCTGGTGCTTCCTGGCCCTGCTGCAGTTTGTGCAATTTATGCAGAATTTGCCACCAGACTGGCAGTTTGGGGGGCTCAGTGTGCCACGGCAAGCGACCCCTCTCCTTCTGGAATATTAGAATTGTAGAGACCCCGAGGTTCACACAAGCACACACACACACACACACACACCGCAAGGCCAGAATATCAGCTAAAGATGGCCATTCAACCACTGTTTAAAAACCTCCAATGAAGGCAACTCAACCATCCTCGGAGGTCGTCTGTTCCACTGTCAAACAAATATTACCATCTGAAATGTTTAGTGGGAATCTCCTTGTAATTTGAATCCATTGTTTCGAGCCCTACCCTCCGGAGCAACAGAAACAAGCTTGCTCCATCTTCCATGTGACAGCCCTTTAGATATTTGAAGATAGCTATCATATCTCCTCTCAGTCTCCTCTTTTCCAGGCTAAACATACCCAGCTCCCTCAACCATTCCTCACAAGGCTTGGCTTCCAGATCCTTTATCACCTTGGTCGCCCTCCTCTACACGTGTTCCAGCTTGTCGATATCCCCCTTAAAATGTGGTGCCCAGAACTGGAAACGGTATTCCAGGTGAGGTCTGACCAAAGCAGAACCGAGTGATTTATAAATACTCCTCTGTGTACATCAACAGCTGGCAGCAAGGTTGGATACACCAACATTCTGTATTTTGTGTATTTGCTTTGTAAATACCTGCTCAGCTTGGTACTTTCACCTCCTCTGGGCTTCTGATGGACTATACAGCAGCCTCAATTGGGCCAGCATGCTTTGCGCCAGCTCCTTGAGCATTGGATTACCCTATTATACTGTAAAGGCTGGAAGTTTTGTATTCAGACAGGAATTGTTATCATGTTTTTGCCATCTTAGGACTTTATCTGTCGGCCTGCCAGTATTCAGAGGGCACAGCTGGTACAAAACACAGTAATATGTCCCCTGCTCAGTGTGAGCTGCCAAGAAGCACATTACACCATAACACAATATTTAACCCTCCTGACAAGGTGTGATACACACAAGGTGTGTAGCCAAGAGAATGCAAGAGATCTGTCTGTTAGATCCTTCATGAGGACAGAATTCTGAATATTTTCACCAATAAAGTACTCAGAAATCTTTTTGCCAGTGATCCAGGAAAACAGAAAGCCGGTGTATTGTCCTCAGCTTTCTCAATCTTTATTCTCACTTCTTCCCCACTGGTAAAGCAGATTGTACCCACATCCTCTTTCTTTGTCTGGGCACCTGTAATGTTGCTAATCCTAGTTCCCTAATCACGATAGACATTTTCCAAACTTTCTTTTGAGATGGTCATACAGTATATGTCACTAGCGTCAATCTTTCTTTTCTTTCCCTTTCCCCTTGTCTAATATGCCCCTCTTACCTCATTATCATTTCTGTCTAGGAAATTAACTTTCTGCCTAGTTTATGCATTAAGCTACAAGTAAGACAAATGATTGTTTAATGCGAGCAAACAATGCACTCACTGCTGCACACTGCTCATGTCTGCGCTTCACTCTACCCCCAGTCCTGCTGCTTCTGCACCAGAAAGGACACTGTGTAAAACCAGACTACTGGTTTGTTTCTCTCCAAGCAAACCGCAAGTGGAACCTAAGGTTTGGTTTTGGCTTACTGATCGTGGTTTGTTTGTGGGACACAAACCATGAGCCCATACCTGCATGTAACCTATCTGGCTTGCTTCTCCCCCAGAAGGCAGCAGGCAGGTGCGGGGAAGGAGTGAAGCACAAACTTTTGAACAGTGTGTGCCAGCACACTGTTCATTCTTTAAATTAACTGTGGATTAAGGTGGCATGCAAAGTGGGCGATTGTCTAAATATGCACAGTTCTGCCACATAGTGGTGTAAGTGTGCTGCTGCTGCACTGTATCCAGTCTTGCTTTAGCCTGCAGCCACTGGGGCTAATAGCAAATGGGCTATTGATATGAATGTTGTTTCCAGTATATAATGGGAAATGATCACTGAAAGTCTGTAAGTAATGATGGCAGAAAAAACACAGGTGATACACCTGGGAAGGCAAACGTGTGTGTTTTCAGCCAGGTATACAACTTCCTTATTGCCACCATACAATATTGCCACCTCTGAAATCACAGGCAGGGCCTCATCATGATTTATGACTTAAAACTCAGTCCTAAAGTGCTCTAACAGTCACTTAACAAGTAACAGCAAAATTATTTGAAATGGCAGAGAAATCCTACTTATTTTTATATTTGCTATTTATAACATGGTTTCAACGATCTATTTTGACTGCTAATTTCCCAGCTTGTTCCGTTTGCTTTTCTACATTTTTAAGATAAGGCACTTTTTAAATGTTAGAATTCTGACACATCTTTTCAACGTATATCAATCATGCCTCAGCAGATCAGTCATTACATTGTCTTATTTAAACAGGTCCTTGTCTAGAACTATTTTCAAAGTAAGTGCAGAAAGTTTGGCAGCTGGCCTCTTCTCTGAAGCAATGTAAATTACTGTAGTGTGCGTTCATCAAAATTTCATTTCTGTCTGTCTTTCCAATGTATTTAGTATTCTAAAAAAGAAGAGGAGGAGGAGGAGGAAGAGGAGTTTGGATTTGATATCCCGCTTTATCACTACCCGAAGGAGTCTCAAAGCGGCTAACATTTCCCCTTCCCTTCCTCCCCCACAACAAACACTCTGTGAGGTGAGACTTCAGAGAAGTGTGACTAACCCAAGATCACCCAGCAGCTGCATGTGGAGGAGCTAAGACACGAACCCGGTTCCCCAGATTACGAATCTACCGCTCTTAACCACTACACCACACTGGCTCTCAGTGTACAGTGTGCCCCCCCTCCCCAAATATATACCAGCAGAAAAGTTTGTGTGGTGTTGTATTATTTTGCAAAGAGTGGAAGGAAGAATGAGAAATATCCAGTCTAATTGCAATTAGAACAGTGATTCTTCTCTGCAGCACCCTTACAGAGCTGTGCGGTTACAGAATATAGGACAGTGTGGCACAAGAACTAGGAGTAAAATCAGTCACCTTCCCCGCCTTTCCCCGCACATTTAATCTAAGCTTAAAGATGAATGCTAATGATAATAGGGGAAATTGTCATAAAATCAAATGTCTCCATTTAAATATGTAAGGGATAAGCTATGTTGTAAAATGCAGCAATCATTGAAATGTTTTTGCTGGCAATAGCGTGCTTCCAGGGGTGAAGTCAAACCGCTGCGTTAACAGCACTAAATGACCTCCCCAGGGAACAAACCTGGGCAGTGTGTATGGAGGTCCTGGGCTGCCCAGAGGATAAGACCCGACTCTCGGCCTTGCTGATGTAGTCCAAAGGAAAGCAGAGCCATATGTTTGGCACCAGTTAGGCTGCAGGAGTTCCAGAAGGAACAACACACCATCCAACCATCTTAAGGACTCCACTCCGAATTTGTGTAGGGTTTACTCTTCAGTCTTTTCTTCTCCCAAAGATATCCCACAAGGCAGTTGGAGGTTTAGGTTCAGAGTTTTCCTTCCCAGGCTGATGAGCCCCATGTGCCCCTCACTTACAGGTACCTCTCAGCATGACCTGAAAACAAGCAAAAGCACATAAAGGCACGTCCTGGGACAGGGGATGTAACCTTGGGGAAATCTCAGCACCTGGGTTACAATCAGTCTGCTAGCCAGAAGTTCCCCATCCCTGCTTCAGCTCATCCTGTTTTCTGAATGATGTTGTTAGATGTTGGTGGGAAGTTATATATTAATAAAGACTTCCAGCATCTGAACGAAAGCAACGTTGGCTGACAGCCAGCTGCATTTCAGCCAGCAGCGAGCTAGTAAAGCAAGTCTGCCCCTGGCAATGAACCCTGGGAGATGAAAAATATTTTTGCCTGCTTTCTTCCAGCATGAGTCACAAAAATAAAAGGCTAGAATACAACATATCAGTATGTCCACAAGCTCAATCTCTGCTCAGAAGGATCCCTCAACTCTCCACAGCAGATTTAGGTTGTGTACCTGCAGTTATAGAAGGGGGGAAAGGAAGAGTAAGTCCCATTTACATAAGTTTTCACCATTATTGAATATCACCCAAACAGATTAAAAAACCTGGGATAACAGAAATATATTTGTCTATGATGAAAGGACCTATGGATATTATATAACAAATCTGCACTCAGTTTGTGATATGGCAACCCTACTGCAGCCATGTGTTGTGGGGGCCTATTGGCTGCTTACCTTTTTTCTTCTTCTTTGCAATCCCAGACAGGCAGAAAAAAATAAGGTCTATTAATCTCGTTTGCCTGCCAAACATAGCAGATGAAGTGGGAGGCAAGGAGTTCACTTGGTGGATCACAGGTTTTGCAGACCTGTTTTAAACTCCTTTATTGAATGTTCATCTGCTATTTAAAAAGGAATGACCCTAGTGTTTGAACTTCCAGGGATATAAAAAAGCATTAAGCCAATTATGCTACCCAATTATTATTGAGAGGGAGCATAGCTTAGCGGTAGAGCATATGCTTTATATGCAGACGGTGCCAGGTTCAATCCTTCACCTTTCCAGTGGATTAGGTAGCAGGTGAGCGGACAATACTGGACTAAAGGAATAATCAGGCCTGATAGACAGCAGCATTGTATGCTCCTATTGGTAAACAATTAAGAAGCTTTTTTCTGGCTTAAAATGCTCTAACCAATGAGTGCAAACACTATGGAATAAATGGCAAACAGTTGGCACTTAAAGTATTAAAACAAAACTTTATTAAAGTTATGAAATAACAGCCATAATTTAAATTATTTGCTGCTTGTATTTAGGGTTTAGCTCTTTTACCAAATACTCCCTTCCCTTTCCCTGACACTGGAATTCTGCCCACTGCAAATTTTCTGGTAATAGCCTAAGCTGGTTATGCAACTGATTTGCAGGATTCAACCAACATATACTTGTTGAAATTGACTGTTCGTGTTAAACTTTATTGCATCTAGGCAAACTGCATAAAGCAACCAAGGCAGTTTCTGTGCCAAAGCCAGGCCGAAACCACGATAGAAATGGATCTAGAAAATCAGTCTTCTTCCAGATTGTCTGAATCTGGTCAGTGACCACCCACTCATAATAATATTTTACTTAGAATAAAATCCAGTTTGATTTGAAAACTGCCTCCAATTCAATTAATCTGTGTTAAGCAGAACGTAACAGCTAGCACATAAAGGCATTCTTGCAATTCAGTGATTTTGGAAGATTTTGGAAGATTTGAAGAGAATATTAAAATACAGCCCTTCTACTCTTTTTGTAACCCTCATTACAAATGCTGAAAACTTATTTACCTTTACTTTCTTAAACCATTCCTTAAATCATATGCAGCTTTTCTAAATGTGGGTTCTGCTTCCTCCTTGTGGCAAGTACAGAAACTGTTTAAGACAGTTAAGAAACACAGGATTTCAAATGACAGATAAGATTTCCCACACGATGGCACTGTTGGGTGGTTTTCTTTCTGAATAATGTTGCTCATTAGCTAAAACATATACATTTCATTGTGCATTTTGGAAGCTTCTGTATTAATTTTAAATGAGAATGGTGATATTTTACAACACAATTGTACTGCGGTACATTATGTTTTTGGGATAGTGGTTGTTTTGTAGTGGGGAGTGAACTTAGCTTTCTATCCCTCCTAGAGGCGGATTGATAAAATGGTTGCTCCCAGGAGAGCAACTCAAGAAGAAGAGGCCTGATAGACCTAGTCTTTTGTTGGTTTTTCTGTATACTTGTTTTTTGCTGTTTTCTAAGTGGTTCATTTATGAGTTTCTCAGTTGCTTTGAGCCATATTTTTGTGAAAAGCAATATACTGTAATCATATGTACATGTTCACTGCTTTGTTCAGTTGAATTTACTCCCTAGTAAGTGCATATAGGGACGCGGGTGACGTTGTGGTCTAAACCACAGAGCCTAGGGCTTGCAGATCGGAAGGTCAGCGCTTTGAATCCCCATGATGGGGTGAACTCCTGTTGCTCTGTCCCTGCTCCTGCCCACCTAGCAGTTCGAAAGCACGTCAAAGTGCAAGTAGATAAATAGGTACCACTCTGGCGGGAAGGTAAACGATATTTCCGTGTGCTGCTCTGGTTCGCCAGAAGCAGCTTGGTCATGCTGGCCACATGATCCGGAAGCTGTCTGCGGACAAATGCCAGCTCCCTTGGCCTATAGGGCGAGATGAGCGCGCAACCCTAGAGTCGTCCGCAACTGGACCTAAAGTGCATATAAGGCTGCAGCCTTCAAAGAAGATAAAGTTATAAAGGGCAGTTGGTTAATTCAAAGTTTGGAGAGGGTAGACGTCTGTTTTCAATGCGCTTCGCAGTCCACAATCATGGGCTACTTCACACAAAGCATGCAGTTTTCACACTTGACAGTGAGTGACAAAAGTGCACCCCCCCCCCCATATTGTAGAAGGATGCTTTTGTTGACATGGGGTTCCGACGATCCATTTAGCTCCCCACCCCTCCCCCCAGAAGCGAAAATGTTTCCCGCCTAAAGTGTCACGCTCCCCTCCGCCCCACAACCACCCCCATCATATCAGGCCACAACCACCCCGAGTCGGAGAAGGCCCCGTTCAACCAATCAGCGTGCAGAAGCGGAGCAGCCTCCGCCAATAGGGCATCAGTAGGGCGACCGAAAGGGGCGCGAGAGAGGCCGTTGCCCCCAACGGCTGAACAATTGACGTTAGTCTCAGACGGGGTAGGGCGCAGAACGCTCCACCGGTGTCCGTGAAACTCGTCATCTCCGCGAGGCGCCATGGTAGGGAGCGGGGGTTTCTGTGGTGGGGCTTTAGGAGGGACGGCATGGCGGGTGTTGAACCCCTTCGGCTGAGGGTGTTCTGACGGGGGCCGTAAGAGGGTGGTAAGCAGGGCCCTATGGCGAGCGGGGAGACGGAAACCCGAGGTCTCCCGCATCGTGCGCGGCGAAGGCCGGCCGACTCGTGGCGCGCGAGCACGAGGGAACGAGCGGCGGTTCCGGCAGCCAATGGAGAGCGGCCGCGTGACCCCGAAAGGCGCGAATCTTGCCGAGAGAGTCGGTTGGCTTCGCGCCGTTGGCGGTCTTTCCTCAGGGCCGAGAGCGCGAGGGCTGACCGTCGCTTCGCCTCAGATTCGCCATGGTGGGGAGCGGTGGAATATTGTGGTTTTGCTATTAAAGGGTGGCGAGGAGGCGTGAAAGCGGTCGCTTTCCTTTGAATCATGCCCACAGTGGGATAAGTCGGTGTTGAAATGTAAAACGGGTTATCCTGGCATGAAATCGTGGAGAAGGGCGAAAGGGGACCGTGGTCGGGAGGGAATGCACTGTAATTATTAACCGTTTGGGAAGTGCGTAGTGGCCAGATTACGGCAAAATGCTGTGAAAGATGACAGGTAATGAGTGCATAAGTAAAACTTGATTGGATCATATGGGAGGTAAGAGAAATACATTCCTCTTTGAAAGTGTTAGTTAAACAGACCTCGGATATTCCATTAAATAGATTATCGAGGCTGAGATAGTGGTGTGTTTGAAAAGAGAGCCGCTTTAAAAAAATAGTCTTTGGTATCTGTGATGGTACAATTTTTTTTAAAAAAATTCTCGAGTCGTTTACAAAAGAGCAAACTAATTTTCACTCTTCTGTGTGTCTTTGTTTTGTTGTTTTTTTAACAGCGTGAGTGTATATCTATCCATGTTGGACAGGCTGGTGTTCAGATTGGTAATGCTTGCTGGGAGCTGTATTGTCTTGAACATGGAATCCAACCTGATGGTCAGATGCCAAGTGACAAGACCATAGGAGGTGGTGATGATTCTTTCAACACTTTTTTTAGTGAAACTGGAGCTGGCAAGCATGTGCCTAGAGCTGTCTTTGTGGACCTTGAGCCAACTGTGGTTGGTAGGTATATTGCTGCTTTCTGATGTATGAAATTGCTAGTGTTAAATAGACTATGTTGCAGTTTTGAGCATTATATTAGAGTTATTATAGATTAATATTAAAATTAACTTTAGCAATACAGATTTTACAAAATAGTTTTGTGGCAAGCTATCTGTTTTTACCATTTCATGCATAATGTTTTAAGGCTAAATGCATCAGGCAAAGGTAAAATAGGAATGGTTTACAAGATTCTTTATAATTTTTTATAGATGAAGTGCGTACAGGCACTTATAGGCAGTTATTTCATCCTGAGCAACTTATTACTGGAAAAGAAGATGCTGCCAACAATTATGCCCGAGGCCACTATACCATAGGAAAAGAGATTGTTGATTTAGTGCTGGATCGCATTCGCAAACTGGTAAGTTTTAGTAGAAAACTAAGAACAGACACCAACCTATTTCGCTACCTTTCAAACTAGTCAGAAAAAAATATTCTATTATGAAAATAGGAGAGTACATTTAAATGGAAAGTATCATTAACAGGCCATAAATCCAAAGGACACACACAACCAAATTGCTAATCACACCCTCCTTACCACCTCCGATCTTTATACAAACTTAACTTACAAGTAAAGACCCATCAATCTTGAATTAATTTGACATCTGCACAGACAGCTATAGAACTACTGTAAGTGAGTAGGTTTTTGTAACACATACACTTGTACAGAGAGCAATAAAATATCAACACATGAGTATTGCATAGGGATCTTCTATGTTCACAGGATTTTGGTATGTACAGACTTCCCATGTTCTGGTTTAGGTCCTTAATCTTAAAGGTATGATTTTATTGTGTCAGAATAGAGTTTAAAGGTGATTGAAATAGATTTAGTAGACTTAACAAAGACAGGAAAATTGGTTCTTTATTGCACATTAAAAAGTATTCCCAAAGCCATGCACTGTAACTGACCACATAAATAATTAGAAGTAATTTTTGTGTCTTAGATGGGGGGGGGCATACACCAGTAACAAGCTAATTTTATCCAAGGCGACTATGTTATCTGAAATACAGTGGTGCCTCGCAAGACGAAAATAATTTGTTCCGCGAGTCTTTTTGTCTTGCGATGTTTTTCGTCTTGCGAAGCACGGTCCGTCGCATCTGCGCCTCTTCAAGCGGCTTTAAAAAAAAAAGCGCAAGACGTTTTCGTCTTGCGAAGCAAGCCCATAGGGAAATTCGTCTAGCGAAGCAACGCAAAACCGAAAAACCCTTTCTTCTTGCGGGGCACCACTGTAGATAAATAAATAAATTCTTTTTTGTTTACACATACCATTTTAAAATATTTTTCTAGAAGTCTTTGATTTCAAGTAAAATGTACTAAAGATTTCATTTTACTACTTATTAAATTCAGTGCATTGTATCCAACATTAAACATCTTTGTAGACCCACTGAAAATAATAGGCTTGATTAATTTAAGTTTACTTATTAGTTCTACACTAAATAGAACTTACTGGTGTAGAATGCAATACTGAACTACTGCTTAGCTTTATCTATCAAACATCAAAACAGCATATTTCATGAAATAATCAGACAACATTAAATAAATCTAGGATCATTAGATTTTAAGACTTTTTAAGAAAAATTGAAGGAAATTTTTAATTAGCCAAATATTTTAAATGCACACAGTGAAAACAAGTGATTTCTAGGAATGATTTGTACATTAAGTACACACTTAGAATACTAATATTTTGCTTGCTGTCTTTTTCTTCTAGGCTGATTTGTGCACAGGTCTTCAGGGTTTCCTTATTTTTCATAGTTTCGGAGGAGGCACTGGCTCTGGATTTGCATCTTTACTCATGGAAAGACTGTCAGTTGATTATGGCAAAAAGTCCAAATTGGAGTTTGCTATTTACCCAGCTCCACAGGTATCTACTGCTGTAGTAGAGCCTTATAATTCTATCCTTACTACACACACAACATTGGAGCATTCTGACTGTGCCTTCATGGTAGATAATGAAGCTATTTATGATATATGTCGACGCAATCTTGACATTGAACGTCCCACTTACACCAACCTAAATCGTCTCATTGGCCAAATTGTTTCATCTATCACGGCTTCACTCCGTTTTGATGGTGCTCTGAATGTAGATCTGACAGAATTTCAGACAAATCTTGTCCCATACCCACGAATCCATTTTCCTTTGGCAACATACGCACCTGTCATCTCAGCTGAAAAGGCATACCATGAGCAGTTGTCTGTCGCTGAAATTACTAATGCATGTTTTGAGCCAGCCAACCAGATGGTAAAGTGTGACCCTCGCCATGGCAAATATATGGCCTGCTGCATGTTATACAGAGGTGATGTTGTCCCAAAAGATGTCAATGCAGCTATTGCAACTATCAAGACAAAGCGTACCATTCAGTTTGTGGATTGGTGTCCAACTGGATTCAAGGTATTTTAAAGCATTTTAAGTGAATTTACAGAACCTTTCAGCCATTTCTTTATAGGTGGTTTTCATGGTGCACAAGCTGTCCATAAGTTCATTTTTAATCTGTTGTAAATTAACAACTAATAGGTAGTTGTTTTCACATTTGCCATTTTAACAGTGCATTCGTAATTTTGAAAGTGAAATTAGTCAAATTAGTTCATAGAAAATGCTGCACTAATCAAATACGGTTTTAAAAGTTTCTTGAAGATGCAGGCCTCAGTCTAAAATGACAGGGTACATTTGTTCATTTATGAGGCCCCTTTCATTCTTTCAGAGCAGATCCTTGTCACATAGTTGTATTGAATTCCAAAGATTTCCAGATACTTTTTAGAGGCAGGTCCATGTGCCGTGCTTCGTAATCCAAATGGGAGAGTATGCAGTATTCAGTGCACTTAAAAAACACTACGTATGATATGCAAGTGCATTTTAGATATCCCAGCAATATTAAATTCATGTAAATTACATTGCTTATTTGTCACTAAGAGGCACAAGATATCCAGTAGTTTGGAAAGTACATGGTCGTACCACTTTTTTACTAATTTGTGGCAGTTAGCATTTCCTATCATCATTAAGCTCTCAAAGTAGAATATTAAAGGGTGAGATTTTTCCTTTAAAAATCTTCTAGCTAAGGACTATTATTATTGTTTCTATTTCTTATTTTCCCTTTTACCCAGAGTACTCAGAGCACTGTACAGTGGTACTTCGGGTTACAGACGCTTCAGGTTACAGACTCCACTAACCCAGAAATAGTACCTTGGGTTAAGAACTTTGCTTCAGGATGAGAACCGAAATCGCGTGGCAGCAGCAGTGGGAGGCCCCATTAGCTAAAATGGTACCTCAGGTTAAGAATAGACCTCCAGAACGAATTAAGTTCTTAACCCGAGGTACCGCTGTATATAGTGGCATCACATTTTATTCTCACAGCCTTATAAAGTAGTGTAGGCAGAGAGATTGTGGCTACCCTGAAAATAAGCTTCATAGCATAGTTTGGGATTTGAGTACAAGTCTCCTTGATTAAAGAACAACTTTGCTACACCACATCAACTAACCTATTAAAAGTAAAATAAAAAAGTATGTAACAGAAATCACCCCTTAACCAGATAGCTCATATAGAAATGGGCTGCAGATTTTTACTCTGCGGAACAAAGACATTTGGGCAAGGAAGGTCCAGTTTTCTTCATTCCCTCAAATAGGTGACCAGATGGAACAGCGCCCGTCATTGCTTTTACTGATTTTCAGAATTGGAATAATGTAGGTTTTAAGTAGGGTTTGCCTATCATTTTTAAAGTATTTGCTTAGCATTTGGGGGGGGGGGGGACTTAACTAGATAGAGAGACTTTTAAATAGTTTGCCCTTTCCTGGTAGATTTTGTGATCTTTGTGTATGCCAAAGAATGTGATCCTAAGATATTAATAAGTTAACCATATATTTAACAGTATTGTTACTATTATTATTTGAATTTATATACTGCCCTATACCCAGAGGGCTTTCTTGGCTGAAATATAACTTAATGATGACTGCATTCTGAATGTTAATCCTGTGTAGTTTTATCGTTTTATTGATACACACAACCCCCGGGTCAAAAGTACAGTCTGCTCACAGTGGGATCCTCATGATTGCCCACAAACCCATTTGTCCTTCCCTCCCTATGGTGTAGAAGCAGAACCTCAGGACATAGTGGAGAATAGATACATACATTTTTTATATTCTCACCTACCTGATCGTCTTGTTCAAGCTGCTTAATATTCAGTTCACCTCTAATTTTCTTTCTGTAATGTCCTTGCCTGCTGTAATGGGAATTAAGGAAAAAGCAAAACTCATAAGCCCTGCAATGATTCCCTTGAATGTGGGTGGTGGAGCATTGTGCTTTAGGGAAACATAATTAAACTTTCATTTTTCTTCTAGGTGGGCATTAACTACCAGCCTCCTACTGTTGTGCCAGGAGGGGATCTGGCCAAGGTGCAACGTGCTGTGTGTATGTTAAGTAATACAACTGCCATTGCAGAAGCTTGGGCTCGTCTTGACCATAAATTTGACCTGATGTATGCTAAGCGAGCCTTTGTGCATTGGTATGTTGGAGAAGGTATGGAGGAAGGAGAATTTTCTGAAGCTCGTGAAGATCTAGCTGCTCTTGAGAAAGATTATGAAGAAGTGGGTGTTGATTCTGTGGAAGCTGAGGCTGAAGAAGGGGAAGAGTATTAGAAAAAAGTAATGTCAGATGATTATTTGAAAATATTTTCATACTTCAGTTCACTTGTTCTGTTTCAAATAAACATTTAAGCGTTCTAGCAGTTTCGTTTAATCATTTAAAATAGCTTTAAAATCTTTCTTAGAATAGTTATAAATATATTCTGAGAAAAGTATAAAATAAAGTTTCTGTCAGAAATGCTATATACTGCCTCCTAGATTTGAAGATCTATTCTCCCTTCCCCCTTGCATTCCTTTTGCAACGATCTTGAAAACCTGAAAAATGAAACATTTATATTGAAAAGAATCATACTAATACGTTACAGGATCCTAAATCGTAGCAGACATGTCTTTATAATGAAAATCACATGGGGATATCATTGTGCACATTGAGCTTTGTGTTAAATAAAGAAACATGAATGAAGGAATGTATGTATATCTTCCGTTATTTCTTTTTTTTAAAGTTTCTGTTTCCTATCCTATGGTTTAATAGAACCTGATAATGGTGTCATGTTCCTCCTTATACAGGACATTTCCAGAACCAACTGGAAATAATACCTCATGAAAGTATCCTTAAAACTTAGGTAGAAAAACTATGTAATCTGTCCATGTAAATTTTAAAATAAAGACAAAATGCAAGCAATACATTGAGAAAGGGAATATAAACCCATCTTTTCAGGCAGTCGAGTCCTTTACAAAGGTTTGGAGTCGTACCAAAGAATAGTATTTGTGACTTAAGAAACTGGATCATAGCATGAAGTAGCTTCCAGTTCATGTGCAATGCCATTCTGTAATAGAAGCAAAATTCACTGTGTTTTACTCTGAGGTGCTGCTGTGGGTAAAAACCACAGTGCCTAGGGCTTGCCGATCGCATGGTTGGCATGGTTCGAATCCCCGCGGTGGGGTGAGCTCTTGTCTTTCAATCCCAGCTCCTGCCCACCTAGCAGTTCGAAAGCACCCCTAAGTGCAAGTAGATAAATAGGTACCGCTTTCTAGCGCGAAGGTAAACAGCGTTTCCGTGTGCTGCGCTGGTGCTGGCTCGCCAGAGCAGCTTCATCACGCTGGCCACGTGACCCAGAAGTGTCTCCGGACAGCGCTGGCCCCCGGCCTCTTAAGTGAGATGGGTTCACAACCCTAGAGTCGGACACGACTGGCCCGTACGGGCAGGGGTACCTTTACCTTTAAGTACATACTACAATCTTAAGCAGCAATAGCATATAGGCATTAACTTTTTTGTTACTCAAGTCATTAAACATGGTTGCGTATTAAAGCTGATTCTAGATCTCGTGTCCCTGCTATGCAAAACCTGCAACCGAAACATTTTGACTGGTTGCAGGGGTAATTGTGATAAGTAACAATGGCAGCCTGTGTGTTTGTCTTTATTGTTGGGAATCCAAAGACTTTTATTAAGATTCATTATAATAGAAAATGCTGTTAAATTTGAAGAATGGGTGCTATTTTATATTTGCACGTTCATTCAAAATTGCAATGCTCTCAATGTTAAATTTACAATTAAGCTTGGGTTGCATTTTTTACAACATTTGAATACTTTTCTAGCCTCCAGTTAGTATGAATAGAACTTGCTTGTATTTATCCCTCGTCCTGTAAAAATGAGCTTTAACGTTTGCAATTATTTGAACAATGGGTAGGAATGAATGAGCCTGCGGCCACGGAATACTTAACGGCCTTGAACCATAAAACAGATTTAGGGTTGGATGCAATGCCGTATGAGATGTGGGTATATGGTACGGGATGGCCAAAGGTTTATGGAATGCATATGCCAGCACCTTATTTCTGTATGCATTAGCTATTATTGCTGAGATAGTGTCAGGGTTGACCTGTGAGTGGGTAATTTTCTGTTGGATTGAGAAATAGCCTCTCCCATTCTCAGGGCTAGGAAGGTCTCAGCAGCCATCTGGGGTCTTGAATACATTAAAGGAGGGCCCTTCTATTTCAGCAGCTGAATTCTAGAGATTTTGATCACTTGGGCCCTGGGGTGGCAGGTACTAACCATCAATGGAGTTGTTAAGGTCATACATCTTATTTTGCAGACAAACTTCCAGATTTGGGGCTATTCAGCCCACATAAGCTTAATTGGATAACAATGGCTTGATTCCTTGTATCAATAAGAGTGCAGCATCAGAACAACTGCAAGAGCTTAAGGTTTCTATGAGTACTATGTGGCAAAGGTATTGTGAAGAGCCCAGTTTGAGTTTTCAAAGGTGTCAAATGGGAGTGGTCTAATTTCAAAGTATTAACTTGCCTCCTTTTAGCCATAAAGCAAATAAATTGGAAATGTGGAGTGGAGGAAAAATGCTAATAAAAAGGATTGTTCCAAAAGAGACAGCAGTTGAAAAGTTAAAATCAGTGTGTTAGAAGAGGAAAATGAATAAAGTAGAAGAAATAATAGTCAACCAGCATAATGGGAATTGATTTCAGCATAATTATTGGAAAGGCCAATTGAACTTAATTGTTAAGGAAGTAGTAGGTCTACAAAAGAGAGATAGAAGCAATTCTAACACTAAAGCCAAGTTAACCTGTGCATGACCATTGCTTTCTCATTTCTTGATCATTCTGGTTATGAATGAGCTGCCTCTGCAAATGAAAATTCTATCCCATATTTGCTCTGTGAAAGCTCATTTTAATCAAATGATGAAAGTCGTTTTCTGAGGTTACCTGCAGCTAAGGATTGTTGAAGTATGGCTAATAAAGCAATTAAAAACCAGGAGATGACTGAGTATGTAGAACAGCTATCAAGAATAGTATCCTCATGAACACAGCTGAGAGAAATTTAGTATCTAATGATTTTTAATTAAGGGCTATAAACTATTCAGAAGGCAGTGTCCCTAGTATTTAGTAGAAGCAACTACTGTGTTGAGCAGAAAATCCTGCTCACTAGTAAGATAGGACTAACAGCATTTTCACAAACCATATATGTACAAGTTGACACTATACATCTTGATGGGTCTAGTAAAGTTAAATGTACTTCATTTTGAGTTTGGATTTTCATAGGTGATCAGGAAGAAATAATATCACTGGTGCTGTTTTTGCTATAGGCATATGCACAGCCTGTTTGTCCATCAATTCATATTTTAAAATGTATTAAGTGACATACATTAAGATGTTAAATTCTTACTATTTTCAATTCTGACATTGCCTTATGATGAATATTCAATCCACATATGTACTGAATGATTCTGTCATAGTCTGCCCTCTTGTACTATACAGCGTGGGGAAAACAGCAGATGACTCATAACGTGCAAGTTTCCTGGAACTGAAGGTCATGTTTTATAAATGACTTTAATGATTGCTCAAAGTAAATTAGAAACTTTCTTACTCAGAAGTAAAACTCACAACTATATTTTGATTTCATCTTCAACGAAACTGTTGTAGAATGAGCAGACTAATCTCATTCACACCAAATACACTGACATCTCATTCTGTAAATGTGGCAGTAAGCTGGGGAAGGTTATAAAAACATGTTCGTGCATATCATTCACTTTTTCTTAAAATCAAATGTAGCCCTTCTTTGGGAGCTCTAAAATAGTTATCCCAGTTGTGGGCTGGTTTTCAAAAGAAGTATGCAAACAATGCACTACAGATCTAGCCCTATTCCATAGGGTGCCAAGAATCAGTTTTGAACCACGTCCAGTAGTGACTGTTAACCTGCAAGTGTAAAAGAGTAGCACTCTATACTGCATGCTTTCTTCTTTTCCAGCAGTTCATTAGCTAATTATTTACAACAATAGGTTAAGTGGCGATGCCGTTGTTTCAGTTCAGTGCAATATAAAAATCAATGTCAAAGCCCGGGTTATGCTACAGTATATGCTACAGTACGGTGTCTCTCAAGTGGTTTCAAATAAACATAATCCTATTCCCTAATCATGGTCAAATTGAGAAGCTTGTCACGCAGGTTGCTAAATAAAGCCAGTTATGACTTATAAATACCATTTCCTCTGCTACAGGTTTACCACATAGTAAAAAGTGGAGCGTCGTATGCAAATACCTTTAAAAACTACGTCAGAAGGCTGAGAAGTTCAAATTATGAGAGTTGAGAACGTTAGCTGGAGTTGACAGAATAGAGCTGCAGCTTTTCGCTAATTAAGTAGTGTGCAGGCACATGTTTGTTTTAAGAACATCAATAAGAGGAAGCTAGTATTTGCATTTGGGATCTGGTGTTTATTCTGCTCCAGGAAAGGCTTTGTAAAGAAGGACCTACTGTTGATTCACTGAGTAACATCCAGTGTTCTGGCTGGTTTTATGGAGAGTGAGTTTGGGGGTAAGTTCTATGAGCTTTAAGTACTGATCGCATCTAGGATTTTAAATTTGCAATGCTTTATCTCCAGTTTGGCTAATAATCTGTCTAGATCCAGCAAGCCATCTCATGTAGTCCTCAATACTGGATATGGCAGACCCTGGAAAATACCTGTACAACTAAGGGACGCGGGTGGTGCTGTGGTCTAAACCACTGAGCCTCTTGGGCTTGCCGATTGGAAGGTCGGCGGTTCATATCTGTACGACTGGGTGAGCTCCTGTTGCTCTGTCCATGCTTCTGCCAACTTAGCAGTTCAGAAGCGTGCCAGTGCAAGCAAATAAATAGGTACCACTGTGGTGGGAAGTTAAACAGCATTTCCGTGCACTCTGGCACTCATCACGGTGTCCCGTTGCTCCAGAAGCGGTTCAGTCATGCTGGCCACATGACCCAGAAAGCTGTCTGTGGACAAACGCTGGCTCCCTCAGCCTGAAGCAAGATGAGTGCTGCACCCCATAGTCCCCTTTGACTGGACTTAGCCGCCCAGGGGTCCTTTAACTATCATACGCGTGCAACTCATCTGTGTGTTTGTGTGCATGTGCATAGCATAGCATAGCATACTTGAAGGAGCATTTCTTCCTCGGCCTGAGTATAAAATGTGCTTCGTGTGTGTATCGGAAGCTGCATGTACAGCCGTAATCAGATGGCTGACACTATCAGCTTTGAGAGTGATGCCCATCTGTTTGTAAGGTGGGGAGTGAGGCAGTGCACACACCATTTAAAGCACATAGCTTCCCTCAAAGGATCTGGGGAACTGTAGTTTGTTTAAGCCTGATGGGAGCTGTAGCTCTGTGAGGGTTAAATACTGTTCTCAGGATTCTTTGTGGGAAGTCATGTGTTTTAAATGTATGGTGTGTGAGCAGCCTGAACCTAGCCATCCCATTCCACCATCCTGAATACTGACTGACTTGAGCTGGTGGAACTAACAAAGATTATCTCAGTTGTAGTAGGCATTGGCATTTAGACCATGGTTACTGGTGGTCGCCTGTGCCTAGTTGTAAAGGTAAATGGACCCCTGACCATTAGGTCCAGTCGTGGACAACTCTGGGGTTGCGGTGCTCATCTCGCTTTATTGGCCGAGGGAGCTGGCATACAGCTTCTGGGTCATGTGGCCAGCATGACTAAGCTGCTTCTGGCAAACCAGAGCAGCGCACGGAAACACCGTTTACCTTCCCGCCAGAGTGGTACCTATTTATCTACTTGCACTTTTGACGTGCTTTCGAACCGCTAGGTTGACAGGAGCAGGGACCGAGCAACAGGAGCTCACCCCGTCGCGCGGATTCGAACTGCTGACCTTCTGATCAGCAAGCCCTAGGCTCTGTGGTTTAACCCACAGCGTCACCCACATCCCTTTCCTGTGCCTAAGTTACTCCTGCATAAATCCTCTTCAAGGAAATGACACCCGCCCATTACCAGAAAGAGCAGTGTTTTGCACTTTCCTCTTTATGTCTTGACTGAAAAATGTTTTCCTGTCTTGTTTTGGGTTGCGTTATGGAATCACAGAACTGTAGAATTGGAAGGAACCACAAGAATAATCTAGTCCAACCCCCTGCAATGCAGGAATCTTTTGCCCAACGTGGGAATGAAACCCACGAACCTGAGATTAAGAGTCTCATACTCTACCAAGTGAGCCATGTTAGCTGGTTGTTATGTAATCTCATTCAAGTTATACCTTTTCTATTGTATAGCTTTTAGGACTTCATAGCGTGTTCACCTAATACCATAATTTTATTTACTTTTATTACATAAGACAGTTGAATGGTGCCTTGTACGCCTCCTTCCAGCAACTCCTGCAGCCAAGCTGGCGCCAAACATATGGCTCTGCTTCCCTTTGGACCACATCAGCAAGGCTGAGACGGAGGTCTTGCCATCTGGGCAAACCAGGAACTCCATACACCCTGCCCAGGATTGCGCCCTGAGGAGGTCACTTTGATGTTGCTAATGCAGCAGTTTGACTTCACCCCTGGAGGTGCACTCAGTTGTCTCTTGAGACAGACAGATGTAAATGACACTTTACTTTTGCGCTTAATATTAAGCATGTTGTAGAAAGTATAAAAACATAAAAGTCTATTCAAACAACCTGTATAAGAACATGAAGAGAGCCCTGTTGGATTAGACTAAGGGTCCATCAGATTCAGCAGCCTGTTCCCAACAGTTGGCAATCAGACCCATATGAACTCTGATTCATCACTACTAGTAATCAATGCCTGCCCTGTCCTCCATAAATTTGTATCATGCCTGTTTATATCCAATCTAAGTTAGTTGCTGGCACCGTGTTTCGTGGTAACAAGTCCAAAATAGACCAATTTTATAAGAATTAGATAGGAATAATTACTTTATGTAATTTAACGCACATTCCACTTTCCCCTGCCTCCGAGCAGCAAATGTAAAAGCAACAGATTTTCAAACCAAGAACAACAGCAGAAAGCAAAAAATGCGAAGAGCAACGCCAATAATTAATACACTGGCACCCTTAGGGAGCAACGGCAGGCTATAAATTTATTTAATTATTTAATTAAATAAGCAAACAGCAACAGAATCAACTGAATAATTTCAGTTGCCAGAAGAACACCATTGGAGGCAAGAGTTTTCCATAGATTTGGGGGGGGGCCACAACAACAACAAAAAACCCCCTGTTATATCTGTCACAAATCTTGCCTCAGAAGGCGATAGACACCACAAGAAGGATGCAATACCAAATCTTAAAGGATGAGCAGATTTACATATGAGGAGACAGTCCTTCAAGTAGTTTTGCATTGAACTGTATAGGGTTTTATAGGTACTTATTATGTAAGTCAGCCTTTGCCAGCAGAATCATTGGCTCAGGCTGACCAGAGTTGGAATTCACCTAGGGGGCACTAGTTTGGTGAAGGAAGTCAAATATTAATGGAATATTATTGGAATATTAATGGACTTTCTCCATCGTGGAAGTCAAGGCAGCTTACAGGGGATTCTCAATGAGTCTCGCAACAAGGCACTAGTTAAAGAGTCTGCCATGGCTTCTTTTGAAGAAAATAACAATACTTAGCTAAAGCTAAAGTGGTTTTGAAACACAGCTCAAGGTCACATCCTTGTTCAGCAGCAAATTAAAAAAATAAATAAATAAATCACCAAGCACCGTATTCCACAGCACACTTCAAGGTCACATTTCAGCTCCTAAACCATAACAAAAATAAAATAAAATTCTAGCAGCCAGGTTCCAAGGGAACATAACACACACAGAGCACCCTCGTACAACGATGAGCTTAAAATGTGAAATGGCGAATGCTGAGAATACTGACAAAAATGCCACAACCTTCCCGGCACCTATAGCTGAGAGTGGAATAGTTTGCTTCTTTTTTCATGAATCAGATGCTCATGAGCTAAGATGACGTTGGGGAACATAAGCACTAACCCCTCCCCCACAGAAACAGAAATGTTTTACATGGTTATATTGCAAACAAAAAATAAGAGAAGAATAGCCCAGTTCTTGCCTGTTTTGGTTATAGATCTCATAGATCTCATTTCTTTCCTGTTTTGGTTATAGATCTCAAACTTACAGCTGGTAGTTTCAATGAGACGTCAGGCAGAGAGGAAGTCATCTCTGTGTTGCTTTTGCTGTTGTTGCGTCTTCCTTTTTTTGCAGGTGTCTTTTTCCATCTTGTTTTTCTTCCCTTTCTATTCATTTGCTGCCAGTCGCCTTCTTCGACTTCTGTCTTCCTCTCCACTGCCTACTTCTCTCAGTTGTTTGTCTTCATCTGGTTGCAGTTCCGGTTGAGTTAATTATTATTATTTTATTTTAGCTTCCAGTTGTATGGAGGAGGCAGCTTTAGCTACTCCTTCATAATTTATTCGGAGTTTGGATGGGTAAAACCATTGGTACCTTCTGCCTGCTTCACTGAGTGCTGTGGCATAAAATTTACGTTCACATCCGCATCGCAGCAGCTTTTCAGTGGGAGAATGAAGAACATATACTAATTGACCCAGGTTGATTAGAGAAGTCCTTAACTATGATATGATTTAGTTGATTTTGCAGTAGGACCAATATGAATGCTAAGACTCAAAGCTTTACTGCGGTGCTATCAAACACATTGGTGTCCTATTGCAGGGCCACGCCCAGCCTACATGAGTGGAAGTGGCAAAGGTGGGATTTGACCCTGCTAATGGCTCAGAGAAACCAGGTTGGTCTCCTCCACTACTCCTAAGTGTTCAATCCTTACAGCAACTCTAATATTGTAGGTGAGTATTGTTGCCTCCGGGGACGCGGGTGGCGATGTGGGTTAAACCACAGAGCCTAGGACTTGCCGATCAGATGGTTGGCAGTTCAAATCCCCGTGACGGGGTGAGCTCCCATTGCTCGGTCCCTGCTCCTGCCAACCTAGCAGTTCAAAAGCACCTCAAGTGCAAGTAGATAAATAGGTACCGCTCTGGCGGGAAGGTAAATGGCGTTTCCGTGCGCTGCTCTGGTTCGCCAGAAGCAGCTTAGTCATGCTGGCCACAGGACCCGGAAGCTGTACGCCGGCTCCCTCGGCCAATAAAGCAAGATGAGCGTCGCAACCCCAGAGTTGGTCACGACTGGACCTAATGGTCAGGGGTCCCTTTACCTTTACCTTATTGTTACCTCATGGGAGATTGAAAGAAAATGGATTCCCTGATGGAATGAGTTCATGGTTCAGATGGGTTTTGAATGGGGGTGGGTGGGGGGCACTGACCAATTGACTCGTTCTTTAAACTATCATCCAGTAGCCGACACCTCAATAGCCTCATTGTCTCTTTTTTGAAGGAAACTGAACTGATGGAGACAAGCAGCCTTCAAGCCAACTGTTCTAGTCAAGGGAACACAAGCCTCCCCATTCCACCTTATGTGGAACGCTTCCAACTTGCTGTATACATTCCCACATTCATCCTGGGATTGCTGTTCAACGGAATGGCGATGTGGTTTGCCTGCCGCAAGATCAGGCAATGGACAGAACCCATTATCTACATGGCATCACTGATGGTTTTTGATACCTTGATGCTCTTTGCTCTTCCCTTTAAGATAATTTCCTATCACAAAAGCGAGTGGGATCTCGGGGGTGCCTTTTGCTCCTTCCTGGAAAGCTTGTATTTTGTGAACATGTATGGAAGCATCTTAACCTCCACATGCATATGTGTAGATAGATACATTGCTATATTGCACCCATTTGCCGCCATGACCCTAAGATCTCCCAAGAAAGCAGCCACAACTTGTCTTGTCATCTCAGCTGGGGTGTGGGCAGGAACTGCATATACGTATCAACTTCACCAACATGGAGGCCCCTGCTTCTATGGCTTTTCCGGAAGTATTTGGAAAAACACCATCTTGTTTATCACCCTGGAAACAGCTTTTCTTGTTTGCATGACAGCTATGATCTTCTGTACGGTCCGGATCATTGTATGCCTGCGAAGGAACCAAACGCCTGGTGAGCCCCTCACAAACAGGAGCAAATCCATCAATATTATCACAGCAAACCTGACTACGTTTCTTGTCTGCTTCACCCCTTTGCATGTGGCCCTGGTGTTATATTATCTTGTGAAGAACCAAATACTGGATGATTGCCGGCAGATTATTCGCTCATTTGTTCAGATCAGCCTGTGCTGGGCTAATCTCAACTGCTTCCTGGATGGTATCTACTACTATTTCATCTTAAAGGAGTTTATGAAATTTGCCTCAACAGAGAAGAATACACAAGCAAGTACCGTTGACTAAAGTATTTGGTGAGCAGCCATTTTGGATGTGCTGTTGTGAAGCGGAAATTTCTCCCCTTGGAACAATTTTGCTGAAGTGTGTTAAATTCATGTCATATGATGTTAATTATAAGCTACCTTGAGAAAACCGTGTTTTGAAAAGTGGCTTTTCAGTTCCTAAATAAATAAAACAAACTGTGTGAGAGGGACATCCAGACTTGTGTGTGACAATTAAATCACATTATGTTCAGAATTTCCTGGAAATCAAACCAGGGCCCACAATGAGGACTGTGGTAAGGTAGCAGTTGTCCCCAAACCCATACAGCATTTGAATTTACAGGCAACTGATTTCTCTATTATTGTACTGGTTTTTGTCATTTAATATTGATATAAATCCATTGGCTGTAATGATGTTACTCCTGTGTTTTTACCAGTAAGCACAGCCAATTCAGGCAGTTTTCTGCATTTCAGAAAGCTTTCTCTTACGTTGCAAAATTGTAATGCTTTGGACAGGAAAAGGCATGGTGGGCTTTACGCTTGCAGAACATTTACTTTACTTGGAAATATGATTCAGCAGCTTCCATTCTCGTTTGGTTTACAACTTTGGTTTCATAATTACAAGACGGAAAGACTGATGTTAGAGAAGGCCTCTCAGGGAACTCCAAAGTGTGCTCACTGCTTTGTGACATTTTAGTTAGTTGTAATAAAGGTATTGCCCTACTGTTGCTTTACGAGCAGTAGGAACTGTACATCCAGATGGCCATGACATTCAGTGCTGTCTAACTAGGGGGTTCTCAGCTGATGGAATTGCATGAAATTAAGCACTTGTGTTGCAATGCATTCATTCATTGCAACTACCACTTCCCCCCCCCTCTAAGTTCAAAGCTCCAAAACACCCCCTTTCAGACCATCTCCCTCCATGGTTGGAAGGCAATGAAAATAGTGGTGGCGTGGGAGCTGGTGCACTCATCCTGTCTCCTCCATGTGCTTAATTAATCCTCTTTGCAAGGCCTGAAGACATGTATAATCAGGGCTCTATTTCAGCCGCAACTCACCAGAACTCAGTTCTGGCACATCTCAAGTGGCTACCATTGTCACTGTAAGAGAAGTTCTGGCACCTCTTTTTCTAGGAAAGTAGCACTGGGAGAATCCTTTAGGAATACATACACCGAAATAAGAGACAACTGCAACCAGAAGTAAAATATTTTATTATCTCATTCATTTCTCCTAAAAGGTAAGATTTCTTTCAGACAAAATATATAAAGCATTTAATGGTCTTTCTTTTGTTCCACCCACCCTCCCCCCATCTCGTCACCTGATAACTGATGTTCTGTTCTTTGAATCATCTTTAGCTCCAGCAAAGAACTAAGGCCTTGTCCATGTGTTTCAGGTTTTGCACAAAGTTACCAAGGTTAAAGACTGGCTTAAAACATGCACAACCAAACACAAAAAGGTTGGATTTCCAACTTGAGCAGCGCAGAAGAAAATGCAAGCCTGATTTTTATTACTGTGCCACGATGCTCACTAAAGAAACTGTTATGATGCTCCTTTCCCTTCAGGATCTGTACCATTCAGATGAAATTGCAATGAAAATCAATAGGAATTTGAACATTACTCCTAACCAAGCAGAGTGCATACCTCAAAAGGAGCTGAAAATTCTGTTTGCATGGGCAGGTAAAAGTTAAAATAAAACCCAAGGATGGTTATAAGTAATATGCCTCTATGTTGTGACTGCTTTAATTGGAATCACACTGAGTCCACCTCCACATGGCAAAATGTGTGCATTGTTTTGAGTTTTTCTCTATTTTGCAGCAGCCAGACATTAGGCATCTTGTTATTATTAGCACTGGCTAAACCACTCAATTTGCCATACAGAGAAGGTGTCATCATGCCCTATATTTGGGTGGGCAGGTTTCCGACAGCACAGTGGCAGATCACTCCAGGCCACTACTTCATTACAGGGAGCAAATGCCATAGGGACACTTGAAGCACATATTTGTGCATGCATAGCTACCCTAAACCTTGTTCAGAAGCACCAAGAGTTCAATTCGAGATGCAGGCACATTCCTGAAATATAGATATGTTGACAACTCAGACCTTCTGTAACCTGGGAGCTGTTCAATGAGACCCCCAGTTCTCTCCCACTACATGCTATGGGAGACAACCTTGCCACAGATCTTCTGACAAAGATCAGATCTTCTCATCCTGTGTCCACCTGCTCCATCTCCCAGCTCCACACAAGCATCCTATGCCCTATACAACACCTGGACCAACGTTCTCCCAGGGACTGATCCATTAATGCCCTCAATGGTCAAGACACATGATGAAGATGCTTCAGATTGTGTGATTTGAATTTCCAGTATATTAAACGCAACCACAGCTTTTAGTTCTGTTATCTTCTGGGAGAATTTTACTGTGTAGGAAGTGTTTAGCAAAGTTCTGCTAAATGAATGTTGGTCTCTTTTCTGTGCATCCCTCTCCCTCCTCATATTCCCTGAACTCTACTGTCTAGGGGTGTTCTCAACCACATTTTTCCATCTGCCACAAAAAAGAAAACTGTGTAACTGCAGTCCAACTGCATTTGATTTTTCTTGTTTAACCAATCTTTTACAAGAGCAGACGTCTAGGAACCTGGATCATAATCTACTGTTCAACTTCTGATGTTTAGAAACCTAATGGGTAGTATATAGTGTGCAAGGAAATGGGGAGCCAATCTTTCCTCCAGTGTGCAATGCTACTAATCCCTTTCTTTTTATTATTATTGTGGAGGGTGAATCACAGCCCTACTACCTATTTGCATGGAGATCCTCATCATTATTTCAACCAATCCATTCCTACAAAGCAAGAGCTCAATCTGACTGTTGTATCTACAAAACCTCCGTTATAAACATCTGGCAAAAAATGAATTGCTAAGTGATATTCTGAAACATTTTTTTAAGACCCCAAAGATAAGTCAATCAAGATAAACATTTGGTCCAAGTTCAGTTGTCATCTCTCCAATGGTAAAAAGACTAGTGGGCCCTGTTTCACTTGGAGATGGTGAGACAATCTGCACACTGGGAGAGCCAGCTGTATTGACCTCTTCACCAGCAACATCTCCCAGAATGGTTTATTCTTGCTGGTCTACAAACTCAGGATTTTAAGAGTTTGCTTTTCCTTCTCCTGAAGATTCAGGAGAACACAACCAATCTTGCATGCAGATCAGTGGTACACGCATCCCTTGCATTGTGGGATTGTGCCTCTTACAGAGAAATGAGGAAAAAATGGCAGGCAAGCTTGCACAGAAAGGCAATGAATGCTGCTATGTAAAGCCTAGAACAGAGCTTTCCAAACTGTGTTGACACGTCAGTGTGCTGACTGCAGGCAAATGTTCCCTGCGCTGCTCCTCAAGGCTGAAAAGAAGTTAGTTTCGCCTCTGGTTTGCTAGTAAAACTGAACTGCTGTGTTGCGAAATGATGCATGTCTAAAAAGTGTGTCACCAATGTGAAAAGTTTGGAAAGCTCTGACCTAGAATGACAAGTCCATGAATTTCGATGTTGAGCTGCAAGGATACTGATACAGCTTCCTTGCCCTTTTAGGGAATTAATTTCACTGCAGATTTTCTGTTAATTGATTCATACAAATGGTTCTTTGTGCTGAGAAGGAAGTGGCACTCTAGTGAAAAAGGCCAACTCTTCTTTTTTATTATTACGTTTATAATCCACCTTCCAAGGAGCTCCTAACCAACAAATCAACCCCATTCATCCTCACAACAGTATTGTGAAATTGGTAATGCTGAGAGTGAGTGGTTGGTTCACCGTCACTCAGATAACTTTGTGGTTGGGTACAGATTTGAAGTAGGCCCTCCCAATTCTCAAGCTTCTCATGCTCTTTCAGAAGAGATTGTTGTGCTAGCTTTCTCAAGAGAAACCTAATACTCACATTTTGGGGTCGCTGTCTAAATTTAAGCCCAGTGATGTGTGAATGTTGAATGTAAATGCAGAACAAAGACACCCAAGGCCCAGTGTTGCCCACATGTGACCTGAGAAGTTAGTAATGCGCAAGCAATGGGAGCAAGAAGTAAATTAAGACACATTCTCTCAAGGACAGAGCAAGAACGCCTGCGCGGATGAGTAGAGGAAAAGCCCAAGAGGGTTACATTGGGAGTGCAGCTCTCACAACTTCTGGCAAATGGCTGTGTCAACCACAAAAGTGTTTTCAAAATGGCGGATGTGATGACATGTCTCAGCAGCACGTCGGTGGATATCTGGAAGAGAGTAGAAAGAAATGTCAGATTAAGGCATGGTGTGGCGAGGAAAGAAGATGAGTGTTGAAATAGAACCGGTTCAAGAATCAAGGATGTTGAAGCAAGAGCACAAAAATAACCCCATAACCCCATAACCATTTTTTAAAAATTAGCCTCCATCAAGGCATTTATTCTATTAAAGAAATAAACTTATTTTTAAAGCACATAGCTTCAGTAATAAAGACTATCATAATGATACCCTTTACAAAAGCATACAGTTACTCCTACTGTAAATCAGCTAGATGAATTAACAGCCTTCCAAGGGGTTTTATGCATATTGTGTTGAGTTTAATGTTTTTACTGATTTTATTGTTCTAATATATTATTAGCGTATATTTTACTGTTTCCGACATTTGCTGTAAACCAACCAGTAGCCATGGTTGATGGGCAGTTAATAAATGTCTAAATAAAATAGTTATCCTCTGTGGAATTGCAAAGATAAATGCTGTTCTGACTTCAAAGCCCAGCTGAGCAGTGTAACTCCAGAAGCAACAGCAACAGCAAAAACTTACGTCTTCTCGCAGCCCTGCGCTTCAGCCTGTATATCTCTTTGTCCCTGCACAGGGCATAAATGTAGAAGCCAAGCTGGTCCACGTCAGTGACATGTTCCGTCACTATCATCTCCTCCTGGATCATGTAGGTTTGTGGCAGGTACGCCCCTTTCTGAAACCACAGAATTAAATTCACAAAATCTTAACTATTACTCAGATTATTTGATGAGGATCAAATTTCAGGGGGAAACTATGCCTGACAGCCATGATCTTTGCTCTTTAGAAATGATTTTATCAGGGCTTCAATATTTTGATCCAAGCAACATTCATTCATCTTCATCAGCAAAGGATTTAATTGGCATTTTGAAAACCAGCCAGGAGCAGCAGCACACTTCTGACAGGAACATCATTATTTTGTAAGCTTTCTGAAGACAATCAATACAAACAGGTATCAGGTGGAATTTTCTCATGGCTTAATTGGTTTTTATAAATCAAAAGGCCAAAAATGAACACATAGACCCTCTAGGGGGCCTCCACCTTTGTCCCCTGTCCTCAACCAGAGCCAGGGCCTTTTCAACACTGGCTCCAGCCTGGTGGAACGCTCTGCCTCATGAGACCAGGGCCCTGCAGGATCTGATTTCTTTCCGCAGGGCCTGTAAGACAGAGTTGTTCCCCCTGGCCTTTGGCTTGGAATCAATTTGATTCCCTCCCCCTCTTTCTTTTTTCCTTTCTCTTCCTGTGATGAGGCTGTATTTTAATGTTTTAATGTTGTATTTTAATCTTGTTTTTAAAGTTGTATTTCAATCAACTTGTTTTTATTATTGGTTGTTAGCCGCCCTGAGCCTGGTCTTGGCTGGGGAGGGTGGGGTATAAATAAAAATTATTAATATTTATTATTATAATAAACTTACATGGTGCCCTCAGTCTACGTTTAATTTGGAGGGCCACTATGGCAGGGACCTTTTTTCCCCCTTATGTTACTCAATGCAGTGCAACATACAATGATAATGAAATACTAGTTACAGATAGGTAGCCGTGTTGTTCTGCCATAGTCAAAAATTCCTTCCAGTAGCACCTTAAAGACCAACTAAATTGCAACTCATTACCAAACTTAAAACCATGGAGAGACCTGGTCTGAACAGAGACATTGGATTCTTATCTCATTATACATGACTAAGCCATTTTTCACCTTCTCACCCCTTGCCTTTTCCTGTAAGACCTATTGCAGTCGTTAAGAGTCGTCAACAGGCTCATCTCAGCTATCTGCCAATCTCCCATTCGCACCACCCTTCTGAGTAATACCCCTCCCCACCTTCTCACTATATAGAAGGATCTGGCAACTTCTGTTTCAGTGTATCTGAAGAAGTGTGCATGCACACGAAAGCTTATACCAAGAACTAACTTAGTTGGTCTTTAAGGTGCTACTGGAATGAAATACTAATATGACTAAGAGTGGGTGGTATCTGACTAATAGACTCCATCAGCACAAGGGTTTCCACTTGCACAGCAGCACTTTCCCTCTTCTCGCCCCGCACCCCATGCCCTCTAAATCTGTTCTGGGGATCCCCCCCCCAACACTCTGAAGCAGATGTGTGGAGGGTATGGAGCACACTCGGGGACAGCAGAGGAGGGGGACGTTCAGTTGCACAAGTGGAAATCCTTGTGCTGACACAATGCCCGATCGCTAATAATTGTTTTTTAAAAAACCATAGAGTTGAGGGGAAATGGCAATGATCTCACTGGGTTTCTTGGATAAATCTTTGTTCAAGAGCCTTGCTGGATCAAACCAAAGGACCATCTAGTCCTGTACCCTCTTCTCACAGCGAGCAACCATACGCCTGCAGGAAACTAGCAAGCTTGTCCTTCCTAGGATAGTTTATGCAATTATACACTTTTCCAATAGGAAGGTAAAAAGATCTAATCAAAACACTGCCGAATTTTGCTTACTCTCTTTAGAGCTTTCCCACTCCATCTCTAAAGCTGCAAGCTAGTTGGCCCTGGAGTGCATGGAGGAAAAGCACAAAGAGAGAGAGAGAGAGAGAGTGCACACTGAAGACGTTTTGAGAGGTGGTGGTTGTTTTTCTGAAGCAAATCACCTAGCGGAATTGGAAAACTGCAGTTCCATTTAGAGCCAGACCACCTTCTCAGTGTCGCTTTGTTTCTCAATGGTCTAAATGTAGCCACAGGAGGCTAGAATTATAGTTAAGAAGCAATAAATAGGGAATCAGAAATGATATTGCAACGTCACAGATGCACAATATGACTCTGAATGTGTCGGTGAAAGAAAACAGAACTAGTTTAATGAGCAGGGGTTAATGTTCTTCACCCCACAGGCTTCCAGCAAACAATATTAGGACAGAATAATAAAATATAGTTGGTTTTGAGCCTGCTAAGTGCAGGACTCTGTCCTCATTCATCTTTGGGTATACAAGAATCCTCATACTCAATCTGATCTGAATGACCAAATAGGTCAGATTGTGCCAATTCAATCCTTGCTCCTTAGAAACAAAGCAAAGAGACCACGATTTCTTTCTGGATTAGGTTGCCTTGTGCTGAGAAACGGGGGCAGTGCTTTGCAGTAGTTCTGCTTCAACTTGCCAAATTATTTTAGAAAATAGTTTGTGACTAGAAGAGAGTTCACTTCATTTCTGGGTGCTTGTGCTTCAGGGCCCCACAAGAGTCCTGCTCTGTTGCCTACGTGCTCTGAAACATTTACATGAAACCACAGAGTGAGGTCATCTGGAAGCTTTTCAGCGAAGTCAGTTTGTGGTTGACTCCCAACTTCTCATTTTCATTGACTCAGGGGAGGAGAAAGAGGTGTTAAATCAATACCTGGGCATATTAATAGAGCGCATGATACTCAGTACACTGAAATTCAACCCAAGCAAGATAGCGAAGCGAGTTGTGTTCAGCGTGTTCTGGAGAGGGTTGAACAATCAGGTTTGCAGTCTGGGGGTGCTTCTTGAACCATATTTGGCACAGGAGGTGTAGCCCTTTAGCACCTTTGCTGGGTGCTGACTGTGACGCTACCTGGACAGGAATAGCCCAACTTCAGTTATCCATGCCCTGGGCAACCTCCCAGTGTGTACCATGCACAGGACCAATGATGGTCTGTAAACTTCAGAGCTCAAAACTGAGCTGCAACACTGCTGAACTGCGATTAGGAAACAGGACGGTGTGTTGCCAGATTCACTGGCTCCCAGACCATTTCTGGGCACAAATAGAAGCAATGGTTTTTGACCCTTAAAACCTTAAATGGCATGAGATTGAGATGGTCCTTGATTATATAATGCCCTATCAAGAGAGGCTCACCTGGCAACTACCTAGATAACATTTTGGTGCCAGGTAGAGACCTTTTCATTTTGTTAAGCCTTTTCCTTCTATTTTAAGTTTCTGGTATCTGGGCTGTTTTTAGTCCTGCTTTATGTTTTATTAACCAACCCTCACTCCCAGCGCAAATTTTAAATCTGTTAGCCACCCTAAGATTACACAATTATAGGGCAGCATTAAAAAAATGAAATTAATTTTTAAAAGCAGACACCTGCCCCAACACAAGACCATCTACTAAGCAAACAAGCTTCCCACCAGCAAACTGACCTACACATTCCAAAACCGCAGAGGAGGCAAGCAGAGAGATCCCACAGTGATACCATCAGAATGGCATCAGCTGAATAGGCAGTTCCCCTGGCAAGCATCCCAAGCCACAGATGCCCTCCCACCCCACTTCCTGACCCAGTGATTGATTATCTCCTGGGAGATTAAGAAAACTCAATGGGAGCAGGGCATCTTAACACATTGCTATGCTGTTGTGCTGCCACATCAAGCTAAATCAATAGCCTGTTGTAAAATATTGCTGTCTCAGTCAATTAAGGAGAGTTCTCCAATGGCAGCAGAGCTGTTCTGTAAAAGTCAAGCTATCTGTTTATCTGCACCACGGAAGGAGATAGCATGTATGCGAGGCTGACTACGCATTTCCTGGCAATATCTATTTTTTAAATCCAAGGTTGGATGACTGACTATATCTATTTATTTTTATTTAAATATTGATAATCAACAGTTCTATAAAGTATATCAAGGCAGTTTACAACATGCAGGCAACCCCCTCATTTACACATGTTCAATTTGTGATGTCCCCACCCAGTGCACACTATTCAGGGGGTTCTCCCATCCCTCTCCCCCTCAACTAAGCAGCTGTTCCAGGAAAGAAAGTGAGGGGGAAAGTCCCACCTGCACAAGCAAAAGCCCTGGTGTTCGTAAGGTGAATCCTGCCCTGTGTTTCAGACCGTGCACAATTATTTTTATCTATTCTATTTCACGCGTCCGCTCCATTTTATCTTCAAAGCACCCCTGTGAGAATAAGGAACAATTCCCCCCTACCTTTACGTTAACCAACAGCTCCCAGAAACTCTGAGGTGGCATGACAGTGGTGGTGTTCAGCTCAATGACATAGCATTTATCCAAGCTGATGTCAAGGTAGGCAGTCAGACCCTGAAAGGAAAAACAGGCAGAATGAGCTCAAACAAGGGAGGCTATGTTGCTCTTGGTGAGAGAGCAGCAGAGGTTTCCTCCAACAACCCAGGATCCCTCAGCTTAAGCAACCTTAGTACCTCTCATGCAACATCAAAGATTAACCATTAGTGCATCCTCTTCTTGAAAGATCCTTCTAGTACAGGCTCTGCTTACAGGAGATACCCGTGACGTAATGTTAGGAAAAGGAACTGGTACACCTAACTGAGCAGGAACCTCTTTTGAAAGCTGTACTAAAAACATGGTCAGGAAAACTGCATCTCACGTGGGCTTCCTGTCCTGTCACTCCTGCAAGTCTCTGAAGCTGCTACAAGCATATTCAGGAGACTCCAAGGTGCAGCCCTTCCTCAGAAGCTGTCATAATATCCGTAGCACGTTGTTCGTTCCTTACCCTCTGAAAGTCATGGATAATATCTGCAGGGTCGCTTTCACCAAAGTGGGGCATTGGGATGCTGATCTGCTCATAATTCTCGCCGAGGTAAATCCTCACATTCTCATGCAGTTCCAGCTGCTCCCTCAGTTCGTCTACGTAGAAAAGCTGGCAGAGCATCTCCTGCTCCTGATCTTCCAGGCCATACTGTGGAAATAAAAAGGGTGGTCGTAAATGCAGGGGCTCTTTGACCTTTGTTGCAAGAGTCAGAGAAAAAGCTTTCACGCAGGAACAGCAGACAGTGCCTTATGCAGTGTTGGCCCACCAAATTCTGCATTAGCTGTGTAGGCTCCACTACGAGCTCTCCATTGTTTCAGACGTGTGTTTCCCACCCACCTCTGGAGAGACCAGGGGCTGAAGCTTGGGCTTTCTGCATCCCACACACTGAGCTAAGGCCCTTAAGATGAGGCAAATACAACAAACAACCTCAACATGGCTGCCTTCTGAAGCTGCTTTTCTTTTAAAACAAGCGACAGTTGGAGCTTTGTTGCACACATTTGCATATGATGTGCAGCTGGCTCCCAAGTGTGACTCTAAGTAAGTGCTGCCTCTCTGCCCAAAGCTTCTATGTAACTAAAAATAAAGCACATGATGAGTCTTCAACAACAACAACACTTCCCATTTTTCCTACCTCCTGTTCTCTGGGACCAGACAAGTCTCAGCTTCCCACCTGCGTTGCTTAAATATCACCTCACAGAACACATTTTACACAAACCTGCACCGTAGCGTACGTACAGAGCAAACTCTCCAGTGAGTAAAAAGAGAGCCAGGAATGTACTCAAGAAAGAGAAGTGCCAATGACAAAGGACTTGGAAATGAAAATGGCAGATTAATATTAAAGATGGGAAATTAAGTGCTGTGGTTCACCTCTCTCTCAGTCTCCACCCTGGAGTTCTCAGGAAAATTATAATCTGTCGGTACCATGGAAAAGGGATGGGAACATTAAGGTCAGAAGATTGTTGTTTAATTAATTCTTATGTATCTAACAGTTTTATTGTTTTGCTGACACTGCTTTGATATGAATTTGCCTTTGTCGTGTTTTATATTTTGATCTATGCTGCATTTTGTTATATACAGCAGAGATCTTTCATTCTGGCTTTTTGTTTTTGTCTGCTGTTTGGGGATCTGGGCTTCCCTAGGAAGCAAAAGTGAGCTATGAATGATAAATGAACCTGGGGCGGGGGAGAGATGAAGGAATCAAATGACTAATGGAGATATGGCAATAGGTTAAGTCAACATGAACTTTGAGAATCCTGGGGGGACGAGGTGGAGACCCTTCACAATGCCCCATACATACCTGATTTGGGAAAGTATAAGAGAAGTATCTGTAGACATACATCGATGTCAAAATCAGGCCGAGGAGCAACAACAGCATCATCATCGTCCAGTAGAAGATGCGACTAAGAGGCTTCCTGGTCTCCACTGGAAAAGGCAAGGGCTGCTCCTCCTGTTTAAAAGAAGGACACAAGGTAACAAAAATATTGGTATGGGCAATGAAAGACATGCTTAAACACTGATCAGGATTTCTCAGTGCTGAATAGAATATTTTCAGAAGATAAGATGAGTCAAGACGGCAATACAGAATAAAACACTTCAGAAAGTTTGTTTCCCATGATGAACAGCAGACCTTTTTCAGTTTTTTGATTATTATTGTTTCCAAATTGTGCCAAGCAAACAAAGCAAAGCTTGAAAACAGGTAGTCTGCAAACAGGTATGCCACTGCTAGTGTGTGATTTGTATTCTGTACTATATTTTGTGATGTAGTCAAGAGCAGTAAAGACAGTGTGTTCTGAACCAGGAAGGCCTCAACTCAAATTCTGCCCCTGCCATAAGCTCACTAGGTAGATTTGAGCAAGTCATTCTCCTTCAGCCTCAGCATCCCCGTCAACAATATGGACACTGTATTTACTTACTATGGAATCCCTATACAGATATGATGTTTCTACAGACCCTCCAAGTGTCCCTATTTTCCAGGGATGTCTCTGATTTAGAGAAGCCATCCCAGTTTCTGATTTGATCCCAGAATGTCCTGCTTTTCCTTAGGATGTCCCTATTTTCACTGGAGAAATGTTGGAGGGTATGGAGTTATTCACCACACAAACACCCCCAAGCCACCTGAAGGTAATCCTGTATAGGGAATTTTTTAAATGTTTTATTAGGTTTTTATATATGTTGGAAGCTGCCCAGAGTGCTGGGGCAACCCAATAAGATGTGTGGAGTATAAATAGTAAAATTATCATTATGGAATGGGATGTCTCTTTTTTCAATGGCTAAATGTTGGAGGGTATGTTTCTGCAGACCAAGTGGCTCATATTTTATTTGAATGCTGCCATTAATATTTTTGTCCCTGTTGAGTCTCTTGGACACACTACGGAAAACAATTAATAGTAATTACACAAACATCATGTTTTGTAATATTCAAAAACCATGTCACAAAAA
The DNA here is from genome assembly GCF_965112155.1 of Podarcis liolepis. Lineage (NCBI taxonomy): Eukaryota > Metazoa > Chordata > Lepidosauria > Squamata > Lacertidae > Podarcis > Podarcis liolepis. The sequence continues at coordinate 69,435,085 of NC_139556.1, forward strand.
ATCAGAAAAGAATACATAACTTTTGATTTTAAAAAATTTCCACAATTTGTCCTCCTTAATTCATAGTCGTTTTGATCTTTGGCACTATTGCATAATCCTGTAACTTGTTTTATCTTCCCCAATATTTAGCATATAATAATTTTGTTGCTTCGTTTATATAATCAGGACTCAAAAGTAGCAGTGAACCATTTTTGTTTAGTTTATTTAGTTACAAAGAAGAAGGTGCAAAGAGCCTTGGGTGCTTTGCCCTCCCATCTCTTCCCCGCCTTCTTCACATGCAAAGGCTGTAGGTTGCAAACTCACATACAGTTCTGAATAAACCACAATTTCCTGTTATGTCCATAACTTGGGGAAACTGTGGTTTCTTCCGCCTGTACTTCACAAAACGACACCAAACTGGTTTCAGGTCCTGTTTTGCTAACTAACCTTTTTCTAATTTAAGCTTTGCACACTGCCTTGGACACATCTGAGGGGCAAAGATAAATGAATTTCAAACGGGCAACTGGAATCTGGCGTGTGGCATTACATCAGTGTTCCAGCGCTCATGAGATCAGCCTGCACAATGATAATGCTAATTCAACACAGTAACATCAGGCACACAGTCTAGGAAAACAATGAAGGGTCACTGCTGAGAGCAAGCCTGTGGCTGCAAATCCTTAAAACAAGGTACGGCTCAGGATGCACTGCACGAAAACATTAAATGAGCTCATTTGCAGCTGCCCCTGTATGCAACAGACATATGCAATTCGGCAGAAGCGAAAAGCGAGCATTCCACCGGGGCAGCAAGGAAGAAAAATAATAAACTAATCAACAAGGCAGGTTGTGTAGCTTGGCTGAGCTCCATGAACACCACAGATACTCCACAGTTCAGTTGGGAGTGGGTGGGGTGGGCATAGTCGGAGCTGGGAGGGCCCTGAAGTAAGGGGGTGAGAACAGTCTCCCTGGCTGACTTGCAGGAAGCATGCTCTGGCATTTTAAGTCCGTCCCAGTTGGCAGGCAGGATATATAGGAGTGTACGATCCAATAAAGAAAAAGGGTGGATCAGCTTGGTGCACAGTCTGCTGCAGAAAACCAAGCAGAGCAACGAGCGGCAGGCACAGAATGGCAAAAAACAAACAAGCTATGAAAAGGCAGGCTTTCCCAAACTTGTTATAAAACAAAAGGACCATGAAAAACATCTGGCCCGTTTTAGGGCAGGTTAATAAATTAACACACGCCAGGATTGACTGAGTTATTCTGAGACATTTTCTTCTTCTTCTTTCCTTGGAAACGATGCTAGATTGGTTCAGGGAGAAAACACGGATGGAAATATATTCATTATGAATAGGAAATCCGTCTAGAGCCATGTTTTTCCAGCTGTGGGTCAGGGACTACTAGGGAGCCTCAACCCACTTTCAGGCAGGAAGGCCTCTGCGCTATAACCCACCCAGCCCTGACTATGTGATACTTTGGGTTGGGCAGGTGCTAGCAGAAGCATCTCCAAAAGCGAGAGTAATAAACTGGGAATAGAGAAGATGGGGATATAACATGGAAGCTGTTAGGAGGAAGGAGTGAATGTAGAAGGCCCAGGTAGGAAGGATGAAAGAAACTGTCAGATTGGGGGTAGGCACAGAGTACAAGTGTGAAAGGAGATGGAGAGAAGAAGCTACAGGAGGCTACTCAAAATACTTGCGAGGAGCTTCTGCGTCATCACATTTTGCCTAAAACAAAAAGAATTTCAAGAGAACCCAATGTATGCGCTAAGCTTGAGTAAAGCTGACCTGTGGAACTCCCTGCCGCAGGGAACTCACAGTGGCAAAGAATCCATTTTTAAAAGAGGGGTTAGAAAGCAATAGAAAATGTTGCCAACAATTGCCATTTGTTTTATTACGTCTGCCTCCACCTCCGTTTTGAAACTGGCTATAACCTTGACACAGCTATTTTGTGATAGTTGGAGCCTCGGTATTTGTAGCCCTTTCAACTGGGTTCTGAGGGTGGAAAGTTTGAGAGCCTCTGGCCTAGAGCAAGTACCTCCCGCTCTTCCTTTCATGCCTCCTCTTCTTGCAGTACAGCAAACCTGACCCAAAATCATGAGAGGGCAAGAGGAAAATAACTCAAAATAAACCAGAGCCAATTTAAGGGGAAAATGCAGCACTCGCAGGTGAAATAAGGATGTTTGTGAAGGCAGGGTACAAAAGACACCTGGACCTCCTAAACAGGGTGGGTTGTATGCCTGTGTATTATATATACCGCATTTTTTGCTCTATAAGACTCATTTTTTCCCTCCTAAAAAGTAAGGGGAAATGTGTGTGCATCTTATGGAGTGAATGCACGCTGCACAGCTGTCACAGAAGCCAGAGTAGCAAGAGGGATTGCTGCTTTCACTGCGCAGCGATCCCTCTTGCTGTTCTGGCTTCTGCGATTCAGAATATATTTTTCATTGTTTTCCTCCTCCAAAAACTAAGTGCATCTTGTGGTCTGGTGTGTCTTATAGAGCAAAAAATACGGTAATTTATGTGGGTAATTTAACAGGGACGTGGGTGGCGCTGTGGGTTAAACCTCTGTGCCACTTGGGTTTGCTGATCAAAAGGCCGGCAGTTCGAATCCCCGCAACAGGGTGAGCTCCCGTTGTTCGGTCCCAGTTCCTGCCAACCTAGCAGTTCAAAAGCACACTGTGCAAGTAGATATATAGGTTCCGGTGGAACAGTAAACGGCGTTTCCGTGCACTGCTCTGGTTTCGCCAGAAGCAGCTTAGTCATGCTGGCCACGTGACCCGGGGGGGGGGGGCTGTCTGCGGAAGTGGACAAATGCCAGGTCCCTCGGCCTTCAAAGCGAGATGAGTGCCGCAACCCCAGAGTCGTTTGCGACCTTTTTATCAGCAGGAAATCAGTTGCCATTGATAAAGTTCAAGGTTAGATGTAATAAGCGACAGCCAAGCTTACAGTTGCTTGTATCTGGGCAGGTTTGATCAATGAGATTTCCGCTGATGTAAACAAGAGGAAGGAAATTAAAGCAAGTTTACCCAAGTTCAGTGCCATCAGAAAGCAGTCCTTTCATCTCCCCTGCCCACTTAGCTTTCCAAAGCTGTTTCATCTGTTTCATTTTTCAGCTTTTGCCATCCTAGACCATTTCCCCCAAATAAGGTGCAAAGGACACTCAGCCCCTTCAACTCTTATCACATTTTGGTCCTCTGTTGTTGTTTTTCAGGGATGGGAACATTCAATTACACAGAGGGAACGGCATCATTATTTATGACTTGCCCTGAAATCTTCCCATTTCTATTCTGCTGGGACCTCGATATTCTTTCCCCATTTATTTATTTCTTCTACTACAGTCTGCAGCTCCCAAAGGGCTTATATATTGTATTGTACTAAGATTGCAATATGAAAATGACCTCAGCTAAAATGTGCTCACAAAGAATGTGGGCATTTTGTGAGTTTGGCAGATTATTTCTGTTCTGCATTGAGAGCTTTGCAGGCAACGCTGGTTAAGAGCCCCCTGCCTAGAAAAAACACATGGGTTTGGAGAACAGGCACACCGTTTCCTGAGCGGCATAACAATGAATTCTTGAAGTGGTGGGCATATCCACCACAATCTCAGTGCCGCTATATGTCCTTAGCAAATGTTGCTAAGAGCTCTTCCAGACAACCCCATTACTCACCGTTCATCCTGATCTGTTTGAACAACATTTACAGAGGTCACACCACACTGCAGTTCATTCATTCCAATTTGCTTGCATGGAGGTTTTCCTGCTTTTCTTACCAAAAAAATTCCATGTTTCTACCATGGCTTTGTTGCACAAGAGCACCAGATCCACTAATTGCAGCTCAGCAGCAGAGCCTCTGCTCTGTAGTATTAGAAATTTCCACGTGCCAAACGCATTTTGCGACTTGTGCGGATCCAAATGCAACCACATGGAGATCTCTGGATGCCAGGTTGGTTCAGACATCTCCATCTGGCTGCCCCATCCCCAGCTTTCTTAAGCCAGGAAGCAGAAGAGCTTATTAATTACCTTTTTCTGCGAGGAGTACATGGTTCACCCCCTTCTCAGTTAATCCCTACAATAACCCTGTGAGGTTTAGAAGCTGTGACTGGCTCCAAGGTAACCCATTGAGGTTCATGGCTGAGTGGGGATTTGAATCCTGATCTCCCAAGTCCTAGTCGAGCACTCTAACCACTACACCGCTCTGGCTTCCTACAGTACTTTTGCCTAAATTCTGTAGGCAAATAAATAGGGGAAAGCAAAATGTCATTTAGAGAAGGATCTGATATATTTTCCTTGAAGCTTGAATTTGTTTTATTCTGGATTGTTTTAATGTGTTTGTAACTGCTTTGAGATTTTTTGTTCTTTGAAATATAAAGCGGTGTAGAAATGGAATGGGATGCGGGTGGCGCTGTGGGTTAAACCACAGAGCCTAGGACTTGCCAATCAAAAGGTCGGCAGTTCGGATCCCCATGACGGGGTGAGCTCCCATTGTTTGGTCCCTGCTCCTACCAACCCAGCAGTTCAAAAGCACGTCAAAGGGCAAGTAGATAAATAGGTACTGCTCCGGCGGGAAGGTAAACGGCGTTTCCATGCGCTGCTCTGGTTCGCCAGAAGCGGCTTAGTCATGCTGGCCTCATGACCCGGAAGCTGTACGCCGGCTCCCTCATCCAATAAAGCGAGATGAGTGCTGCAACCCCAGAGTCGGCCACGACTGGACCTAATCGTCAGGGGTCCCTTTACCTTTAGAAATGGAATGAAATAATTTCATTGACCCCTAGACATTCCATTGTGGCGAACGTAACGTTAAGGTGCCATTTGGCAATTAGTTTATATATCACTGCTTGCTTTGCCCAGGTTCAAACCCCAGCACCTCCAGGTAGGGCCAGAAATGTCCCATTTTTGAAAAGCTGGAGTGTCGCTATTAGTCAGTGTATGCCATTTGTCTTACCCAGTGGGTCATGTAACCCACTACTGGGCACAGCCTGATTTAATATGTGTTGCAACAGCAACACAATGACCGTACTAATGTATTAGTGAAGAAAAATTAAGAAGTGGGTCCCTAAAGGCATGTGTGAATTGAGGGCAGGTTCCAGGTCGGAAAAGTTATAGATTACTGGAGTGGACATCCTGAGCTAGGTGGAGGGGAGGGGAACTATTCTTGCTGCACATGTAAACTGCCTATAACCTCTCACCTTGTCCTCTCTAGCACCCAAGAACTCTTGCTGGCACCTGGCTTTGAGCTAGATCCTCACGACCCCAGGAAGTCTGGAGCACAGCCTTAACCCTATGGCTCTTGTTTCCTCACATCAGCAGAAACCAGGACGCAATTATGCATACAGGCTGTTTCAAAAGCTTTGCTTTAGAATAGAAAAGGTACTACATGCAGTCTTCACGGCAAGCAGTTTTTCAGCAGAGAGCATATGAAATGTGGTACTTGTGCAAAGCCACAGAGAGTCACAGACACTTGGGATCTCAAATGAAGACACTTGAAGAGAACAATCACAATGATGTGTCTGATTGCGTCCTTGACACCAGCCATGTGTTTTGAGAAACAATGCTCACCCACCTGCCCTAAGCAGAGGCTACAGGCAGCAGGCCATGCACAAAATACCCAATAAAGCTGCTTTTCTAATTAATGCATAGCTTTGTCACTGCACGAATGAAAGAGGTGGCAGGGTGCTGATTCGTGTGGGTGTGCAATCAGAACAAGGGAATTCAATAAAACCCTGGCTGCTTAACCCTTTTTCCTCTATCAGAGAAGTGCAGGATTATCAGCCCACAGTGGAAGACAAATGTACACCGTCATGTGGAAAGGGGAGTGGGTTGAGAGGGAGGCCAACACATGCAAATTCCCAACAGTTGTTTCCCCAGCCCCCTCAGGGTGACTCTAAAACTAGGAGGCAGAAACGGAGTCCCTTCATGTTGTTGGACTCTTAACTCCCACCAACCCTTCTCAGCATGCCCAATGCCAAGAGCTTATGGTCTGACAGCAGCTGGAGCCACCCAGATTTCCTTGTCCTGGAACCACGTTCCATAGCGGGAGGGAAGAAATTGCACAGGTGTTAAAGGCTTGTACCTTAAGTGACATTCAGTGGTGCAAGCCTGCTTGTGCAACATGACTTCTCCATCCTCCTCTGCCTCATCTCCCCCCACCTGGGTTTGCAGAGTTCCCCAACCTTCTGAAGCAGACTTTTGGGAGCAAAAAGGGGTTTCAGGTGGGAGGAGAGGAAGAGGAGCTTGTGCCTGCAGTTGTGCATGCAAAAGATTCGAGATCCAATCCCCAGCATCTCCAGGTAGGGCTAGGAATGTCCCCCACCTAAAATCCTGGAAAGCTGCTGTCAGTCAGTGTGGGCAACATGGAGCTAAATGGACCGATAGTGTGACTCTGTATAATGGAGCTTCCTATTCCCCTGTACAAAGCAGAAATGGGGGGAAGGTCGGATGAAATATGCTAGTAGATCTCTGAGTGACTTGAAGTAGATTAGCAAGGATTCTGACTCTGAATTCTATGGGAGGAGCCTCAGACAAAAGCTGTAGCCCAGCTTGCTCAATATCAGTCATCTAAACATCCTAGTAGTTGAGATACGACGCACTCAACTTGAAGTAAGAAAGTAAAATGATTGCATAATATTCATGTTGCTGCTCCTTTCAAATGCAAGCTGCATAGCTTGGAGAAGATACAGATTTGTGTTCGCTCAGTTTTATAATATTCATAAAATAAATTCTAGAGTAGTTTAAGTTTTTTTTAAGTTTTTTTATTGTAATAGTTTTTTAAGAAAAGGAAAAATAAAAACAACTTTTACAAGTCTCTCTTCACCTTGGATTTGGAAAAGGGCTGCAAGATGACTGCAAGGGAACACTAATCCTAGTACAGTGGTACCTCAGCTTACAAATGCTTTGGGTTACAAATGCTTCAGGTTACCGACTCCGCTAACCCGGAAGTAGTACCTCAAGTTAAGAACTTTGCTTCAGGATGAGAACAGAAATCGTGCGGCGGTGGCAGTGGGAGGCCCCATTAGCTAAAGTGGTGCTTCAGGTTAAGAACAGTTTCAGGTTAAGAATGGACCTCCAGAACGAATTAAGTTCTTAACCAGAGGTACCACTGTAGCGCATTCAATGGTGTTAGAAACTGTTATCTTTTTCTTCATTTTAACTGGAAAAAAACATGTCAGGAATCCCTGCCAGCATCTTCCTCATGGTACAGTGATATCACCACTGACCGTTGCCATGGAAAGTCAGTTTAGCACTATAAATTTACAAGTAGGCAAAACTGTGCCAGGAGCCTTCTCCAACATGAATATGGTGATAATTCTGGTTAGTCCACACAAGTGCAAAGAGGGGGGAAACCATGGAAAATACTATTCTGAAGGCAGAACCACAAGGTCTGATTTTTAAAAGTTTCTAGCCTTTAGGATTCTAAAGAGGAGTTTCAATGAGTTCACAGTCCTGCATAGCTCCTTGAATTTTCCCATAATAGCAAAGGCAAATGAAGCAAAAGATTTGAAATTGCGGAGTATATTACGAAAATTGTATCAATTTGCAAACTGCGTTGTGATTGCGGAATTCAGCTTTCCTAGGATCAGAATCTGGGTTAACTTGGTGCAGAATTGTTCTTTATCTGGGTAGAGAACTCCAAGCTACAAATCCAATGAGAACAAGTGCAGATCATACAGCAGGTATGGGGACTATAGCTTATTGGTAGAAGTGTGGTGCTCTGCATGCTGCACAAAAGATGTTTCCAGGTTCGATCTTGGCATCTCCAGGGCTGGGAACCTCTGGCCCTCCAAACTTGCTGAACTACAGTCCGTATCAGCAAACACAGCCAATGGCTGGGATGATGGAAGTTGTAGTTCAGCAACACTTGGTGGGCCAAATCTTTCCCACGCCTGCATTAAAAGGGTCATGGTGGGGAAGACAGAGAACAGCCACTACCAGCCTGACTGGGCTATGTAGCCCAATGGTCCGTATAAAGCAGCTTCTTCTGCACACCCAGTTCTGGCAACAGTGGGAGAGACCTTAATTTGTTCACTTCCTGAACCACTCAACAAGAACACATCTACAGGAACAAAACGGTAGGCAGCTGTCATTGCAACACACTCCCCACCCCTGCCAATAATTTAAGATAAATGGCGCATATATAAATGGAGGAATGGAAAAGTGCTTCCCCCGGGCTCCTTTGGGAAGGAGGATGCTATAACAGAACAAATGAACAAAAGGTGTGTGCTCTGTACAAAACTTTAAACTCAAATGTAGAAGAATCCTGGTCATCCAAACCTCCATTTTACAACGCTTCTCGTTTCTCAGTTTTCTGCGCATTCCTCGTGTCAGTGAAAGCCTCTGGAAATGCTCAGCAATCTGGCTGAATGAGAACATTATCTAAGCATGCTGGGTGTCCTGCAGGCTATTCATGGGGGCGGAGCGGGACAGCGAGTTAGAAAGAGAAATTGTGTGGAGTAAACAGAGGCGGTGCAATGCAATTTGCGGGAGTCAAGCGGAGATTCCTGGTGTGATGAAAACAGGGGCAGATATTATGCAGCACACACAAACGACAAAGGATGAAGTCAGGCTCCCATTATTTTAGAAGAGATCATGGAGGCAGCTTAGCACCTCCCCACCCACCCACTGGATAGGAACTGATATAGAGAGAAACACTAGCAAGAGCCCCCTGCGGTAAAGGACACAGCCACTATAGCCCAGAAACCTTTCGGCTGCTTCCCTCAGCTTTGTAACTGGATATTTTGAAATCTCGCCAAAGAATGCCAACCACTGATTCTATTCAAGGGGGCAGGAGAGGGGAAGAATCAACAGCAAACCCCAAACTCAGCAGGTCACAGTCAGCAGGGCAAACCCCAGGGGTGGAGGGAATCTAAACAGAAACCCAAAGCACCACTCACTGTGGAGATGCTGGTTTCTCAACTAGGAGAACCACAGCTGAAACAGCCTTTTTTCTAGGCCACGGATTGGACCCTGGGTTCAAAAAAAACCAACAAGCCCCAAATACTTTTTTTTTCAAATCTTCAACATGGGAGACAACAAAGGTCTAGCATGTCTGATAGCTTATCTCCATAGCTGTCAACGTTTCCCCTTTTTAAAGGGAAATTCCTTTATTCGCAAGAAAAGGGAAAAGTTGACAGCTATGCTTATCCCCCTCTTGCCTTGGCCCAGAAGCCCTTCCCTGATCAGCAGGCCCTGGTCCGGAGAGAACAGCATGGATCACCTCAGAGCAGTTTCTTGCTCAGCCTCAATCTACTTCGCACGGTTGTTGTTTTGCGAAGACCAAAAACGGAGGAAGGGAATAATTGCACTTCCTCGAGACTCTTGGTGGGATATAAATGTTGAGAAACAAACGCTCTGTGGGGAAAATATCTGCACAAGCTCAGGAGTTCTAAGACGTATTTTACAGTTTCCTAAAGCTGGGTTTTTCAAATGATGGTGCACGAATGGGGGGGGGGGGAAGAACTCGTGGTCAAAGCGCCTGTTTTTCCGGTCATTCCTGGAAAATAAATAAATAACCCGAGACTTCAGGGATGGGCAAAAGTTGCCTCCGCCTGCGGGGAGCTACGAGCTGCCTCTACGGCTGGGGCTGCTGGACTGTTGCTACAACTCGGCGCCAGGCCTCTTCCTGCTGTAACTTTCCGACTCCTCTCTCGCGTCCTACGGATGCAGGAGCCCAAGGCGGGCGCCTCCAAGTGCCTCCCCGGCCCCGCAACCGAGGGGCTTGGGCGGGCACCCTCGGGAGCCCCGGACCCTGCGGCAGAAGGGGAAACGCCGCGGGACAAGGCTCGCCAGCGAACGGGAAGGGCTGCGCGCCACGACGCGCCCTCTCGCCATCATGCGCCCCCCAACGCGCGATCTTGCCCCACTTTTCTACCACCGCACAGCCTCCCTTTGCAGAAAACGCGTTCATTTTCTGCCCTCCCTCGGGGGCGAGAGGGAAGCAGGCGACTTTCTTTCTTCCGCTCCTCTCGCCCGTCCGGCCGGTCGGCGCTTGCAAGGGAAAAGCCGGCAGGCAAACCCGTCCCGCCCCGGCCGGGCTCTGCAGCGGATCGCGCTGTGCATTCCAGGGGGCTCCGTCCCAAGCAACTCTCCGGGGCTCATTTTCTTTTCAAGTCCCCCTAATGGAACCCATCCCTTGACATCGAAACGCTTTCCCTTTATTTAATGTGTTGTTGTTATTATTATTATCATTATCCTTTGAGCTAAAGGCGCTCCCAGCCGCCGCCACTCACCAAGTCGTGGGGCAAGAGGACCTCGGCTTTGGCTCCATAGTTGGCTCCTGTTGCTGCCGCCGCCGCCGCCTCTTTCTCGGGCTTGAGCCCCGCCGCCGGCTGCTGGAAGCTGATTTTCACCATGGCTGAGCAGGGGCAGCAGCAGCAGCGTCCGAAGCGAAACCCGACGCCTCGTCTGCGCTCGACGCGGCTCTCTGGACCATCCGTCGAGCCCACCCCGCCGCCGGGAGGAAGCGCCGGAAGTGCAGCCTTAGCTCTCCGCCCCCCCTTCCCGCGTCTCTCTCCCCCCCCCCCCCGCCTTCGCGGGAGAAGCCAAGAGTTAACGAGGCTCCGCGGACGCGCGTCTTGCGCTGGCGAGCGAGCAGGTGGCCGCTAGAGTCCGCGCTCAGGATGCACTCCAAAGTGGCTCAGGGAAAGCGAGAGAGCGAAGGCTCCTAGCTTCGGAGCTCTACGGTCTCTCTCCGCGGTTGGAGGCAGGGATGCTTGTGAATGATGGTTGCTGGTGGGGCTCAAGTGGGGTGAGTCCTGCTTGTGGGCATCACTTGTTGGCCACCGTGGAAGAACAGGTCGCTGGACTAGACAGGCCTTTTGGCCTCACCTAGCAACAAGTACTGGTGCTGGAGGAGACTCTTGAGAGTCCCATGGAATGCAAGAAGATCAAACCTATCCATTCTGAAGGAAATCAGCCCTGAGTGCTCACTGGAAGGACAGATGTTGGGAAAGGTTGAGGGCACAAGGAGAAGGGGACGAAGTGCCTGGCGTGCTCTGGTCCATGGGGTCACAAAGAGTCGGACACGACTAAACGACTAAACAACAGAGGCAGTGGAAGACAGGAGTGCCTAAACGACTAAACAACAAACAACAACAAAGCAGCAAGTACAGTATTTGTTGTTTAGTCGTTTAGGCACTCCTGTCTTCCACTGCCTCCCGCAGTTTGGTCAAACTCATGCTGGTAGCTTCGAGAACACTGTTCAACCATCTCGTCCTCTGTCGTGCCCTTCTCCTTGTGCCCTCCATCTTTCCCAACATCAGGGTCTTTTCCAGGGAGTCTTCTCTTCTCATGAGGTGGCCAAAGTATTGGAGCCTCAGCTTCAGGATCTGTCCTTCCAGTGGTCACTCAGGGCTGATTTCCTTCAAAATGGATAGATTTGATCTTCTTGCAGTCCATGGGACTCTCAAGAGTCTCCTTCAGCACCATAATTCAAAAAGCATCAATTCTTTGGCGATTGGCCTTCTTTATGGTCCAGCTCTCACTTCCACACATCACTACTGGGAAAACCATAGCTGTAACTATGGACCTTTGTTGGCAAGGCGATGTCACTGCTTTTTAAGATGCTGTCTAGGTTTGTCATTGCTTTTCTCCCAAGAAGCAGGTGTCTTTTAATTTCATAACTGCAGTATCAAATCAAGTAAAACAATGGAAATAAGATCAAGTAAAACAATAGACATACTTCACTAACGGACCAATCACGTCGGTTCTGTCCCGTCCCCACAACAAAAGTCCAGGCTTCTTCTTTAGTGATCAATCGTAGCTGAGTAAGATTGTCTTCCATAAAAACGCGCCGGGCTCCGGAGGGTCGCGCAGAGCTTCCTGAAGCCTGTATTCGCCCCATAGGACGCACACACATTTCCCCTTCATTTTTGGAGGGGGAAAAGTGCGTCCTATAGGGCGGAAAATACGGTACATAATAACCAAAATTCCCAGTGACTCCCTCACATAAAATATAATATCTAAATTACAACAGCTGCATAATCTTTTGCATTTCATGATGAAACCAGAGTTGTTTTCTTTCTAGCAATAAGGACCAGAGGTAACTGAAGAGTGTCCAGCCCAAAGCAAGAGGTGGCATATAGAATCATAGAATTGCAGAGTTGGAAGGGACCCCAGGGGTCATCTAGTCCAACCCCCTGCAATGCAGGAATATCAGCTAAAGCATCCATGACAGGTGGCCATCCAACCTCTGCTTGAAAACCTCCAAGGAAGGAGAGTCCACAACCTCCCGAAGAAGACTTTTCCACTGTTGAACAGCCCTTATTGTCACAACATTATTTCTGATGTTGAGACAGATATCTTTTGCACTTGGATTTTTCACAATACAAGGTTCAAGGTGCCCTCAAACCTTGTCAGTGTGTGCCGCAGTTAGGTCATTATGACACTATCGTACTTAAAAACTCATCTACGCCTATTAATCCAGAAGCAAATAGTAATCTACAGGTAAAGCTCTAGTTAATAAATTTGCAAACGTAAGTATATTTGAGAGTGCAGCACTGAATTCAGAAGAGAAGAAGAGTTTGGATTTGATATCCCGCCTTTCACTCCCCTTCAGGAGTCTCAAAGCGGCTAACATTCTCCTTTCCCTTCCTCCCCCACAACAAACACTCTGTGAGGTGAGTGGGGCTAAGAGACTTCAGAGAAGTGTGACTGGCCCAAGGTCACCCAGCAGCTGCATGTGGAGGAGCGGAGACACGAACCCGGTTCCCCAGATTACAAGACTACCGCTCTTAACCACTACACCACACTGGCTCAGGGATTTTTTTGGCATAGGGGTCCATCTTTGTGCACCTGTAACTGTATCACCTATCCTGAAACCACAGGAAAGGATGGGCCACAAATCTAAATGAACAGACTTAACCCATATGAAGTTGATTTCATCCTGCCATAAGATAACAGCTATTTTAAATACCTCCTGCGAAAAGGCAGCCATCTGCTTTCTGAAAAAGCAGCTGATGAGTAATCCAGCCTTGAGGTTTCTATGGCAGCCAGTTTCATTGCCTAGGTGATGGAGCATTTGTGTCAAGACTGAACCACAAACCTTGAAACTATGAATACAGTATAGGCCAATTGAAATTTCTTAAGAAAAGGCAATGTTTGCTTCTGGACTTGACAGATCTGCTTTTGCCTTTGCACTCAACCCATGTAATCACTCAACCTCAGATGTTTTCAGCTTAATAACAACAACAACAATAATAATTTTATTATTTATACTCTGCCCATCTGGCTAGGTTTTCCCAGACACTGTGCGGCTTACACAACGTATATAATAAGGCTTAAAGCCTTGGATCTCTGCATAACTAAGGGCATCAGTAATGTCAGCACCAGTGTCCTAAAGGAAGTGGGATAATGGGGGAAATATGGTTCCAGCACATCCGAATCCTAATTTGAACATTCTGGCAGCCGTATTAAAATCTGCCACACCAAAGGGGAATTTGCCAAATTTCTGTATGCTCAGTCCAGAGGAGTTCAGATCAGTGGCTGGCGGACCTACCTTTGGGGGCCCCTGAAGCTTGAATTACCATGGGGGCCCCTTCGCAACCAGCAGTGAGGTCTGGGTAATCACTCTTAGCTTCTTCAATGGAATTGTTCCTGGACACATCACCACACCTTTACAACATCTGTGTGCTCCTTCATGTGCTCTTAATGTGCGAGGGGAGGTCTTCTAATCTCCATCCCCTGATGTAACTAGAGAGGGATGAATTTCAGTTTCTCATTTTTTCCGTCTCAAGATCAGTTCACAGTTCTGCCTCAATCTGCAATGTTAGTTTCTTTTTAAAGAAATAATCCTTATGAAAATTTGCCAGCATTTAGTCCTAATTTCTCCTAATATATGCATTTTTGCAAGCAATTTTCCCCAATATAATGCATTTTATATGTTGTGCTCTCTAATACATGGTTTTTAAAGCACACTTTCCCGTAACATACACATTTTCCTGCAAATTATTTGGTTGAAAAACTGCATCAGAAAATTCTGAGAAGTGCAAATTTTGAAGGATAGCTGTATTTTGGATCACATATTGTTTTGGAAAGTATGGATTCGTTAAGTTCTCATTAACATTGAGACCAGACTTCTCCCCCATCTTTACATGCAACTGAACAGATATTCTTCCTTTGTTAGTCTCATTTTCTGTTGTCCAACTGCAAAGCACCAAGCATATTGATGGTGCTATAAATAGCAAAAAATAATGATGAAGAAGCCTTTTCATTATTGCCTTGCCTCTATCGACAAGCATTATGTTTCTCCTGCCCACAAGAATCAGGTTGGAGGCTGGATGCTTAACTCTTCAAACCTTTTTAACAGAAGTGGTTTTGTATTGGATGTGCCGAGTCCAAACTCGTTTTTAAAAATCCCAAATGGCTGTATGTTTAATGGCCAGTGCCGGATTTACGTATAAACTAAACAAGCTATAGCTTAGGGCCCCACTCTCTTGCACCCCCCCAACATACTTCTTCTTAATTGTATTTCACTATTAATATACTTCTTCTTAATTGTATTTCAGTTCAACAATTCCTTTGATAAAATACATATTTTGTTATGTGCAAATGGCTTTAGATACCTATTAGGTCCATAAATTACCATATAGCATATATTCAACACAAAAAACAGTGACAATTTGTTGTTGACAAAGGACAGCTGGACATATAATGGGCCCCCTTACCTTCAGTAGCTTAGGGCCTCATCAGACCTAAATCCAGCCCTGTACGCAGCTACCATACTAGATCCAACATGGTCAATAATTTCAGTTTTGCTCCTGTTTTCAGGGATTGGGCAACTTCAAGGTTTTGTGGCTTAGGGGAAATGAATTTGGAGTTGCTGCCTGATCTCATAATGATCTCGAAATGCAATAATTTTTATGCAAAATAGCCCCACATACAGTGAAAAAGTAACAGTTATACACTAAGGTGTTTTAACTGATGAGAAAACAGACTTGCATGAAAACAGCAGTGAGGTCCTAACCTAACCATACTGAGGAATGGCTGACCAAACAGAGCTAGTCAAAATTCGTGACTAAGCAGGTGGAGTTTGTACCAAAAAAGAGAGGCTGTTTGTGGCCTGATTCTACAGATTTGTAGATCTATAGATTCTTCCTACAGATTTTTATATACCACCCATTCTCACTCCACCCCAAAAGCAATCCATCCATTCCATCCAGCTGAATTGTGTGTCAGAGATACAGGCAGAATATAAGGCAATGACACTTCGTCCACTAAAAGGTAGCAGGAAAGAAATGATGAATAAATGCTACCCCACTTCTTTTTTGTCAGATGTGCAGCACTGAGATCCCCGCAGGGATGGCGCCTACATGAAAAGAGGTGAGAAGGCATTCTGCTTTGCTTACTATGACCTCTTCTCAAGTTACCTAAAGTGCCTGATTGTTAAAGGAGTAATTTGAGCAATAGTGTCTCTTGCAAAAAAACAACAACCCTAACCTGAGTACAAAATGCAGAGTCACCTGTCTGTCCCACACACCAAATAAAGCCTATTAAAAATTCTGAACCAGAAATGACTGAGGTTTGTTGTTTTTTTACCAGAACGCTCTGCAGGGTTATTGCTAGCATAAAGACAAATGGATATGGTCATGAGGGAATTCGTATCATTTTGAGGGGGAGAGAATCTCACCAAGTGACTGATGATGCCTTTTAATTATGCCTGTTTTGAAGATCTTCTGAGGAGAAGGAATGTTCCATGTCTCTTGGAATCCAGCAACAAATTATGCTGTGGCGACAGTTGTCAAAGGTGACATAACCACTATCTGCTGTGGGCAATAGAACCATCAGTGCTTCATTTTCAAATAGCATCTGTTCACCCAGAAAACTCATCTTCAACATGTCGAATGTTATTATTCTCTTTACAGGGCCATTACAAGCCCATGGCTCAAGGACATTGGCTATGTGCTGCAAACCATGCACTTAAAGAAGAAATCCCGGAAACTTGATTTTGCAGTTCCTGGGATTCTTTGGGAGGCAAATGCACTTTAAATGTCTGGTTTGTATGCAGACTCAAAAATCTAGCATTCAATGTGGATGCAGAGCTAGTCCTAGCAGAGAAAGGGAGAGAGATGGAGGCAGGGTTAAACAAGGAGAAGAATCTGCATTTATTTCATGTACAGTAAGGCACAGAGAACAGTGGCTTTACAAAATAGGTGGGTTTTAAAGAGGAATTAGAAGCGAGAAAGGTCGCATCACACAGGCATTCTGGTAGGGCCTTCAAGACAGAGCTGTTCCACCAGGCCTATGGCCAGGCCACAGCCTGACTCCCTCCTTTGGCAATCCTCACAGAACTTCTAGCCCAACGGTTGCCATTAATTTGATTGGAATTCATTTTATAATGAAATGATTTTAGAATGTTTTATCATTTTACTGTTGTTAGCCGCTCTGAGCCCGGCTTCGGCTGGGGAGGGTGGGATATTAATAATAATAATAATAATAATAATAATAATAATAATAATATGCTTCCAGACATCAGGGGCAGCAAGGGAGAAAGTGCGGAGTAATTAAGGCGGGGAGAAGATCTTTGGACAGGTGATGAGGCAGAGCTATGGCAGGAATGTAGCAGGATAGCAGAGCCACATAGGGCTTTGAAGGAAAGGATGAGGAACAGTGGAGGGCTGGCACCCATTGAAACTGGTGGGGGCAGAAGACAGGAAGGTCAACAGTAGGTGGGGCCAGAGCCAATGAGGACAGAGCCAATTCATTCTCATTTCATTCCCATCTTCCTGCTGTGTTCTACAAGACAGGGATGTAATTTTTAAGAAATGAATGATTATTTTTTTAAAAAAAAACTTGTGATAATAGGGTTGCAGCTTCCACTGGGTCTTCCTGGCTCTCCAGACTTTCCCTCCCACTTCCCCATCCTCGGGTCCTGGAAGCAGTGTGGAGACTGAAGGTAGTGTGTAATAACTGAATAATGTGGGTAGCAATATTTTGGAAAGAGAAGAATCATAGAACTACAAAATTCGAAGGGACCCTGAGGGTCATCTATTTCAAATCCTGCAATGCAGGAATCCTGCCCACAGCTGTTCCTGGTTGGCTCGAACCACCAACCTTCTGGTTAACAGCCAGATACACTGACCCCTTGCGCCACAGGCTAAGATATTTTCATTCAACTGTAAACCCCATACAGTAGCTCCCAAGTACAGTGGTACCTCAGGTTAAGTACTTAATTCATTCCGGAGGTCCGTTCTTAACCTGAAACTGTTCTTAACCTGAAGCACCACTTTAGCTAATGGGGCCTCCTGCTGCCGCTGCGCCACTGCCATGCGATTTCTGTTCTCATCCTGAAGCAAAGTTCTTAACCTGAGGTAATATTTCTCGGTTAGCGGAGTCTGTAACCTGAAGTGTATGTAACCTGAGGTACCACTGTACTTGGATATTTATTTATTTATTTATTTATGAAAAGTAGACAGTTATTGTGTGAAATTGTTCTGTTGTAAACATGTAGTTACCGTAAATGCCTTGCTAAGTATTTGCATTGCTGCATGTGAGCCTCTATTTGGACCTGCCCTGTTTTTTGTTTTTTAAAAAGCAAATGATCAATTCAAATTTATCGGATAATCTACATCAAGAGGAGCTGGAGACATTTGACTTTCTAATTTGGACCCTTCCCGCTTTCTGCAGTACTGATGCAACGGTAAGTCATATTCCCAGCGGGCTTCTTAAGCCAGGAGATTTTCATAGTCAAGGTCAGTGTGTTTCCCTCCGCTTCAGACTTCCTTTAATGAATATAACTGAATTTTAAACAGCAAATGCAATTAAAATCTGTCACTTTGTTAGGTGAAGCAGTCAATAAGGGAAGCATCGGGCAACGCTGACTGTCCTTGATCCAAGAACATCAAAAGAAGATGCTTGACTCTTTCATGAAACATGCAGACACATTAATTGTTTTGGCCCTCTGTTGAAGGCGAAGAAGACTCCCCGCCACCCAACATTTTCACTTCACAGCCATCATTTACACGTTTAATAGAGCTTGCTCCTTCCCGACCTTGAGAGAAATTTGCGGTGTTTTGTGGCCATTTTGCCCTCAAAAATGGTTTACTGTCAGCCTGTGTTGGCCTCCTCACTGCAGCCAGAATCCATTATAAAATTTGGTGTAATTTGCATCAGATATGTTGTCACTAATAAGCTTCCTGACCCCATATGACTATTAGCATTACAGTAACACTGATAATTACTGCCCCTACCCACATCTCAGTGGAGAAAGGAATAGCGTGTCTCTAGGGAGAAATAGTTGTGTTGCAACAGTGGGGTGCCTGCTGGGCCCAATCCCCCACCCACATTTGAAAAGAATTCAGGTGAGGAAATGGTAGACTCATAATGCAACAATGTGATGCAGTAGTTGGAGAGCTGGAGTGTGATCTGGGAGAGCAGGGTTCAGATCCCTCCTGCCAGCCATGATGTGGGTGGCGCTGTGGTCTAAACCACTGAGCCTCTTGGGTTTGGCGATCAGAAAGCCGGTGGTTCGAATCCCCAGGATGGGATGAGATCCCATTGCTCTGGCCCAGCTCCTGCCAACCTATCAGTTCAAAAGCATGCCAGTGCAAGTAGATAAATAGGTACCGCTGTGGCGGGAGGGTAAACGGTGTTTCCTTGCACTCTGGTTCCTGTCACGGTGTCCTGTTGCGCCAGAGGTGGTTTAGTCATGCTGATCACAACCCAGAAAGCTGTCTGTGGACAAATGCTGGCTCCTTTGGCCTGAAAGCGAGATGAGCGCAGCAGCCCCATAGTCGCCTTTGACTGGACTAAACCGTCCAGGGGTCCTTTACCTTTTACCTAGCCATGAAGCTCGCTTAGTGACCTGCGGCCAATCACTATCTCTCAGCTGAGTGCAGGTGCAGCCGACATGGTAACCTCTGGATTTTGTTGAACTACAATTTCCATTATCCCAGACCGCTGCTGCCCATGCTGGTTGGGGCTGATGGGAGTTGTAGTTCAACAGCATATGCAGGTCACCATGTTGGCTACTTCAGCCTAGTGTACCTGACAGGGTTGCTGTAAGTATACCCTGGTGAGCAAAGCAGAGAACGCTGTAGATTGCCTTGAGCTCTTTGGGAGGAAGGATGGATGTAAATGAATATTAAAGGTAAAGGGACCCCTGACCATTAGGTCCAGTCGTGACCGACTCTGGGGTTGCGATGCTCATTTCGCTTTATTGGCCAAGGGAGCCAGCGTACAGCTTCCGGGTCATGTGGCCAGCATGACTAAGCTGCTTCTGGTGAACCAGAGCAGCTCACGGAAACACCATTTACCTTCCCGCTAGAGCGGTACCTATTTATCTACTTGCACTTTGAGGTGCTTTTGAACTGCTAGTTGGCAGGAGCAGGGAGCTCACCCGGTCGCGGAGGATTCGAACCGCCGACCTTCTGATCGGCAAGTCCTAGGCTCTGTGGTTTAACCCACAGTGCCACCCGCGTCCCTAAATGGATATTACACTATTTCAAATAGTGTAATACACTAATAAGTGACTTAGTAAGCATAATAATAAAGAGCAATGATGCTCACCCGTTTTTCTCTCTCACCCCATTTCCAATCTCTTTTAAATGCTACATCCTGCTTCTGCTGGAATGCTTCAGCTGAAAGCTCTCAAAAATTACCTTAAGGCATATTAAAATGTGCTCGCAAAATGACACAGGAAGACTACCACTGATTTCATAAGTGCTAACCAATACGTGCCCCATGACACTTGTCACACCGCATTCCAGTCAACCACAGGTTTTGCCGGACAGTGAAATTGTATTTTTCCAGCGACAAAGTATTGTCCTTTGAGAGCTGCACCATGCCCCAGGGGGTGCCCTCAAGAGTTGGGTCCCAGATATGGGAGACATGAGCCTGCACCAAAATACTTGCCTATGAAGGGAGGGTTGCAGATGCGGCAGTTTTAACAATTGTAAATGGGGCCGCAATCCCTTCCTGATAGTTGTTCATTGGTATTTGGGAAAGAAGCAAGTGGTGAAGAATGCAGCCGCTCTGTTGATGTGAGATCAGCACAAGGAGACTGTGACCGGTTAAGTCCCTTTGTATTTTCTTATGCTATTAATTATTATCATCATTGCATCACAGGCTGAACTTGCTGGCCCTGTGGGTTCTGCCTTCTTTGGTGTGTGGTTTGTGTGTATAATAAGCTGATCGATACTGTGGCTTGCAGTTTTGAACTCTTGAGGGGGGCTGCGTGGATATGGGGACTGTTAGGATGAGTTCCTGCACTTCAAAGTTTACAACTACATCACTGCAAACACAGTACCAGTCCTCCTTCATAGTCTGTTAAGTGTTCTGCATCTACCCATACTGCTTAGCATTTTGTTGTCCACCTCCCACCCTATTTTATTTTCAAATATAGATAGCATAGTTGATGTACATTCATATGCTGAATTAATATCCACCAGTGTTTAAAAAAAGCAGGGGGTACTTCGGGAGACACTGGGTTAAAACCAAAACCAACTCTCAAGGGTCATGCTTATTCTAACGCCACAGAGGTCTAAAATTGTTGCCTCATTTCCTAGCGATTTTCTTGGCACCAAAGTGCAAAGAAGAAATGTTTGAAGGTTAGAGCTGTGAACTTAGAAGGAAACACATCTCAACTGCACAGCAGACACCCAGCAACTGCGAAGACCTCCAGCGTGTGTACGCAGTAGGATTGTAAGAGATATGGCTCCTTGGATCGGAGGTGCTAGCAACTGAAATTATTGCCCCTGCTAGGTAGGCAGCTAGATTTGCAGTTTAGTGGTAGAGCAGCAGCAGGTAGGCCAGGTTACACCACAGACCAGGTTTCCTCAACCTCTGCCCTCCAAATGTTTTGAGACTACAATTCCCATCATCCCTGACCACTGGTCCTGCTAGCTAGGGATCATGGGAGTTGTAGGCCAAAAACACCTGGAGGGCCAAGGTTGAGGAAGCCTGCCATAGACTGTATGTTGCCCATTACAGTTGCCCATTACAGTTGCCCATTTCCCCAGATTTTGGTCAGACATACATTTTCTTCTCTGGGCCAGTAATTGGGTAACAATTCACAAGGTCTTGAAGAAAGACAAGGAGCCAGCTTTGGGTCTCCTCCAGATCTCCTTTTTATTGTGCATTCATGATTATTTGCACTCATGATGCTATTGGTTGTGCGCGATCCTGCTTTCAACTCCGTCCGTGCCTCCAAAAGTTTGGCAGTGATGCATGGAAATGATGTGTTAGCATTGGGGGAGCATTTCAGAACTAATAAAACAGAACTAACTCCATCACTAACGCACTATGAGTGTCAAGCACTTTGCAGAATACATGTCTGGGTGTTTTGGAGTTGTTATGTTGGAAAATTTGTGCAAAAATCAATAAAAATTATATTAAAAAACAAACAAACATGTCTGGATGTTTTAACAAAACATGTCTGAGGAGGCCGTTGGATAAGACTCAAACATGGCTGAGAGCACCTGCCAGATTGCGGAGCTTTTTGAAAAGAAGAATGCTGCAAGACCCCAAAGATTCAGGAGATGGGCAGACTAACGATGAATTTATGTCGCGAAGAAGAGGAGTGGCTAAAAAGGGAGAAATTTTATACACCCTGTCCATTCTCCTTCAAAGGACACTTGACACAGGAATTTGTTTCTGTATAGCTTGCCAGGTATGAACTAGGCAATCATGGATGAAACAAGAAACAATTCTCATGTTCAAAGCTACTGGGCAAAATGTCACCATGATCAAGGGAACTGCTGCCAAACTGTACCCGAAGGTTATTCAGTTGTTATCCAAGCAGGTGCAATGCCACAGATAGTGAGGCTGTTTGTAATTGAAAATGACTAGTGTGAAACAGGACCAAAGTGCTATTGGGGACGTCACCAGTGCAGTGCCTACAGGCTCTGTAACACCCACAAACAAATGTGATGGCGCCTGCGGAGACCAAGCAGTGATAGTCAAGTATAGTTTGGTTCCAGCACTTTTTCTTGCCTCAGGATTTTCTCATCAGTTCTTCTTTGCACCCTTGAGTGGTTTGGCTTGACCAGATTGTGTCACTGAACTGCGATAATGCCTCATGCTTCCCTAGATATGAGATGGGAGAAGGTGTAGAGGTGTGTCTGTGTGTAAAAACCTCTGACTTTGTGTGGGTGGAATGTGTTCTACCATACAATTAAAGCTAAGAGCTGCCCACCATTGCCCTGTCCACTTGGGCCACCACTGCCATGTTATGATGGCCCCAGCCCTCTAAGATTGCCCACAAAGTCCTTGGGTTCTGTACTGGAAGAAAGGCGGGATATAAATAAATAAAGGGTGAGAAGCAGGGAAAGGAGTTCTATATGCAGAGATTGGGAACTGAGAGATGATGACTTAGTACCCCAAGTAAGATCTATTCCTACCAAAATGGAGTGGCAAGGTGTTAAAATAATTCACTAAATGAAGGCACCTGCTGATTCACAGGGTATTTTAGGTTAGGATTAGGAGTAAAGCTGGGAAAACCAGATATCCATATATGACTTCTAATGATACCCCCTACCCAGTCCTAGGTTAAGAAGTTAAGAACACTCAGAAAGATCCTAATTTAAAGCAATTTAAATGTTCCCTCCTAGAGTAGCCCAATTTGGTTTACCGCTAAGAAGATTTAAATATAATTTGCACCTTTGTACAGAGGTGAGGATCAACTTAACACCTGACTTATCTTGCTTTGCAGCTAAGCCCAAAGGACACCCTGCTATTTTGGCAGTCTGCTTGATTCTGGTGGGAGCAGCGGTAAAAGATACAAGGGGATGTCAAGAATCTTGCAGAAATTATGAGAACTGTACTTCAACAAATATGTTATTTAAAGGTGCATTAAGTTTTACATTCCAATCTTTGAGTCAGGCTTCAAGATACACAATTTAAGTGTATAACAAGGAAGAGGAAGACCATAGCTAGTTTTAATATGATATACATAGAGACTGGAAAAAACTGCTCTTTACTGCTCTTTTTTAAGGTTGTAAATGAACCCCTGATAAATGGGGAGGGGGGACCCCCAAAGTTAGGTGTGTGAAGCTCCCTTAGATTGGAAATAGCCAAGGCAACCTAGGATGCAATATAGTATCTTATTCATAATACTCTGGGCTCTTCCTTTGCCTGCATGGTATGATTGCATCAGATGTCATGGTGATTGACAGGTGGGCAAACTCATCCACCTCTCCAAGTGGCTTGTGGGAATTGGGGAACAAATCCATATTAAAATGGGCTTAAGTCATTCCCTCTCTCGTGGAGCTGCAGTTGAGTGTCTTAACTGAATTCTCAGCATCTTCACCCAAATATACATGTTCACCAAATGATAAATTTCCATGGAACTTTGAAGAAAGACAGGGTAGTTAAGTTTGTGATTTAGATCAGTCCAGGAGATGTTACCTATATGTGGGAAAAACAGAGTTTCTATTAGCAAAATTTAAATTCTGCGTAAGATAGAAATAAACCTAACATGCAAATGTTGGAGAAGTATTATATGTTGTTGCAAGTGTAGATGGCTATTTATATATACTGTATATATATTGCATTAAGGTTTCAACTGCATTCACAAGAAGTGGAGAATATATACCTCTTAAAAGAAATAATCCGATTCAGGTGGGTTCTTCTCCCCTCTATAAATATTATAAAACACACAATTGTGTTTCTTCAAAATTTTATTTCTATTTAAATTATGGGGCCAGCCAGATCTTCTAAGAAATGCATTCATCTGAAGAAATGAAATGCTTTTGTGGAAGTAGAATTACAATTGTATACATCTTTTTTGTTTAAAAACACTTCTCACATTAAATAACTTTTAGTAATATCTTTAAGCCTTCACACAGATAAGAAACCACTTCCAGTACAATAGTTTTTTTAATATGAATAGCACATCAAATGGTCTTAAATACAACTTTTTTTGAATGCCAACACTCCAAGGATTAATGTTTGAAAAAAGTTAGAGCCACTTTCTCCCATGCCAAATAGTAGAGAAGCAAAACCAATATCCAAATCCATCTTTGAACTTCTTTATATATACACATACATAACTTTTTAGCATTTCTACATTTCCCCCCTAAAGTGGAAGCCTTATGCATAATGGAGAATAACTTGCCAAGTAATATTTTCCTTTTCTTAACTACGATTAACCAAAATATAAAAAAGGACAGAGTACTGAACTATAATATCATCTCGTGGCCAGTTTTGCCTGTCTATATAAATGATTTAATAAAGGCTTAATGATTACTTTTTCTTCTTTCAGTAGACATTATGAATCACTTTGCAAAGGACAGGTTATGACCACTAAAGGAAGCATGACAATGCTGAGATGGCCAATATTACTAGAATCCTATTTGCTGGATTTACTTTCCTACTTCCTTCATGAAAGCTGTAAAAATTAGCTAAGGTGTCAATCAGGAGATTAGTTTAATCATTTGTGAAATAATTTAACCAGAAAGAAGCTAGAAAGCAATAAATAATTTTAGAGCATTCTCATTCAGGTTCAATCATGCAGAATTTGAACTTCCATACTCCTAATCCATAAAGTTGGCTGGCTGGTTGTGATCTCAGTACTACTATTAAGATGAATAGATAGTATTTTGATAACATAGTTGAGATATATTTAGCAGATTTTTTTTTGTTATGATCACAGTAACAAAAAGTGGTGCAACATCAGTCTTTCTTAAAAAATAAATACTGATAGTTTGCAGCATTAACAAACAAGATATTGACACTAGGACAGTTATGAAATTATGGTTTTTGAAGTAAAGGGGAATTATTTAGTTATTTACCATCACAACTACCATACCGAATGTTAACGATATGAAAGGAATAGAGATTCTCTATGTACCCACAAGGAAAAACAAATTGATATTAATTTAGCATAATCTTTATAATTTTGCAATTGGCTGAACACAGCACTAATATAGATGGATAAGGCCGACATTGAAGGATATAGGTTAGTGGGTTCCAGAACTATATTTTAGTCTACCCTAACTGATGGCACCCCATTAAACCAGTGAATACAGAGAAATTGGATTTTCTTCTTTTTAATGCTGCTGTATTTAAGAAATGTGAAATGAGCATTTCCATGTGATCCTAAGTATTCATTACAGATGAGCTTTCATTTTGCAAAACTAAGTATCAGGTAAAAGATACAGACTAATACATTAACATTCCTCTGCTGTACAAATTAAATCCTTTTTAAAGAAATGAGCAGCCTAGGAGTTATATACAAAAGAAACCAACAAGCATTGTTGAAATGAAATGCAAAGTGTCACTGCTAAGCTCTACTGTCTGAAATACCTTCAAAGTAAAATTAACAAAAACCCTTAGAATGTATTTCCAAGTCTACAACTCAATTTTCAACAAAATCACACACACTCTCTCTCTCTCCAAAAAAACAAAAAACCTACAAAGCAGTGAAAGGCATATATACATTTTCCTTATGAACTGAGATTTCACTCTTTAGAAGTTGCTATGTTTCAGTATCAGTTTTATTTGCAAGACAACTGTTCATCCCAGTAAGCTCACATTTCCCCTTTGATTACACATAAAGCACTGCACATTTTTTTTTAAAATCAAGGCATACAATCTTATACTATGGTGCCAAGTATGCACAGATAACATTGTGCTCGCATCTCATACAAGGTTAAGTGCAAACGTACGGATTGAATCAGATTTGCAAGCATGCACCCCGTCACTTAAACTACTCTAATACCTTCTTTTCCTATCCCAAACTATCTTCTATATGTTTGCTTTCATGAACCAACAATCTCCCCCCGCCCCCCAAACTTCTAAAAACAAGCAGTGTGCTTGAATTCAGACACAAATACCAAGAAAGTCCACATTGTGCAAGAAAGCAGCAGCTAGGTTTGTCAACTTGGACTAAAAAAAAAGAGAGAAAAACAAACACTGTTCACTGAACAGCAGATTAGCAGTAATGTTCCTCATGAATTGATAAGAGTGCCTGATGCTGAATATCTAACAGCAAATGCTGAATTTGGATTTAATATTTTAGGGGTTTATAGGAGATTAAGCTTCTTGCTGTGCTGGTCTTTTCAAATCCCTGATCTGTTTAACTAAATAGGTCTTCTCATCATTAAATTGTTCATCCTCGGTCCTGTCGTTCTGAAACTTGCTGAGGAACTCAATAAGTTTGGTCTGGTTCTTTAGGAGGATATCTAATATAGGCTGCGTCTTGTTAGGGTTGGCTACGAACACCTGCAATGAAAAAAGATGGTCAGTATAGGAAAAGTTCAGTTAATATATCAGAAAATATTAACTCTCAGAGGAATATTTACATTTATGTAAAGTATGAGCCAAGTCTACAAGGTGCTAAAAGCCCACAGGCAATGTTTGTGCAATTATTAGTGACAAGGACCAAGCATCATTTAAAACAACAGAATGGATTATTCCCTCCTGGAATTCATCAGTTTAACCTATTAATGGAACAAATGTTCCTAGATACTATTTTCAAAATGATTTAGTGCATTTGAATATGCATATTCGCAATCCAAGTAGCACCAAGCAAAACTGCTTACAAAGGGTTGTGTTGAAGAATACTCATTAGTGCAATTAATGAAATAATTCATGCAGAAACTTTTGTTTATCACAGGATATTAAAAACAAATATTACATGGAATATTAAGGGGCTTCTTTTCAGAAAAATGTAGGGGATCTGTTTGCTTTCAAAATAGCTGCATGTGATATATTTATTTGAATGTTTTAGGGAAAATGATAAGCCAGTCTCAGAGAAGGATTCAGTTAAAAAATAAATTTGACTTTGAAACAGAATTTGCTTTGTACAACATACCCCACCCACCCTTTCCAATACTTATCCAACACTTCTCATTCAGTTACGTCAAGCCACTCTGGTGTAGTATTAGATCAATGTAAGATTAGATACCTTCTGTTTACAGGAAGTCTTGAATACCATTATCAACAACATTTAAAAGCTGTTTCTACCTTAAAGACATGAAAGGCTTCAAACTGAATGTTGCGACTCTTGTCTCTTAGAAGGTTCATCATAAGTTTGAGATTTTCAGGTTTACTGATGTATTTTGTCATAATTGTGAAGTTGTGCCTATCCAACAGTAGTTCACCAAGCAGCTAAAAAACAAGAGGGGGGGGGGAGAAGGGAACTGGTGAAGTTTTCCATAAGGGCTATAAAACTCAGTCAACCTTTTTGTTCTTTAGCCACAATGATTTTTTTTCAAGAGGCAGAATTTCTGATATTATAGTCTATTACAACTCTATTCTAGTGCTACCTAAACTAGTATTACTGAGTCTGCATAATTTGGACGACTTAAGGAAAAACTGGATGCGATCCATTGTTATTTGTTGTATGTTGCAGGTAACACAGGAGAATATTTGCAAGCAATCTTGTGCTAAATTAAACCAGAGTTTAAAGGATACTGTATGGGGAGTGTGGCCAACAAAATCCTGACAAGTCTTCTGACTTACAGCACAAGGAGAAAACACACTACAGCCATCTTTAAGATTTTGAGGACCTCAATGGGCTAGTCAAGTTCAGCATTGGTTATTATGGCAAAGCATGAGCTCTATGAGGGGCATAAAGACTTGATCCTTGGGGTCATCCAGTGTACATAGAAATTTCTGCACTTTGAACTTCATGAGTGCAGAATGTTAGATCATGCTGTTTGTTTTTATATGAAACTGTTCATATGAATCAAGGTTTGGGGGGAAAGGTTGTGTATGTGTCCATGTGTATATTAATATATTGATATATTGATGAGGCACCTTAGGGAACAAAAACTTTCCAGGTTTTTACTCAACATTTGCAAAAATATGTTTGAAGTCTTGCAGTTATAGAACCTGTACTAACCATTAAATGTTAGAATATTGGTTTCCTAAAGTATAAAACCCCATGCTTCAAAACTTTCTTAACTGATCAGGAGACAACATAGAATGAATAGCTAGCTTGGTCCTACCTGCTGAAATTAAGTTCTTCATAATATTTTCTAATGTCAAAATAATTAAAGTCAGTAAGGTCTCTCTACCTTAAGCGACTGTCGTTTTGTCACGTAGTTTTCTGAATGGAGTAACTTCTCGTATTCACTGAAGAACTGAATGGAGAAAGAAAGAAAAATCTAACTATCACAAGCACTCTGATTCCAAATGATTTCAATGAACTGGAAGCAGAAATATAAAACACAGAAATAATGTAAAGATTTAAACATTTCAAGTATTTTGCTCCAATTTCTGTATGACCAAGTGGAAAGGCTGAAGGAAATTTTCAGGCAATTCTTTAGGCAACAACATGACAGGGAACACAAGCAGATTTACATTTTCATTATCAGATGTGACCAGCAGATGGAGCACGGTTGTCACACATGCCTTGTGATTATCCTGGCACACCAAGGAAACAGGTTTCTTAATATACAATTTCATTCCCAGCGTTTTTAGAACTGTACAGTTGCAAGAGTTTGCTGTCAAACATTGAACTTGCATTGATGTGGAAATAAGAATAATAAAAACTGAACAGATAGCAGTTGGGCAACATTGTGAAGGGACAGCTTGAAACTTCTATTAGGATATAATTAGCATTATTAAATAACAACATAATTAAAAATAAAAATGAAATAAAAGTACATACCCTATCATAATGCTGTTCCAAGAACTCTGCACTGAGCAGCTTGTGCCTTGTTAGTAAGTCCTGAAAACAAGAGATTACACGGTTATTTAAATGGCATTTCACTCTCTTTGGGCAATTCCTCTTCTAAATGGCAGCCAAGATGGACCTTAGTCATGTCAATTTAAATGGATCTATTTTCAGTAGGACTAACATTGATTACAATTCTCTATCTTTCAATGACAGAGGCCCTCACACTTTGATTCAATGTGGAACAATTAATTCACTTTGGCTTGCTTTTGGGCAGTACCCAATGTTCTGCCATTTTGTTTCAGGTCAGAAGTAGTGTTTCTGGCTCTGGGAAAATGCTTTCCTTAAAAATCCTGTAGTCTTGAAAATATTCACCTTTTCCGTTCTGTTTGGTGCTGATTACTTTATCATAACCATACTATGTAATCTTCCTCAATTATTTACAGTCATACCTCGGGTTATGAACGCTGTGGGTTGCGTATTCTCGGGTTGCGGACCACGCCGAACCTGGAAGTACTGTAACGGTTACTTCCGGGTTTCGGCGCTCGCACATGCGCAAAACCACAAAATGACATCACGCGCATGCGCCAAATCATGTCACGCGCGTGCACAGACGCAGCGCTGCAGGTTGTGAACATGCCTCCTGCATGGATCATGTTTGCAACCCGAGGTATGACTGTATATGGGTTACTACAGCCAATTATAGATCACATAATGGAAGGAATTTTGTCTGTATGCTACATAGCCAGCTAAGTTTGACATGACTAAGGTCCATTAATTTTGATGGGTCTACTCTAAGTAGCAGGTGGATACAACCTACCACCTCTGCAGATATTTTGAAGTCACACAATTAATGTGAAGAATGCAACAGTTTATATTTGCCTTCAGGAAGTTATGCAAGGCTCGTCTGCTCCTGCAGCAGTTAAAAAAAATTTAAAGGGTATTTTTACTGCTGAAATTGTTGTGATTTCGTTAATGCTGCTCTATGGCTGCTAGCTGCTGATATTAGATTGTTGTAATGAGATTTTATATACTTGTTATCTGTTGTATGTTTTTCTGAAATTTCATGGGGAAGGTGTGAGATAGATAGCTAGATAGATAAATAAATATGAAGTAGCTGTCAAAATTCAGAATGTGTTACCTTGAAAGTTGCAAAAGCGTCTGAAGCGATGTCAAATGTTGACATTTCCACATATCTGAAGAAGTCGTAAAACTGCTCTGACCACAAGATTATTTTTGCCAGTGGCTCATGTCTGATGCACTCTCTTAACATGATTCCACAATTCAGAGCAATTTCTGGGGATTCGTAACTGCAAAATGAGACATCAACGTAATTAACTCAGAAAGAGAAATATGATCACAGGAAACTTTTTACCTCCTTAAAGTTTCAGCAACTACTGTATATAATATTTATTAGTAAAATAAATTCTACAATTTCAGTGAAACTATTTTAACATTTTCTGTGCCACTCTTCAATGGCAACACTCTCACTAGGGTGGCACTGATGCTCTCTAATCTTGATAAGTAATATAGGAATAGACACCTGCACTTTCAAAACACTTTCACAGTTCACCTATCTACAACTACACTGAGCAATGTCCTATTAATTTTATATTCAATATTGTGCACCAGTTCAATTTTTTCAAATTGCCTGGCTGTCAGGAAGATCTACCACAAATAGCTGAATTGCCATTTAATATATGGTTGCCAGGATACATCCAAAAGGTGTGGAGATCCCCTGGAGCAATGTGAAGAGATACAACAGCAACTGAACACTGCCAATCTCCTTCCTCCTTTTGCATGCACAGATTGGCTTCCCACTTGCACACAGTGATGCAAGTTAGATCCTGGCCTATGGAAATAGCAAATTCTAGATTCTAGATTAGAATTTTGCTCTTTCAATGGCTTACACTCTAATACCTTTGAAGGGATTGATGTAGCAACATTCACTAATACAAATATTGAACCTCCTCACCATCTATGTTTATAGATTATATTGGCAAATATTTTTTAAAGATACTATGTTGCGGTGGTGGCAGCAGCAACAGCAAATTATGAAATAGCCAAGAAAGGGTGCTGTGTGAATCTAGTCTGGGAGGTAGTTCAAAAGGATAAGTCTGCATTCCAGAGAAGGCCTCTGTCACTCCTTGTTTACCTTCTGATGCTAGAGGCATTTGGAGCAAGGCCTCTGAAGACAATCATAACATATATGCCCATTGGTATGAGAGAAGATTGATTCTTCAGATAATTTGGCTCTGGAACAACTACTTTCCCCTCTCTATGACAGTCAGGTTCATAACCTCATATGCTGCTAATCTACAAAGGCTTAGGTTGCAAGAGAGGTCAGGAATACTTATTACAAACTTCATAAGCTGTGTCCCTTTAGTCTTTTAGACTTAATGACCCTCATTCACACCTTTAAAATGCACTGAACACAAAGCTGAATTTAATTGTTTGGAAGCTCCAAATAAATTAGAAAGGGGTTTCAAAGCTTCCTCATGGAGATGGAATGTCAGGAGCATTTACACTGGTACTCCAATATCTGCAATGGCTTCTTACCATATTTGTGTTGGTTTGACTGAAAAAGCTCTCAGTAGTTTGAACTTAAACTTACCTAGACTGCACCGTAGCTATTAAAGTGATCTTAATATTTAGTGGCGATTAATGCACTGTTACCCACATTTGGATGGGCAAGATTTGAATAAGTATAGTTTAATGTGTTCAGAACACATTGCTTGTTTGGGATTTCCTGCTGCATTTGGTGATGGTACAGAGTGGATTGGTCTGGAAATGTGGGATGAATGTGGCCTCCCTAATATTTTAAGATTCTCTATCTTCCTAGTTAAGGAACACAGCATCTCGTTCTGAGAACATCAAGCTATTTATGCATGCAAAACTAAGCACCTCAAAAATATGCTATACTGCTCCCCCCCCTCAAGAACTAGCTGGTGTAAGAAAGGAAAACAGAAGCTACCCTAAACATTTGGCCAAATGCAACTGAGATCATCATCATCATTAGGAGAAAAAATAGCAAAGAAAAATAACTGGGTTCTGTTGTGTGAAAAGCTTCCAAAGTGTTTTAAGGTTGGCAAGCTCTCAATTAACCGTTTTCATAGGTTTTTTTTCTTTTTTAAAAAAGGAAGAGATGTCATTTCCTTAAGTACGGAAGAAAACAATCTCAAATACCCCTCTGTTTCAAACAGCACCAACACTTACATTATGCATTAATTTGGTGTAAAGTGTCACATTTGTTTCATTGTTAGAATGTTAAAAAACCCAAGCATGATGCTTCAATGAAACAATGCAATTAATATAAGAAGCGGAAACAGCAATAAGGCAGGGAGTGAACATAATGAATTAGCCTTTGTCTGGGCAAGCCTGAGCCAACGGTGTATCATAACTACAAGGATATGGATTGTGTATCACAAGCCACAGGGTGAATTGTGACGCATGACTTCAGCTTGAAGTTCTGCTCTGTGAACAATAGGCACAGGGTCAAATGTCTTGGCCCAGTTTGCAGAGTCAGATAATTCTATGTGCAAAACCACTGCCAAACTGCGATCCTAAAGGGAAACTTTAAGGTGAACATTTCTAAGCAAAAAGGCTCAGTTATCGCATAGCACCAAGGCAAACTATGGCTTAGTATGAAGGCATGATAGGGAGATTGTGACTGCATCATTCCTCCTGTGGTCTTGCTACTATCTAAAAATATAATGACTGAAAACTCCTGTAGGTTCCTTGTTGTGATGCCAAAGTATGTCCTTTTAAAAGGTTAGCCACCTCTATGCTAAGCCAAACCATGCCTTAAGTCACAGCAGTGGGGACCAGAAGAGTAGAAAAATGGCTGCAATCTCCTTTTCAGTAGCCTACACATTTGTGATAAACCATGGTATGGCTTAGCATTAAGTGTGAACCAGGTCAAATACAACTTAGGAAAGGAGGGAAGGCACCAAATGCAAGAACAAAAGGGGAGAGGACCTCAAAGGAACATAGGAGGTGATTTGCTGTCCAATGTGTTTTAAGTATTAGTTACTCCCTTGGAAGAGTAATGATTCAGTTTATTCAAAGAGAAACAAAACATGTAATTCACATCATTTATGAATGTGTGAGCTTCAAACATATTGTCTCCATTGCCCTTTAAGGTCTCTTCCACATACAGTCAGTAGTCACTTTCATAATTTTGGTTGAATTTTTCTAGCAAAGACCTATGACCATGCAAGCAACTTCAGCCATCTGTTTTTCACAGCTCAGTTTGACTTCCAATCACCGATAGCATACCTCACTGAAGAGAGCAGGAGAAAGAGGGGGTGTGTGACCTAGTCTTAAGCTGGAAGTACAGCAGTTTATGTTTGTTTATACAACATACTATACGCACCCTTTTAACAGCATGAACAGTATATTTTGCTGAGTGCAGATGTATTCGACTGTGGGGGTTCTTGTACCAATTTGCCTCCTCAGAATGTTGTTGAATATCTGAGCCACATCCTTTTTGCCCTGTAAAAAACACAAGCCATACAGCATGTAGAGTCAGTGGTGAATCTAAAAAGGGATAACATGAAGAGACCATAACTTCATGCCTTTAAAGCTGCAAACTGAATTGTCCAAGACTTGCACTTATTATTGCCCAAGAATTCCCAAAACATTTGCTATTGCGATGCCAATTTTAATATATAAAGCACAGAGCAAAGTTTAACCAATGACACAAGTTTAGGAGTTATGGTTTTATTTAGTCCTAGAATAAAATTTATCACAGTTATACATATCACTGGTTGCTGCTAGGAATCCCCCTTATCCAGTCATGATTTGTGTACTTTAAGAATGAAACCAAACTACCATACCTGAAGTTTCCATCCCATGTGAAGTTTGACTTAATCTGTGACACACTCTTAGCAGGTAAACTTCATGTTCTGAATTGACTATTAGGCATTTGAAAATGGAACAGTATCTTGTTTCATGTACCTCAAGATGAGTTACACTTGTGTTCATTACTATTCCTTTCTTTATATCAATTTCCTCAGAACAGTTTATTCATTTGCTTGTAGTTAGTAGATATTACTACAAGCAGCAGGAAAAAGGCCACAAGCAATGCCTTAAAACATTTATCTAGGAAGATCATGTTGTTGACAGGGTTTCTTTGCTAATTCAAGGTGGTTTAAACCAGGGGTAACCAACATACTGTCTTCCAGATGTTGAACTACAATTCCCATTAGCATCAGCTAACATGGCCAATGGTGAGGGATGATGGAAGCTTTGACAGCAGGGGGCCAGTCTACTTTCCCTCAGACCTTGTGGGGGGCTTGACTATATTTTGGGAAAAAAAATGAACGAATTCCTATGCCCCACAAATAACCCAGAGATGCATTTTAAATAAAAGCACACATTCTACTCATGTAAAAACAGGCTGATTCCTGGACAGTCTGTGGGCTGGATTGAGAAGGCGATTGGGCCGGATCCGGTCCCCGGGCCTTAGTTTGCCTACCCATGCAACACCTACAACACCTGGAGGCAGTGTGTTGGCTACCTTTACTTTCAATGTTACTCTGAGTATATGGGAGCCATTTTACTATGAGCAGCTCCCATGCAGATGAGGTAACAGTCAAGAGTCTCAAACAATATGGGTGAGAACAATCACATGGGCTCAAACTGGAGAAATGGCATCCAGCCAAGGAAGAAGTGCTGTTATCATGGAAAGAGACCCATGCCACCAGTAGCTGTCTGAAATATTATCCACACCAAATGGAAGCTGCAAAGGGGGGGGGGTGCTTGAAGTTTTCTACCCACCCACCTGCACGAATAGTTGGATGTTGAGCTGCTGAATATAAATGCTAAGTATTTAAAAGACAAATGATTTTCTAAATTCCAATTCCATTGTAAGCTGGCCCAAAGCAGCACCAGAGCTCTTTGTTCCGGCAATGAGTAGGACAGTGTTTCTGGAAGCGGCCTCACCCAAACCCCACGTATCACAACAGTCAAGCGTCATTCACCAGCTCAGCCAATTTTGCCTAGGGTCTCATTATTCTTTCCGGACTTGCCATTAGTAACAGTATTTCCTTGTTAGCCGCATAATGAACTTGGTGATGGTTCACAATAATACACAATTACATCATTGTTTGAACTATTTACCACTTCCAATGATGTAACTTTGTCACTATGATGATAAACACACGTCCTTTATGGGCAGAGGTGAAGACTAAAAGCTACTAGTACTGACCCAAGCAGAAGAAGGCATTTAACAAAACAGTTTTCAGAAGAAACCAAGAAAAAAAAATCACTCCAGTAGTTGAAGTAACTCCCTGGGGGCATTTGTTTTAATAGATATGAAAGGTATTTTGTGGTCCATACACAACACCCGGAAGATCTGTCTGCCCACAAACCACTGGACATCTATTGAAGAAGAGTAAATGCACACCTCAAACCTAGAACACCTAATATCCCTTCCATAAGCAAACAATACCTCTGGAAAGTAGTAGATAGGTAGCCGTGTTGGTCTGCCATAGTCAAAATAAAAAAATTCCTTCCAATAGCACCTTAAAGACCAACTAAGTTAGTTCTTGGTATGAGCTTTCGTGTGCATGCACACTTCTTCAGATGTATCTGAAGAAGTGTGCATGCACACGAAAGCTCATACCAAGAACTAACTTAGTTGGTCTTTAAGGTGTTATTGGAAGGAATTTTTTTATTTTGACTCTGGAAAGTAATTATGTTTATTATTAGTGGACTGGATGAGAGCCAACAAGCTGAAGCTTATTGTAGGTAAGATTGAGGCACTGTTGGTGGATGGATGGGAGGTGGTTTGCTCTTGATGCGGTTACACTGCCTCTGAAGGACCAAGTATGCAGCTTAGGGGTACTTCTGGATCCATTCGTATCACAGGAGGTTTAGACCACCTTGGTGGTGCAAAGGGCTTTCCAACAGTTTGGCTGGTGGCCCAGCTGCACACCTAACTAGACAGGGATAACCTAACTTCTATTGTCTATGCTCTGCTAACCTCTAGGTTAAATGACTGCAATGTGTTATACGTGGCGCTGCCTGTGAACAGTTCAGAAACTTCAGAGGGTGCAGCAAGATGGTCTGAGCATGTAATGCCAATTCTGGCCTGACAGCATTGGCCTCCAGTTGGTTTCAAGGTCCAATTCTAAGTGATGGTTTTGACCTATAAAGCCTTAAACGGCTCAGGACCGCAATACTTCAAGACAACATCTCCCCATATGAACAGACCCTGACCCTGTGATCATCATCTGAGGCCCTTATTTGTGTGCCTCTTCCATGAGATGTCTGGGGAGTAGGAAAACAAGAATAGGCCTTTTCTGCAGTAAGTCCCCGTTTGTGAACACACTCTCTCCCCAGGCAGACATGCCAGGCAAAATCATTCCTCTTTGACCATGCCTTGGGATGATTAAACAATCTATGGCCTTAAAATGTTGTTGATGTTGTTGTTGTTGTGCTTTTATGTTGTGAATTTTGTGTTTTTGTATTGTAAACTGCCCTTTGGAATATAAATTTAATAAACAAAAACAATTTATATCCCACCTTTTCCTCAGAACCTGGACTCACGGGGGACTTACAAAAATTAAAATAAAACAACAGACAAACAAAAACTCTTGCTATGCTATACCTGGGTTTCTCAGTAAGCATATATGGAAAAGGCAACCTCAAAGGAGACAGTACAGAAATAACTGGTTAACAGAATGAATGTAGTTTAAGAAAGTCATTTGTTTAAAGAGAAATAAAGTTTTTTTAGCATTAGGGTGTTTTCTAGAACTTTATACAATGTAATTTCGACTTTAAAATTTCCCTTAACAGATCACAAGGATCTAGTTTTATAAGACATCACAGTGGCTTTGTGGACTTCCTGATTAATCTATTCTGGAATGCACCTCCAAGGGGAAAATATCATTCATAACAGTGTCAGGTATGACAATAAGCAGAAGAGACCAGAGAGAGTTGACATTCCAAAGTAAATTCATCATACCAGGATCCATTGAAAGGACAAACAACTCTGTTTCACAGAGAATTAAACGGAAAATTCTTGGAATACCAAAAGCCTTTATCCAATTTACATTCATGCACTATTCAGATAATCAAAATGACAAAAGAGTTGTCACCTCAGTACCAATAAGCATAGCTAACGTGCCTTGAGCAAGTTCACCAAAATCTAGCAATCCTTTGCAGCCACAAAGGTTCCAAATGCACACATGCAGATACACCACCTGCAGGGCTTCTGTTGCAATGCCATTAAAAAAGGAGCCATTTTGCTCAAGTGAAACATTACAATGCACACACAGCTTCTCCTTTCACAGAAATTACTGCTGAAATTTCACTCTCCCCAGATCACCAGGCTCAATATTACGTCTCCGCAAAAGTCTGCAGGTATGTGATGAGCTGGTTTGTCTCATTTAGAATCATGAATTTCAGGCTTTGCATAGACATCTGGCTGGACACTGTGAAAACAGTATCCTGAACTAGATAAGTAAGGCTCATCTGATGTTCTTCTAAATTCCACCAATCACATAGCATATTTTCCCATCCCTGATCTAGGGCAGCAGCAAACATTAGGAGTGGATCCACAAAACTGTGGCCCCAGGATCATGACCCTGGATGCCTTGAGCAGTTTTACTTCCCTTTGAACATGAGGGATCCTGTGTGCTTTACCTTTCCAGGACTAGGAGTCAAACTGCAGTAATAGGTTGGGTATAAAATGTGCTATGACAATATAGTTCTTTTGATGTTACAGTCAAACAACTGTCTAAGTATTAAATGTTCCTTAATAATTAATAAATCCAGAAATTTTATGTGTGAGCATATATTCTCCATCACTTTCCAAACTACAGATTAGGAAGATCTCTTTGGGGAACATGGTTTTCTAAAGCAACATGAATTTGAAACTAAAGCTGCAATGAGACTGTGTAACATTTTCTTACCTCAAAATCAATGAGTTGTAGGTCAGCTACTAGGGTGCTAAGAAGACCACTGTTGTATAGCTCCTGAGCAAGCTGAGCAACAGCTTCTGTCTGAGGCTCCTTTTCATTCGTGCCATACAAGATTTCTTTCATGGCAACTAAATTTTTGGAAACTTCTTCAGTAGCCTGAGCAAGGAAAAACATAAAAGCTGTAATTGTTTCAAAAGCCAAAACCAAGCTACTCATTAGTATGTGCTTGAGCACCAAAACATGCAACAGATATCAAAATGAACAATGAACATCAACACGTATTTCACTGATAAAATTACAGCCCCAACTTCTGTCCACCTATGCATACCTACCTCCTGGTTATACACTGAAAGAATAAAATTATTCCTAATTGGTTAAGTGGTGTTTGTTATGTGCTGAAAACACAGAGAGCTTCAGATGGCTAAATGCAATACGTTTTTTAAATACACAATTTCACTGGTGTAGTTCAGCCAGATCACAAAATCCTGGGGTGGTGATGAGAGTTCAGTGTGCCACATTCCCACAACCAGGGGAGAGTGACTAAGCTACAGAATAACTGGTAAACCCATGACACTCTACAATGGGGGGGGGGGGGAATTGGGACGATTTAGTTGGGGTGGGGGAAGCTAGCTGTCATCTGAACATATTCCACAAAAGGACCAAGAATGCCATACTTTAGCTGAAAGTCAAGGATGTTACACCCTGAATAAAGGTTAGAGAGAGAAGGGGGGGGGGGGAGTCAGAATGCTAGCAAGGTCTGTTCTATGACTAAGTAAATATTTACTGCACCAAGAGCAATTATATATGCCACAAACCAGCACAGTGGCAGTTTAAAAATAAAGCTGAGGTAAACCAAGAAGCTGGAAATAGATCAACATACACAAAATTGTCCAGAGATAGCCTAACACAAAGTGACATGCTGAAGAACAAAAAAAAAAAAACCCCAATATTATTTCCTCACTCCTACATTATTGGAAGTAAAATCCACACCATGCAGGGGAGACATCTAAAACCTAAGGATGTTGATTGTTTTTCCAGATATGCCAGTAGGGACAGCTTGCAAGTGAGAGAAAGGGCTTTCCAACCTCTCACTATTTGTAATGGCATCATTTCATCAAGAAACATGGAATTTGAGGTGTTCTCTGTTCCTAGAACTCAATCAGGAAGCAGGACTTTTTTCAGCTAG
The DNA here is from genome assembly GCF_965112155.1 of Podarcis liolepis. NCBI lineage: Eukaryota > Metazoa > Chordata > Lepidosauria > Squamata > Lacertidae > Podarcis > Podarcis liolepis. The sequence goes on from NC_139556.1 coordinate 69,473,724, forward strand.
AACTTGCCAGAACTCAGTTCTGGCACCTCTCAGGTGGATGACATTGCCATCATAAGAGAAAAAGGGAGGTGTTCATGGTGAGTTCTGGCACCTCTTTTTCTATAATAATAGTTCTAGGTAGAGAAAACTATTCATTCCATGCTCCCTAGGAGGAAGTGATATTCCTGAGGATATTTAGGAGAATCATTTCCTTCATGCTGATTAATCACTCTCTCTTCTAAAAAACAACAGCACACACAAAAACAAAAAACAAGGCTTGTTTGCTTTGGAAGGGGGAAGTTGTGGAAGAAATGTCATTCTGAGCTCAAAAATAGGAAGAGTTCAATACTGAACTGTCCCAAAATTCAAATACCCACAGTATTTTTAAGCCATGAGATCATCAGCCTTTCCAGAAACTCAAAACAGGAGTTGATCTGGTCAAAATGATTTCTGATACAGCAGGGAGGCTGCCAATGAGTAGGAAATTGCAACTCACGTTTGAAAAGATTTAGTGCACACTTACATATGCTGTCAGCATCAAATTGGTTAAGAGGATGTAGGGTTAATGATCTGGCATTTCCTATTGTTTCAACAGGTTCTTTGGCATAACATGAAAAACAGCTGTTAAAGACCATAAGCAGTGCTATATTAAGCAGGAAAAACAGGTATTTAAGAAACCGTCAAATCCCTCTTGCCTGCTCTGTTACAAATAGCAATCAGTTCTACAGGCTGCACATTCTTGCTTTCCAGCCCCAATTGGGACCAGGGCTGTTTAATGCACAGGGGTTATAAACGGGAACTTTGTGAGCACTGCAGGGTGGAGAGCATTTGGTCTCTATTCAATCAAAAATGCTTAGCCTACAGAAGGGTTGTTCAACCTCTTGCCAGGTAAATAGTAGTTTGGAGATCACTGCAAATCTGAAGTAGTTCCGTTGCATATGTGCACGTCAATGTGCAGGCTTGCACACTGCACAGAAGATATGCACATATATAGAGAATCCTAAACTGAGCAATTTGTGTGAGTTTCAGTGCTACAAACTTCTGCAATACACATTCACTGAGGTCAGTGGGGAGGCAACAATATGCTACTGTGGACTCTGGTGAGAAGAAGAATGGGGTAACACCAGAAACAGCTGCTCATTTGTTATTTGTTATTTTGTTATTTTGAGTAATTATTGTACCCCTTGAGTAAAAAACTGGAAGCTGTGTGTATCAACCATATAGGAAAGAGAGAACTTTTAAAAATTTGAAGCCACAATCTCTACCACATGTTACTTTCCAGTGACATTTTTCTTGTGACACCTAAGTTAATAAATAATTATTATGGAAAATGCTAATAATAATAATAATAATAGGTGTCGAGGTGGTTCACAGGATAAAATCACAATATAAAAACACAAAATATATAATCAAAATAAAAACAGAAACCACCGAATAACACCCCCCAAAAAACCCCACACATTTTAAAAGGGCACTGGATGACAATAAACCAAAGGTCTGGTTAAAGAGAAACGTTTTTGCCTTGCACCTATGTATAATGAAGTATGTATAATGTATAATGAAGGCGCCAGGTGAACCTCCCTGGGGAGAGCATTCCACAAGTGGGGAGCCACTGAAAAAAGTCCAGTTCTTGTGTTGCCAGCCTCCAGACCTCTCATGGAGGAAGCACACGAAGAAGGGCCTCAGAAGATGATCAGAAGATTGTACATGAAATCTTTAAGTGCATTTGTGTATCACATTTCACATATTAAGGCGTATCTAAAATGTGAAACAGAATGCCCTTCTTTATAAAAGAAATGAAAGGAAGCTTAAGAGGCAGCATATCAGGTAGTGCGGTAGACGGTACCATTTATAAAACACGACACAATCATGAAGATTGGTTTACCAGGATTGTTTCCTTAACATGATCCTCCATAAAATGTATGATTTACATCTGCTTCAAAACTTTAAACATGGTATCCATCTTCTCAATAGCATAGCTTATTTCTAAGAGTAGTACTTTAGATACACTGAAGATTAGATCATATTTTGCCAATTGAGAAGAGAGGAAAAATTGTAGTGAGAAGAGTTATAGCTTCGTTAGAAATAGAAGGAACTGTGTAGTTAGCTCAATTCTTTTCCACAGCAGCTTCTGCCACCCAGACAAATAAGTCCATATCGTCTTTTGGATTCCCAAGGCAGCAGCTAGAAAGATCAAGCTCCTTGCAGCCAGAAAGGAATGGCACAACAGTCTTCCCACCATTACTAATTAAAATTCCAGGTGGAACAATAGTTATCCTATTGTGAAGAGCATAAACAACCAATGGACTAAACCCTTGCCTGAATCTGAATGCCTAATTCCCACAGTGATTTTAGTTCTGGTTCCAGAAGCAAGTGACATCAGCTTCAAGATAATTTAATTTGCTCCAACCACCCAAGAGATAAAACAATTAGCCGCCGCTAGGGTAGTAACTTTCATCCAACGGCTTCACAGGGTAAACTCCAAGAAGTTAAGAGCACTAGGGAATAGGCACATTATAAAGGGAAATGCCATTCATGTTTATACTTGCATGGCTATATTAACACCAGTCTTTTAATTTCTTGCAGTCTGTGCATCCCCAACCCCCAATACTACTTATAAGAGGTATATTATTTTGTAGAGTGTTACAATTCCTTTTTGCAGGCACAACCTGCAGTGCTATGTGGGCAACAAAGTTCCACACATTCAGTTGTGCAAACCAGAGCCACATTTCCCTGTAGATTTGGAAGTATAGAACACCACAACAAGGTGTAGAAAAGTGGAATTTTAGGCTTATAAACTGTACTGGTTGACTGAGAGAAAACTAACCTGTGCGTGAACATTGCTGTGTAAATATTTTCCTACAACATCCCAGAAAACAGCTATTTAACCAACTGGGCCACATTTAAAAGCCTTCTAAAGCAAACAAATTAAAATAAAACTAACAGTTCAGCCCATAATTATGTGACATGACTGCAGATTGGGCTGTGATTGCTAAAAGGCTGGTCTCTGATGTGCCCTTTTAATTCTGCATTTTAAAAATAGCTTTTCCAACCCATCCTCAACAATTGACCACAAATTATTTAAAGTTTGCTTAGATTTACTATCAGCCTTCCCCAACATGGTTTCCCCTCCAGATGTTTTGGACTACAATTCCCAACACCCTTACCACTAGTATGCCAGCTGGGACTAATGGAGTTGGAAGTCTAACATCTGGTTGGAGAAGGCTAATTTACAGGAATATAAGAAACGTATGCTGGGAGCCCTAAACCCTTAGGAGCAGATTTTTTGAGGGAGGTGAGTTCCATTGGTGCAAGCATAAGTCCATTGTACAAATGGGTGTGCATGTGTGATATCCATGTGTACTCTCTCACACAAAAGCACACAAGAAATTGTTTTGAAGATGAAATGACAAAATAAGTAAAGGGGTGAAACAAAGGGCCAAAACAAGACCCCAACTTCACCATATTTTTCAAATCATAGATTCCTCAAGGGTCCTGTCAGGTGATCAGTGGGTGATCATTTGAACACCTGTGGAACTTGGTCAAAACTTGTTTGAAACATGCCTGCCATAGAAAAATAGATGCAAATTAAGCAATAAACTTGGGTTTTCAAAAGTGACCCTGGAGGCAGCTTAGCTTGCATTTCAATTATAACAACCTTTAGTATAACTGAGACCTCCTTTTCCATTTAATGCCATTTTGGTTTTTCCAGCTTTTACAAATGTGCCTTTCCCCCAAAATTAATTTCTGTCTTCATGAAATTATGTTCCCTTTTAAGTATATTAAATCATCATCATCATCATCATCATTATTTCTGCCATCCCCCATATCCCCTCCTCAACAAAAAAACAGTGCTTCATTTGATATACCGTACTTCCATAGCTGCTACATTTTCTGTGCCACTCCTTCCAGAACAGTTATTTAAGTTCCTGCATGCATCCACCATTGGCACCCCAGTTCTCTACAGTTGCCTGAATATATACTACTTCCTCTCCCCTGGTGTAACTGGGCTCCAAGCTGTCCAGATCTTGACTCCTTTGACTTTGAGAGATGTTAAATGTGGCTCTTTATGCTTATTACCAAAGAGACTTTTGGTCCTCCCATGTTCCTAGCTGGTGTCCCCAAGTTGGTCTTCAAAATGTTGTGCCATACAGCTAATTTCAAAGTAATGTTTCCTCTGATTCAGTCATCCGGCATGGGAGTATTTCTGGCTTAAGCACCTGTTTCAAAACTATTTGTCCATCTCTCCAAGGGAGACACAATGAATTTATTATTATTATTTTTGCAGTGGGGGTGGAAAAGACACTACTTATATTTGAAGTTAACTGAAAATGTTTTGGAGAGAAATCTTACATCCCTTAACTATGCTATAACTAGTTTCTCCTCTGCATCAGTGAGACTATGGGTATTTTTCAGCAACTGTATATACATATTTACAAACCGGGTTGTGAAGATCCATGTTTCAGCCATTCCTTTAACTGTTGCACAGACTAATGACTTCTAAGTTTTTCAAGTACTGCATTCAACATAAGGGAGAAACCTCAGACTAACACTTGCACTAAGGAATTTCAAGAACATTTATGCTGAGATGTCCTATAGTCTGGTGGCTTGAGAAGATGACTACACCCATCAAAGTTGTTAATAGACTTACATCTCATACTGGTGGACAATCTCAAGCGACTGATTACTGAGTAGTGGGTCTGAGATAGGAAAGAATCAGGTGAGAATGCAGGCAAGGCTCAGGAAAGAGTAGGTTTGAGATGGCATGATGGTAGTAGTGACAGAAAATAAATTAGTGTAGGTTGGAAACAGCATCAGCACTGGAGAGTTGTCCATGTCCACATAGGCTGCTTACAAAGATTTGAAGCATTTGGGTGCCAGCATCAACAAAGAGGAACAGTAATGGGTTCATGGAAGCATTACTTTAGAAAAGGGAGAGGAGACACAAGCTCTCTACAAAACTAATACATAGCCAGTACATTATTCTCCTGCATGAAGAGCACATATTTGTATTAAAACAGATCCCCAAAGAAGCAAATGCAAAAACATACCTTTTCTACTTTCTTGTCAGAAATATCTTGCTTTTCTAGCACTGCCATACTCTCCTTCAGATTCTTCACTATGTCTGCAGGAGACTTGTGTGATTTGCCAAAAGGAAATGGCATGGTTGCAACCTAAACACGCCTCTTCTTCTACAATTCCTTCACCTGTAAAAAAGTTTAAAAGAGAGAGTCTGTCGTTAGGAGCAATAAAACAAAGCTTAGGACTGCTTAGCCTAAGCAAGCAGGCACTACAATTGAACAAGATTTTACAGTGCTTTCTACTATCCTACTTCCTACTATCATCTTACTTTTTTTTAGCAAGAAACTTTGCAACTTGTATTCAGAGTCAAAATCCTGTTCTTGAGCCCCTCATGTCTGCCTCTAACACTGCTGTGAGGAGGTCAGAAGTATCTGCTTCCATTTTAGACAAAGTGCAGGTTGCTGTGATGTATAAACCCAAGACAAACTGTAATTAGTGGAAGCAAGCCAAGTTCACATCATAGTTTATGAAAATGGCTCATTTTTGCTAACAATAGTGAAAATTAGTGAGTTTTTGGTCTGCGGCTAATAAAAAATGGAGCCACTTTGAAACTTTTCATTGCCATTGGGCCACAGGAGAGGCAGAATGTAGCCTTGTTGAAGCTTGTCCTGGTAAAACTAAACTGTCGTGTGTATGTAATTACAAATGATAAAAAGAGACCTAACCATGCAGAGGAAACATTCTCTTATCTTTTGGCCCCCACACTGAAGTTAACAGTACTCATATGGGATCTCAGTGCACAACTGAACTCCACAGAGATTAGGATCAGTTTATTTTTACATTGTATTTTTCCAGTAGTTCTACTCTATGGTTTCAAAAACGATCCAACTCTCATTAGTAGTATGGTCAACAACCTCTGATACAAGTAACACAAGCCACCTGTAGGTAAAGTGCTTGAAGTACAGACCTGAAGGTATTTAAAATATGAGTAGCATTCTGTAACTCAGTAAACCCTTTCAAGCAATATTTACAGTTTACTTATTCGAGTACAAAACGGGAAACAATAAATGCTTTAGCAGCCTAGCCATCAAATATGCATGTGCTAATTAATAAATGTTTCCTTAAATTACTTCATGACTGGACTTCCAGCGTTCTCGATAGGATACAACAGAAAAGCCTGTGCTTAAAAAATGCTGATGGGTTGGTTACTCCTGCCGCAAACAAAAGGACAGTTGAAGCTGACAGAGCAGAGGTCACAATGTCATGACAAAGAATGCCTGTCCCCACCTGACACAAATGAAAATAGCCCACAGTCTGGGTCAGGAAGCAAATCGCTACTGCTCAGTTTACAACAAACGTAAATAAAAACCTTCATTGGAACAATGTGGGGATGGACAGTGAAACTTGGCACAATTCTATGGGCTCACAATTTCAAGCCTGAATATTTCCATCAGTCAGGCCATTCATAGATTTCAGCTGTTCTAACGCCATTATCTGCAAATTAGAGCCAGCAGTGGCTTTAATCTGCAAATAATGCAAATATATAACTGGAAACAAGTTAGGCAGTAGAAGCTACAGGTTAAAAAAAAAAATAAGGCCTGAGAATTGCCACAAACTATACTCAGTTAGGGGGCAGCTCGTGGGCCGGTCAAACGACCTCCGCGGGCTGCTTCCGGCCCATGGGCCTTAGGTTGGTGACCTCTGCTTTAGACATTACAGCACAGTGTGCAAGGAGGCAAGGCTTACTTATGCCTCTATTCTTGCTGCATGTTGTAGCATGGGAAAATTACACACCTGTGGGAAGCAATGCACATAAACACACACATTTGGAATTAGCACAGTCTGTCACAGCAGAGATGTGCATGTTGTCCTTTCCGATGTTACACCAATAATACAAGAAGTGTGCCTGCTTTTTGTGAATATGAAGTGGACTGAAAGGAGAACAAATTAATCTATACAACAAAATATCTGGTTTTTATGAAGTTTTTATTTACCCCATGAAACTCTGGCCAGGATTCTAAAAGCTACATAGGCAAATGGAGGGGGCCTGCACCCAGCTCATTTCCCCCCTTTTACTTGGAGCAGCAGACTACTATGCCATATCATAAATTTAAAACCCCCAGCAATACATAAACAGTTTACAATGGCAGAGGGCTTCTGTTCAAGAAAAGCAAGTGCAAGTCACTCTTGATGTAGGCTCATGGAACAATGTTATCTTTGGATCTGGGCCATAGCCTACAAATAAACATAGGGTTGTAGCCAATGTGAGTCATATCAAGATAACACCCCTTGAAATTATTGGAACCATGTTAGTCATGTTCATTAATTTCAAAGGGCCTACTCCAAGAATGACTTATGTTAGATACAATCCTCAAGTTTTGGGTTGCAATTCACAATAATATCACCACTAGTCCTATCAGTCTGATACATGAAAAACCTGAAGGATATATTTATGCTCAGAATCTTAGAGAAGATGTTAGAATGGCTAATTCTCTACTTAGAGCTGCATGATTTCATTATTTCTACACCTGATGGCTCAAGGTGTTAGTGATGGCGCTTTTGACATTTTATCACTAAAATGAATGTGCACACACACACCACCACAACAAAACTGAGTAAAAAACCAAAATAATTTACATAATGATAAAGGGTATGGAATCTAAGAGTTGAGGGAGTTGAGAATGTTTAGCCGGGAAAAGAGTATGAGAGGAGATATGATAGACATTTTTAAGAATCTTAAGGGCTGTCACATGGAAACTGAAGTAAGTTTGTTTTCTCCTGCTCCAGAAGGCGGAACCTGAACCAGTGGATTCAATTTACAATAAAGGAGATTCCGACTAAATATCAGGAATAACTTTTGACAGTAAGAGCTTTTAGACAATGGAACAGACTCCCTCAGGAGGTGGTGGGCTCTCCTTCCTTTGAGGTTTTTAAGCAGTCATTTCCAACTCTATAATTCTATGAACACTGAGATAATCAATATGCTTCAGCCATCAACTGGGCTATATTAATCTGTTTGTTACAAACAGAATAGCAGAATAAAATAAAATAAAAGTATAGATCCACTATTCCCATGTACTACAGTACTTATCTGCCTACAATGCACAGTAAAAATTTTGGTTGTATCCAAAACTGTCCATGCACAAGTGGAACAGACTTCTACTTGTGCAACAGGGGATCACCTTCCTCTCTTTCTGTCACCCACAATTCCACAAGAACATTTCTGTAGGGTTGATGGACCCCGCAAAGCACATTTTAGGTGCATACAGATGGCTGCAGGGGAGAAGAGGGAGGTGTCTCAATGCATGAGCCGGTCTGCTTGCACAATGTTGGCTTCCACCCTCTGTCATTAAGGCAATTTAGGCCACCTATAGAAACTAGTTTATAGTACAAATAAGTATAGCAGCAGGAAGAAAATATATAAAAATAAGGTGAAGGACTGTCCCTGTCCTCCTTCTCTCAGAATAGTAAGCGGTTTAGTGTTTTAATTAAAATGCAATTTTTCTAGAGCTGGAGAAATACTTCTATTCCAAGCCAGCTGCCATTATGAATTTCTCAGATATGCATGCTAGGTAACCACATGCACTAAACTGGGATGTTTGCAAACGTTTTTCATCTGATGAAGCAGCTGAAAAGATTTCAACTTCAAAAGACTGCTTAGTTCTCTGTAGCTGGAATTGTGAATGACAGAGTGTGTGGGGGGGAATAGAGGGAAATACCTATTTAGCAGATTGCTACTACCATTGCTGCAGGTGGAAAATGCCAAATCATTAATAAGTATTGTTTATCAGGAATAATGAAGGAAGGGAGGAAAATGGCAATATGAAAGAATGGAATGTGTACCAAAGCTATAACTACGAATGATTGTCAGTGACGTTGAAGGAAGTCTAAAATGGATATGATTTGTTGTAGTATGGATAAAATGTATAATTTTCTTTTTTTTTTCTTTTTTGGGAAAAAAAATAAAGAAAAAAAAGAAAATGCCAAATCATGATCTACGAAGAGATAATGACAAGCAACCCACATCAAGTGATGTCTTATTAGAGACAGGAAACTGTTCACTCAGGTCCTTAAGACTAAACACTGTAAGGACAGTGTGTGTGTGTGTGTGTGTGTGTGTGTGTGTGTAGGCAACACGACCATTTTTAGGAACGTGCTAGTCTATCAAAATGCTTCGGTCTCCATCAAATATCTTCCACAGGTGTTGAACTAAATGGTTAAGCTACCCTTTATATTCTAATGATAGTCCACAGGGTTCTGCTAAGGTTAGTCATCCTATGAGCTTTGAAAAAGCATAGTTTTTGTCAGGGCGTTTAGTCTTAATGGTGGCAGTCTATTGTAACTATCTTTGGGTAAACTCCTGCTAAGGTGGTGCCTGACAGATGCCCTCCCTGATCCAAAATCACCTTGCAATTTAAAAAATGTAGGGAAGGAACATTCCCTACCATTCCTTTTGTTAAAAAATTATACAGAATGAAACTTCAATTTTTCATCCAATCATATCAAGATGAAAATTCCTCAGCTGCACCACAGGGGAATGGAATACTGCCTGGAACAAGGCCCTTGTTTATCCTCTTAATCCCTGGTTTAGTAAACCAACCTTCAACCACTTCCTGTCTCTTTTCTTATGTCAATATTCCCTTTCACATTATCTTACTTCTGCCCCAGGGCCTGTTCACATAAGACCAAGGCTCTTATCCAGGAAAAGTACATACTTCTGGAACAATTTAGCATACAGGTCATGAACCCACTAAAAGAGGATTAAAATCATATTATATGAACATCAAATCTTCAACCATGTACTAAATTCCCCAAAAAACAACAACTGTAAAACAGGTCTGTCCTTCATCCATGATCCATGTTCTAGCATTTTTTATTTAACAAGTAGTAAATTGTTTGCACAGAACAATGTTTGAGGTGTGATTATATGGAATGCAAGTCAGCACTGACTGATCATCTTGAAAACTAAGAGAAGTTGTGGGGTTTTTAAATAAAAAAGTATTAACCCCTTGTATTTGAAGTGGCTTTATCATTCATCATTTAGTACATTTATATCATGCCAGGTGATCTGTCATCTATCTGGTCACTAACTATGGGGTAAAATCCATTAAAAAGCTCAGCAATTTCAATCCTAAAAAAAGCTCAATAACTTTGGCTGGCCCTGACACATGTTCACCTCATCAAATCTGGCCCTCTTTGAAAAAAGTTTGGGCAACCCTGATCTAGGTTAACCCTTGGATCTAGGGATCCAAGCCAGTATTTAAAAGCACTGTAGTACTTATGTGAAATGCCAACCTACCTGCAGTATTACACTGTCTTTTCTAACAACTCCATGAATAAAAATGAAACGGGTTGAGAGAAAGAATGTTACATAAAAATCACATCTTATAAAAACAGTCATACCAGACAGAAGCCTTGGGATTCCACAATGCTTGATACACTAAGGATAACAAAGCTCAATTAAACATTTGACATGGGTAAATATTTTCTACTAACCCATAAAAAGCCAAGTCACTGGTTCATGTGACCAAATCCTTGGTCCATGTTTATCACAACACTGGTCTCCACCTGATTTGTTTGTTTTAAAAACTTTGATATGCCTTTTTAAGATTATCTGGTGTAGATAGGCAATTTAAAATTTTAAAATTCCATTACATTTAAACAATAAATTGACTTTCCAAAGCACTGTTTGTATTTTGGCATTCTTATTACAAACTAGTTCAACACACATATTGTATCATTACATCTTATTGGCCCTATTGTTGACGTAAATCAAATTACAAAAAGTAAATTGGTTGCCAATGCAAGAACACTATGTCTATTGTCTATCTTCTTGTTGCAAAGCACTCTGAAAACTCCATTACAAGGTGACCTGTAAACCAATCAATAAAATATTTTAAATTTATTTTTAACCTCTGAAATAGTGATTTATCCAATATCTTAAGATTATTGTACATAAACTTGTGGTTGACCTGCAAACCCAAAGTAAAAAGAAAAGAACAGAACTGATATTCAATCCTCAGACGAATAATTAGCACATTCAGTCGGGGTGGGGTGGTAGCACTGATATAGCTAAAATAGAGTCAATATGACTGACTGCACAGGCTCTCAAAGCTATCCTATCACTAATGGGGCTCTATCTTTTATTCCCCATTTAAGTAGTAACTTTTTCACAGTCAGCAGAGACAAATGAGAAGGTAAACAAGTGCTGAGACACTGAAAACTAAAAATGTTCAACAGCTAACTTTAATGCTTAACATAGATTAGCCAGACACAGGGCTTATGCAGCTGTTTCTCTTGTGCTGCTGGAATTTTACACACTGGTATATTTTTATCTACTGACCCATTTTCATCAACCATGTCAGACATGGTTGTCCTACAATGGTTGTTTATAATGTGGCAGGCTATAGGTACCCAAAGGCAGTTGCACAGAAATGAAATGACATACCCATCTGTAAGGTGGTATTGAGTTTTACAAACTTAATGGCAATCTCATGGGTAAAATATCAAAACTAAAACTTCTCCTGGGACCATCACCTAGTAGATCACTGTGGCAAGGGACAAGTGTTGGAAAAGTGTTCGTCTGCAAAGATTTCCAAAATTAAACACACAAAACGGTTTGCCTTAGCTCACAACAGAGCATAAGAACACTGAAAGTTGGGAGTGCCCTCCTAAATGGGTTTCAAAACTGGTTTCATCAAGCATGAAAACAATGTACTTTTCCCTACTTGCATCCAGATGTTAAATTAGGAAAGAGTGACAGTATGTTAGAGCAACTGAAAAATGTCAACAATCCTGGCCCAGAGACCTTGAAATGTTGAGCACCAAAAGCTTCAGCCACGGATCCAAACAGTATTTTGGACTTAAAAGCAGAACTTCTCAACTACAGTTTCCATCCCTCCATTGCCCCTGCCTGGTTTTGTTAGAAAAGGGTAAAGCTAGCAGATAGTCATAAAGTCACATAAAGCCATAAATCTGCATAAAGCCACAGAGAGTTCATGTTCAAGCCAATACAGTACTTGAATCAGACACCCTTATTCACATTTCAACGTTTTGAAGGACAATACTATCCAAACCCTGAATTCATGACTGATCAACTCCAACGGGTAAGTTCTCAAATGAGCAGGGGCTCACAGATTCATGGCTCATTGCTGCAACTGCCCTTTAAGTGTAATCCTGTTGGGGAAGGGGATAATTCCTGAGCTCATGCTGACTTTTCTCAGGCAACTCAGTGTGACATCAGCAAACACTCCCCTACCTTATTGTGAGACATGCAGTGTCCTAACTACCAAATATTTTGTCTAAAAAGGCCATTCAAATATTTGTGGATAACTATGAAAGAGCACACAGAAATTTCTTGATAAGATCCTGGATTTTAAAGAATTGTTATAGTTGTACCCAAGGACTTCCACAGTGGAATTGCTACTTGTCCTCTTGGAACAGGAGACCCTACAGTCACCTTCATGCATTATACCTTCCCTGTGTGGAAGTGACAATGTCAGAGAGGAGCCACATCACAGAGTGAGCCTACATATGCAGAGCAGCCTCTATGTACCTCGGGTTACATACACTTCAGGTTACGTACGCTTCAGGTTACAGACTCCGCTAACCCAGAAATAGTGCTTCAGGTTAAGAACTTTGCTTCAGGATAAGAACAGAAATCGTGCTCCAGCGGCGCGGCAGCATCAGGAGGCCCCATTAGCTAAAGTGGTCTTCAGGTTAAGAACAGTTTCAGGTTAAGAACGGACCTACGGAATGAATTAAGTACTTAACCCGAGTTACCACTGTACAAACATTACCTCAATATGTGGTACGGTGGCAGGTGTGATCCTGCTTCTTAATTGTGTGAAGGTGATAGATTTATGTCCCCAACCCAGTCCGAGATTGCTTTTCAAACTCTCCATTTTAAGGCAGCCTGTCATGTTACATGCGGACTGCTACCTGAGAAATAGAAACCCAAAGAACATTTGACTATGCGTAACTACTTGTGCATGTCTTTGAATGCTGGTTACGATTTTTAAAGTTCTGTCACTAGGAGGGCCCCTTTTATCCTTTAAAAAATAGGGATGTGGCCCTTGGTCTTCCAAGTGTGCAAACTACAACTCCCATCATCCCTTACCATTAGCTGTGCTGGCTGGGGCTGATGCATACTGGAGTCATAACAATATCTGGAGGGCCACAGGCTCTCCATCCCTGCTTAAACATGCTAACATGACAGCAATATACAGTGGTACCTCACAAGACGAATGCCTCGCAAGACAAAAAATGCGCAAGACGAAAGAGTTTTCCGTTTTTTGAGTCGTTCCGCAAGACGAATTTCCCTATGGGCTTGCTTCGCAAGACGAAACGTCTTGCGAGTTCTTGCGAGTTTGCTTCCTTTTTCTTAAAGCCGCTAAGCCGTTAATAGCCGCTAAGCCGTTAATAGCCGTGCTTCGCAAGACAAAAAAACCGCAAGACGAATTGCCAGCAACAGCCTTGGTTGGATTCAGTACTTTTTTCAGGAATGACTCACCCAGTAATTGAAGTCAGAGGAGCTAGTGTGATCACAGTGAAACATGTGATTTAAGCCTTTGCAGGATCATGGCTTTACTGCAGTACATGATAAAGCAACTCAGTTATACTGAAACCCGTTATGGCAAGTAATGCCTTTTACTCCCATACGACATTATTTAAATTAGCTCCCAATGAAATATTAGCTCAGAGTATTTTTTTTAATGCAATGGACAATGGCATACTGGAAAAAAAGTACTGTTAATCTCAGGAATTGTTGGTGATTGTATTCACAAGACTATGGCATTTGACTGCATAAACCCTACTTTGCAACCCATATTCTAGGTAACAATGAAACAGAAAACTAACTCCCATTCAGCATTGCTAGTTCTAACATTTTTCATTTCTAAACATTTTTACACCTGAAGTGTAAGTACACAGTGTGAATAATTCTTAGTGCCGGGCTAAATTTTAAATAATCTGTCCCCAACTGCTTTATTTTTAGTTCTAAGGATGACATTGTGGGAAGCAACTCCTCATTACATTCCATCTAAACAAAATAATACAGTTAAATCAAAACCTAGAATCCTTTCTTCAAGCCCAGTAAAATGGTTAAAAGAAGATTCAAGTAATTATTATAAAATGGAAACACGGCATACAAATAAATTACCAACAACTAAATTCACAGGAAACTTTAACATAACAATTACTTCCACTTGAGAGCTTCTATTTTCTAAAGCATTATTCTTGTAATAGTATGTACACAGGACTGTGGACTCCGTCACATGCTGACAGCCTTTAGGAGCCACAGGTGAGAGCTCAGTGCAGGGTGGGGACCAAAGGTGAAAAACTATCCCATAAGGAGCACAACGTGTCCCCTAACACCCCATATACTGGCTAAACCAAGGTGAAGGTTGCAGATGGGTCTCAAACCCTTGGTGAGTTAGGAACTTCCCCTGAATGTGAAGATAGAGTGGGTACAATGGTCAAGGATGCAGTTACAGCATATGCTGTAGAGGGAAATGAGGGGCAGATGGGGCTCGTCAACCTGGAAAGGTAGTCCATCTAGGAGAAGAAAAACTCTGATCCTAAACCTCTGCTTCCTTGCAGGATATCTTCAGGAGAAGAAAAAGCTAAGGAGCAAACCCAACACAAATCTAAGTGGAGTCCCTAAGACAGTTGGATGGTGCCTTGTGCACCTCCTTCTGGAACTCCTGCAGCCAATCTGGTGCCAAACGATTGCTCTGCTTTCCCTTGGACCACAGTGACCAGGGTGGGGGGGTCTTGTCATCCACACACACTGCCATGGCTTGTGCCCCAAGGAGGTCACTTTGGTGCTACTAACACAGTGGTTTGACTTCACCCTGGAGACGTTCTCTACTGTCTCTCGAAACAGACTTATATAAATAAGAGAGTACCAGTCCCCATTACACTCCCATCTGGTCATCTGCAAGATCCTGACAAATAAGATGCTTTCCCCTTGCTGTATGATTTTACAAGAAGCAAGTTCAGGTGCCAAAATTGTTTGATCAGCTTTGTTGCCAAAATGAACCAATCTGTGTATCTGAAGAAGTGTGCATGCACACAAAAGCTTATACCAAGAACAAACTTAGTTGGTCTCTAAGGTGCTACTGGACAATAGTTTTTATATATTTCGTGCCACAAAAGTGTTAAACTGCAGCTGTGATATGCAATTCCTTCAAATAATCAATAGTATATATTCAAGGGACTACAAATGGGCTTGCCACTGATGAAGAGTTTTACTTCTGGCGAGTTTCATCTCACACTTATCCAGCCTGGAAAAGAGCAAAGACCTCATACTAACTTCATAATGAATCTGAGAACTTGCTGGTTTTCCACCTATCAGCTTAGGACGGGGGCAGAAAGCAGCACTTGCCTCACGGCTGCACTGAGCTGCACAGGCACTTCAAGCATCCCCCAAACTCACAACTGAGACCCATCATTCCCCTTGGGAGCCACACAAAATTTGTAGACCTTTGTATGTATTTACAGTAAGTGACCAGGTGAGGAAATGTGGATTGGCAGCACTCGCACTGTTGCCAACACGTAATGACTGATCACCGGTGGTGATCAAAGTTAAAACAAAGTGGCACTGCTGAAGAAAAATGCACGCACAACACCACTGAACAAGTACAGCAGCTACTCATCCAGCTTCAAATGTTAAGCTGGCAGATGGTGATGCTGACACAATGATGGTATTCAGTGCCTTTGAGATTGCTGGTCATGGTAATCATGTGGCCATTGTTGGCAAGGATACAGACCCACTTGCATTGTTTTGCATGCAGTTAACACATGCAGGTCCAAAACAAGGAACTTTCCTATTGAAGCCTGAAAGAAACAAAATGCCAGACTGCCATATGTAGCTTTTAATCACAAAAAATAGGAATAGGGAGAAAGTGTTCCTATTCACAGAGTGTGATACAACATCAGGTATGTTCAAATAGGCTAAGAAGGCATCTGAATTATAGAAGACTCAAAGCCATGTGATAAAATTTCTTTACTCACTAATCGCATGCCATATAAGATGTCACAGTAGCTGCAAGAGTCCTTTATGTTTCATCTGTGCAAAGAAAGTGGAAACCTATGAACCACCAGATGGTGTTGGACTTCAGCTCCCATCAGTCCCAGTCAGCATGGCCAAGGGTCAGGGATGAAGGGAGCTGAAATACAGAAACACCTGGAAGGCCACAGGCTCCCTGTCCCTACTCTATGCAGTACACAGTGAAGAGTGCTTGAATAAATTCAGAAACTGCCTAACAAGCGACTTCCAATATGTGAAGTTTGAACATAAGAAGAGTCTGCTGGATCAGGCCTAGTGGCCCATTTAGTCTAGCATCCTGTTCTCACAGTGGTCGATGCAATGCCTACGGAAAGCCTACAAGCAGGACCTGTGTGCAAAAGAACTCTCCCCTCAGTGATTTTCAACAACTGGTGTTCAGAAGCATGCTGCCTCCTAACAGTAAACAAGAAATATCCATGTTTGACATGAGAATCCTACCACAACTTCTGATAACTGCACAGCACATATTCAGGGTTCGTCTTCAAGTGCAGCTGTAATCTGTGGTGACTCTGCAACCTAGCTAGTGGAAATGCAAGTTAACGCTACTCCTGCCAACACATAAACCAGATGCTTCCAAGAGGTTCTGCTCTCAAATTCGGTAGCTCTGGGTATACTTCCCACATGTACCATAGCCTGTGGTTGTCACAAAGCATACCTACCTGATATTCTCATCAGGAAGTGTGAACTGATGTGGCACCTGTCATGCAGGAATGCAAATAATGCAAAGACTGGTGACTAACAACCATAGCTGCATTGAGCCAACTAATCTAGACTATGACAAGATCACTTTGACCTTGCTAGAAGTCACAGAGCCACAATTTTCTACATCAAATGATAGCCTAACCCTCATTTGATGGCATCAAATTTATGTGCTGGGCACAGAACAAAATTGGCCATTTGAACAGTGGAAAGATAACCATATATCAAAGATTATATTGTTTAGGACATAGTTATTTATGTAATAAAATCTGCCATTTGTGAATTACCATCTTTTGCATTGAATCTGCTTTGGCTTTTATAGCATTTGTAGTTAGAGCAGCTTCTAGTCTACTTTTACTTGACCAGTGAATATGACATTTCGGAACAGAAAAAAACATGTATGAACTAAGGATATAACAAATACTTGACACAACTGTAATATCATGGGCGTAATGGTGGAAGCACCATTTAGTTTCAATGGGATTTTAGTATGATAAGAACATTTTGTGACATATATGTTAAGTCATCAGCTGTATAAAAATTACATGCATAATCTGACCCAAAGTTTGAATAGGTCTATTGTACTATTATGACTCAATATCTTATCACAACTTCTCCCATATGTTTTTCAATCTTCACAAAATGGTATACACATTCATATGATCTTATCAAATTCTTCACACAACTAATTAAAAGCAGACTGCCAACCACAAGTTTCAAACTCAATATCTTAATTGGCTCAAAATGTAAACTGAATGAAACTGTAGAAAATAATATTTTAAAGTAATCCAATAACTAATACTTAAAGGACAACTAAATTGAAATACATAATATACTGATAATATTGGACTTGGGATGACCAAGAAAATCTCTTCAAAAACATTACTAGATGGTAGCTTGAGAGCTGTAGACCTACTTCAAAATGTGAAGTTGAAAACTATGAACAAATCAAAAATATGGATTGTTAACTTTTAATGCCTCAAACTTGTCTGAACTATGCAGATCTTGCAGAGGTACATTAAGAGGCTGTCCATAAGATGGTGGTTCTCTGGAATTCTTTCCCTAAGGAACTATACCATGTCAATCTCTCCTCGGGTTCTGAATGCAAGTAAAAATAATTTCTCAGGTTTAAACACTAATTCACAGTGCAAGTCTACTCAGAATTAAGCACCATTAAGTTCAATATGACTTACTCCTAGGTAAGCATACATAGTGCAGTGAACTAGATGATCACATTCTAATCTAGAGCACATGGGGGTGTTAAACTTCTTAATTATACATGTGTATTTCATTAGGTTGTGTTTAGTACTTCAACCACTACAGAGTAAAAAATAGCTTTGAGAGGCAGACTATTAAAAAAAAATGATGTTTGTTTATTTTTTACTTGAGAACTAAGGAATCAGACATGAAGGCTCTAGCACAAATTGCAACCAAACCATTACTGATAGAACCAGTTGTGGAATAATCATTAATCATTTAACCAGGCCATTGACAAATCTGAGTTTGTTTCTACTGAAAGAAGTTAACTGATAGATACCGGTCCTTTCTTTGGTTGAAGAGTAGTCCCAATGACAGATATAGCCCATTCTAACTGTAAGGAGAGTTCAGATTGGCCTCTGGGTACCTTGCTACCTCGTGCCCAGGTCCAGAACTCATTTTACCAGCTAAAAAGACCAACCAGCAGAAATATTCACAAATATTCCTTTGCACTGGACATGGACTAGGAAACATTTACCGAAATCTTACATGCTTTTCGGTTTTGTTTTTTGGTGATGGAATTGCAAGCAGGTGCAATTCACTGATAACTTGCAAGTTCTTCCAGTTACACAACATTTCTAACTAATCTGAGAGACTGACCTTGCTTAGGTAGGAGCAAAATGGAGATTGGTGCCAATAAAAAAAGGAGAATCTGAAATTCAGGGGGGAATGGGTACTCAAGCACAGAACAAATCTTAGAACTGTTAGGATCACTTCACAGCCTTATTTTTATGCTTTTTGTTCCCCCCACTTCCCTTATCATCTAAAATAATTTTTTACATCTCTCTTCCTGCCCCGCCTCTGTTCCCACATGACACGTAAGCTGTCCTCACTTGGGAAACCTGTATATCTCACAACAGGGAGTGATGCAAAAGTTCTATTTTGGATGATACAGTCAAGCATCAGGAACAGAAAGCATGAGACACTAGTCCAAAGGAACTCAGAAATATAGGACTGCAAGATCACAGAACTGGAATGCGCCACAAGGCGAACTGTAACTTAAGGCATAGAGTCCTTTTTTATCTTTCCCCAAGGGCAAAAGGGACTGTAACACTTCTGCATAAAGTGGAAGCTGAGAAAAGCACGCTCCTGCCACATGCACCTAAGCTTGTGCATCTTGATTTATTTATATCAAAACAACAAAAACACATAGTAAAATGGCAGAATTAATCTTAAAAGCAGAACTAGTGACATGATGCGATAAAAACTTATGCTGCCTATAACAATTTATATTTGCATTCTCATCCAGCAAACATCAGCAGCAAAATGTGTGCCCGTGTGTCTTTAAAAAAGGCTTCTTTCTAACAAAATAAATAACACCTCCATTTACTAATATTGTATAGCGTGTTGCCGCTTTGTTTTTGCCACTGCTACTGTTGCAGAAGCCTTGGCATTTGGAATCCATATTTACAAATACAGTGGTAACTCAGTTTAAGAACTGCCCTATTTAGGAACGATTCGGGTTACAAACTTCCGCAAAACCGGAGGCTTACCTCAGTCTACAAACTTTACCTCGGTCTAAGAACAGAAACCTAATGGTGGAAGGGCACTGGCAGTGGGAGGCCTCATTAGGGAAAGCGCACCTGAACGGTTTCGGTTTAAGAACGGACTTCTGGAACAGAGTAAGACCATAAACCGAGGTATCACTGTAAAGCAATCTCCTCTATGCTTTCAACTCACCTATCCTTCAAAATCTTCCAAATCTCCAGCTGTTTTTGGAGTAGCAGGTGGTGTGCTAAGCAAAGTATTATAAGGTACAAGCACAGAATACCAGCTTTGGAAGGTTATTTTTTGATCTAGAAAAAAATGTATGCATAAGACATGTACGTAAATGAGACTACTGTACTTTACAGAGTCCTTAGCAAACAACAAGCAACAATTTGGATCCTGAACCAGTAAGAGACTACTTTCATTTTGTTTGATATATCAGATTTACAGTCTGGGAGAGGGATTAGACCTGGCACAGCCAATTAATGCTCAAGTGGCAGCTACGGTCACAACTTATTCTATCAGTTTCATCTGATAAGAAGGGATGTGGCCAGTTTACCCACCACCACCCATACATGTGTAACCTTAGAAGCTGAGTGTATTCTATGCGGGGCTGTCATCCTGTTCAGAAGCTTCAACATGCCCAAGGTAAGGACAAATCAACAAATTCAGCTCCAGCCTGTAAAAGCCATTCACTTTCTTTGTCTGTGGCATGCAAGAATCAACGCTAGGCAACTCAGGAAGCTTTTGTAAATTAAGTTTCTCTCCCCCTACCCACCCCACCACTGATATGATACAGACAAGCAGCACAAGAATATATTGGCAGACAAGGAAGTAATCTGTGGGATAATGACATTTGCAGTACAGCATTCAACTTACGGAAATTACATGTGCCAATTTGGTTCCCAGCACTATCAAGGAACTAGCTCTGATCTTTCAAATGCTGCATAGCATAGGTCTCACTCAGTAAGATCAGAAGCAAGGGGGATCTAGAAGACCGAGTCAGGTGAACTCAAGGTGTGTTACGCAGTGTGTGGTAATTTCTGAATGAAAAATTCTACAGCCTTTTTATGAATCATCATGAGGCACATTCTTATAAATATACATATTTTATCTCTGCCATTCTACACTTGCAATTTGGGTTAGCAGCACCCATTACACAGCTGGAAGAGGTGTGCAGAGGCTGCAGAAAGAACTGTGCGCTGAGGGAGCCCTTTTGGACATTCGTCCTTCTGGGAAACACTTTAAGGCCAATGTAGCCTGGAACTGGCTGTTTGAAATGAAGCTGGTTTGACTGCTGAACGAGACATGGCAGTGGGCAGTCTAAGGAAGCTTCTTCAGGTATCTTCCCATAAAAGTAAGTCCTGCCATGGGTGACACATCACCACCTCCAAGGAGTCATCCCTTGGAGGAGTAATGCGGGCAGGGGTGCCAACCCCTCTCAATTTCTAACCACCATGATGAGGCTCAACCCTAGGGTGAGAGACGACGACGACTACTACTATTACTACTACTACTACTACTACTACTATTATTTAATTTATTGCCCACCGTTTACACCAAGGTCCAAGGGCAGGTAAAACATTAAAGCACAACATTAAAAACAGTTTAAAACAACTTATAATTACAGAGGATCCTAAAAACATACACTTTAAGTGTCAAAAGCCAGGGCAAAAAGGTGCATCTTCAGCATTCACCAGAAGCTGCATAATGAAGGTACCAGATGCCTTGGCCAACACAAATTAACACCTGACAGTTGTTCACTTGGAAGAAAAAGCAAAGATGCACTTGGCCAATGAAGGTTAAGCATTCACATTAATCAATTGTAGAAAGTGCACATTAAAAAAAATCATTCCAGCTTTGAAATGGGATTCTTCTATAACATGACTACTCAAGTTATCCCATTCACAGGAAAAAGCATTACAGAGTCCCCAAATAGTAGAATTAATGGTCTAACACTTACTGTCTTCAATTCCCAAAATCCCTTTTAGAATATATTAGTAAAACTGCCTCAATAAAATTAGAAATTGAACTCCCCTGGGGCAGAAAAAATGGAATGTTATCTAGAAATTGAAATACTTTGCAAGTTCCTAAGACATTCTTCCAACCCTATTAACTACAGAGAAGAGGCAGTTTCCCACTGACATGCCTGATATCAGAAATATTGTGGAAAGGAAGTACAAGATGTAGTTTCATAATAATTTGAATTCTCCCAAGTGGTTATTGTGTAACGGCAAAGGAAACAGAACTTAAAACAAACAAGAAAAATGAGTTAGTTTTGGGGTTTGTTTTCTTTCAGATTATGGATGTGCCATGAAGATCTAATGGAGCTACATGTCAGGGTTGGGGAGGGATGCAAGAAGAAAAGTTTCCTTGTAACTGCTGAGGTCAGAGTCCAACTAAATAGGTAAATGCAAATTGATCTTTCTCTGCGTTCAGGGAGCAAAAGGACAACTTGGGAGTCTTTGGTGCCAAAGAAGATGCCACAAATTCCACATTGTTTCAAGTATTTGTTATTTTTAAAAGTCTATGTGCCAGAATTAGACAGGTTGCTTCAAAAGTACCCCCTGTCGTTGAGTTACACAGTGCATCTTTCAAGTTTTGGACATGAGGCAGAATTTCTCAGCTTCCTTAGACATCCTGGAGCCAGATGTCTAAACTGCAAACACTGCTCATTTCAAAGCAAAGAAATACACACTGCCATCCCAACAACACATCACTGCTTTAGTTATGTCACACTGCCTTATAATTCAGCATTTTTCTCACTACCTATGGCAAACAATTGACTCTAGGCTACAGATGTATCTACACTGATATCACAATTACTGACACCATAAATTAAGCCATTGCCATGTGTGTTACAGAAGTGCTGACATCCCCACTGTGGCTCCACTGCCACCCCATGCTTGACAGGCACCTTGAACAGCCCCTCAGGAGGGGAGTAGGTAAAAACATTGTTATTGTTGTTGTTGTTGTTGTTGTTGTTGGCGGCGGCATCTGTCTGTCTTGAACGTAACAGCAGAAGAATAGATACAGGCGAGCAGAGCAATTGGTGGACAATAGCTCCAAGTCTGTTGCCAAGCTGAAAACTATAGTCATTAGTTTTCAGTATTCAGAACTACTATATTATCAATATCCAGGCCAACTAACACATTAGAGAAGTTGCTCAAATGGCTCATAACACAATGATATGGTACAACTCAGGATCACTCAGACATGTAACCAACTACAGGGCAGTTTCCAAATGAGTATTCTGACTGAGCAAACTGGCATTCCAATACACTGGCCATATAGGCTTTCAGTGGCACTATACTGTATACAGAAATACTAGTGCAAAATGTAAAAATGGATCAAAACACAATATCCACTGGGGGGGTTAAAAATATTACATTCTGAAGCAAAATATGTGGCCCTCCAGACTACAGCTTCCATCAGCTCCAGGTAGCATGGCCAATGGCTGGAGATGATGGGTCCAAAGGTTCTCCATTTCTGTTAAGATTTATGTACAGTGGACGCTCAGGTTGCAAACGTGATCTGCGCAGGAGGCACATTTGAAACCCCCAGCGCCGTGTCTGCGCACGCTCGGGTCGCAATTCGGCGCTTCTGCGCATAGTGCAATTTAGCGCTTCTCCGCATTCACGAGCATTGAAACCCAGAAGTAACCCATTCCGGCACTTCCGGGTTCGGCACAGTGCGCAACCTGAAAACGTGCAACCTGAAACGCCTGTAACCTGAGGTATGACTGTATTTCAAAGGACAATCCTTGTCAGCCCAGAAAGTAAGTCCTATTGAACTTATTATTGGGGTCAGATTGCAGCCTGAATCTCTTCACTCATCCCAGTCTCTCTCTTCACTACAGATAATCTACCTCGTTTCTTAAAACACCTGTACAGCATCAAAGACACACAAGAGAGATTCTTTATTATGGTATGATACAGTGCTCTAACAGCAGCAAAATAATGTGGATGTATATCATATGACACAAAGAATGGATGACCAACCTGCAGGACAAGTAGCACAGGCAAGACCAAGTTTGTGACACTCAGAGATAAGGAGGGCCCTTGGGCTTGGCTATGTTGTGCTGCTGCCGTTCCACAGTCTAATAATCTACAGAGAAAAAGTCACTTGTGACTAGAGACGGTATCAACCATGTAATTACCAGGCTCAAATTATGAATTTTCCCAGGTTCAGGTGCAAGATAAATTGAATGCTGTTTTGCTAAGAAATTTTTTTGCAGTTCAGAATGGAAGGTTCTGCACATGTGCAGAGTGCTTCTTGAGACTTTTTTTTTTAAAGTGTAGCAGCCTTAAGAATCAGTTAAGAACTCTTGGGGAAAGGAATCCCCTCTACTCCTCTCCCAGTAGTTCTAAAACATACCTGCATTAGTGATGCTGCAATGCTTAATAGATTAATTTGTAAGATTAATCAAAGGTCTTTCAATAGACTAAAAAAGTACTTCTGATTAACAAGGCTGAATATCAGATGATGCCTCCTACAACTCCATTATTTCTGACCTCAGATATGTTTTACTCTTGTGCAAGTTTAATCAATGAATAGGCTGAAACCCATAAGATAAAGTCATTAAATTTCTTTAATTGGGGCACAGCCCAAATCTATACATTTGCTTTCAACATCAATTACTTTACCTCCTGGAAAGAGTAAGTTAAATTTTGCTTTTCATGGTGCAATATATACTTTTCTGTTACAACTTTTTAGAGGTGTCTAAAGACTGAAAAGGTCCTTTTTATGCAGAGTATACCTGTGCATATTAGCTCAGAAGTAAATCACAGTGGAGTTTAGTCCTTAGAAACTATGCTTAGTATTGCAGTCTTAGCTAGCTTATATAGAGCCCAAGTACTTTTAATGTTACATATGTTTTTGTTAAAATTATGCAGTAGGTTACAAAGCTTAATCTGCTTCCTCACATTTTAAAGCTGAAGTAGGGTATGACTGGTATGAGAGAAAATTACATCTTGATGCCTCCAAAATAGATCACATATGTTTGAGAAACTGCTGTAGTTATTTCTGTATGAACTAGTTGGCTGCTCCCCTTTGGGCTTAATTCTGAATCTCTTCATTTATGCAACATTGGGGGACTGATTTAAGCTAGCAATATAAATCAAGATTTAAATCACCAAGTGGAAAACCTCAGCTTAAAATGTTGATGTTGGTCCAGCATTCTATTTATACTTCAGTAATGATAATAAAGAACATTGATTTACAAGTTAAATAGGACCTCTGCACTATATTTTGTTCATATTTGCTAACTAGGAGGGCACACCAACTATATACACATTTGTGAAATATTTCATTTATCGTCCATTTTAGCTTTTTAATAACTGATGCATAGCACCAAAGCCCTAGAATATTATGTATTGGTGTGTGTGCCTCTGCATGGCCCCATAGTTAAGGGATCTAGAATGGGCCACTAGATCACATGCTCCTTTCCCCCGTTCCTCCTCCAGAAAGGAAAAGAAAAACATTTCCATGCCCTTACAGCAATATTAACTTTGGTTAATTCTATCCAGATTCCCTCTTAAATGATCAGGATTTGCTTACCAGCTTCAATCTTTGGTTTCAGATCTAGTCAGTATTAACCTAATCCAGAGAAGTATTATCCTAATCCAGAGAAGTATCAGTCGGCTAGTGAGGGTAAAAGAGGAAACCTATTCCCAATAACTGTCAATAACAGCCAGTCCAATCAAAAAAACAATTAAGATTTATGGGGCTGCATAATTTTAGTCTAGACATGACACTGAGTAGTTGATTCTTCTGACAACACTTAAATGTAGAGAATAGTCTTTTCTTTGCCTGATAATGCTCATGAGATGCAACATATTTCGATGAACTGATATACAGGCAAATGTGGCAATGCGCACATGTGCAGTCACACATTCTTTGAAGGTGTGAAAAATGGGAGTTGCCTGTACTAAAATTATATTCATATCACAATGCATAAAACTAGCTTTAAAATAATGTACTACAAGTCATGGAACAAAAATTTAAATATAAGGATTTAAAAGAGAAAGTAAATATGTATATTTGTATTGTACAGTGGTACCTCGGGTTAAGTACTTAATTAGTTCCAGAGGTCCGTTCTTAACCTGAAACTGTTCTTAACCTGAAGCACCACTTTAGCTAATGGAGCCTCCTGCTGGTGCTGCACCGCCAGAGCACGATTTCTGTTCTCATCCTGAAGCAAAGTTCTTAACCTGAAGCACTATTTCTGGGTTAGCAGAGTCTGTAACCTGAAGCGTATGTAACCTGAAGTGTATGTAACCCGAGGTACCACTGTACAATGTGATTCAATTCACGTGTCCCCTGTAACACGCTATTACAGTGGTGCCCCGCAAGACGAATGCCTTGCAAGACGAAAAACCCGCTAGACGAAAGGGTTTTCCGTTTTTCGATGCGCTTCGCAAGACGAATTTCCCTATGGGCTTGTTTCGCAAAACGAAAAAGTCTTGCGAGTCTTGCGATTTCCCCCCCTTCCCCCCCTTTTTCTAAGCCGCTAATAGCCTTTTAGTCGCTAAGCCTTTAATAGCCGCTAAACCGCTAATAGGGTTGCTTCGCAAGACGAAAAAACCGCTAGACGAAGAGACTCGCGGAACAGATTAATTTCGTCTTGCGAGGCACCACTGTAATTACTGAATGGCAATGTGCTGAAATTCAGAGCACCTGAGCCAGCCTTTGTCACCCACAGAATGTGTTATGTGCCTCTGTGACAGCAAAAACATAGCTTACTCCTGATATAGTTATAATAGCATCCTATGCAAATGGGAAACTATCCTGCTTTGCTCTGTCCCATTTTAATAGTTCACAAAGGGCTGGACTCACATAGTTGGCTGTAATTTGAATTGTTTCCAGTCTTAACCAAGAGCACCTATATTAGTTTTTATGGATATTGCTGGAACTGTGGCAAAGTCCCATCCTTTTGCTCTTCTTACACAGGGCACATCTGTTAGCTACTACAACATAGCACTACTAGTCCCAAACTTACATTACTGCAGTGACTCCGAGGTTCAGATTGTAAAACAGCCCTAAATGTGCTTACTCAAACGTTTCAATAAGCACATCCAGGACCGAAATGCCAAATTCATTAATATCCTAAGGGTTGATTGCATAAAAGAGCAACAATTTTGTTAGCGCTTAATGAATGGTGGTTTCAAACTTCCATATATACCCCCTCCATATATTTAATACCATCCCTTGGCTCTTACAGAGTGGCTTTCCAGAAGATGCAGGGGAGCAATTCTTAGGCTCCAACCTATGAATTTAAAAAAATGAAATAACTTGCCATTTCCAACTCAACTTCTTTTTCACATTCTGCTTTTATTGTGGTATAAATGCCAGCCTCTTTCCCACTCAAGGGAAATTTATTTTTATTAATAAATTTAAGCATGCTGCACGTGCAGCACATTAATCTACCCACACCCTCATCCATTCTGGTGCAACAACAAGATTATACAAGGTCAAACACTGAGTTTGAAATCTAATTAGAGAAGAACTTTTCAAAACTGTTCTGTTTGAGGACATGCCCCAAGGAATTCAGAGGCAATTTTAAACTTTGTATGCACATCTGCGTTTTACAGTTATAAACCAGAGAACAACAATAGTATGGCACACCTTGCATCAGCCAGCTCTATGCAATCAAGTAAGATATTCTACTGCCAAGCTTAAAATCCCTTCTAGGAGATAGGGGGTCACAATGGATGTTTTAAACGAAATTATTAAAAGGAGTGAGTGGTGCTATTCATAGTAAGACTGTCTTAAAATTATTTAAGGATGGTTAGGGAAACTGGCAACTATATCCTAAACATTTGCACTGGTGTGTCTGCCTGTAACTTCATACTCTGCGGCCTAGTGCTAGGGCTGCACTTGCCATATTGTATTCAACACGCTTATTTATAGATGCAGCAAATGTTGCCTGATTCTAAGAAGGAGCAGCTTAAGT
Source organism: Podarcis liolepis (assembly GCF_965112155.1). Lineage (NCBI taxonomy): Eukaryota > Metazoa > Chordata > Lepidosauria > Squamata > Lacertidae > Podarcis > Podarcis liolepis. Next base: position 69,501,194 of record NC_139556.1, read on the forward strand.
ATCTTAAGTAGTTGTGAAAAATAGCAATGAGTGAATTCATTACTAACTACTTAAGACAGCTTTATTTATTCTGCAATTATTTCCTGAACAAAAGATGTGTGCTGTTTTTAAAATAAGTTCTAAATGTTGCTATCTTTGATTTTCTTTTTAAAGCCTCCCCTCCCCTTTAAAAGACAAATCAAAGAATTACTGCACAGCAGCAGGTTATTTCTGGCTCTTCTACAATTATTAATCTTGTTATAACACTAGCAAGTGGGAACATAAGCAAAGAAGAAAACACACACACACACAACTCAGGACAGCTATTTTCTGGAAAAATTCCTGAGAGGTATCAGTGTTCAGCTACGGGAGTCTTGTGACACTACATCATATGTCATCTGATCCGATGCCACAATGAATCTGTTAGGGTAGGACAGGCATAGGCAAACTCAGCACTCCAGATGTTTTGAGACTACAATTCCCATCATCCCCGACTACTGGTCCTGTTAGCTAGGGATGGTGGGAGTTGTAGTCCCAAAACATCTGGAGGGCCGAGTTTGCTTATGCCTGGGGTAGGACATGGCCATCCAGGTATGTTTTGAACTACAACTCCCATCAGTCTTAGCCAGCAGAACCATACTGGATGGGGCTAGTAAAAGTTGCAGTTCAAAACATCTGCAAGGCACCAAGTTCTTCAATATTGTTTTAGAGTGACAGCCAACGTTCAATAAGCAAACTAGTGCTCATGAAACAAAATTCCCTCTTTGCTTCCGAGACCCTCCCCATATCTGCTCCAGTGAGTCCCCTAAGAGTAGATTGGGGGGGGGGGAGAGACTGCAGGGAAGTCCTGCACCAGCAGAAGTCCATTTTGGTTGCGGGCAGCTAACATAGGATGTGACTATTAGTCTTTAAAGTGCCACAATCCTCAGTGGTGATGTTCTCTGCATCAGTGCTAGAAATGAGCCAGGATAATTTTGCACCTGGCTTACTGACCACTTGTGACCAAATGAAGATGCCTGAGCGCCAGGATGGCGCCTGACACCACCACCTGGATATGCATGCCTGGGGATCATTGGACCTTGACTGTTTTCACACACTAATATCACATCCTATAGAATTCTCTCAGTTATATTTTTATCTGCACAATCAGAATGAATTTCAGGAACCAAAAAGTCATATTGAAAAATACAACTTTAGAGCTGCCTTGCCCCCAAATGGCAACTAGACATTCCATTTTGGCAAATGTAACCTTTATTTAAGGAGCCTTTTAGTGCCTAGCTTATATACAGTACCTGAGTTTATAACACTGCTTTGGTTGAAGGAAATCTTAACCATACTGGTATCTCTCTCTGTTGAAAAATGTGATTTGTGTTTCCCTACCATGCCACAAAACCTAAAGTAATGAACCATCATTACTAATACCTGCAGCAGTAGCATGTACTCTCAACATCAATGAGATCTAGTTTCAATGTGACTTGAAATTAGAATTGATTTGTCACAGGACTTGAATCTTCCAGAGCCCTTGAGCAAGTTTATAATGTCATACAAAATCAAACCTTGCTACTCCTTTTAATCAGTAGTAATGTTTGAATCATGAATAAGCTTGTGAGGATGCTACTAGGATTCTTAAAGAACTAAAACAGAAATTATTACACAGTCAGTTTAAAGGTAAAGCAATAGTTTTATTAGCACAATTTAATAGGGACCCAACATTAAAAATGTAAGCCATTTTATAATGTGAAAAATAGCTGCCTTTCCACTTTCAATGAAACACATTAGGAATCTAGACATTTCAGAGGTGGGGCATTCTTGACATAACTTCACAGAAGGTGTAGCCCTGGGTTTGAAAGTGATAATAAGAAAAACACTCTTAAGAAACCATATTTTCATGTAACACAGGAATAACCAATGAACATATAGGTTAAACTTCTTTTGAACAAAGCACAACATTTAACTGTTGTTCACTTTATAATTTGTGTATATTGGAAAACAGACATGTACAGAAACAGAACAAATAATGGTTGAGATCCAAAGGCTATCCCCTTCTAGTGGCAGCCATTCATATTCCCTGAAAAGTTGCACCACAAAAGGTCATCACATTATCCAGAACAGCTTTCCATGAGGCTAGAGGGGTGTACACATAGGGATCTACAGATCCCAGCCAATGTTAAAGGAACATAATGTTGGATGTTTTTCATTTCCACTTAGCAAATTTGAGAACTTACTGAACACGTCAGACAGACATCACTTTAACATTTCAGGATCTGTACTCAAATACCACAATTACATTATTATTATTATCATCATCATCATCATCATCATCACTGTTGGGAAACATTACAACTAGAGATGCAAAAAACTATGCCAATTGACTGATTTATAATATAATCACTTTGTGCCATAGGAGAAACACCTACTTGTTCTGCCAGATAAACACTAACAAAAATCAATGACAAAATTCATCTTCAATAATAACAAGCAACTGTTATGTGGTTCTGTAATTCGCAAAGTTACTATCCTACGGATTCGCCTGAATCTTGCTGAAGTCAAAGAAATTTAAGCACCTCTGTGCAGAAATGGAACCCATAAATGTAACACTAGGAGCCTATATTCCAAAGCTACAATATTACATTGTGTTCTTCCCAAAGACTGACAACATGAACCTCAACCAAGTATAAAAGATGTTCCTGATAAAATTATTTCAGCAGAGTCAAATTTAAGGCTACTAATCTCAACAGCTGCTATGGACAACTTAATAGGACTGTGTTAAAAAACAGGTGGTTTCAAATATACCTGTTTATAACAACTGATCTGTCTGTGCAGAAACTGTTCTCTTCTGTTAAAATTCCACAGATTAAAGAAATTGTTAATTTAGTTTTTTTTAAAAGAAGAGCCAAAAGCAACAATTTCCTCAGCAATTCAGTTAAATTTTCTCCAGAGCATGAATCCCATCATTAACTGGATTATAAAAAAAAAACATTATTCTACTATAAATTTAAACCAGTACATAAGCTTGATTGATAAAAATGTATAAGAGCCCAGTGTTGGAAATGCTTTTGTCCACTCCCCAAGTAATTATAATGCACATTCAACAAGCTAAATTGCTTGCAACCACATAATTCCACTCCTTGTTCACCTTCGTCTTGCACTGGAGGCCCTTGTTATCAGTCTCTCATTACTACTAGGTGCAATTATTTGTCATGCTGGACCCTCAGCCAGTATCAAAAAAATGTCCCCAACTCCTGGGCCTTATGGTCACTTTTGCAGGGTCTGCAGCACTGGTCTTCAACTGGTGGGTCAGGACCCACCAGTGGACTGGGACCTAATCCAATGTGGGTCACAACAGGAGCACTGCTACCATGCAAATATATGGTAAAAGATTAAGAAATAGGTCCCCAAATGCATGTATATGTTAAAAGCAGACCCTGGAACTGAAAAGGTTGATGATACCTGGGCTAGAGAGTTTGAGTCATGTTCATACTCTTAAGTTGATTCATGCACTTTAAAACGAAAGAGGAAACATATTCCAAAGCCACAGGTGACCTAATGGGAGGCATCTGATGTTTCACACTTTTCCACAAGAGCATTTTACGTCTTTAAAATTTTATAGTACAACCCAATCCAGAGCACTCTTCTATAAAATGGAATCGGTTGACCCAAGTACTTTAAACCAATTTGGCTGTAGACCAGATTATGAACATGCCAACCTAAAATACTACTTCTGTCCATCATATTGGTTCATTTCTCTTGTTACCATTTGGAACAGAAATGTTGTCTAAAGTAGCTGCATTTTCTCCAGAAACAAATCTTATATGGGACTTTAGACCCAATGTTACTTAGCAGTATATTTTCAGAAACTCCAGGTTTACAAACTGCAAAACAGATAAAAAATATCACTCTGTGCAAAACTAAAAAAAAAAAAATTCCTTAAAAAGAAACACCCTGTATGTACAGGATACATATAGGTACATATTTTTTGCAGAGCAGCTAGCACCTTTTGTCCGAGTTTTCAAGAGGGATGCATTAGACCTGATCAAATCAGTTTACCAGAGGAAGGATAATTGCTGTATACAAAGAACCTTGTGATTCACCCTCAATCTCATTATTTACTACTGCGATATTCCGGCTTTAAAAAAATAGGCACAGGCCTACTCATCTACGCTATTTATTAAAACAACCTAGCAACCAAGAAGCGCTAGGTTGATTTATGTAGTAGCTGCATGAACGCAGACCGGGGCCCTTTGCGTACAGGGCAATTTTGCAAGAGAAAAGCAAATACGCTTTCATTCCTGCACCACCAAGAAACCGGCTTAACTAACCTGACGACTGGCTCTGGCCGCTCAAAGCCCCAAAAGGCTGCCTTTAAAAAAATAAGAAAGAAAGAGAACGAACTAGCAGCAGTTCCGGATTCGAGGAGGTCCCTCCTTTCCTCCCTCTCCCAACGCCGACGGAGGATCCCCAAGGCGAAGGAAAGTTTTCCTGGAGCCCCACAAGGACAACAATGCCCCCCCCCAGCAGGAGCCGCCAAGGCGCCTCGCAGGGACCCCTTCGCTTCCCACCCCCGACCTCCGCCCTCCCTCCCCTAACCGACTCCCGGCTCCGCGGCTACAGTCACAAAGGTCGGCTGTAGCCGCGCACTTCAGCCGCGGGCGCGGAAGGTATAATAAAGGAGAGAGGAAGAAGGCGGGGCGGAGAGGGGAAGAAATCCGCCTCCATCCAGCAGGGCACGTCAGGGGCCGCCGAACCCGTGTCGAGGCATCCCGAGGACACACCCTGAGGGTCAAGCGGCCGCAGCCACCCAGCGGGGGCCGAGGAGGCCTCAAGGGCCCCGGGGCCCGAGCTCCACAGGCAGAGGACCCCCCCACCTCCTCCTCCAGGCCGCCAACGCCTCCCGCGCCCGGGAAGCCGAAGCGCCAAGGCTCCCTCGGAAAGGCCTCCTCAGGCGCCGCAACACGGCGAGCTGCGGCCCTCAAGGCCCCGGCAGTACCTTCGCTCCGCGGCGGGCCGGGTGGCTGGCAGGCAGGCAGGCAGGCGGCGGCAGCGGCGGCTACCCCCACCCAGTCGGCGTCGTGGTGGTGCTGCGGCGGCTCTCGGTGTGGGCCTCGGCCGGCGCTCCTCTCCCCGGCTGGGTTCGCCTACGGCCTTCGGCTCGCTCGGTGTCGGCCTGGCTGGCCCCTCCCCCGCCCCGCGGTCCTGGCTGCGCAGCGGCCCCTGCTCTTCCTTTCCCTGCTCGCTCGCTCTCGCTCTCCTCTTCCCTTCCCAGCCCGGCGGCGGATACTACTGACCCGACGAGCAGCTGCGGCGGAGCAGAAGAAAGCCCCGCGCCCAGCTCGGCAGGCGACTCGCGGTTGCCCCCTGCGGCCTGGCGGGATCCGCGCAGCCGACGCCGCAGCCCTCGGGCCTGCCAGGCGCCCTTCAACGCCGGCCAATGTTCTCGGAACGCGGAGGAGATCGGGGACAATGGGCGAAAGGAATGCCTCTGAGCATGGGCAGACGCCGGGGGAGGGGGGCGCGGCCTTTCCTTCGTAAATCGTAGGACGTGGTTAAGCTATGTGAAAGCCTTTCTAGGCTCTTGACCTCATAATAATAATAATATCCCCAAATATACATGTGCTATGCGAGATTAAAATCTGCACATGCTCTAGGTCACAGTGAGATCGCTCAACAGTTTACGGTGCTTGCTGGCTCTCTTTGCAAAGAATGCTGGATTAGGTGGGATTTTGTCAGATTTCAAAATTCTTAGCGTTTACGTAGTCGAAAGAACTCTCCCTCGCTGAACACGGCTTTATTGGGGTCTGCATAAAAGGCGGATCTACACGGATCCTCATGGATCCTCCACTTTTTAAAAAATAACTCCAACAAATGCAGTGTCAAATCACACCTAGAAGGCACGCCTACAAACTGGACTATAAAAAACGTGGATCCAACACTTTGCCACGCCGCAGCACCATAAAAACATGGATCCGAGGCACGGATCCTCATGAATTCATATGATTTTTATATTGAAACAAAATAAAAACACCATGCTACTGTAGACCACATCTTAGTCTGTAGGAGGAACCAAAAAAATCACGCATCCACTGTTTCGTGGTGCCGCAATGGCGCAAAAACATGGTTAAAAAACACAGATCCTCATGAATCCGCATGATTTTTGCACTAGATCAGCCCAAATTCACTTTCAAATTACACATCATGTCCAGGGGCACAACATCCACCACAGAAATCACGGATCCATGGCTTCCTGGCCATACCATGGCCCAAAAACGTGGTTTTCAAGAAAAGATCCTCATGGATCCTCACACTTTTTGCATTGCAACCCAAACTCACCGTCAAATCACACATCATAGCCAGGGGCACAGCCTACACCACAAAAAACTCAGATCCACGCCTGCCTGGCCACGCCCTGGCCCAAAAACGTGGTTCCGAAGCACGGATCCTCATGAATCCTCATGATTTTTGCACTAGATCAGCCCAAACTCACCATCAGATCCAACATCATGGCCATGGGCACAGCATCCACCACAAAAATCACAGATCCACGACTTCCTGGCGAAACCGTGGCCCAAAAAAGTGGTTTTGAAGCACGGATCCTCATGGATCCTCACGCTTTTTGCATCGGGCCACCCCAAACTCACCATCAAATCACACATCATGTCCAGGGGCACTGCTTGCACCACAAAAAACTCGGATCCACGGCTTCCTGGCCACTCCATGGCCCAAAAACGTGGTTTTGATGCACGGATCCTCATGGATCCTCACGCTTTTTGCATTGGGCCACCCCAAACTCACCGTCAAATCACACATCATGTCCAGGAGCACTGCCTGCACCACAAAAAACTCGGATCCACGGCTTCCTGGCCACTCCATGGCCCAAAAACTTGGTTCCGAAGCACGGATCCTCATGGATCCTCACGCTTTTTGCACTAGATCAGCCCAAACTCACCGTCAAATCACACATCATGTCCAGAGGCACAGCCTGCACCACAAAAATCACGGATCCACGGCTTCCTGACCATACCGTGGCCCAAAAACGTGGTTTTGAAGCACGGATCTTCATGGATCCATGCGCTTTTTGCATCGGGCCACCCCAAACTCACCATCAAATCACACATCATGTCCAGGGGCACTGCTTGCACCACAAAAAACTCGGACCCACGGCTTCCTGGCCACTCCATGGCCCAAAAACGTGGTTTTGATGCACGGATCCTCATGGATCCTCACGCTTTTTGCATTGGGCCACCCCAAACTCACCGTCAAATCACACATCATGTCCAGGAGCACTGCCTGCACCACAAAAAACTCGGATCCACGGCTTCCTGGCCACTCCATGGCCCAAAAACTTGGTTCCGAAGCACGGATCCTCATGGATCCTCACGCTTTTTGCATCGGGCCACCCCAAACTCACCGTCAAATCACACATCATGTCCAAAGGCACAGCCTGCACCACAAAAATCACGGATCCACGGCTTCCTGACCATACCGTGGCCCAAAAACGTGGTTTTGAAGCACGGATCCTCATGGATCCACACGCTTTTTGCATCGGGCCACCCCAAACTCACCATCAAATCACACATCATGTCCAGGGGCACAGCCTGCACCACAAAAATCACGGATCCACGGCTTCCTGACCATACCTTGGACCAAAAACGTGGTTTTGAAGCACGGATCCTCATGGATCCTCACACTTTTTGCATTGGGCCACCCCAAACCTACCGTCAAATCACACATCATGTCCAGGGGCACTGCCTGCACCACAAAAAACTCGGATCCACGGCTTCCTGCCCACTCCATGGCCCAAAAACGTGGTTCCGAAGCACGGATCCTCATGGATCCTCACGCTTTTTGCATCGGGCCACCCCAAACTCACCGTCAAATCACACATCATGTCCAGGAGCACTGCCTGCACCACAAAAAACTCGGATCCACGGCTTCCTGGCCACTCCATGGCCCAAAAACTTGGTTCCGAAGCACGGATCCTCATGGATCCTCACGCTTTTTGCATCGGGCCACCCCAAACTCACCGTCAAATCACACATCATGTCCAGAGGCACAGCCTGCACCACAAAAATCACGGATCCACGGCTTCCTGGCCACTCCATGGCCCAAAAACGTGGTTTTGAAGCACGGATCCTCGTGGATCCTCACGCTTTTTGCATCGGGCCACCCCAAACTCACCGTCAAATCACACATCATGTCCAGGGGCACTGCCTGCACCACAAAAATCACGGATCCACGGCTTCCTGACCATACCGTGGCCCAAAAACGTGGTTTTGAAGCACGGATCCTCATGGATCCTCACGCTTTTTGCATCGGGCCACCCCAAACTCACCATCAAATCACACATCATGTCCAGGGGCACTGCTTGCACCACAAAAAACTCGGACCCACGGCTTCCTGGCCACTCCATGGCCCAAAAACGTGGTTTTGATGCACGGATCCTCATGGATCCTCACGCTTTTTGCATTGGGCCACCCCAAACTCACAGTCAAATCACACATCATGTCCAGGAGCACTGCCTGCACCACAAAAAACTCGGATCCACGGCTTCCTGGCCACTCCATGGCCCAAAAACTTGGTTCCGAAGCACGGATCCTCATGGATCCTCACGCTTTTTGCATCGGGCCACCCCAAACTCACCGTCAAATCACACATCATGTCCAGAGGCACAGCCTGCACCACAAAAATCACGGATCCACGGCTTCCTGACCATACCGTGGCCCAAAAACGTGGTTTTGAAGCACGGATCCTCATGGATCCACACGCTTTTTGCATCGGGCCACCCCAAACTCACCATCAAATCACACATCATGTCCAGGGGCACAGCCTGCACCACAAAAATCACGGATCCACGGCTTCCTGACCATACCTTGGACCAAAAACGTGGTTTTGAAGCACGGATCCTCATGGATCCTCACACTTTTTGCATTGGGCCACCCCAAACCTACCGTCAAATCACACATCATGTCCAGGGGCACTGCCTGCACCACAAAAAACTCGGATCCACGGCTTCCTGCCCACTCCATGGCCCAAAAACGTGGTTCCGAAGCACGGATCCTCATGGATCCTCACGCTTTTTGCATCGGGCCACCCCAAACTCACCGTCAAATCACACATCATGTCCAGGAGCACTGCCTGCACCACAAAAAACTCGGATCCACGGCTTCCTGGCCACTCCATGGCCCAAAAACTTGGTTCCGAAGCACGGATCCTCATGGATCCTCACGCTTTTTGCATCGGGCCACCCCAAACTCACCGTCAAATCACACATCATGTCCAGAGGCACAGCCTGCACTACAAAAATCACGGATCCACGGCTTCCTGGCCACTCCATGGCCCAAAAACGTGGTTTTGAAGCACGGATCCTCGTGGATCCTCACGCTTTTTGCATTGGGCCACCCCAAACGCACCGTCAAATCACACATCATGTCCAGAGGCACAGCCTGCACCACAAAAATCATGGATCCATGGCTTCCTCGTCATACTGTGGCCCAAAAATGTGGTTTTGAAGCACGGATCCTCATGGATCCTCACGCTTTTTGCACTAGATCAGCCCAAACTCACCATCAAATCACACATCATGTCCAGGGGCACTGCTTGCACCACAAAAATCACGGGTCCATGGCTTCCTGGCGACACTGTAGCCCAAAAATGTAGTTTTGAAGCACGGATCCTCGTGGATCCTCACACTTTTTGCACTGGGCCACCCCTAAATCACTGTCAAATCACACTTCATGCCATGGGACACAGTTTGCAGCACAAAAAACTTGGATCCACGGGTTCCTGGCCATACCGTGGCCCAATAACGTGGTTTTGAAGCACGGGTCCTCATGGATCATCACACTTTTTGCATTGGGGAACCCCAAATTCACCCTTTATTCAAATATATTGTACATAACCACAGATCTGACCACAAACATCATGGATCTACTGCCAGATGCTACCCTGGATATATTGGCCAATTTTTAGGTGGGTGTGCTGGGATGGAGGAAACTGAGTCGGCTGAATCTCAATCCATTAAAGATGGGCGTCCAATGGCTGGGCCAGAATAATTTCAGTTCGGTTTGCCAGCTCCCAGCTCTTAATGGGGCGCAATAGTCACCTGTAGCCGCTATCAGGAGTGTGATCCGGGATGCTTCTGTCTCTATGGAGGCATTGGCCACAAATGGAGCCAAACTGGAATTTTTGAATCTATGTCAGGTTAGGAGATCGGTACCGTACCTGTCCCTTCCCAACCTAGCCATGGTGATCCATGCAGTAGTCAGCTGCAGACTAGACTACTTTAACTTGCTGTACACCTGAGCCGGGGAGTGCAGGGTATAAATGTGTGTGTGTGTGTGTGTGTGTGTGTGTGTGTGAGAGAGAGAGAGAGAGAGAGAGAGAGAGAGAGAGAGAGAGAGATATGCAGGGCTACCCTTGAGACTGCTCCAGAAACTCCAAATGGTCTAAAATGCAGATCAGATGCATGAGTTCTTACTTGGACTTTGTGGAGAGCCCACATTCAGTTGGTTGTTCATCAGCTGGATTGGCTCCAGGTGGAGTATCAAATCAGGTTCAATGTTTTGGTGCTAATCTTTAAAGCCCTAAACAGTCTATGACCTTTCTTATCTGTGGGAATTATCTTCCAATACACCCCCCATGAGTGTGACGCTCATCTGACGGCAACCTACTGGTGGTCCCTGGCCCAAAACATATCCAGCTGTCCTCAGCCAGAGCCTTTTTGGTGGAACGCTTTGTCTAATGAGAACCAGGGCTCAGTGCAATCTATCTCAGTTCTCTCACTTGTCATGGTGAGTGGGCTTGCACATTCCTATGACCCTTGTGAGTGAAGCCATTGGGAATCTCGTACTCCCAGCAGGGTCACCCAAGGTGGTAAGGTCAAAGAAAATTAAATATGCTCAGAGTCCTGTAGTGATTTCATGCTCTTTATTGCAGCTTGTAAAACAGTGATTGAATTTCCCCCCAAACCTCAGGCTTTTATATACATTATTTACACAATGAGTCCCGTCTGACTAGCTGATTCTGCTTCCCTCCTGGAGCCTGATTGGTCTTTTCCTGCAAGCCAATCAGTTCTTGCATTCTAGGATCCTACTTGCCTATTGTTCTAGGATCCAAGCTTAGTACATAACAGGGAAGGAGTTAGACAAAGAATGATCCAAGAAGTCCTCAACGGCAGAACAGGGGGGTGATAACAAGCAGTGTGTTACAACGGCTCTGAAGGCGGATGAAGGCTGCAGCAGATAGGATCCACCAGTTTGTCGTGACTACTCATGCCATCAGAACAGAGCCCTACTGCGAAGACTGTGCGTTGGTCAGCGTGCACTAATCTACACACATAAAACAAATTCACGCACAGGTGTCTTCCAAAAACCAAACCCAACCTCCCCAAACCCTCCCCCCATGGCCATCACTAAATGGCTACTGTGGCAGGAATGTGAAGCCCCTAGTCATGAACCGACACATGGGCGGTCAGTCATTCTGACTCAAGGAATGAGGCCGTTGAGCAGCTCAGCAGCTGTATCCATGACTGAGCAGCCCTTTTTAGGATCCACTATGCTCACCCCGAAAAGGGGAAGGGGCTGGAAACGGTGCCCTAAACATAGAATGCCTCCCTTTTCCCCTGACTGGATTACCACGCCCAGGTGGAATCTCTTTTCCCATAGTTTGAATCCATTATTCTGCATCCTAGTCTCTAGAACAGCAGAAAACAAGCTTGCTCCCTCTTCAACATGACATCCCTTCAAATATTTAAACATGGCTATCATGTCACTCCTTAATCTTCTCTTCTCTAAATTAAACAAATCCAGCTCCCTAAGTCTCTCCTCATAGGGCTTGAATTCCAGACCTTTTACATTTTGGTCACCCTCCTCTGGACATGCTCCAACTTGACAATATCCTTCTTCAACTGGACACAGTATTTCAGGTGTGGTCTGACCAACCAACCAGAATAGTGTGGTAGCATTCCTTCACTTGATCTAGACACTGTACTCCTATTGATGCAGCCCAGAATTGCATTGGCATTCTTAGCTGCCACATCACACTGTTGACACATATTCAGCTTGTGGTCGACTAAGACTCCCAAATCCCTTTCACAGGTACTGTTGTCAAGCCAAGTGTCCCCCACCTGTGCATTTCATTTTTTCTATCCAGGTGCAGTACCTTACATTTCTCCCTATCGAACTCCATATTGTTGGTTTTGGCCCAGCTCTCTAGGCTATTCAGGTCATTTTGAATTCTGACCCTGTCCTCTGGTGTATTAGCAACCCCTCCCAGTTTGCAGTCATTTGCAAATTTGATTAGCACACCCTCTATTCCATCATCCAAATCATTTATAAAAATATTGAATAGCACCAGGCCCAGGACAGAACCTTGTGGAACCTCAGTAGTCATTTTTTTCCAGGATGAAGGTGAGCCACTGATGAGCACTCTTTGGGTTCAGCCCATCAACCAATTACAAATCCACCTAACAGTAGCTTTGTCTAGCCCACATTTTACTAGTTGTTTTGCAATAATATCATGGGGGACCTTTTCAAAGGCCTTACTGAAGTCAAGGTAAGCTGGTACAAGGGAAAGCAGGATTGTAATTACCGTAAAAATTACTGATCACTTTGGATCAGCAGTCTCAACCTAACCTGCTATGTGGGGAGAGCCACGTGTTCCTTTGGAAGGCAAGTGGAATACAGTGTGATATACTGACAGCTGTTTTAAAAGATGTAACTGTAACTTAAAATCCAGTATCAGGGGGAAAAACAAAAATAGATGGTCCCTGTGTGGATAGTCATGTTTGCATGATGGGGCCACCTCCAGTGACCATGTGGCCTGATATAAGAGGGTTCTAAAATCAGTCCTGAAAGTAGACTGATTGAGAATGATGCACGCATAGCTTTTGCTCTGCCATTAACAAGGTGAGCTGAAGCAAATTCTTGCCTCCCTTTGGGCTTAGCAATATTTCCTACAGCATTCTTGTTGAAGGGCATTGGAGAGTTAGGTGAGGGTCACTTTTCTGTTTTTCCATCAAGCCCCCAGACAAGAATGCTACAGCATCAGCCCCAAACACTCAGTCTCATAACAAAAAATACTCAACGGAGTTAGGGCTGAGGGTAGGGGAAGTACAATTATGATCTTTCCAGTCCTCTAGAAGCTGACCCTTTTGGTCATTTTGGTCATGGAGCCAAATATCTGTTTCCAAGTTTAAAGAGTCTAAACAAGTAAAGAACAAGCTTGCCCTTTACATGCAAAAGCCCTGAAATTCAGCCCATTGGGCAATGATAGGCTGGGAGGAGGGAGGTAAGGACTAGCACCTTCTCTGCCCTCCACCTCCAACAGCTACACCTGAAAGTTTCATGATGGGGTTCGATTTGAGAAGCTGAATGTTTATAAAGGCACTTAGCCAATTTCTGCCACGGAAATTCTGAACAGAAACACTCTGCAGGTTCAGCCCCCAAAAGAAACTGCTCTATGGTCTCTGTGTTGGGAAATGGGAACAGATCTTGCTCATCACCAACCTTCCCTCCACAAATCAGTATCACTATGAGGCTGAACTGAACAGCTTGCTCCAAAGTTTTAAGAGATACATTTCTGTGGTGTAGTGGTTAAGAGCGGTGGACTCTAATCTGGTGAGCTGGGTTCGCTTCCCCGCTCCTCCACATGCAGCTGCTGGGTGACCTTGGGCCAGTCACACTTCTCTCTGAACTCTCTCAGCCCCACCTACCTCACAAGGTGTCTGTTGTGGGGGTGGAAGGGAAAGAAGATTTTTAGCCACTTTGAGACTCCTTCAAGTAGAGAAAAGCAGGATATAAAAACTAACTCCATAAATAAGAATTCTATGGAAAAGGACCATCCCTGCCATGATAATGAAAACTATATGTTTGGATTTTGCTGTATTATACCAACCTGTGGAATATGACAGTCTGCAGTTTCAAAATCTATTTGGCCACAGTGGATTGACAGTCTGGACACACAAAAACCTCTGGAAGATCTTTTGAATCAATGCCTATGCGAAAGCAGTGGTACCAGTCCTTGCAGTTTCCTTCACAGTAAGCCATAGTTAGGTCACCACTGGGCCTCCTGCACCCTTCCTTCAAGAAACATAGTGACCAGCAGTCTTCAAACAAGGATATCTGAGCAATAGGTTAGTGTATCCTACCATATTGGTCACTATAAAAACCTCTTTCCCACCTTTTGGAGTGGAGGTCATCTGAGGCTGAGTGCTTTCCAGGTGTCTCATAGTCAGTTGGTGATCTTAAGGAGTCAAACCCCTCAGCAGCCTGCACTGAATCAGATGCTGGAGCTACTGTTATCTTTTCCTGCAGTCTGGGGAACTTTCTTCCCGATCTACTCTTCTGTCTTTTATTTCACTTCAACTGTGTGAGCTGCAACTGGCAAGGCCTCCCTGGTTCTGGTGGCATGCCGATAGATTTTGTGGCAGCTATAATATGGTAACAAGTCCTGGATGATGTCCTGTACGGACTGTGCATGCATGGCTGCCCGTATGGTCGCCAGGAGAGTGGCTGCCCATACAGCCTGTACGGCCACCGTGAGAGAAGCTGCCTGTACGGACGCTACGCGAGCAGCAACCTGTACAGTCGCCGCGAGAGCAGCTGCCCGTATGGCCCATACGGTCGCTGCGAGAGGGGCTGCCTGTACAGTTGCCGCAAGAGCGGCAGCCAGTACAGCAACTTTACTGTCACTCTCCCCCCAGCATGGCACCCTGGGGCACCATCACCCCGCTGCCCCTTCATATGCCCCTGTAGTCAATCAAATGTACTATGAACAATCTGAAGTCATGCTGGGCACAATTCACCACTAATCCTGTTCTTTTTCTAAAAACACGTGGTGGACTCCAGGAAAGCTGTCAGCAGGCAACATGATTCCCATGGGCACCACGTTGGAAACCCCCTATTTCAAAGTTTGCACTGACAAAATCTGTTCTCAAAAAAACTTGCAGTTAAACCTCCATTTATAATTACTACCCCTGCAAAGCAACCAACTTTTGTCCCAAAACCATTTGTAGCTGAATTGACGCAAGACAGGTGATTGATTTTAATGGTTACTTTGGTGGTCTCCATCTAGTTGGTTTGATAATTTACATTCACAGGTAAGATCATCACAATCTCTGCCTTGGACATTCTTGAGGTTTAGCAGTGTCAAAAATTTCCAGGTGCAGTTCTTCACAGTGGAAGCTATGAATATGAATGTCATTTTATTTCAATGTTCTTGCTAATGCAGAACCATTTCAGATAGCGTTTGTATTTTGGTCATTCCATGGACATTGGTGTGATCTTACAATATAATTTGGTGGAGTCCATTTAACAATCATGCCGATCCATGAGGATTAAAGTATTTAATATAGTGTTTGTTCCTTGGCTGTGCTCTGTGGTTTTTGTGGTTCATTCTGTGGTCATATACATCATGTGTGATTTGATAGTGATTTCAGGGTGACCAAACATAAAAAAACCTAAGGATCCATGGGGATCTGTGCTTCATGAGAATCTTTTTACAGCATGGCAGTGCCCCAAAGTGATCTGGCCATGAGCAGTATAGGTGGTTGGGTAATGAATATGGGGCTACCCAGAAAACTGTATATATATTTTGTATATATATATAAAAATTGAATATATATATATATTTTAAAAATATATTTATTCAATTTTATAAGGATAAGGAAGTACAGAAAGGGAAACGGGGGAGGGGATAGATAGATAGATAGATAGATAGATAGATAGATAGATAGATAGATTAGAAATTTAAAAGACCTATAAAGATTATCAAATCCTACAAAGTACTACTACTACTACTACTACTACTACTACTACTACTACAACAACAACAAATATATTTGTACCCTGCCCATCTGGCTGGGTTTCCCCAGCCACTCTGGGTGGCTTCCCAAAAAATGAAATAAAAATACATTAAAAAGTCACACATTAAAAACGTCCCTAAACAGGGCTGTCGTCAGATGTCTTCTAAATGTCAGGTAGTTGTTTATCTCTTTGACATCTAATGGGAGGACATTCCACAGGGCGGGCGCCACAAGCAAGAAGGTCCTCTGCCTGGTTCCTTGTCACTTTGCTTCTCACAGTGAGGGAACCACCAGAAGGCCCTTGGTGCTGGACATCAGTGTCTGGGCAGAATGATGGGCGTGGAGATGCTCCTTCAGGTATACTGCATTGAGGCCATTTAGGGCTTTAAAGGTCAGCACCAACACTTTGAATTGTGCTCAGAAATGTACTGGGAGCCAATATAAGTCTTTCAGGACATGTGTTATATGGTCTTGGTGGCCACTCCCAGTCACCAGACTAGCTGCTGCGTTCTGGATTAGTTGTAGTTTCTGGGTCACCTTCAAAGGTAGCCCCACGTAGAGGACATTGCAGTAGTCCAAGCAGAAGATAACAAGAGCATGCACCACTCTAGTGAGGCAGTCTCCGGGCAGGTAGGGTCTCAGCCTGCATACCAGATGGAGCTGGTAGACAGCTGCCCTGGATACAGAATTGACCTGTGCGTCCATGGACAGCTGTGAGTCCAAAATGACTCCCAGGCTGTGCACCTGGTCCTTCAGGAGCACAGTTACCCCATTCTGGACCAGGGAGTCCTTCACACCAGCCCACCCCCTGTCCCCCAAGAACAGAACTTCATTATTGTCAGGATTCAACCTCAATCCACTAGCTGCCATCCATCCTCCAACCGCCTCCAAGCACTCACACAGGACCTTCACCACCTTCACTGGTTCTGAGTTGAAAGAGAGGTAGAGCTGGGTATCATCCGCATATTGATGGACACCAAGCCCAAACCCCCTGATGATCTCTCCCAGCAGCTTCCTGTAGATGTTAAAAAGCATGGAGGGGAGGACGGAACCCCGAGGCACCCCACAAGTAAGTCTGAACACTCATCCCCCACCACAACTTTCTGGACACAGCCCAGGAGGAAGGAGCAGAACCACTGTATAACAGTGCCCTCAGCTCCCAGCTCCTCTAGACGGTCCAGAAGGATGTTATGATCGATTGTTGCGACCAAGGCAGTTTCAGTCCCATGAGGAGACCTGAATCCCAATTGGAAGGGATCCAAATGGTCTGCATCCTCCAGGCGTGCCTGGAGTTGTTCAGCAACCACCCGCTCAATCACCTTGCCCAAGAATGGAAGATTTGAGGCTGGGCGATAGTTGGCCATACTGGCCGGGTCTGAAGATGTTTTTTTTAAGAAGCGGTTTAATGACCGCCTCTTTCAGCTGGTCTGGGAATGCCCCCTCACAGAGGGAAGCATTTACCACCCCGCAGAGCCCATCGCCCAGCCCTTCCCGGCTAGCTTTTATTAGCCAAGATGGTCAAGGATCAAGGAGACAGGTGGTTGGTTTCACGCATCCAAGCAGCCTGTCCACATTCTCGGGGGTAACAGATTGAAATTGATTCCATGCAACTTGACCAGACTGGGCTCTAGCACTCTCTCGCCCCGACCCTGCTCCCACGGTGGTGTCTACCTCCTTCCGAATATGAGCAACTTTATCTGCATAAAAATTTGAAAAATCGTTGCAGGAGGTCTTGGGGTCTTTACAAGGCCCCGGTGGTAAAGGTTGTTCCGTTAAATTGCAAACCACCTGAAAGAGTCTCCTGCTACTATTTTCTGTAGATGCTATAGAGGCGGTGAAGAAAGTCTTCTTCGCCATTGCTATCGCCACTTGGTAGGCTCGACATTGAGCTCTAACCTGTGTCCGGTCCAATTCAGAATGAGTTTTCTGCCACTGGCACTCGAGCCGTCTCAGCGATTGTTTCCTCACCCGCAGCTCCAAAGAAAACCACGGGGCTGTCAGGGCTCCATGCAGTCGGAGAGGGTGCTTCGGAGCCAGACAGTCGGTAGCCCTGGTCAACTCCACATTCCAGCGGGCCACCAGGGAATCAGCTGAAAGGCCATCAACATGGGATAAAGCATGCCCTACCACTCTCTGGAAACCGTTTGGATTCATTAAGTGGCGGGGGCAGACCATCCGCATTGGTCCCACCTCCCTGCAGAGGAGAAGGGTCACGGAGAAGTCCAGTTGCACCAGGAAGTGATCTGACCATGGCACTTCTTTTGTTTCACTTTTACCTAGTGTCATATCACCCATGTCACTATTGGTGAGCACTAGGTCTAAGGCATGTCCGTGACTATGAGTTGGGCCAAACCTATTCAGGGACAGCTCCATGGAGGCCATGCTTTCCACAAAGTCCCAAGCAGCCCCTTGTAAGGTCATGTTGGCATGGATGTTAAAATCCCCTAGGACAACCAAACTAGGTATCTCCAGGAGAACATCCGCGATGACCTGAAGCAGCTCGGGCAGGGAATCCTTGGTGCAGCGGGGAGGTCAGTACACCAAAAGGAATCCTGTACTGCCCCTATTGCCCAGCTTCCAGAACATGCACTCAGAGAACTGGGTCTTTCATATGCGCAGAAGCGCCAAATTGCACCAGTGCCTGTGCAGACGTGGCGCTTCAGGATGCGAATGCTGTGGGTTGCGGACGTGCCTCAGTCACGGGTTATGTCTGCAACCCGAGGTTCCACTGTACCAATTTTGTTTTAGGGCTTAATTTGCAGTAAATTTTATTCCTTTATTCATAATTGTTCTCACTGTTCTACTGTGAACTGCTCTTAAAATTTTTGCATCCATTTTGTCATATAAGGTTTTGCTTGTTCGGGCTTGGTGTCATATTTGAGTAATAGTTTATAAATTTTACTCAGAAGGTAGAACTCTGTTATGATGGACTCAGATTCTATCTTTTCACTGATTTAAATGTTTGCCATACAGTCTTTCTTGAATCTGGATATTAGTTGACAGTATGTAAGCAGTTTCATATTTTTTCTCCTCTTTAATACTTTGGCATGTATTTGATCTGTTCTTGAAGATGAACCATATCTTGGTACAATATATACCGTATTTTTCACTCTATAGGACGCACCGAACCATAGGACGCACCGAACCAAAGGAGGGGGAGAACAAGGAGAAAAAAATTCTCCCCCTCTCCGCTCAGCGCCCCTTCAGCGAAGCGGGATGAGAAACGGAGCCCCTTCCATTTCTCCTCCAGCTTCACTGAAGGGGCGCTGCGCAGAGAGGAAACATTGTGCAGTGCCTCTCCAGCGAAGCAAAGCCTGGAGAGCAAGAGGGATCGGTGTGCACCGACCCCTCTCGTTCTCCAGGCTTCAGGCGGCTTACCACAAGCCTTCGGAGATCAGCAGGAACTTGCGCTGTGCTCCAAAGGCTTCAGGCGGCTATCCCTGAAGCCTGGACAGCGAGAGGGGTCCGTGCGCACCGACCCCTCTCGCTCTCCAGGCTTCAGCGAAAGCAACGCGTAGCCTCTGGAGCGTGGAGGGAGCGCTCCCTCTGCGCATCGGAGGCTTCGTGTTGCTATCGCTGAAGCCAAGGAGCCTACATTCACTCCATAGGACGCACACACATTTCCCCTTGATTTTTGGAGGGTAAAAAGTGTGTCCTATAGAGCGAAAAATACGGTAGTCATATATTCTCCTATCGGCTCTAATAATAATATTGCAGTGGTGACATTGACAGTGCAGGTAAGGGGATTTTTGTGATTTTTGTAGTGCAACTCATGATTTGTGAGTTGTGCCCGTGGCTATGATGTGTGATTTGATGGTGAGTTTGGGGAGCCCCAATGCGAAAAGAGTGAGGATCCTTGAGGATCTGTGCTTCAAAACTACCTTTTTGGGCCATGGCGTTGCCAGGAAGCCGTGGATCCATAATTTTTATGGTGCAGGCTCTGCTCCTGGCTATGACGTGTGATTTGACAGTGAGTTTGGGGTGGCCCAATGCAAAAAGCGTGAAGATGCATGAGGATCCGTGGTTTGGAACCACGTTTTTGGGCCACAGTATGGCCAGGAAGCCGTGGATCCGTGATTTTTGTGGTGGATGCTGTGCCCCTGGCCATGAAGTTTGATCTGATGATGACTTTGGGCTGATCTTGTGCAAAAATCACGAAGATCCATGGGAATCCATGCTTCAAAACCACGTTTTTGGGCCACGGTATGGCCAGGCAGGCATGCATCCGAGTTTTTTGTGGTGGATGTTGTGCCCCTGGCCATGATATGTGATTTGACAGGGAGTTTGGGTTGGCCCAATGCAAAAAGCGTGAGGATCCATGAGGATCCGTGCTTCGGAACCACGTTTTTGGGCCATGGAGTGGCCAGGAAGCCGTGGATCCGAGTTTTTTGTGGTGCAGGCAGTGCCTCTGGACATGATGTGTGATTTGACGGTAAGTTTGGGGTATGTCAGCTGACTGGGAATGGTTATGGAACACCGGCATTAAATTTACGGCATGTAATGCCTTAAAGGAAAACATTATGAAAATGGTTTAAAGGTGGTACATGACCCCAGTCAAGCTGGCAAAAATTTATCATTTGCCCGATAACAAATGTTGGAAGTGTAAAGAGACTGAAGGTACCTTCTACCACCTTTGGTGGACATGCCCGAAGATTAAGGCCTTCTGGGAAACGATCTATAATGAAATGAAAAAGGTACTTAAATGTACTTTTCCTAAAAAACCAGAGGCCTTTCTCTTGGGCATTGTCGGCCAACTGGTGACAAAGAAGGATAGAACTTTTTTTATGTACGCTACAACAGCAGCAAGAATACTCATCGCAAAGTATTGGAAGACACAAGATTTACCCACTCTGGAAGAATGGCAGATGAAAGTGATGGACTATATGACATTGGCCGAGATGACAGGCAGAATCCGTGACCAACGAAAAGAGACGGTGGAAGAAGAATGGAGAAAATTTAAAAGTTATCTTAAGGACTACTATAAACTTAATGAATGTTAAAATGTTGTGGTTCTCAGAAACAAAGGGGTACAGTGATATAAGGTCAGAACACAAAGAGGACTAAGATGACAGAGGTTGGAAAGTAACAATTGGGAGTTGCTATGAGATAATGGACATTGGGATGCAGAAAGGGGGGGTATGGGGAAGTCCAAGAAAAGAGGTTTATGAAAATAAGTTTGAAACTATACGTGTATGTTTGTCTTTTTAAGTGTTTGTTTGTTTTTTAAAAACTCTGTAAAACCAATAAAAATTTTATAAAAAAAATAAAAAAAAAATGCAAAAAGCGTGAGGATCCATGAGGATCCGTGCTTCGGAACCACGTTTTTGGGCCATGGAGTGGGCAGGAAGCCGTGGATCCGAGTTTTTTGTGGTGCAGGCAGTGCCCCTGGACATGATGTGTGATTTGATGGTGAGTTTGGGGTGGCCCGATGCAAAAAGCGCATGGATCCATGAAGATCCGTGCTTCAAAACCACGTTTTTGGGCCACGGTATGGTCAGGAAGCCGTGGATCCGTGATTTTTGTGGTGCAGGCTGTGCCTCTGGACATGATGTGTGATTTGACGGTGAGTTTGGGCTGATCTAGTGCAAAAAGCGTGAGGATCCATGAGGATCCGTGCTTCGGAACCAAGTTTTTGGGCCATGGAGTGGCCAGGAAGCCGTGGATCCGAGTTTTTTGTGGTGCAGGCAGTGCTCCTGGACATGATGTGTGATTTGACGGTGAGTTTGGGGTGGCCCAATGCAAAAAGCGTGAGGATCCATGAGGATCCGTGCATCAAAACCACGTTTTTGGGCCATGGAGTGGCCAGGAAGCCGTGGATCCGAGTTTTTTGTGGTGCAAGCAGTGCCCCTGGACATGATGTGTGATTTGATGGTGAGTTTGGGGTGGCCCGATGCAAAAAGCGTGAGGATCCATGAGGATCCGTGCTTCAAAACCACTTTTTTGGGCCACGGTTTCGCCAGGAAGTCGTGGATCTGTGATTTTTGTGGTGGATGCTGTGCCCATGGCCATGATGTTGGATCTGATGGTGACTTTGGGCTGATCTAGTGCAAAAATCATGAGGATTCATGAGGATCCGTGCTTCGGAACCACGTTTTTGGGCCAGGGCGTGGCCAGGCAGGTGTGGATCCGTGATTTTTGTGGTGTAGGCTGTGCCCCTTACTATGATATGTGATTTGACGGTGAGTTTGGGTTGGCCCGATGCAGAAAGCGTGTGGATCCATGAAGATCCGTTCTTTAAAACCACGTTTTTGGGCCACGGTTTCGCCAGGAAGCCGTGGTTCCGTGATTTTTGTGGTGGATGCTGTGCCCATGGCCATGATCTTTGATCTGATGGTGACTTTGGGCTGATCTAGTGGAAAAATCATGAGGATCCATGAGGATCCGTGTTTTTTAACCATGTTTTTGCGCCCCTGCGCCCCCCCGAAACAGTGGGTGCGTGATTTTTTTTATGCTTTCTACAGAGTAAGACATGGTCTACAATATCATGGTGGTTTTATTTAATTTGAATGAAAAAATCATATGAATTCACGAGGATCCGTGTAGATCCGCCTTTTCCCTTTTTCCCTTTATTGAACAGTTTCTGTATGGGCTTAGACACCTTAGTCTAATCAGCGATTAGCAATGCTTTAACTGTCATCTGCAGTAAAAATTAAGAAAGCAGCAGCAGATCCTGGAAATTCAGCAGCAATTTTTAGTGACACATCTCAACCCGTCATCTTGTTTGGAAATAAATAGCAGGGCCTCTGAGCATATATAAAGAGCCTTTCCCCTGGTGTGTGCAGTCTGTTCCAATGTGAAAGTAAACCCTACTGTGTTCGATGTGTCTTACTCCCAGGTTATTTCCCTGCATTCAGTTGCAGGGAAGAGCAGATACACTTTGTGACTTGGGAGAGGTTTTCCTTCAATCCAAGACTGAAAGGAGAGGCTGGTGAGTTTCCAGATACTTAAAGTAGCATGATAGCCCTATGTTCACCAATGGTACGCCCGTATTTCTATCCATCTATGGTCTCTGGACAAATCTGTTTTACAGGTTTAGTAATGCTGCAGAAACCTGTTCGGTCAGAAGTTTTAAGTTGTGTGCCTTAGGCAGTGACGGCTCTAACATAATGCCTTCCAGTCTCTGAAAAGCTATCCAGCGCACAGAATGTAAGAACAGGTGTGGTACAATCGAAAGAGGCTTGGGGGAAATGAACAGGGGCTTAAAAACCTGCTGAAGCTCACACAAGGGAGTGTTTACTGGTCCAGAAGACCCCACTTCCTTTTATTTTAACAGCCTACACCTATTCCCCACCCACCCACCCAGATTTGTAAGCAATTTAATGTGCAGCAGGGAAGGACAACATAAACTGTTTGGGGATGGCTGTTTTTTAAGCAAACCAGTCATGGTCCACAACAAATTCTATGGCTGCCCACACACTGTACGTTTAAGACATAGCTGCCATGTCCCCAAAGAATCCTGGGAACTGTAGTTTAACCCTCACAGAGTTAAATTCTGCTTGATTGTAAAACAAAACAAAACCCCAAAGCAGTCAATAAACTTCACTTCCCAGTACCCTTAACCAATGGTAGTTCCCAGGATTCTTGGGTGTATGTACTTTAAATGTGTGGTGTGTATGCAGACTGTGATATCTATAAGGAACTAGAGTTGTCTTTGTAAAGAAGGATTATTCTTTGCAGCACATGGCTACTGTGGAACTCCTTATGAAAGCACATGAAAGGAGATGTTTTTTTTAATTCTGTGTTCCCCTGCTGAGAGCTAGCAGAACTCAAAGCACATCAGGGCCAAACTAGATACATGTTTTCAAAGAGATTGCATTTCCTGCATCTGCTCAAACTGCTTTGTGCTAAATTTGGATTTGTGGGTTGTTATCATTCTCACTGTTGGCTTCTGAACACAAGGGCAAATCCCAGAGGGCATGTTCCAGCCTCTTAAATCCCACTGGTTTCAACAGGAAGGTGAACAGTGCAGTGCTATACATGCCTACTTGAAAGTAAGTCCCATAGGGTTCAATGGAGCTTACTCCCAGCTAAGTGGGTATAGGGTTGCAGCAGAGTCCTATACCCAGTTCCTAGGGGAAAGTCTTTCTGAACTTCTAATTAGACATAGGGTTGCATTGCTAAGCACCTGCTGTAACCTTCCCATTGAAATCAATGAGACTTTAAAAGGCTTGACACACGGAAAGCTGCCTTATAGTCAGACCATTGGTCCATCTGGCTCATTATTGTCTACACTGACTGTCAGAGGCTCGTCAGGGGACATTCCCAGCCCTACCTGGAAATGGCAGGACTTGAACCTGGGATCATCTACATGCACAGCAGGCATTCTACAATGAGCTATGGCTTCACTTTGCTTGGATCATGCCTTTAAAGCCCTATACGGCCTAGGGCCCTCATACCTACGGGACCGCCTCTCCTGGTATGTCCCACAGAGGAACTTACGGGCTTCAAACAAAAACATCTTGGAGGTCCCAGGCCACAGAGAGGTTAGGCTGGCCTCAACTAGAGCCAGGGCTTTTTTGGCTGTGGCTCCGACCTGGTGGAACGCTCTGCCACAAGAGACTAGGGCCCTGCGCGACTTGACATCTTTCCGCAGGGCCTGCAAGACAGAGCTGTTCCACCAAGCCTTTGGCCAGGGCACAGCCTGACTCCCTCCTTTGGCAATCTTCACAGAACTCTAGCCCAATGGTTGCCATCAATTTGATTTGAATTAATTTTATAATGAAATGATTTTAGAATGTTGTATTATTTTATTGTTGTTAGCCGCCCTGAGCCCGGCTTCGGCTGGGGAGGGCGGGATATAATAATAATAATAATAATAATAATAATAATAATAATGTATATTTAAAAGATTTCCTTGCTGAAAGAAAAGGCAACTAGGGAGTTCACTTTCAATGCCCCCCCCATAAAGTGAAAAATGTGTTTTAGCCTCTAGGAGGACATTACTAACCAGGTGTGTTTAAGCCATATGGGGCTCAGACTGTTGTTTTTAACCTACCACTTTATTCGCTGTATTTGGGAGAGAGTGGCAAATGCTTTCAAAGGCAACGTTGCAAAGGGTGTGGATGCATGATTGAAAACTACACTAGCTTGTAATTATGTTAAAACTTTCAAGTTTAAACAGATAATTTACTTGGAATTTAATGGGTGAAGCACGTACTAAAGTCAAAGAGAAACAGGGGTGATTCATTTTCAGAGTCTTGACTTTCAAACATTCAGCTGTCATCACCCTCTCCCCATGTTTATTAAAAAGAATTAAAAATGCGTTAGAACAGTAGGAGGGATCCTAAGGGTTATCTGATCCAACCTCCTGCAATGCGGGAATCTCAGCCAGATCATACATGACAAACGATCACCCAACATCTGCTTAAAAACCGTTTAGAAATCGGTGCCTGAGCTTTGATTTCATCCCTGTCCCTTTTCCCTCATGTGTTGCAATTTTTAAGATTGCAAGCCTGTGGGTAGGGACTGTCCTGTTTAGATTGTGCATAAACCACTGTGGAATGAATGGATGGATGAAGAAATAAATAAGAAAGGCTTAAGAGGAATGACCAGCCACTCTGGGAGGCTTCTTGGTTGAAGAAAAGGGGTAATGAAGGATCTAAATAAATAATTTAATGCCTGGGGAAATGGGGGTGTTTTTAAATTTATGCCAAAAGTTGAGAGAGACCGATGCACATCACAAGGGAGGAGTACTACTGCTTCTGCTGCTGCTGCTGCTACAGATCAAGCAATTTTAATGCCAGGGTATTAAACCTCTGGCACGGGTGGTGGGTGTGACTGTGGACCTCCAGGTCTCCCAGTCTGGCCTCTGGGACTCTTCTCAGACCAGACCCATCAGCAGGTTACACTACACAACAGCTCTGCTCTGCTCTCTCTGGATGCAGGAGAGAGGTGTGTGACTATATTGAAAACCCTCTGTTTGCATAGGTGGAATATAGCCTTCTGTGCAAATATGTAAGAGTCACACCTGCTGTTCCACCCACTTCTGCATCTGGCTTCATACACACCTGGCATGCTGCCTGCTGAAGGTTGCCCATGAGGAAATGTGGCCCATGGGCTCAAAATGTTTCCCTGCTTCTGCTTTAATGCTTAGGTGGAATCATTATGTGCTCTCCGTACTAGGTTTTGGGGGAAAGCTACAGATTGAAATGGTGTCATCTAGGACCAGAATGGAATGACTGATCTCTGGAAACACTGAATCAGAAGCCCCCCCCCCCTTCATGTGCTTTTTTCTTGCCAAGATGACATTTTTGCTGCTTTGCCATCCCACAGCATCAGTTGGGGAATTGTTCTTCAAGACACTCCCTCTGTCACATGCTGCTTTTAATTAAATAATATCCCCAGAGCAATACAATGTGTAAATTACAGTGATTTTTTTGTTCAGCCGAAGCAGTTGCTTTGTGGAATTGCATGAATGAAGTGCCATGTAAAATCAGGTTTGCAGCCTAGACAAAGTCACACTGAAATATGACTAGCAGCAGGTGAAGCCTGCCTTGAAAGAACAAGTGAAAAGTCCTCTGAAAGATACATGTCAGTACACCTCAATTTACCACACAGCAATGGCCATTTTGCACAGCTTTTTTTCCTGTTTAAGCAAAAGTAGAATAGCTGAGGCAGTTATTTTAAATTATGCACACATAAATATCTTACACAAAAACGTTAAAGAAATAACCAGAGAAAAAGCGTTAACAGACTGTTTTCATTTGAAAACACATGTAAGCAAAACTGCAGTTTGTGCAGTACTGGTGGGGAAGAAGATGCAAAGGACCGCATTGTTCATATCAAACGACTCTGTAGGAAAGCACTCCTACAGAGCTTCATTAACGCGTGACCCTGAGAATCCTAACCGTGTCTGCTCAGAAGTCCTACTAAATTCAGTGGTGCATACAGCACACTCTGCTTCTCGGCTATCATTATTTTCAGATGGAATCTGAATGCTCGGTAAATAGGTACTCTGGAAAAGCCATTTGACTGACTGGTTGAGCTTGTTCATCTTCCTAGTTTTTAGTGTAAATATAACCTACAAAGCAGAAGGAAAGTCAGACTTGTTGCCTTGAACTATGTGACTGATCTTTCCTATGGCAGCAAAGCAAAAAAGCATTCATCATACCAGTGTGTACATAAACCTTTAGAGAACTTTCGCAGAACCCTGAGATTTCATTCATTTGAAAGTAAATTTCATTAAACTATGACAAAGCAAATATTTAAAATAAACAGCCAATTGCTTACCAAGAAATGTCCATTATAAAGAAAGAGAAGGCTAGATTTTGGTTTAAGTTGGCTGTGCTGCTTATTCCCCAGTGAGAGGATACTCCATGGAGACCAGCATTAAACACCCCAAGGGGGCCTTGTTTCTCCCATAACCACAGCCTCGGATTCAAACAGAAATCAATCCTCATGCTTTGACCCCCTCTTCCGCTTGCTGCCTTTACCTTCCTGCAACCTTTCCCCCCTCCACAACCAACTCTAAAACTCTGCTTTGAACTCTGGCTTTGTCTTCTATCAGTTATTTGCCATCTCGCAACACAACCGCCTCTCCTTGGCTTTCTTAATGGGCCATTACCTTTAATGGCTGACCTCTCTGGCGGATTACCTCATGAGGAAGCTAGCCTGGCTTATATTTTAAAACTTTAGAAAGGTCTGGCACCTAGTTTATCACGTCAGTCCTTGATGAAATTCGAACATTTTACTGGATCCAGGAATTTAGGGGAGTCTGGCCCCCATAGACTCATATTCTGAATATGCACACCAATTTTTATCGTCTTCAAGGGGGATTGCATTGCATTGTGTGTTGTGTGCTTCTAGTCCCTGAGGGAAATGGGTGCTGACTTCTTCTCTGAATGCACAATGCTGTCCTGAACTTGCACGATCCCAATCTGACAATCTCACATTTTCCAAAGGAGAGATTACATTCATTTCACTCCTCCATTTGAGAGCAGGCACAGGGATCAAGTTGGCATTTGAATTTGCAATCTAGACTTGTGCCTTGCATGAGTATACCAAATTTCATTCTGATGTTTTGATGCTCAAGGAACGATCACATTACGAGAAAGGAAAAGAAGAAAGAGTTCTTTAGAAGAGTAACTCATTGCTTGGGTGACTATTTGATGCCCCCCCCCCCAAACCACCACCTCAAGCATACACCTCCAATTTCTGCAGTAGTCAGTTGGCGTATCATTACACAAGGAAACTGATGGGCATGAGATTCAAGGCAGATGAAAGAAAACATTCCTTCACACAAAATTCACCACTGCAAGACGCAGAGATAGTCGCTAACTTATGTCAGGGCCTGTCCAAGTGTTAAGCAGAGTGAGGTTACTGGCTCACTGCGTGGGGTGGCAATTCCTCCTGATTCTTCTAAGCTAGCCTGTTGCCTTCACATGCAGTGGAGGGCCCTGTCCCATTGCCAGTAAGGTGCAATTGTATGTGGAACGGAAACACCAGCCTACCCTTCACTTCAGGCAGAGATTTCTTGGCCTTGGGTGGCTGGAAAGGATATGTTTATCACTAGCTATTACCGTATTTTTCACTCTATTGGACGCACCGGACCACAGGACGCACCTAGTTTTTAGAGGGGGAAATCAAGGAAAAAAATATTTTCCTCCCCCCAGCCCCAAAGAGCAACGGACAGGCTGCATGCAGCCTGTCCACTTCTCCCAGAGCTTCTCGGGGCTGCGGGGGAAGCCCGGGTTTCCCCCCCCCCAGCCCCAAAGAGCAAAGAAGCCAAGACAGCGCGCGGGATCCATAGCCGCGCAACCTCTCCAGCCAGGAGCTAAACCTCTCCAGTGCAGCTAAAGAAGACAAGGCAGCAAGCGCGATCCATCCTGCTCACTGCTTTGGCTTCTTCTTTAGCCTTGCGCAGCATCTTTAGTCTTGCGCAACGGGATGGATTGCACCCGCTGTCCACCGGGGCTGGACTAGATGACTCCTGGGGTTCCCTTCCAACCCTGCAATTCTATGATCTCAGAAGGTGTTTGGGGTCTCCACCACTGGAGGCTTTTAAGCAGCGGTTGGGGGACCATCTGCCTGGCGTTCTTTAGCTGTGATTCCTACATTGTGAGGGGGCTGGGCTAGATGACCCTTGGGTGGCCCTCCCAACTCTATACAGTCCTACAGTTCTGCGGCAGGAGATCCACAGCCACTTCAGACAATGCCCACTCCCAATTTTCATCTGAGAGACATGTGTCTCTCAGTACCCCCCTACCTGCCACACTTCCCCCACCCCACTTAAGCTGAGGGAATTCCTGCCCAGAGAAACTCCCAGCAATCAAGGAGGAGGAATCCGCTGCAGCCGTGAGCAGCGGAGGATCCATGGTCCCCTTCCTTCTCTCCTCCATAGTTGCTTTGAAGCAGGAAAGTGGGAGAGGAGCTGCTTACACGAGTGTAAGCTGCTCCCCTCCCACTTTGCTGCTTCAAAGCAATCACGGAGGAGGGAATCCGCTGAAGCCTCCAGCAGGGGAAGATCCATGGTCCCCTTCCTTCCCTCCTCCGTGGTTGCTTTGAAGGAGGAAAGTGGGAGAGGAGCTGCTTACACGAGTGCAAGCTGCTCCCCTCCCACATTACCGCTTCAAAGGGAGCCCGGGAGGAGGGAATCTGCTGCAGCTTCCCCCACCTCCCGCAGAAGCCGTGCGCTCTTTAAAGGGGCTGTGCGGCTTCTCCTGGCTTTTCTGGGTGGTGGTGGGATTCCCCCACCTCGAAGAAAAGCCCGCAGGAGCCGCACAGCCTTTAAAGAGGGTGCCGCTCTTGGGGGCTTTTCCCCCAGGAGGGAGAAGGGACTGCTGCAGCCAGTCAGTCCCTTCTCCCTCCTGGAGAAAAGCCCGCAAGAGCGCACGAAGCTTGTGTGCGGCTCTTGAGGGCTTTTCCCGCCTGCCTCCCCCCTGCATTCGCTCCATAGGACGCACACACATTTTCCCTTGCTTTTTAGGAGGGAAAAAGTGCGTCCTATGGTGCGAAAAATACGGTAGTCATTGCAGCTTGGATCTAGAGAAATGCAGAAGGGCTTCTTGCATTTGTGGATGGGCTGGTGATCCAGTGAAGACTCCTTCTGCCCACAAAAAGGGCAGAGAGGATGTTATTTTCACTGATTCTCACTTTCCACTCTGGCCTCCTATCCCACTTCCTATGCTGTTCCAGGGGCTTTCCAATCTCCTCGAGCAGATTTGCTGCAAGCTGAAAGGGGAAAGAGCAACAGGAGAACATGGTTTGCCTCATCGCATAACCAAGAGGTTCCATGAATGGAATTTCACTCCAGCCCAGTGGATATATGCAGCAACTATGTTCAGAGACAATTCGCCACTAAGTTGCAGGTGAGCAGTAGCAGGAGAGGGCTATTGTCCTCTTGCCCGATTTGTGTGGACTTCCCAGAGGCATCTGATTGGTTACTTTGGGAAACGGGATGGACCAGTTTGTCTCATCTAGCAGGGCTTTTCCGATGCAAACAAGTGGAATGCCAAACTGATGAGTTAAATGGAAGAACTCGCTCTGCTTGGCTATAAGTAGAATAGATCCATATGTATTTCTTAGGAAAGCTATGATAAAGCTGCACTACGCAGCCACCATGTTTATGCTGCAGTCATGGAGAATATTATGGGATAACTGCGACACCCCCCAAAGCATCCAGCCTCAAGAGGAAAACATGTGCAATGTCCATTAGCGTTCCAAGATAATATCCACTTCTGGTGTGCCATTTAAACCTCATCTATGTATGTAGCTACATGATTTGCTGCAGACCTCGGATTCATTGTTCTGGCTGTTGTTTATGGGCGAGTTTATTGCAGCTGTGCTTAGCAACCAGCTGAAGTACTGCAGAACTATTGTACTCACCACTCCAGGGAAATGAGGAATAAGACAATCGGAACCCCACTCTAGATGGGAAGGAGAGGCACAAAAAGGCAGATCAACAAGAATAATGCAATGCAAATGTATGCTAATTCCTCAGCGGTTTTGAGGAAGGATGGAAAGAAGGAAGGAAGGGGGGCTTTGTGGGATTTCTTTTTATAGGTTTTATAGAAATCAGCCAGGAATCGGGGGGGGGGGCTGGGAAATAAATTTTAAGAGTAACAGCAAAGATGAGAAGACACCTTGCACAAAGTCGAACTGTGCCGTGTGGGTTTTTGTGCTTCTTAGGGGGGGAAATAGCACCAAACCCTCATATTTCAGCTTACAACCATGCACATACAATATTTTAAAGGGGCGGGGGAATAAAAATAGATGAACAGCAACAGAAACAAAATCAAAAGACTTGTTGCGGAGAAAGGCTTGAACCAGGACTGCAGGGTTGCAGCTCATCAAAACTCTCTGCATGTTCTCGATTTGCATTTATTCCCCCCCCCCCCCAAAAAAATTGCTTTTCCGGGTTTGGGGGCAGGGGAGTAACCAGGATCTGCAGGCTTCCCCACATCTCTCATGCTGCTCTATTGTTTTTAATAGAGTGATGTCTGAGTGGGTAGCACAAGATGCATCATATATCCCAAGGGGAAGCTTGAGCTTGCAAGTAGCTTCTCTGCCCACCCCACACACACGCAAGGGAAGAATTTTCACCCACCATATTCCGGCTGACACTTAAAATTAATGGGGCAGGATTATGTTATGTATATATTTATTATTTGTCTTATTTATTTACACTGTTTCTATACTGATACATGTGTGTGTGCGTGTGTGTGTGTGGTGTACAGAAAACTAAAACAACAGACTACTTAAACAACAACATACCCTCCAATATTTCTCTGATGAAAATAGAGACATCCTAAGGAAAAGCAGGACATTCCACAATCAAATCAGAAACCAGAATGGCTTCTGTAAATCCAGGACTGTCCCTGGAAAAGGGGGACACTTGGAGGGCCTGCAACAAATCTTTAAAAAATGCAGAGTTACCCACTACAGTGGTACCTCAGTTTTCAAATGTAATCTGTTCTGGAAGCCTGTTGGAGTTTCAGAAACATTCAAAAACCAAAAACTCAAAACAGAAACCTCAGTACGGAAAGCTCAAAACAGAAGCCGTGTTTCCGGTTCAACTTCTGAGGCGGTTCAAAAACCAAGGCACTTACTTCCGGTTTATGGCGTTTGAAAACCGAAACATTTGACAACAGAGACTTTTGAAAACTGAGGTACCACTGTACTACTACTACTTATTATTACTAATATTAAATTTGTATACCACCCATCATCTGAAGA
This sequence comes from Podarcis liolepis, assembly GCF_965112155.1. Lineage (NCBI taxonomy): Eukaryota > Metazoa > Chordata > Lepidosauria > Squamata > Lacertidae > Podarcis > Podarcis liolepis. The sequence goes on from NC_139556.1 coordinate 69,533,145, forward strand.
TCTCAGGATGGTTCACCGCATAAAATTACAGAATAAAAATGTTATATTAAGATAAAATTACTAATAAATATAAACAAATTATCAATTCTTTCACCTTTGGACACACCCTCCCTCTCAGCTTCCTGGCTCTCACCCAGGACTCAGACAAACTCAGGTCACCTGCAAAAGTCTCACAAAGGAACTGTTGCTGCTGACATCACCCTAGTCTCTTACTCTATGTTTGCTTTTTTATGGGAAGGTGGGTGGAGTTGCCTCAGGCTGCCAACAGCTGTGTCCCATTAAGCTGTCAGCTGCACTCTCCAAATCCAGTTCCAGGTACAATAGGTTTGGTGAGTTTGGCAGGGGGGTCCAAAGGATGGGACACGGTGCCCCTTACAGTTCTTTCTCCAACCTCTGCTCCCTTTTCCTCCAGATGTTCTAAGGAATGGAGCAGTCCGTGGGGTAATGGGAAATCAGTGTACAGTGGCCTCCATTGCAGCTGTGTGCAACTTGGAGGTTTCTGCGCAGACACTGAATTCAGGCAAGCAACAGGCATTATTTTATTTATTTGTTGAATTTATATACTGCCCTTCATCCAGGGTGGTTTACAGCATAAAACGCAAAAGTGCATAACCACAATAACAAACAAAACAATAGCCCCCACCCCATACAGAGTTTAAAAGACCATCAGTTGGTCAATTAACAAAAGGCCTGGGTGAAGAGGAAGGTTTTGCCTAGTACCTAAAGATATGCAATGAAGGCGCCAGGTGAGCCTCTCTGGGGAGAGCATTCCACAAGTGGGGAGCCACTGCAGAAAATACCTGCTCTTGTCTTGCCACCTCCCGGACCTCTTGTGGAGGGGGCACACGAAGAAGGGCCTCAGAAGATGATCGCAGGCTCTGGGCTGGTTCATATGGTCCTTGAGGGATTGCAGTCCTGAGCCGTTTAAGGCTTTATAGCTCAAAAGCAGCAATTTGAAGCGGGCCTGGAAACTGACTGGTCAGTCCAGGATCGGTCTTATATGCTCAAACTGCCCTGCCCCATTATCACAGTTCAAGGACACATTTCCTCCATGCAAAAGCACTTGAGGGGATGTAGAGCGGGGTTCCTGAGGGGTGTGGCCTCAGAAGGAACACAGGAAGCTGAGTCAGACCATTGGTCCATCTGATTCAGTACTGGAGGAGGGCAGAGTTCAATCCAGCTGGGTGATGCTTCACCAGGGTGTTCCCTGTGAGGGAGGTGCTGGTGAAGTAGGCACCTTCCCCATGTATCAACTTTGGATGGGACCACCCATTTATCGTTCTGTCACCTGACAACATCATGACACCTGATAATTGACAGCTGGGTTGGCCAGTGGGGCAGGGGACATAAAGATTTTGCCTGTGGGGCCGAAAGGGTTCTCTGAACTTGAGCTACACATCAATGGAGCAATGTGACGAATTCTTAGAAACGTTAAGTATGTTTATTTTCTTCATCAATCTACCATTGTTAGAACCATTCGAGAGAAAGGGCAAGCTCAAAATAAGCTCATTCATAAGCACATTGCTTTGCTAATCCTTTTGTTGCTGCTGCTGAGTAACACAGAGAGAGCTCAAGGTATTCGTGCAAACATGCCACCCTTCCTTGCAAAGCGAGAAAACCAGAAGCCATGACAAAGGAAGAGAACATGCTAAGTGATGCATGGCGCTCAGCTTTAGAGACCAGGATGTGGTATTGGCACATGCATTACTGGACTGTGCTCAAGCCAAGAAGGTGGAGGAAGTTGCACCATGGCCACAGCAGAGATGTATCTTGTCTCAGCCGCGGAAGCATTTACACAACATCTTACTCATCCAATAGATAGTTCATACTTTGTTATCAAAACCGGTTTTCCAGGAACTTAAGAAACCTGGAGGAAAGCATCAGCCTTTAGAAGTTCCAGCAACACATGCCATGAGAATGTCTCCAGGACAGTTTCTTGCACTCCTCGGTCAGTGCTCTAGTGCTCAGAGAGGAGGATGGGAAGTATTTATACAAAAATGCAGGTATCTTCTCTCCCCACTCCCCTTCTAGGATACCCCAGTACCCAAAGCAGAAGGCCAACTATGCAGATTACACAGCCCATGCCAGGCTTTGAATGGAATAGAAGAGCCGCTCAGCTGACGTGTTGTTTGGGAAAGGGTTGTAGCTCTGTGGGGAGCACATGCCTTTTTTGCATGCAAAAGGTCCGAGGTTCAATCCTCAGCATCTCTAGGAAGGGCTAAGAAAGACTCCTGGCTGAAACCCTGGAAAGCTGCAGCCAGTCAACCTATGAGTGCTATTCACTTATGTTGCAGACCTACTGCAATTAATGAACCTAACTGAGTCATAGCCAGTCATTGCAATGGGTGTGCTCTAAGTAAAGCTTAGCTGAATACCACCTAATGCATTGAGTTAGGGGGCTGCATCAATCACCTGATTTTTCTCTGTTGGTTTATGGATGCAGAGATCTCCCTCGCTCCCAGTGTGAGGCTTTGCAAAGGCGACCTGCCCCTACCCTCTACTGACCCAAACCAGCTGCATCTTGTTGAGGGAACTGTGCAAGGAGGAAGGTGAAGAAAGCTCCCATTCTGTGGTGGTGGTGGTGACTGGCTGTTTATTTAGCAGTATTTTGCAGCGGCTGACATCAGGCAAGCTCCTTGAATGTGTGTGCATGTCCCTCCTCTGCTGCGTGTGTCTGCCTCCCTGCCTGTATATTCCCCTGCTAAGGGTATGCCTGCCTGCCTGCCTGCCTGCCTGCATGTTAGTACAGTGGTACCTTGGGTTAAGAACTTAATTCGTTCTGAAGGTCCGTTCTTAACCTGAAACTGTTCTTAACTTGAGGTACCACTTTAGCTAATGGGGCCTCCCGCTGCCACCGCACGATTTCTGTTCTCATCCTGAAGCAAAGTTCTTAACCCAAGGTACTATTTCTGGGTTAGCGGAGTCTGTAACCTGAAGCGTCTGTATCCTGAAGCGTCTGTAACCCGAGGTACCACTGTACATAGATAGGAGAAGGGCCAGAGCTGAGTGGCAGAGCATCTGCTCGTATTATTCGGAAGGTCCCAGGTTCAGTTCCTGGCATCTCCAGGTAAGGAGAGGAATGTCCCGCTTCTGAAACCCTGGAGCGCTGAAGTCACCATAGACAATACTGAACTAGATGGGGCAATGGTCTGACTCAGTCTTAAGTCAGCTTCCAATGTCTGGGTCTGTCTGCTTGCCCCTCCCATTCTGCTAAGTGGGTACGTGTCTGTCTGCATGGGGAGGGTATGTGAGTGGCCTGCATAGCAGACCCTCCAAGTTTCCCTTTTTTACAGGGACAGTCCCGGATTTACAGAAGCTGTCCCAGTTTCTGATTTGATCCCAGAATGCCCCGCTTTTCCTTAGGACATCCCCAGTACTTTTTTTTTGTGGGGGGACACAGGGGTACGCATACCCCCTAAACATTTTGTGAATCTAAGTTTGGCCTCATTGAGGGGCAGTATTTCCATATGAGTAGGAAAATGAGAGTACCCCTAAACATTTGTTTTAGAAAAAAAGCACCAGACGTCCCTATTTTCATCAGATAAGTGTTGGAGGGTACAGAGTTATGCAACCCCTGAGCCATGGAGATAAGGAACCATACAACCTTTGGAATGGCAGCCCTGCATAGGGACACTTTTGAATGTTTAATGTTTTGTTATGATTTTATATACAGTATGTTGGGAGCCGCCTAGACTGGCTGGAGGTACCCAGCCAAATGGGCAGGGTATAAATAATAAAATTATGATTACTATTGACTAGGACGTCCCTATTTTCATCAGCAAAATGTTGGAGGGTGTGGTATGGGAGTGGGTGTGCACATGCCTGAGTGTGTTTTGGCAACCTTTGGAGGGGTGAGCTTGGCTATCAATTCAGCCTGGAAATGGTTAGCCAACCCTGACATAGACAAAACTAAGCTAGGTGGACTAGTGGTTTGATTCAGTATAAGGCAGCTTTTTTTGTCCTACATCAGAGATAGGAATTCTCAGGCCCTGGGGGCCAAACGCAGTCTTCCACGCCTGTCTATCTGGCCCTAAGGACTCTCCCCAGTCTCTCTCCCCTCAGCAGCCCTATGGAGTACAGTGGTGTCTCGGGTTAAGTACTTAATTCGTTCCAGAGGTCCGTTCTTAACCTGAAACTGTTCTTAACCTGAAGCACCACTTTAGCTAATGGGGCCTCCTGCTGCCACCGTGCTGCCGGAGCACGATTTCTGTTCTCATCCTGAAGCAAAGTTCTCAACCTGAAGCACTATTTCTGGGTCTGTAACCTGAAGCGTATGTAACCCGAGGTACCACAGTATCTTCTTCCAATATGTTTGCCTAGCTGATGTAGGTCACTGAACAGACCCTCTGGTTTGCTTTGATGGAAGATAGGCTCCTGTACAAAGGTCATATTTGCATTTGTTGCCCCACCCACTTTTGTTCAGGAACTGGAAGATCGGAGAATTCTGATGAAAACCGAAAAGGAAGTGGAAACTGCTGCAGTCTGTGGATTCATCTGCCACCAGAAATGGAAATCAGTTAAGCATGGGTATCCGTTCTCATTGCCTTCGTTGGGGTTTTCCAAGTCCCACAGATGATGCATCGTTGGTGGCTTTTAAAAAGCATGTTTTAACGTTTTCTTTGCATCAAAATGAGTGTATGTGATGTCAGCTACCGAAATGAAGGAAAGCAAGAGGAATAATGTGGTATTTTGTGGAGGCTGAACTGCAGCGTAACAGAAATAGCATGAATTAGGATAAACAAAGTTGGAACAGAAATCGCTCCCTTCTGATGTCCCTAACCTCAAGAGTGAGGGAGGCAGAAGCAGACAACCTCAGGGCCTGCTCCAGTCAGTCTGTCCACACCCACCCACCCAATTTTGTGTGTTATATAATGCGATAAAACATCAACCATTAATTTATTTCCTAAAAATGGCTGCCTTCAGATGTCTTCTAAAGTTGTTTATTTGCTTGACATCTGATGGGAGGGCGTTCCACAGGGCCGGGGCCACTACCGAGAAGGCCCTCTGCCTGATTCCCTGTAGCTTCACTTGCAGTGAGGGAACCGCCCTTGGAGCTAACTCTGGCTGGCCGACCAAAGTAGATCAAGCAAGCCTGAAATATGCACTCCCTTGTTTTGGATGGGGTTCCAAAACTTCCAAATGGCATCAGGTGAAGGCTGCTACAGTGTTACTACAGAGCAGCTACATTGCCTTGGCTAAGTTCATCGGAGTAATAAAGTAAGCAGAGTCCTTCTTTGCCCCCTTTGCGGTTGTTTTGGCATTAGGATTTCATCCAGATTCCACACCCTAATGGCTAATTCTTGGACAGCTTGTCTCTTTAGCTGTGTGTGTGTGTACTTTAAAATCTATAGATATTGTGCAATGGCACATTTCAGGTATTAATCATGCATGGCTGTTCCCAGGCATATGATTACTTGTGTAGCGCATGACTTTAAACGTGCTTTGCAGTCTTTAAGGTCTTCATTGCGGTAGCAACCCTGCAAGGTAGAGTGCAGGGCCAGCCTGCCCATGAGGTGGTCTGAGGCAACTGCCTCAGGCGGCAGAACTGCAAGAGGTGGCTCCCCCTTAGGCACTTCAGTGTCTCCGCTTCACCATAATAAGGTGAAGCTAAATAAGATGGAACCTGTAAGTTTGCTGCTTGTTTTAAAGGAGAGGGAGGACTTTTAAAGAGTTCTCTTACAAAGCTCAGTCTTCACATTGTGGTGGTGAAAGTTATGTATATGACCCTGTATGGCATTTGCAAAATCTTCATCCACACAATGCATACCCTCCAACATTTCTCCAATGAAAATAGGGACGTCCCATTCCATCAAGATAATTTTACTATTTATACCCCACACATCTTACTGGGTTGCCTCAGCCACTCTGGGTCACTTCCAACATATATAAAACATAATAAAACAATAAAACTTCCCTATACAGAATTGCCTTCAAATGGCTCAGGGGTCAGATAACTCCATACCCGCCAACATTTCTTGAATGAAAATAGGGACATCCTAAGGAAAAGTGGGACATTCTGGGATCAAATCAGAAACTGGGACGGCTTCTCTAAATCAGGGATGTCCCTAGAAAATAGGGAAACTCGGAGGGTCGGATAATGGAATTTTATTTACAGCATAGAAACCCAAAAACATGAAGAAATGTTGGTCTTCTAAACAGGTTATGATACTAGTAAACAGACTAAAAGAACACACACAAAAAACCTTTGAGCTTTTTAGTAATGTGTTTGTGTGTAGATAGATAGGAACTGAATACCCAGCATTTTGAATTTAATCTGCCTTTGTGCAGCAAAGAAACTGATTGACCTAACACCAATTAAAATGAACAAATAAAACAGGAAATTAGCATGGGTAAACCACCACACCACCCTGGTTTCTATTTCCTGATCAGCTCCGCACCTCGTAAATTAGATGCTACCTAGGGTAGAGCATCTGCAACAGGCATCTAGGTAAACTGTGGAATTTTCCAAATGTAACAAGTTTTCAGAATTATTCCTAGAGTTTGTTCCCATTGGTGAACAAATTGACGGGTATATCACAATTATGGTTGTAGATTAGAAGTTTATCCCACCCACCACCGATTTTTCTGGGGTTTATTTATCGGTGACATGATACAGGGCAGCAGAGTCACTGAAATATAAAACAAGTGTAGGTACCACTATGCTGAATTAGATGCTTAGCTAGAAAGCTATCTGCTACAAACAGCTGTATGGATAAGGTGACAAAGAACAGAATTATGCTCCTTGAGTCCTTGACCACGGGGTTTGGCTCTAGGTTAGGACAGGAGTAATAGGTTTTAGAATTAAAATTGGCTGGCTGAAACTTCATATATATTTAACAGAGTTAAAAAAGCGCTTGGAAGCTGGAGCTTGGCTATCTCATTCATATATCACTAGCATTGCTAAATAAATACACTGGAGTTGCGTTGCTAAAGAAAAATGGTTCTTTACTTATAGTTACTTCATGTTCACGAAGATGGCTTTGGATTCTAAATCTAAATTGTGAAGAGGTTTTCATGGCTGTGTGGTGCAGGAGAAGAGGGAAGAGAGAGAAAGAGAACAGTAGCCAGTGGCGAAGCTTAGGTTGTTTAGTGACGAACCACTACTGAGTGTATTTTCCCTGACTACAGTATCTCTTAGTCTCAACCCTGCCCTCTACTGACTGGAGACATGCAAGGTTGCTTGTACCCAACAAGGAGAACCAAACAGAAATCACTGCTGCTTTTCTAGGTGCCTTGTGCTAGGAGTTTAGCTGCAAAAGAGGAGAGGGTTCTTGCACCTTCAATAGATGTGCATGGCAAGTTACACCTGCTGAATTTCCCATTTCTACACTAATATTAAAGGTGTGGGAGTCCTGGCCTTGCTTGCCTTGTGAGGATACTCTGCATCTTATTTGCAGTATCCTCTTGTCAACTTTTCCTGGGCTTGGAGCCAGCCGTGGCACTGGAACACAGCATCCACAAGCAGTTGTCAGGGCCCCAGTGATCTAGTAAGGCTCACCACCAGCCTCAGGTCCTCTAAACAAAAAAAATATGTCTAGTACCCTGATGCATGGCAGGGCCCTGGGGGCAATTGCAACTGTCATTTTAATTTCCAGCAATGCTTTTGAATGACAGTGTGATGGGCACATTGCAGGAAGCTGACATAGCAGAGCTTTCCAGGCCCAGACACCTGGTGCTCAGAGTGCTGCAGCTGCCTGCCAATTACTACTACTACTACTACTACTACTACTATCATTATTTCAATTCAAGGATCCAAGGGCAGCAAACATATCAATAAAATGGAAGAGGGCAGTATTCCCAAGGGCATGCTCTTACAGGGCTTCCAGCACCAGGCCTGTTGGCCAACTCTGGATTACAAAAATGTCTGCAAATGTGTCCTGAATCCCCAGCCTACCTGGTGACAGTTCCCACTGGCGTATACAGTATGTCAAGTCCAAAGTTCAGCTGCCAGGATACACAGTCCAGGAGTCAATCCATGTAAGCAAAGTCCAAGAAAAACAGTCCAGGGTCAATCAAAGCAAGCCAAGTCCAAAGTCCAGCAGTCAGGAACACAATCCGGAGTCAAACCTGAACCACAGTCCCATAGAAGCCCTGGAGCATCCAAGCTGAGCAGACCCGGCACCTGAGCTCTGCTGCCCTTTTGTACTTTTATACTCCCAGTACGTTTCCGAGCACAATTAAAAATGTTGGTGCTGATCTTTAAAGCCCTAAACGGCCTTGGTCCAGTATATCTGAAGGAGCGTCTCCACCCCCATCGTTCTACCTGGACACTGAGGTCCAGTGCCGAGGGCCTTCTGGTGGTTCCCTCACTGCGAGAAGCCAAGTTACAGGGAACCAGGCAGAGGGCCTTCTCAGTAGTGGCACCCGCCCTATAGAATGCCCTCCCACCAGACTTTTAGAAGATATCTGAAGGCAGCCCAGTTTAGGGACGCTTTTAATGTTTGATGCATTACTATATTTTAATATTTTGTTGGAAGCCGTGCAGAGTGGCAGGGGAAGCCCAGCCAGATGGCCGGGGTATAAATTTATTATTATTATTATTATTATTATACTTTGCATGTTGATTGCAGCTTCTGGGCTCAACAAGGCATGTGACCCTCACCTGTCCCAAGCCTACTCCATTCCCATCCCCTCACATATTTTCTGCAACCCCAACCTCTTCTTTCACACCTCCAGTTTGCCCTGGTGGGTCGCAGTCCCGGCTGCACCCCTCGCCGGGATCCTCTTTCTCTTCCCCGTTGTCCTGCCATTTCATGACAAAACATGACATGAAGGCTGGCAACGTCAGCCCTGCCATGTGGGAGTTCCTTGCAGGCAACCTCAGTGCCTGGAGACAAACAGCCAAGTTATGTATCCATAACAGTGACCAGAGGAGGAATGACCTCTGGGAGGAACGCAGAGAGAAGAAACACCATGGTGCATCTGCAGCAGCACAACCCCAGCTGCAACGAAATATGTCCCACAAGTCGCTGTGCCTCAATGGTCAGAGCCTGTGTGATTCTGAATGCCAGCTGCTGGAACTTGTAGGAGCAGAGAGAACTCTTGCATTGGGGTCCTACTCACAAGCGTCTCCTAGGCATCTGGTTGGCCACTATGAGGACAGGATGTTGGATGAGATGGGCCATTGGCTTGATCCATCAGGACTCTTTGTATGCCTTTTATGTTATATAAGGATTTTGGAATTAACAGGTGATTCCCCCCAGGAAGGCACAGCATGCATAGCTTTGCCAGAGGCCATGTCATGAGTGACGCTGGCTGTAATCTGGATACACAGACAACCTCCGACAGAAGCAAAAGCAGAGCTGGGCACTCCATGAACCACAAGGTGCAGGATTGTGCCCCAAAAGGGATGCATATTTGATTAAACCACAGTCAGGCATCTCTTAGAGCAAGGCAGTAACTCCAGAACAAGCAGCTAATGGATAGGGGGCTTCTGTACAGGTGTTTATTGGGCATCAGTGCGTTTTAGACATGCATATTTTTTGTAGTGTTCACACATCATTAGCATCATAGAGCCAGCCCACATTTCCCCCTCATTTAATGCAGATGCACCCTTTCTGGGTGAAATCCAATACATAAAACCCCCCAAAAACCCTTGTTGCCAGAGGCCCCTTTGCTTACTGGTTAAGTCTTTATCCAGAAGCCCCCATAGTATAAAAGCACTGAAAGGAAGAGTCCTCACTATAAATATGTTCCACTTTTCCCACTAGGGGGCAAACTCTGCACATTTTGTTTTAAGGAGGAATGAATGATCAGGTTGGAACAAGGAGTCTTTGCGACCAAAACTCTGCCTTAGGGAAAGTGTGGTTTTGTACCCTCTCATACTGTCTTCTCTGCTGAGATTGTTTCACGCAGTGATGACTGGAGGCTGTTATTTTAAGGACTTTTTAGGGGATTGAGAATATTAAAGTGAACATGGAATACCTCTCCCCTAAGGAAGTTCTGCAATTTTATTTTATTTTTTGAGCTACCTTCACCTGGTTTAGCCAGCCAGACAAGGCTGTTCCTGGGATGTGGCCAAAGCATAGCTGTCAACCTTCCCCCCTTTTTGCGGGAAATTCCCTTATTCCAGCGCCGTTTCCCGCTGCTTCCCGCTGCTATCCCGGATTGTTAGATATCCCATAGACTGTCCCTGGGACAGGTGAGGCTGCTGATCCCTTATTTTCAAATCTGAAAGTTGACAGCTATGGGCCAAAGTGGCATGCTGGCAGCATCTAGGAGCCACAGATGAGAACGGAGTGCAGGGTGGGGACCAAAGGTGGACAAACTATCCCAGAAGGAGCACGACGTGCCCCCCCCCACCAGAGGTCCTCCCCTAGCACCCCATACATCACCAAGAAACAGCTCCTTTGCAAAGCACACACTTTATGTGCAGAGAAAGTCCTGAGTTCAAGTCCTGCCCTATCCCACTGCTAAGATTACCGGTAAGGTCGCCATCCATCCTACTTTGCAAAGGACAGTCCTCCATTTGAAGGAGTCCACTGTTTGAAAGGCTGTCTGGTCCAAGTCTAATTTAAAGATAAAGAACCATAAGAAGGGATAGAGGGGGGAGGGGGGCTTGAAGTTGCCCAGCTACAGCCAGCACCAGGGGGGGGCAGACTGAGCAGATCACCTGGTCACTGTTCCCTCTCTACGGCGAGATGTCTTGCAGAGTAATCATTTCTGATGGTGCATCTGTACGTACTGTATATATATCGGCACAGGCAAAGTTCATGCAGATTTCTTGGTGATGCAGTCCTCCTTTGGGGCCACGGTAGAATAGCCACCTCCATCAGAGGACAGAGGCTCTGGCCAGCTGCAAGACTGCCGCAGCTCAGCACCAACCAGTGCCATATGTACATATAAAACAACTAAAGCAAGGGAGAGCTGCCGAACATGGATTCATCATCCACAATACCCTCCCCTTTCCCCCATCCAAACACATCCCGCTTAGAAAGCACCCTTTTCATTCCATTCTGTTTCTGGTTTTGGCCAGATCTCCCGGGCCCTGTTCTGCCGCAACCTCCCTGCCTCCGAGAACGAGGCTTCCTTGTTTCCCCTTAAACCTCTTCATTGATGCAAAAGGCCCTTTTCTCTTTGTGTAAACACCCCGCAGATACGCCGAGACGGGTTGTGTGCCTGGCTCTATTTAAAACCCTGATTTACGGGTGTATTTACTGCTCCAAAAGATTTTATGCATTCAGACAGAATGAGCCTTGTGCTGTGCAGATGCAGGCTTACCACCTGCTTCCAGCCCAGCAGCCAGCCAGCCAGCCAGCTAGCCAGCCTCTGGGATTTAACCCTACGCTGCCTGGCACAAAAAGTCTGGCAGTATGAACCAGTTGAGGTGCTTACTCTGGAGCCACAAGGAAGCTGGAGAAAGAGACTCGCAGTGAACTTGATTTACCTGACAAGACTAAATAAATGGCTCTATTGTATATCCATGCCCTGCATGAAGATACTACAAATACAGTGTTGTACTAGCCTCCTGGTATACCTGTGGTGCTAGGTTTATTAAGAGTTTTCTGTTGCATTTTCTTTTTCTGAGTTTGTATACTTCTCCCTTCAACTTTGACCCTTTCCGTTCCTCTCTCTCATATTCTGCGTATGCATTCATTTCCGATTATGACTTTTTTCCCTTTTCTGTATAATTTCAACTGTACACAATTGTACAACAACCCTGTGAGGTAGATTAGGCTGAGAGGCAGTGATGGGCCCAAGGTCATCTAGTGGGCTTCTTGGCTGAGTGGTGTTTTAAACCCTGGTCTGACACTAACCAGTACAGTGGCACCTTGGGTTACAGACGCTTCAGGTTACAGACTCCACTAACCCAAAAATAGTACCTTAGGTTAAGAACTTTGCTACAGGATGAGAACAGAAATCAATCGCACAGTGGCGGCGCTGCGGCAGTGGGAGGCCACATTAGCTAAAGTGGTGCTTCAGGTTAAGAACAGTTTCAGGTTAAGAACCGACCTCCAGAATGAATTAAGTTCTTAACCCGAGGTACCACTGTACACCACAGTGTAGTGAGTGAGAGACAACCTTTTTTTCTAACCACTTTCTGCACAATATTTACAATGTTATAAAAAGGTAAAGGGACCCCTGACCATTAGGTCCAGTCGTGGCCGACTCTGGGGTTGCGGCGCTCATCTCGCTTTATTGGCCAAGGAAGCTGGCATACAGCTTCCGGGTCATGTGGCCAGCATGACTAAGCTGCTTCTGGCGAACCAGAGCAGCGCAAGGAAACACCGTTTACCTTTCTGTCAGAGCAGTACCTATTTATCTACTTGCACTTTGATGTGCTTTTGAACTGCTAGGTGGGCAGGAGCTGGGACTGAGCAATCGGAGCTCACCCTGTCGCGGGGATTCAAACAGCTGACCTTCTGATTGGCAAGCCCTAGACTCAGTGGTTTAACCCACAGCGCCACCTTTACAATGTTATACCTCCTGCTAATTGTCTTTTCTCTAAACTGGTGTTTCTCAGACAGAGGGCTGGGACCCACCAGTGGGCCTTGGGTCAGTTTTAAGTGGGCCTCGGGGCCACAGCCGGATTGGTGCCACCTGATCCGTCTGCTCTGCTCCCTGTCCAGCCCATAGTATTTTGGTTTGACTGATGCGAACACCGTCAACTAAATTGGTGGCCAGGAGAGAGGAGGAGAGAAGGAAGGTTCCCTTCTTTGGAGAGAAAAGACCCAAAGAAAGTGCTGAAGGAAACTGCAAAGTTAGATAAAAGGTTCATATTTCTCAAAATGGGTATAAGAAAGAAAGGGAAAAGAGGAAAGTTGTCATAAGAGAAAGAGGTGGATGTTAGAAGAGGTGGGCATGTGGGGAGGAAAGAGAAAACGGAAAAGGACCTTCCTGACTTGTATTAGCAAATTCTGCCTAAAATGGGGAGGCTGAGTCACAATGCCTCCAGAGCAAATGTCTGTGTTTATCTTGAGGAAAGCTGAGATATGGAACTCCTTGCCACAAGGAAAATGCTGTGGCAAAGAATATCGCAATTTCCATAAATGGATTAGATATCAGTAGGGCATGAGGTCAATACCGTGGTACCTCAGGTTAAGAACTTAATTCGTTCCGGAGGTCCGTTCTTAACCTGAAACTGTTCTTAACCTGAAGCACCATTTTAGCTAATGGGGCCTCCTGCTGCCACTGCACCACTGCCGCACGATTTGTGTTCTCATCCTGAAGCAAAGTTCTTAACCTGAGGTACTATTTCTGGTTTAGCAGAGTCTGTAGCCTGAAGCGTTTGTAACCTGAAGCGTATGTAACATGAGGTACCACTGTAATTGCTAGCTGATCATGCCAAACTCTGGCTTTATCTGACTTCATTTTGTAACTCGCTTTGCCCTGGCAGCCTATTTTGTGATTGGTGGGTCTCGGTAACTGCCAACCACTTCAAGTGGGGGGGCGGGGGTCAAAAGTTTGAACACTCCTGCTGTAAACAAAAGTAGCCCCAGATTCAAAGATGGTGGTGTAATGGATTTATAAAATTATTCATTGTGTGGAGAAAGTGGTTAGGCATAGGTTTTTCTCCTTTTCTCTTTTTACCAAAATATAATGTATATTGCATATATCTTGAAGTTATTTTCTGCAGGTTTATTGCATACAGTAAATATCCTACCGACTGACAATAATCTTCCCCTCTCAAGAATGCTAGGCTTGGGGCTATTGTTAAAAATAAATAATAAATAAGTGCTTATTTCGTACAATTGCATCCATATGGCTCCTTACTTTCCAACATTTTACACAGCCTGTTGAAAAATAGGGTGCAAGGAGGAAAGGGATGTTATGTTTATGGGCAGCTGATGAAGAAGGCTATTGTCCATGCAGTCTGTATATGTTTTGGACTTCATCTGCTGTTGGGTGGGGTGATGGCAATTGTAGTATGAAATATCAGCAGAGTCCCAAGTGGAGGAAGGCTGGCTTATGCCATAATAAACATGCTAGTATTGGGGATGCAACAAGACTTTTGTTGGTTTTGCAACAATAGACCAATACAGCCACCCCTCTGTATTTTGGAATCCCTAGTTCACCACAGACATTTCTCTTATCTCAGAAGCATTGGAGTGTAGAAAGCTGCCATTGGTCCATCTAGCTCAGTAAGGTCTACTCTGATTGGCAGACACCTGGGACATTCTGCATGCAAAACAGATGCTCTACCACCGAACTATGGCCCCTCCCCCATTTCATTTTGATAGAGAATTGAAGCATCTCTGAAAATTAGTTTGCTTATCTCAAGGTATCCATAATGCCATAGGTGGTTTAAGAGAAAATTATACGAAAATGATATATCGCTGGTATCGTAACACCAGGTAAACTGGCAAAAATGTATAAATCTAAATCAAACAAGTGTTGGGAATGTGCAAACAGAAAGAAGGTTCTTTTTATCATATGTGGTGGTCTTGTAGTAAGGTTAAAACTTACTGGGAAATGATATATAATGAATTGAAAAGGATGTTTAAAATAACCTTTGTAAAAAACAGCAACCCAGAAGCTTTTCTTTTGGGAATTATAGGGACAGAACTACCTAAAGTGTATAGAAATTTATTTATGTATGTGAATACAGCAGCAAGAATGTTGCTCGCCCCAAAATGGAAAGAAGCAGAAGTCCCAGCAAAGGAAGAATGGATACAAAATCTTATTGAATATGTAGAAATAGGGAAACCTACTGGAAGAATAAGAAATCAAGATAACAAACTTTTAATTAAAAAAAAAATGGAAATGGTTTATTGAATATTTTTAGATAAATTGCAAAGAGATAAAAACATTGGTGGGATTATTATAATAACCTGCAGTTTCATAAGAGTAGATAATTAAATGAGCAAATTAAATGAATTTGGATATGCAGAAGATAAATTTAAGAAACCGCAGAAAGAGGTGGAAGGAGGTCAAACCTTGAAATGTTAAAATGATTGTAAAATTAATAAAATGTATAAATTTGAGAAGTATAAATAAAAATGTAAAAACAAACAAACATAATGCCATAGGTGGCAGTTTTCAGTTAGCAGTTTCCATCTTGAAGAACACAAGGAGGATTGAGACACTAGCAACAACCTGCCATTGTTCTCATGAGTGCTAGGATGTATTGCTTTAGAGTAGGCTTCTTCAAACTCGGCCCTTCAGATGTTTTGAGACTACAATTCCCACCATCCCTGACCATTGGTCCTGCTAGCTAGGGATCATGGGAGTTGTAGGCCAAAAAACATCTGGAGGGCCGAGTTTGAGGAAGCCTGCTTTAGATTAACTTTTTAAACTTTGCCACCCATAGGTTATTTTTTCCCCAGCTGGAGTCAGTGCTTTTCAACTCACACATGCTCTACCACAGAACTCCTATTTTCCATCCATGGTGCAACCAACAGTCAACCATGTTTCCTAGGTGCAGACCCAGTTCACATACACCCTGGTCATCCACCAGCTTCATATGGCATTGAACACCTTCCTGGTCACTCCATGAGCTCATCCAAAGGGTTTCTGAAACTGAATCTGGAACCTCAGCATCACCACTGACAAGCACCTTAAGACCACCTTAAGTGGTAAGTTTGTAAGTGCAAGGTCATATCTCTTTGACCAGGGGTCAGCAAACCTTTTCAGCAGGGGGCCAGTCCACTTTCCCTCAGACCTTGTGGGGGGGCAGACTATATTTTGGGGAAATAAATAAAGAATTCCTATGCCCCACAAATTACCCAGAGATGCATTTTAAATAAAATGACACATTCTACTCATGTAAAAACACACTCATTCCCAGACCATCCAGGGGCCGGATTTAGAAGGCGATCTGGCCCCCAGGCCTTAGTTTGCCTATCCCTGTCTTTGACTGTGCATGTTTATAATCTTCTTAAGCAACTGAGCAATAGGATGGAAGAATTCTGTAGGAACTTATATTGGGCCCTAGTTGGCTGGCGTCTTCTCAGTGATCTTGGCGACTTCTTATTAGCACACTTCTCATGTTATTATTACTATTTTGCAAAAACAGTGTGATACAAACCTGAACCTTGTGCAATTGAGGGTGGAGGCAGTCGGAACATAGGAAGCGGAACATCTGCAGAACCACAAACCCTGAATTCTGGGCATTACTCAACGAAACCGTTCATATGGGCTAAAATATTATAGCATAATGTCGGTCTGCAAAGATAGTCACCCAGTATCACAAAATGCCACATGAGAACTCGCTCTGTTATCCTTACCCTTTACAGGAAATGCAGAAAGGGTTAAGATTTAGGCCTCACTTGTGGGCTTGCTGTCCATTTTCTTGCTGGTTATTAGATTCTTCACGGCTATTAGGTTTGTTTGAATAAGTTCTTTGTGCAATAGAGTTTTCCCACGTCCTTTCACTTGCTGGTTAGTCGCGTGTCCTAAGTCAGAGAGGAGCCATTGCCATGAATTCTTAAAGGAGATCCCACCCGCCCCCTGCCTACCTCCAGAGCCAGACATCTGCCTTGGAGGGAATTCACTAACATCTGCCATACTTACTTCGCCCTTCTATTTTCAAGTCTCCTTTTCTTTCCCTCTTTAAAAAAAAAAAGTGCAGGAACAGATGTTTCAAGTTGTTTTCTTTTTAAATAGTGTGAAATGTAGACAAATACTAGAGAAGAGGAGGGGTCTAGTAAAAGCAGAGAGATGGACCCCGTAGCTTTGGGAAAACCCAGAAAGAAAAGTATGGCTTTGTCTGTCCGGGGAAATGTACCTTTTCACTGAAATCTGGCACTGAGCAATGTAAGAAAAATAAGAAAGCCCATCACAAAAGTGCCTCCTTGAGTAATGCACTTATGCAAATGAGGCATTTGCATTTGTGTGCATATTTCTCATTCAGTCAACAAGCACAGATGTCATACTTTGCCGGAATGAAAAGTTATTTTGGACTCTTCCAAGTTTCTACAGTATCCATGAAGGGAAACTGGGGGAAAGGAATTGTCTCCGGATAACACCGGTCCAATGCTGTTCTTGACACTCTCGGATGAATGAAGTCTTTTGTGAATGACCACACAGGAGAAGATAGGCCCTACCTCTGAAAACTCTTGCACGCTTCATAGATGACAATATCATATTGGATTATAAAAGTAAAAAAAGGAAAAGTGCAGGTACCTAGAAGCTCCTGTAGCACAGAGGCAAAGAAGTCCTAACCCCTGATCATGTCCCTCTGCCGGGCTCTGCTTGTGGGAGGTCCCTACTGTGCCCACTGAAAATGAGGCAGCAACCCCACTGGAGGTGGCCAGAATAAACTCTGAAAATGGGGCAGGGAGGGAGTGAAGCCAGACTAGGTACCACAAATGGGCCTGATCTGGGCCTCTCTGTTGTGCCGGCCTAAAAGTGGCGCAGCAAAAACTGGGAGGTTTACTGCCTTTCCCCTTTTGCCCTAAATGGTGCAAGTTGCAGGGCTTTGAATGCAGCGGCGCCTCTTCTGTTCCACTCAGCCCAGTTGCTCCCAGCTGGCAGTTAGGATTGCACTCAGCCAGGAGTTAGGATTGCTCCCTTTTTGGTCAAGAGCCAAATTATTGGTTCCTCATTCATAGAAACATTGTTGTTGTTTTTTTGCTTTATACTCCCCAAAATTCAAAGTGATCTACAGAAAAGGTTGACAATAATCAAGAAAACAGCATCAAATACTGAGGGTCTCTCATAATTCTTTAGTATGAAATAAATGGAAACTGAGGGGCAGTTCGTGTTGGCAACATTTTACTATATGCCATGGGTGCCTGTGATGTTTTGTTCTAATCTAGAGTTTTTTTAAAAAACAACAACAACAACCTTTTTTATTAGTTTTTATAAATACAAATTTAACTCAGCATCATTTACATACTGACTTCATAAGAATATTCAAATCTCATGACTTCCCCCCTCTCTTTCATGGATCCTTATACCCAATATTCTTCAATCTACATATCAATAAAATCTCTATTTTTTCTGCTTATCTAACTTGTCAATTGCTTCTTTTGCTTCAAAAGTTATTTTTAAAGTGCAACTAATGTTTTTATTTGCTTACAATGCTCTCTTAGGTATGTTATAAATTTTCCCCATTCTTTCTTAAAGTCCTTATCTTCTTGATTCCTTAATTCCGCCATTAGTTTTGCCATTTTGGCATAGCCCATCATTTTGGCTTGCCATTCTTTAGTCGGTATTGTTGTAGCCTTCCATTTTTGGGCTAATAACATCCGCACAGTCGTTGTTGCATACATAAATAATCTTTTCTGTTACTCTAGAGTTTTTGACAAGCTGCAAACTCTATTTAAGGGTAGTTAAAATGAAGGTGCTTGCAATAAGCTATCTGTAGTGGTCAGTGACGGATTAACAGGTGGGAGAGCTGGGAGTTTAGGATATCGACAACTGTAGCAATGGCTAAAGCAGCATCACTGACTGCATAGGAGTGTCATGCTGCGCTCTGGTCTCGCCCTGAATTGTGTGCCTTCTGTTGAAAACCCAGATCTCCCATAGCCAGGAGACCCTGGCGAACAGACAGAGGTCCTCAACTCCAGCACGGATTTGGATGATCCAGGAAGAGACCTCACCAGGCCTGTCTGCAAAGGTTTCCTTGGAAGGACTCTTAGGCTGGGACCGCAGCTCACCTGCAGCAGAAGGACCCCATTCTGAGTTAGAGTGGGAAGTCAAGCTGCCTCCCAGCCCCTTGGGCCACAGGACACTAGAAAGTCCGGATTCAGGTGGCCACTCGGTAAAGGAATGGGCATCTGAAAGCCTAAGGAAGCAGCAACTTTGAAAGACCAAAATCTTGTTGAAAGGTGTTGTTTGTTTCAGGGAGGGGAACTGAAAAACTGAAGAGAATTAAAGAATAATGTCCCTCTCCTTTCATGTAAGTGCTCTCCTGAAGGCGTACCTATTCTTTTTTTATGCCTTGACACTGCCTGATATGGTAAGATCACCATGATGATTTTACAGTGGAGTCAAGGAGCTAGGTAAACCAAGGAGCATCTTTTCCAGAGAGGAAACCTCAAGCTGCAATCCTTTGTATTTCCATGAATCTGACGCCAAGCCCGGCAAATGCTGCGGGGATCTATGGGAATTCCCCACCCATTGTGCACAAGAGTTCTTGGCCTCTGCCCTGCCGTTGCCCTTTGGTTTGTCAGCCTTGTGATATGAAAAGGAGGGAGGGGAGAATAAGAAATGAGGTTAGATGCAGGAGCAGAATTCCAGAGAAGCAGTCTTGGGAACAGCCACAAAAGGCTGTCCACACAGAAACCCCTGGAGCTGCCACTATTTGTGAAAGGTGAAATAGCTGCTCTGTTTCCACATTCTTTACTGGACATATGCTTTGCTTCTACAAAGGGAAGGACATTTTCTGTGGTGGCACCTTAACTCTGGAATGTCCTTTCTAAGAAGGCGCTCATTACAATCTATTTGGCACCAGCCGAAGGCCGCCTTCTTTTTCCAGACATTCTAGCTGGCAGATTATTTTTGGAATTGTTTTTATCATTCTGGGGTTTTTCTTTTGCCTAGTTCTGTTTTGTTGCACTTGCATGTAGACGTTGTGCCGTCTAGCAAGTCAGTAGGAACTGCTGTTCTCCATAATGCTGCTACCTTGCTATAGAACTGAGCATGAACCAAGAAGGTGAGACAAGGAAGGATGAGCACAATAAGGCTGGCATTTATTTGAAGCCTTCCCTTCAAAGCTAAGGTGTCCTGCTTTACAGAGGACAGTCTCCTATTTGAAAGGCTGCCCTTTCCAAGTACAGTGGTACCTTGGTTCTCAAATGCCTTGGTACTCAAACAACTTGGAAACCAAACACTGCAAACCCGGAAATAAGTGTTTGTGAACTTTTTCCAGAAGCCGAATGTGCTCCGTTTTGAGTGTTATGCTTCCGATTTGAGTGCCACACTTCTCATTTGAGTGTTACGCTGAGGACTGTCTGTTTTTGCTATTTCTTTTGTGTTTTTGTGGCTTTTTGTTTTGTTTTTGTTGCTGTGTGGAACCCAGTTCAGCTACTGATAGATTGATTGTGTGACTGCAGTACATTGTTTATTGCTTTCATTTTATGGATCAGTGGTCTTGTTAGATAGTAGAATTCATGTTAAATTGCTGTTTTAGGGGTTGTTTTGAAAAGTCTTGAACGGATTAATCCATTTTGCCTTACTTCTTATGGGAAAGCGCACCTTGGTTTTGGAACGCTTTGGTTTTGGAACGGACTTCCAGAACGGATTAAGTTTGAGAACCAAGGTACCACTGTACAGGTTAAAGATAAACAGCCTTAACAAGGCTAACATTGTCCATTAATAGGCTGCTCCTGGACTGAAGACTGAGCAGTTCAATTTGTCAGTCTTCCCCACTATGGTGAGATATACTGCATTTCTGTTTAAACTGCAGTAATACTTTCTTAATTTGAATCTCTGCACATAAATAAGCAAATAGTACAAAGTTTCTGCATTCCCCTCCCTCGTGCATTGCACAAACTTCCCCCTCCTTCTCCATCACTGTAAGTACCTGTAGTCAATCATTCTCCTTTGAAGAATGTATCATTATGTGCTAAAGTGCATGCAAGGAGCCGTGCATGCAGTTAATATTTGGAGGAGCAGCCATCTGTTTTTCTACAGCTTTGAAGATATTACAGCCTTTTAGGTCTTGCGCTTTTATTATTGTATTTTATTTGTGCAATTAATTGCTTTGGTATTTTCTTTTTATGCAAACTGCCCTGTGAATTTTTATTGAAGGGTAGTATAAAAATCCCTTCAATAAATAAAATGGCCATGCACTGAGACTTCTTTCCATATCTCATTCATTACTGACATCTCATGTGAGCTGGCCACCTCGCGGCTTGGGAAATCTGCAGCAGCATCAAATCAAAATGAAATAAAAATATAGGAAAGATTCTGTAGAAAAGATTCGGCTGTTAAAAAACACACCACCACCATAATTCTTCAATTGAATTGGGTGGAGCAGTTTTAAGAACAAGTGAAAACTTCTACAAACAGCTATAAATGTTACCCATCTTCTGACACCCCCCACCACATCACATTTGGAATGATAGCAACTGGTGGGTGGAATTTAGATCAGGAAGTTGATACAGGGAAAAGAATTAGCTCCTTTCCCAGTACTGCTGTTCCCTCACACAGCTGGTTTTAAAACTTTTAAAAGCGCTTAGGAAGATCAGCTCTTCTGCACAACATGCTCTCTGGTCCTCACAGGGCTTTCTATGACTGCTGAGAGCTGAATGTGAGCAACAATAACATGAAATACCATTTTGGGACATGTGCGTTATAAAACCAAAAGAAGCACAATTAAAAAATCTCTGTATCTATATATTGAAAAATAGAGCAGATTAAAAACCAATGCAAACAGATTAGAAGCAGCAGCCAATGAGAAGGAGACAAAAACAGCAGCAGCAAAGGTCAACTCCCCTTGGTAGGTGAAAGGCCTGTCTGAACAAGAAAGGCTTTGCCAATGAAAAACCAGCAAAGAGGGGACTAGGCAGGTCTCCCTGGGGAGGGAGTGCCCTTTTGGAGTATTCCTTAACAATGATAAGATTGGTCAGTTTCGTATCATTTGTTCTTGTGAATGCAAATTCAGTGGCTTCCTCCACACAAGTTCTGGAGATAGACAGCTGTGGCAGTGTCATGTTATCTGCACCTCTGTTGTCATCGGATAAAATGGAACTGACACAGCTGCCTATCTCCAGGAAATAACCTGGGTACCAAACTTAAGTTTTGCCCAAGGATCAAAAGTCTACCAGTTATAGCACAAAACAAGATATGTAGGCAACTCCTGAGAGATTTCATTCCACAGTTCCTGTTTAGAAGACTGGCATCGGTGCCAGAAATAAGGCTGTGCGGGCATTTCCCCAGCACAAGGGGCCGAGCCAAGGGGGCATAAAATCGAGAAGATCCATAACTGAGAAGATCCATTGCGGGAGCCAGATGTTGGTCTCACACAGGGCACCATATTACAAAAGATTACCAAAGTCTGCCCCAGTTGGGCACTTCTTAATGCAGACTATTTTGATGGGAAGATCAAGAGTGTGAGATGTAGGATTCGCAGACCAAAAAAAGTGGAACCTGTACACAAAAGACAACAAAACCACTATCCCCAATTGCCCAGGTGTAACTGGTTTTACCCTGTTGTAGCCACCCCTTCCATGGGAATCGGTGCCAATTGAGAGGGGCCACACAGCCTTCACGTAGTGCTCTCATTCTCTGCCGTCTCCTTAACAAAAGATTTCTGCCAAGCATAGCTTTGTAGAGGCTGGACATCTGTCGCTCTTTAGGAGCGGGATGTGTGTGTGCGTGTGTACGATTTGCCCATTGAAAAGTAGTGACCTGTCAGCCTTGATTGATGGTCACAAGCCTCTGGTCTCAACCCCTCCTGTGGGAAAAGAGGGCTAGCCAAGCAATGCCTTCATTCACATGCTAATACCAGACTATAAATGCAAGCAGAGCAGGGCAATCATGTAAGAGAAAGCCCCAGAAGGCAAGGGGAGCAGCCAGCTGCCAAAGGGCTTTCTCCCCTTTCTCCCCTAAGCCTTGGGGCAGGCGAAGTGGATTACAATGACTGCCACAACCCTGGCCAGCTGCGTGCAGAAGCTTTCCAACACCAAAGAGGAAAGGAAGGTATGTCACATTCCGTAAGTGGCTTGAGATAGAAGAAGTCTTGAGGGTTTAAGGACACAGGATGGGTTGTATCCAACTAACAGCCATCGAAATGAATGGATGTAAGGTTAGGCATGCCCATTCATTTCAATGGCTCTACTCTGAGTAGGACTAACGTTGTGGGCCACCCTATGTGTTCGCATTCTAGTGGTTGCTGTTTCTGTGTTTTACTAGGAGGTAACTCCTAATTTGGCTCTCAAGCAACTAACCCACAGACAGTATCGAGAGATAAGCTAAGAGCTAGTTAGAAAAACACAGAGCAAAGGTAAAGTACAAAACACATGGGTGTGTGCAGGCTCTGACTGTTATCTGTACACACATATTTAATATGGAGTTGTATATTTCAGTCCATACATGTGACCCAGGAGAAAAATATATCTGGTTTATATAAACGATATTTACTGCTCTTAATTTTGCTTTATATGCTTAGTTTTAATCACAAACTTTTTTTTTTAGAAAGTAGATTATTTGTGTGTAGAATTTAGTATATGCTGTTGTAGAAATGAAAGCCGGCAGCACTGCAGGGATTTAATGTTCCACCTGACCTGATTTCCATCACAATCAGCAGCAAAAATACAACTGCAAGTGGTTGTCAAAAGAATTGTCTGACTGGGTGGATTGTGGAATGAAATTTTTTAATAAAAACCAAAATATATTAGATTATGGGAAACTTTTATGGAGAGTTTTATAACAAAGCTCATGCTCTGGACATAATTGAAATCAGTTTCCTGTTTCTTCCTTGGTAACTGGGTTGTTAGGCAAAACAAATTCAGCAATCCTACGCACACTTACCCGGGAGTAGGGCTTACTTCTGAGTAAACACGTATAGGATTGAGTTGTCAGTTTTCCTTGTCAGACTTTATACAAAACTGAACTAGGTGGAAATCTGGTGTATGGGTATTGTGTCAGGAGAGTGTTTGACAACCAAACTGGTAAAATACTGGCCACAGTAGTACCCATGAATTATTTGCTGCTATATGGAAAAGGCATCTGTTTTTAAGAACAAAAACATTGAAGCCCTATGTGCATTTGAACTGACAAGACTAGTAGCCAAAAGCAGGATCCAAGCTTTCCATGTAGAAAAGGTACTCTTAACATTCTCCCTTTAATCACTGTAGTTAAGAAAACCTTTGATTGAAAGAAAACGAAGGGAGAGGATCAACAACTGCTTGGACCAGCTCAAGGAGACTGTTGTTGGGGCCTTTCGGCTTGATGTAAGTGTCGGTTTTTAGTGTGCCTCTGCGCCATCTTCCTTTTTGCTTTATGTTTTCAGCATTGTTCAAAAACAATTCTTTGTCACTAATAACCCACTTTGTTGCTGCACTTTTAAACAGCAATCTAAACTTGAAAAAGCAGATATCCTCGAAATGACGGTAAAGCATCTCCAGAATATCCAAAATAGCAAAGTTATGGGTAAGTGGATTTATGTACTTGTATGCTTTAACCCCTTCGTGTTTATTCAAACCTCTGTAACTTCTGCAGTGCTTTGAACATTGTTCCGTCCAATCTTGTTGTTCGAAAAGTAAAACAGAAAAGTCAGAAGACAGCACTTTTCCAGCCTGATGTTACTGATAAAACTTTGTAAATTGTATAAAACAGTGACACGGAACAGTTTAAGCAGTGACCACTGGACTCCATGCTAAATAAAAAATACTAAGGCTGCAATCCTATGTATACTTACCTGGGCAAAAGTCCGATCAAACTCACTTCTGACTAGACATTATAGCACCGAAGGGGCCTTCTCAGACAATCTGCTTACTGTATTGTTTATTGAAGGCTGTCCACACCACTCAACATCTTCAAACCATAGAAGGATCCTATTTCCCAAACATTCGTACTGCAGTCCTTGAATTGCAATTCACACCTTCTGGTGTCTCCAGTGCCTCAGCAAGTCCACACTATAATGGTGTAAGCCTCTTAAAGAATGTGCTTTCACGAAGTACTTCTCAATATCCCATTTCTAGTTTAGTGTGTTAATGCAAAGCTGAGAGGGGGGAAATTGCTGACTGGAAGTACCCATTTTCTTACATGATATCAGTACTTAAGATGGAGGGCTGTTAGCACTGTTCATAGCCATACTATAAAGTATCGGTTGAAGTCCTTGCCTTTAACAGTGCATGTGCAAGGGACTCAACATGGCAGCAACAATAGTTTCACTTATGAAGTTGCCGTGACAGGCACGTTGGGGCTACAACCAGGAATTCATGGCTTCTTGTACAGTTGCCTTGTGTAGTCTGGTGCCGGGACAACAGGTTGGAGTATCTCCTTGGAAGTAAAGGCTTAACAGGTACTGATATGGCTCTTCTAACCCAAACTAACCCTTGGTGCCACCTCCACAGAGAGGCCTGTAAAGGTTTCCTGGGAGGCTGGGAGCATACACCTGGGTAATAATAGCCTTTCTGACTCCCATTTGGTGTAGGCATGACAAAACATCCCCAGATATATTTTTTCATGTGTGAAGTCCAAAGCATTGAAGATAAAATAACCAGGGTACCAGAATGAGGTAATAGAATGTAAAGGTAACTGTATAGAGTTTCCAAGGGCTGTGCATGTTTCAGAGGTGGTCCCCACAGAGCAAAACTTTGCCTGAAGGTATTTTGCTCACATTTTCAGCTAAGTAGCTTAGCAGTAGCTAAATAGGTATTGCCCAGATGTTAACATAGACGGCAATCCTAACTCCACTTACCTGAGATTAAGTCATACTGAATTAAATTGGACTTACTTCTGAGTGGACATGGCTAGGATTGGTTAGTGGCTTGGTTTTTAACACATTATACTTCACTTTGTAAGCAAAGGTGATACTGTGAACCTCCGAGGGTTTGTAGACCATTCTTAGCAACCAAATATATCTTGGTGAACTAAGCACATGAAACAATAATGTTTGTACTTGCAAAGACTACTAAAGTGCTATGCTGAAGCAGGCTATCAGGCTAGATTGTTGTCAGTGACAAGAGAGTGTGTGTTATATGAAAAGAGGCGACTTTTCATTATATTGGGCAGGGGCGGACTTTGGTTATAAACTAGAGTCTTGACTCTTTAATAACAGGAAGCGTCTTCTGTTCTTGTTCAGCAGATTCCAAGATGGGGTTGGAAGCTCAGCAGAGGTACAGCACTGGGTATATCCAGTGTATGCACGAAGTCCACAATCTCCTCCTGACCTGCGAATGGATGGACAAGACCCTTGGGGCACGGCTACTGAACCACCTGCTGAAATCCTTGCCCAGATCTAGTGAGGAAACCTGCAAGGCAGACTTGAGTTCTACCACCCCTGGGAACAGCACAGGGTCCAACCAATCTCAGGATCAGTTCCAGCCCGCCGAAGACAAGCCAGGGTTGAAAAAGCCATTCCAGCCCCAAACACCCTCGCACTGTAATCAGCGCGAGTTGTCTCCTCCCGGTCAGATCCTGCAGTCTCATTTTGCACACAATGGCATTAACATGGGGTCGTTAGACATGTGGAGACCGTGGTAAAACTTGTCTTGGAGAAACCTTATTTCTAATCTTAGACCCTCTTTTATATGTATCTTATAGATATGCCTCTTTAAAACACTTTTTGGAGCAAGTCTGCTCCTGTAGGTGTACTAAAGACCAGGGTACTTCAAGCCGAAGTAAACCGCTGCGTAGCCTGCATTGTAGAAGGCTGCTATTTTATTGTATTTATTTAATGCATCTAAATTATTTTATAGAATCTTCTCTTGTGCTGTTTAGTGTATGTGACTTATATAATGTTCCTTTTCATATGCTATTAAAAGAATTAACAACTTATTAATAAAAATAGAAACCACAGCGAGATGCTGGTCTTGCGTTTATGCAGCTACTTTACTTAACTTTTCTTATGCAGCTACTGTTAAATAGGAGCATATTGAGCCAGACCATTGATCCATCAGACTCAATATTGTCTCTACACCGATTGGCAGAAGCTCTCCAGGATTTCAGGCAAGGATTTCTGCAAGTCCTAACTGGAGGTGTCAGAGTTTGAACCCAGAACCTTCTGTGTCATGCAAAGCAGACACCACTGAGCTATTGCCTGTTCCAAAACTCAGGAATTTCTACTTCTATTTCCCAGGATTACAGAAAGTAGAGGAAACTTGTCTTCATTGCTCCACTGCAACTGAAGGAAAAAAGAAGAAGCAGTTGTGTCCCTTAGTTTGCACGTGTTCTAGATGTGCATAAGGCTTTTTATAAGAGAGAGCATCCAAACATGCTATTCCTCACCTGGAGTTTGAGATGGTACTGTTTAGCAAAACTTTGCAGCATAGTCCTGCAATAGCTCAGTCGGTAGCACATGAGACTCTTCATATCAAGGTCGTGGGATCGAACCCCACATTGGGTGAAAGATCCCTGCACTGCAGGGAGTTGGGCTACATGACCTTTGTGGTCCCTTCCAACTCTACAGATCTATGATTCTATATGGTTCTCACTGAAGGATCTTGCATCTTCAAGATCTAGGCAGAGACTTGATCAGGGCTTGATAAGGTATTGGTGAAGACTGAGTAGAAAACAGCTGGTATTCTGTAATGTTGGTAATACAGTCGTACCTTGGATCCCAAATGCCCTGGAACTTGGACATTTTGGCTCCCCAACGCCGCAAACCTGGAAGTGATTGTTCCGGTTTGCAAACATTCTTTTGGGACCTGAATGTCCGACATGGCTTCCATGGCTTCTTACTGGCTGCAGGAGCTTCCTGCAGCCAATCAGAAGCCGCGATTTGGTTTCGAATGTTTTGGAAGTCGAACGGATTTCCAGAAGGGATTCCATTCAACTTCCAAGGTATAACTGCAGTAGTAATAGTAATAATATATTATTATGATGTCATTCTTTGCCCAATTCCATCCCTTATTTGGGGTGAGGTTTTTTTAATTGCTGATTATCCGATAGGAACAACCAATTCCCCCTTTTATTAGGTGTCGGCTGTACGTCTGTTTCCTCCCACCCCAAAGGTAGCCAGATAGCTTCCCAAAGAAAACAAAATCCACACAGGCTGTCTTTTGCACTAAACCGTTAAGAAAGTGAGCTGTTCTGCTAAATAATAGTGTCAATTTGCTTAGATATTTCCCCTGATGAACTTCCAAGATGAGACACGAATCCTGAACTCGTAAGGCAAGATTCATTGAGAAACCTATCTACAAGCACTGGGAGAACCCTCTAAACTTGATAGTCAACATTTGGTTGCTATGGCGCTCCAAGTTGAAAGCAATTAGAAGTTCTTTTCAGTTTAAAAGTAGAGAGCAAGGGGGAGGGATCCGCTTAAACAAACACTGTGCATACTAATTAATGACCCGTCAGAATCCGGACGCTAATTATGCACACTGATTTGTTTGATGAGAGTTAGGAAGAGTGAATGTCATCACCTTGTATTTTAGCACCTCTCTTAGTGTAACTCTTCTCTTTTTATCCTCTCCTCTTGAAAAGCCATTAGCAATGATAGCACCAGGATGGCAGTATTAACCAGGATGTCTCCTAGAATGCTCTAACAGCAGCACTTAAACTACCTTATCTATCAGTTCCAGAATAATGTTTGGTTGGGAAAAACTCTTCAGCCTGAATGTTTTCCTTTCAAGTACTCCTTATGTTGTTATCAGACTCTGAGGTGGAATAACTGCATAGAATGCAAGGGACTTTTTCTGTTAAGGTTGTTAAGTTTTTGTTTAAAAATAGCATTGCATTTCCATGCTGCAAAAACTTCAGCCTGTTTAGTGTTCCTTCACTGAGTAGAAGAGTTTTTCCAGAAAAAAAGGTGACAACTCTAATCAGGTCATTATTATTTTATGCATGTTTTATTTGGTACTTAAATTAAATTGTGTGCGTGCACACACAAACAAACACAGTTTACAAATGCAAGAAAACACAAGATGAAAGGAGGCAAGAAGGACAAGGGGGGGGGGATGTGGGTTATATAAAACTGATGAACCAGTCACACCTTCATAAGAGTGGACAATCCCTGCAAGCTGATGGAAGTTTGCTTTTGCAAGATGTTTTTTTAAAACATAAATAAAATCAAATAAAAGCTACAGTGGGGCTTAAGGACTGGTTGTTAGTAAAAGGAGCAATCATTTAATTGAAATCGAGCAATCATTTAATTGAAATTGAAGGGCAAGTTGTGCCGGGTGAAACTCCTTCTTTTACATAGTTATGCAGGTTTAAAAGGCCAGTCCTTTTTTTGCATTGGTCCAGCCCTTGAAAACTCTGGGTCACTTCTGAAGAGCCTCAGAAATCTAGCCTACCGTTTTAAACAGAAAGTATGCTTCTAGTGCAGTATAAACAAGTGTATTCCTAAATGTGGAGAGATTATCACTCTCTGCTTCTTAATTAGGTTGCAGATATATGAAAATATCAGAACCTGGGCTTTGTATTTGAGTCTCAGTAGACTTTTGCTGTAGGAGCTTTATGCAACAATTCATTCAATGGACAGACTATTTGCTTTGCATCCAACAACTTGATCCTAACAATCTTGTCCTCTGTCCTGTAATATGTGACAGCAGCAGTAGGTTGCCTGTATGCTGTGGCGCAGGTCACCAGGCACCAAACAAAGAGAGGGCTCCTGTACCTTTACTAACTGCCCTGTACCAGCTAGGCACACCTGCTGAAATCTCCTCTTCTGCACAACTATTAAAAGTACAAGAACCCTGTCCTGTTTGGTATCCGGTCATCCTAGCTATGGCAGATACATGGGCCATGCTGGGAATGGCTTCCTTCCTCTGGCTGGCTAAACCAGGTAAAGGTAGTCGATGGGTCTCAAATCCTCAGTGAGTTAGGGACTTCCCCTGCACCCTGGGTTTCTAATTCTTATATCAGTTGGTTGATACCTTGTATGCCTCCAGCAACTCCTGCAGCCAAGCTGGTGCCAGATGTCTTGCTCTGCTTTCCTTTGGACCACATCAATGAGCCCTAGATGGAGGTCTTGTCATCTGGGCAGCCCAGGACCTCCATACACACTGCCCAGGCTTGAGCCCCAAGGAGGTCCCTTCAGTGCTGCTAATGCAGCGGTTTGACTTCATTCCTGAATGCGCACGCCATTGTCTCTCAAGACAGATGGATGCCAACAACAGGAAGCCTGAATTCAGTCCCACTATTTCCAGATCAACCCTCTCCTCTCAATGTGTGCTGGTGTGCGCATGGTTCTCTGTTCATTTTTAGTTGTGAGGGCTTGCCGATTGGAAGGTCGGTGGTTCAAATGCCCCCGACGGGGTGAGCTCCCATTGCTCCCCAGCAGTTTGAAAGCACGTCAAAGTGCAAGTAGATAAATAGGTACCACTCCGGCAGGAAGGTAAATGGCGTTTCCATGCGCTGCTCTGGTTCGCCAGAAGCAGATTAGTCATGCTGGCCACATGACCCAGAAGCTGTACGCCAGCTTCCTCGGCCAGTAAAGGGAGATAAGCGCTGCAACCCCAGACTCATCCGTGACTGGATCTAATGGTCAGGGGTCCCTTTACCTTTACCTTTACAGCTCTGAATGCTGACACAGAAATCCAGAGTGTGATCCTTTGCATGTTTATTGAAATGTCAAGTCTGGCTTATTCTCAGACAAGCACACATAGCTTTGTTGCTGTCATTTGGGAGATCTGGCACCCTTTTGCACACGCAATCCTAGCAGGGAATGTGTCTGCAGACACATGCTTCTGCGTGTGGCTTCAGTGGGGCAGGTTAATTATGTAGAAGGAAATCTATATTTCATTGGAACTTACAGCCTAGGAACTACACTGATGATGGAGTCCAGAATCCCAGTTCCAAATGTACTTGCTCAATGGTTTCAAGGATAGCTAGGTGTAAAAGAGGACATAGTCTCTGCACCTGTAATAGTTGCCCAAAAGATGTACCTTGTCATGCTGTTAATAGGTGTTATAGGTGCAGTTCAGCTATTGAAGGTACAGAAGGTCAAGATACCTGCTTTTGCATCTGGCCACCTACTAACTTTACATCCAAGTAAACATGCTGAAGATGGCAGGCGGCCATGTGATGTGAATGCAGATTTGCTGTATAAGATCTCATTGGTGAAGATGAGAGGTAGTTATACTTGCCATCCTTCTCATCCTGTCTAAATACCACACATGGCTAGGAAGGGCAACTGTGTTGCTACTTGCAAAACACAATTACAGTGGTACCTCTGGTTGCGAACGGGATCCATTCCGGAGCCCCGTTTGCAACCTGAAAGGAACGCAACCCGCGTCTGCGCACACGCAGTTCGCGATTCACGGCTTTTGCGCATGCACACGACGTCATTTTGTGCATATGCGCATGCGCGAGCGGCAAAACCTGGAAGTAACCCTTTCCCGTACTTCCGGGTTGCCGCAGGACGCAAGCTGAAAAGACGTAACCTGAAGCAAAGGTAACAAGAGATATGACTCTATAGCCATGTTAATGTCAATACCTGACGTTCATAGGACCAGGAAGTTTTTGATCACAAACCAAGGATATAGGATACAGTACAGTGCCTTTTTTGTTTTTACTGTATGGGGTGCTTGCTGCTGTCTTAACAAAATCCATAGAAATGTAGAGTTGGAAAGGACCCCGAGGGTCATCTAGTCCAACCCCCTCCCCCACAATGCAGGAATCTCAACTAGATCACCATCCAACCTCTTCTTAAAACCCTCCCAGCAAGGAGAGTCCACCACTTCCCAAGGGAGTCCGTTTCACTGTCAAACGGCGTGTACTGACAGAAAGTTCTTCCTGATGTTCAGCCGGAATCGCCTTTCTTGTAACTTGGCGCCATTGGTTTCGGTTCCAAATAATTAAATAGATCCCTCAGTTACTCCAAGATAGTTGTTTTGTGTGTGTATTCTGATACTTGATGAACCAGATTTGTGTAAATTTGTGGTACCTCAAAGTGCATTAGAAATTACCCTAAGCATCTTTGAAGGGAGGGCAAACACCATCTACCAAATCCCATGGTATCATTTCACTTGCTCTGCATCACAGTAGGAGGAGCTACTGTTCCACCAACCCCCCCCCCCCGTTTTCATCCGACAATTGCTGGCGGGTGTGCAAGGATGGGGAAGCCTCTCCTGCAAGCAGCAGGAAAAAAGCTGAAGTTCAGAAGACCCAGAGCTTTTCCTCAATGTCAGCAGTAACATTGACTATTCAGGACCAGGAGAGGGAGTCATGGCACAGTTCCTGCAGGACAAAGGCGCTGCTACTGCTTTCTTTCCAAGTTACATAACCGAAAGGAAAAGTAGAGCTAGCAATGAGTACTTAGCTGCAGAATGTGGTTATTTTCACTTTGTGAAATACAAAACACCTTCCTTAGTGATGTACTCAGTGAACGGTGTTGTTGTTTTTAAATTATTTATAATTTTTTACAAAAAAATTACTGGATTTTTTGGGGGGTGCAGGGAGATGAAATTTTTCTTGGACAGGAAAGAAGGTACCTTTTTCCATATGTGGTGGTCTTGTAATAAGGTTAAGGTTTACTGGGAAATGATATATAATGAATTGAAAAAGATGTTTAAATTAACATTTGTAAAAACAACAACCTAGAAGCTTTTCTCTTGGGAATTATGGGATCAGAGTTACCAAAACAATACAGAAATTTATTTATGTATGCAAGCACTGCCGCAAGAATGATATCCACCCAAAAATGGAAAGAAGTCTGGACGAAAGAAGATTGGTTATAGAAATTAATGGACAATGCAGAAATGGCAAAACTTACCAGAAGAATAAGAAATCAAGACAAAATTCATGGAACAGCTGGAAGAGGGGGAGGGAAGTCGAAGTTCAATATGTGAGGACTATTTTTATTTCTTTGTTGAATTGTTTATTTGTTACAAATGAAAACTACCAATAAACTTATTTTTTAAAGACTTTTTCTTGGACTTGATTGGGTATGATATATTCATAGAATCATAGAACCTTAGAGTAAGAAGGGACCCCAAGGGTCATCTAGTCCAACTCCCTGCAATGCAGGAATCTCAGCTAAAGCATCCATGACAGATGGTCACCCAACCTCTGCTTGAAAAGCCCCAAGGAAGGAGAGTCCACCACCTCCAGAGGAAGTCTGTTCCACTGCCAAATGTTTAGTCGGAATCTCCTTTCTTTTAACTTGAAGCCATTGGTTAGGGTCCCACCCTCCAGAGCAGGAGAAAACAAGCATGCTCCCTCCTCCATGTGACAGCCCTTAAGATATTTGAAGATGGCTATCATAGCTCCTCTCAGTCTCCTCTTTTCCAGGCAAAACATACCCAGCTCCTTCAAGCACTCCTCATAAGGCTTGGCTTCCAGACCCTTGATTCATTTAGATCTTGATGTTGTTTCTTTCCCGCATAGGCTTTCGGTTTAACCCACAATGTAAACATTTCTAGGAAGTTCTATAAAAGCTTCCTCCATGCGAATTCATTCTAGAACAGTTATTATGAAACACTCTTTTATTATCAGCCCGTCCTCAAATTATGGTTCAGAAGCTAAAAAGGTAAAGGGACCCCTGACCGTTATGTCCAGTCGTGACCGACTCGGGTTGCGGTGCTCATCTTGCTTTATTGGCCGAGGGAGCCGGCGTACAGCTTCCGGGTCATGTGGCCAGCATGACTAAGCTGCTTCTGGCGAACCAGAGCAGCGCACGGAAACACCGTTTACCTTCCCGCTGGAGCAGTACCTATTTATCTACTTGCACTTTGACGTGCTTTCAAACTGCTAGGTTGGCAGGAGCAGGGACCGAGCAACGGGAGCTCACCCCATCGCGGGGATTCGAACCACCGACCTTCTGATCGGCAAGTCCTACGCTCTGTGGTTTAACCCACAGCGCCACCCGCGTCCCTGGTTCAGAAGCTAGGAGGCATTTAATAATGAAGGCAAGGTAGAAGGTTATAAAACTTTGCATGGCATGGAGAAAATGGATAAATATGGATAACTCATGGGCATTCAGTGAAGCTGTATGTTGAAAGATTCAGGGCAGATAAAAGAAAACGTATCTTCGTGCAGCTCATAGTTAAACAATGGAACTCACTTCTGCAGGAGGCTGTGAGGGCCAGCAACTTGGATGACTATAAAGATTACACAGATTCATAAAGCTATCATTGGCTACTAAGCACAACAGCTATGTTCCACCTCCAATGTTGGAGGCAGTATGCTTCTGAAGACCAGTTGCAGGTGGGCAGAGTGCTCTTGCACTCACTTCCTGTCTCCAGGCTTCCCACAGTCTTCTGGTTGGCCAGTGAGAGAACAGGATGCTGGACAGGATGCCATTGGCCTGATTTGGCAGACGCTTCTGGTGTCCATATGAATGACACAAGGCCACAAAACCAGCTCCTCAAGAATTTCGCCAAATCAGGTGTCTTGTTTTTATTGCTTTATATACAGCTCTGGCAGCCCTTTCTAGCTCAACAGTGGCAGTAAACAAATCAATAATAAGAGCACCAGTGCTTCCAAGTGTAGCTGCCCCATCTAATCTTTTACACAGAGCCAGCAGATATAGCATATTTCTTCCAAGAAATATGGGGCCCTCCAGCATTTTCATTGTGGTCCCATTGAGACACTGAAAATTCACCATAGAGCATTTTGGGTGTTTGGGCCACAGTTTGAGAAGCATGCGGCAAGGCTGAACTTCATGAGCTATCATTGTCATTACCCAGTAAGGGCACTAAGATCAACAACTGAAACTCAGCTGGTTTTGCCAGAGCATGATTATCATTGGGCTTTTTCACTGGTGGAACCTGTGTGATGGAATGCACTCTCTGCCGAAATATGAGAGGCCCCCTCTGTGTTGGTATTCTGCTGCCTTTTGAAGATGCACCTGCTTACATAGGCATTGCCTTGATCTCTCAACCCGACTCTCTTGCTTTAGTTGCAATTTTGCTTTGATGGGATTGTTTTATTCTTTATTTTAATTATGGATTTTTAAAAATGCATTAATCATGAGATTGTTTTATTGTGTGCTTTAATTACGGCTGTTTAATCTTTACGCAACTGGTTTTTATACTTTGCAAACCACTCAGAAGCCTGTTTTCTAGTAGGAAGAGGCATATAATAAATAAATCAATAAAAGATATTCCTTTTCCTATAAGCACCCTGGGCTTGAGGAGCACCATGGCCGCTTTCTCTGTTTTTGGCACCTGTGTGATGACAGTGGGTAAGGGCGTATCTCTGTTTATTGACAGTATTTGTAAAATAACATTCAAAACCCTAAAGATGAAAACAAATAAAAAATAAAAGCAGAATAAAGGAAAATAAATAAAGCCAGTGCAGTTCCATCCATGCCTATGCTTTCTCAAATATATATTTATTATTATCGGAGAACTGCTAAAGAATGGGTGTAGCAGGTGAGTGGGCAGTAGCAATTCTCTCTTGCACGTTATCCAATACTTCCTGATGGTTTGCTATACAACAGCGGTGGGGAATCCTTTTAGTGAGGGAGTTGTGTTACCTTATGGGCCAGGCACCCCCAAACTTGGTCCTCCAGCTGTTTTGGAACTACAGTTCCCATCATCCCTGACCACTGGTTCTGTTAGCTAGGGATCATGGGAGTTGTAGGTCCAAAACAGCTGGAGGGCCAAGTTTGGGGATGCCTGTTCTGGGCAGTCTGACAAGGGCCAAGAGCCAGGGACAAAAGTGGGCAGAGCAACACATAGTGATTGGTACAGTTGGCTACAGGGCTGGCCCACCCATGAGGCAAGGCAAGGCAAGGCAACTGCCTCAGGTGGCAGGATCCAATCTCCAAAGAATGCATCACCTGCTACTGCTGATGCTGCCATGATAACAACAGCCGCCTCAGGGCACTCCTTGTAGGTCAGATCTGTCACCTTCTCAGCAACCCTTTCCAATGCAGCCTCTGGGTGGTCTTCTCCCCCCCCCCCATAGGAAGAAAACAGTAAGGGCTGCCCTCTGGGGTCTCCTGGGCTCTGCACCCGCCTAGCAGACCCCCCCACCCACAAACAACAACCTTTGATTCCCAGTTCAACCACTGCATAAAGTGGAGTTGACCCCCCCAAAAAAAAACTTTGTTCCCAATGTTCACTCACCCTTTCTTATCTGGTAGGAGTGAACACCGTTCTGTGGTTTGCCTCAGGTGCCAAAGGGCATGTCTCCTTGCTCTGGACAAGCAATAGTCATTAGAGCACATTCCAGCAGGAGGGACAGAAGGGGGTGGGGGTGGAAGAACACATCTCTGCAAGCAAAAAATCTTGGGTGTGAAGCAGGCCCGGTGGGGGTGTGTGTGGCCTGGGGAGGGATTCAAGGGCCAGATAGAGATGATTGAAGGGCCACATTCAGTCCCTGGGCCTGAGGTTCCCAATCACTGCCATGCATGCATGAACTGCACTAATCCAGAGTTACCTAATAGCACAGTCCTATGCACACCTACAGCCACGTCTCCTACTTTACCCAGGTCAGTTCTCTACTTGCAGGTCAATTCTCTACTTGCAGGGCTGCCAGAAGACCTCCGTTGGAAGGAATCCTCCATCTGGTTCAAGTGTGGTTTAATGATAAAGAAAAACCAACACAGGCACACACACCAACCAGATAGTTTAATACCCAGTTTATTAGGCTTGGCATGACTGCTAGCTTCCTGAGAATGATCACCGCTGAACTCAGCACTGCTTATTCCCTGCACAGGTTCAACTTGTATATAGCGCTCCGAGATTTAACAAAATACCTTGAGCCAGTTAGAATGCAACCAGGAGCTTTTCACTAGGTATGCAATTTCGTGAAGACATATTAGTCTTTTAAACTGCTAGCATAAGAGCTCCGTCAAAGAAAAGAAATGAGCAGCCTCAGCTGGATTATCTTCCTCATTCTCTGACTTCCTCTGTGCAAACTTGAAAGCCTTGTTGTCACCTCAGATGCTTGCCAGAGCAAGGAAACTTTGCCCACTATTCTTGCACTCTGGCAGACGCCCGAAAAAAGTCCCAGAGCTGTGTCCCCCCTTCACTGCACCGCTGTGTAAAACTGAGCATGGTCTGGATTTCACACTTTGCCTCGGATTCTAGTTATCAGCTAATGGGAACAGACAGGATGCTCAATCTCTGCTGTCAAAACAAAGTAGATCTAAGTGACAGTGCTTCATTTTCGTTGTTAGTCCTTATGGCTTAGTAACCTGCTGCTTACAGGAGCAAAGGATGTAGCACGGGTTGTGTAGCAATGCTCCAAAGTCTTCCAAGAGAGAGAAAATGCAATGAAGAAAATATTTCCTTGGCATGTCTGTGCAGGACTGAAACCAAAACAAAATCATTGCCTGGCACACAATTGCACAACAGATGCTCGTTTTAAATAGCAGAAAGGGCAAGAACAACAATTTCAGGTGTCTCTTCCCTTAACAGGGAGTGCGTAGCTGCTGGGGTCACAGCGAATGTTGGCTGCAATGTCACAGCGAAGCCTGGGGGGGCTCAAGACGTTTGGGTGAGCTTTCTGGTTAGACAAGGAGTTGGGTCCATCTAAATTAGTCTCATTGGAATCAGTAAGAATCAAGTTGGCCACGAGTCGCTTGTCCCATTGCCTTCAATGTGACTAAAACGTGCGGCTCCTTAGGACTTACCTAATAGGATTTGTCTGGGGTGCCTGAAGTGTGAAGCACACCTAAAAGACCATACTAGTTGCAAGCCTCTTTGTAAGCCTGGCTCTTGGTGAGTGAAAAGTAGGAGGGGTGGGGAGGTGGGCTGCAGGAAGGGTAGATGGAGGAAGAAGCAGACTGTTGAGAGTCTGCCTGAAGAACATTTACTGCAAGGAACTGATGGATGGGGAGGCGGGGAGGCAGCAGGGCTGGGGAGTGGGAACTGGAAAGTCTTATCAGGAAGCGAAGCATTTACAAAGGGAGACAGACAGATGGTGGTTGGGGGAAGGGGGACAGACTGAAGGGATGGGGGATGGGGGGTGTCTAGAAATGACTAGGATCTGCTAAATCTTAGTGCCAGACTTTCCAGGGTTGTTTTTGTTTAAAAAGTCTGCAGTGCACTATTCTTTTAAGAGAGAGAAGGGTATGCAGTCCAAGCAAGCATTCAATACAGGGCAGTTTCTACCATTCAAGGGTATCTTGCCCTGCCACAAAACCTGCTCTGCCCTCCATAGTTCTTACCGTACATTTATTTGTATGAATCAGAACCTAAAAATGCTGCTGGCTTGAAACAGAGAAACAGTTGAACAACCCATAGGCAACAAAACCCATTGACATAAGTAAACAAATGCATGCTGCATTTAATACAAATAAAAGGAAGTAAAGAGGCCAATGTCTTATTTTTTATTTCCCTTAGATGATGAGTTAGGAGTTTTCTGTTTGTTCTCAGATACTCCATGCTTTTTATTAAATAGGGTTTAAAAACAACAACAGGGAGACAAAAGCAAGTAAACAGGCAAGCAAGCAAGTAGGTAGGGCATTTGCAACCAAAGTATAAACCAAATTTTCACAACTTGGATCCATCTGCATTAGTTCTGCTGTTGGTATGTTACACCCATGTTTGGGGGACTATGGACCCATCTGGGATTTTAAGAGATCACCTCTTTCCCCACAGAGAGAGAACAACTGCACATGCAGGTACAGAGCTTTCTCAAGGAGTCTGGGATAAAAGTCAGGCCCAGTGGGGACAAAATAGATCTTCTTGAATTTGCATGATTATTTTTTACTGCATTTATATCCCACCTTTCCTCCAAGAAGCTCATGGTGGCATACACAGTTCTCCCCTCATTGCTTCACCCTGAGCAGTGCTTGGGCTTGGTGATCGGAAGGTTGGTGGTTCAAATCCCTGAGACGGGGTGAGCTCCTATTGCTCTGTTCCACCTTCTGCCAACTTAGCAGTTTGAAAGCACACCAGTGCAAGCAGATAAATAGGTACCTCTGCGGTGGGAAGTTAAACAGTGTTTCAATGCACTCTGGTTTCTGTCATGGTGTTCCATTGTGCCAGAAGTGGTTTAGTCATGCTGGCCACATGACCCGGAAAGCTGTCTGTGAACAAACGCCGGCTCCCTCGGCCTGAAAGAGAGATGAGCGTCGCAACCCCCTAGTCGCCTTTGATTGGACTTAACTGTCCAGGGGTCCTTTACCTTTACCTTTTTTCCTCAGCATGGGCTCCCAGCTTCATCACTTCCAGCCTGGCTGGCTCCCCTTCTGGCTGGAAGTTTCCCTGACCTCTCCTCACAGAGCTTCTCTACTCAAGCAAATACAAGCCCCATATAGTTCCCTAAAAAGGAAAGGGGGAGGAAAATTTGCGAGTAATCTGTTTTCACAGCAATACCTTGGCTTTTCAACATTATATTCTCATCTTAAGGAAAGCAATATTCTTTCCATGTGCCTTAACTATTTTTCTTGTGCTGGAGTGCATACCTCTGGATTGCAAGAAAAGGAATCAAACAGGTTTCTCCCCCTACAAAAAGGATCACTTCAATATTTGTGCAGTGATCACAAGCAGTATTACTGGGGTAAATGCAGAGTGTGTTTGTGTGCAGCTCCAATTACCTGGGGGGGGGGGAGGAAAAGCATTGTCTTGTGGATTTTCTGCAGAATTCCCTCGTGGATTTACCTAAATAATGAAAAGATTGCCATTTCTTTGAACTCAGGAACATGTAACATACAAGTTGCCAGTTAGCACCTGTCTTATTTTGTGGGGTGGGGTGGAGGGAAGAGAACAGCTGCAGAATGAACAGGGCTTGAGATAGCCTGAAAGGTAAATATTGAAAGTCTAGCAAACATGCAATCGTTAAGCTTCGCAAAACAAACGTTTGATAATGTCCACCATGGTTTAAATGCCAGGAGCTCAGGGAAATTGAACAGATGAACTTTGGGGTGCTTGGTGCTCTGTGAAATCAGTATCTGTTTTCTGACTCCAAACCTCGCTACCAATACAATCCCGCCTACATCTGCCTGCCACATCTGTCCACATTTAATCTGCCTTTCCATTTTGGCATACAATTCATCTCCGAGCTATCTGCAGCCCTCTGTAATCACCAATTCCATCACTCAGCCACCCTCAGCATTGTTTCCATGTGTATCCTTCTTTCTAGGTCTGTCTTTTAATGAGAGGTCTTCACTGTACTGGTTTAGCAGTATTGACAGTTGGAACTGCAGTGATCAGTTTGGTAGCACAGTGAAACCTCGGATTAAGAACAGTCCTGTTTACGAACGATTTGGTTTACGAACTCCGCAAAACCAGAAGTAGTGTCCTGGTTTGCGAATTTTACCTCGATCTAAGAACGGAATCCGAAAGGTGGAAGGGCACCAGTGGTGGGAGGCCTCATTAGGGAAAGTGTGCCTTGGTTTAAGAATGGTTTCGGTTTAAGAACGGACTTCCGGAATGGATTTAAGTTCATAAACCGAGGCACCACTGTACAGTGGTACCTTGAGTGGTACCTTGATAGTCAAACGGCTTAGTTGTCGAACAAATCAGCTCCTGAATGTCGCAAACCAGGAAGTGAGTGTTCCGGTTTGTGAACGTTTCTTGGAAGCCAAATGTCTGACGTAGCTTCCGCTTGAGTGCAGGAAGTTCCTGCAGCCAATCAGTTGGTTTTTGATCGGTTTTGGGAGTTGAACGGACTCCCGTAATGGATTAAATTTGAGAACCAAAGATAAACCCCTTTTAATAAGTGACCAGCTACTGAGGCTGGAAAATAACTGCTTTCTGAAACTGGTACAGCAGTACAGCAGACTTCCACTCATGCCTCTCCCATATTGGTCACTACACCCACAGCAGGCATTGTAACATTCAAACAGTTTGACTTCACCCCCAAAGGCACACTCCCCCATTGTCTCCTGAGACAGACAGATGCCAACAAATGTATGGTCTTCTCTACCAATGCATCTGACGAAATAAGACTCTTTCCTTAAAATGTTCATGCCAAAGAAGAAGGAGCAGACAAAGACTTTAAGGTTCCAATTTCCTTCCCTTCCTCTTGAAAAAGTCTAGGAATTTGGAGTGTTTTGCATTGTAATAAAAATGCTTTAAAAAATTGATAGGAAAATATCCTTCTTGGATTAAGTTATGTATATATTTTGAAGCTGATGTTTGGGAAAATCCCTGGAAAGGCATGAGATTGTTCTTAAACGGAGCATGAAAAATTTGAAGTCTCCCTAAAACACCTTGTGTAAAATTCACAAGACCTGGCAGTTTACCAATCCTATTATAATATAAATGATTGCAAAGATTTCAACCCGGGGGAATTTTTCTAGCAAGTTGATAGTTGTACTGTGTTGATGGGTGGTATTCCTGTGGGGAAATTTTATCATCAGGGTGCATGTCTTGACTGTAGACTGCTTTTTTGAAATTAACATTTTTTCTGTTCCACAAACTGTAGGGGAAACACAGCTGTACTTCGTGTTTTGGAATCAGAAACTCAAGATAAAAGACGAGAGGAGCAGATTAAAAACTTAACATGAACCAAGACTTGGTGGAAATGAGAGTGCCTTTGAACATGTGAAGAATGCATGCCCATCTCTCTGCCACTCTACATAACCACAGCATGCCCATAGATCATAGAATCAGAGATCCCAAGGGTAATCTAACCCAACCCTGTGCAGTGCAGGAATCCTGCCGAACAGTCATCCCTGGGTGTTTGGATTTTTTTGGGTACTTTGTCCTAGAAAAATCCTGTTTTTTTACTGTTTTTGTAAAAAAAACTTGGGGGGTTTCCTTTTTGAAATATGGCAACCCTAGGCTTGATGTGCCTTCAAACTATATCTTAGGATTCAACAATAAAACAAATAGTGCCTTTCTGAAGGTGCGAGACTGCCTGGGGACTCTCTGCATACCACCTCGAGTTCTGCCATGAAGAAAAGTGGGATACGTACTAAATATTCTTTTTTAAAATGTTCATTCTTACATACTAGAATATCTTTGTAAATACAAAACACCATATTTCCCCAGTGCTCTCTCCCAAGGAAAATTTTGCACTGTGCGGGATGACATGATAACATCTCAATTTATCTTTCTACAGAGAGAAAGAGGAAAGAAAAAAGCTCTAGAGACAATATATTTAAGGGAAGAAATGGAGATCTGAAGGCCTCCGAAAAAAGTAACTTTGAGCCCAGAGAGAAACAAATTTTTACCAGCTTCCTAATAAAACGGAATATCAAAAGAAAGATGAGCCACAAAGCCCCTAAAAAGCGAAGCCAATTCCTGTTAGACAGAAACCTGCTCGGAGGACTGGAATGTTTAACTAGCAAATTAGCAGCTACTCGCAAGATAATATTTGAATGAAGGCAGACCAACTCCAGACAGTTCTGCCATCTGTTCCAAACATTCCGGGGACAACATGGTGTATGGTGTCAA
Organism: Podarcis liolepis; assembly: GCF_965112155.1. Taxonomy (NCBI): domain Eukaryota; kingdom Metazoa; phylum Chordata; class Lepidosauria; order Squamata; family Lacertidae; genus Podarcis; species Podarcis liolepis. Next base: position 69,574,889 of record NC_139556.1, read on the forward strand.
AAGCAGCAGACAGATCAAGGAGCATCTAATCTACAGCATACCCATGAACCAGCCTATTGCAAGGTTCCAAAGGATTGCTTCAGTACCAGGACGGATTTTATCAATTATATAATAGCTCAGTTTGCATATCACACTAAACCATAGTAAATAGTATACACTGGAAGCACAGATGGCTCCTGCTATCATCCCCAAGTGCAAAAGGAGCAGCAAACCATGATCCCCTTGTTTAGTATTATGTCTGAATTGGGGGTTGTGGTTTTATTTCTCTCAAACAAAGCACGACTGGCTTCACGTCACGGTTTGTTTGGCTCTGATTCTTGGCTCTGACGTAATACTAAGGCACGGGTGAAGGTTTGTTGCTTGCTGTAAGGAGAAGCAAAACAGGGATCGTCTAAATGTTTGACCATGAACGATGGTTTACTGTGATATACAAAACCACCCATATGTGCGGAGGTGCAACAGATCTTTTAATGCAGGGCTCCACAAACTTTTGAGGACCAGGGCCACAACTTGAAATCTAAGAAACTGTGTTGGGGCACCACAAAAAAGTTAATTCAGAAATTACACCAAGCAGTTATGGTGAAGGAATTGCCTGGTCGAAAAGGAAGGTAGCTAAGTCACTCCCAGTGCCAATGCAGCAAAGCTGCCAAGGGTATATCCCAGTATAGCCGGTGGAGGTTGGCCCATTAGGGCAAAGAGGGCACTGCCCACCAACCTCAGCAAGCCCTCACTTGCCTGTCTTCCTACTTACAACCACTCCAGAGGGTGGCACTGCTTGTCTGTCTTGAGAGACAATTGATGCACCTCCAAGGGTTGCAGTCAAACCGTTGTGTTAGCAGCATCCAAATGACCTCCCTGGGACATAAACCCGGGCAGGGTGTATAGAGGTCCAGGGCTGCCCAGATGACAAGACCTCTATCTCAGCCTTGCTGATGTGGTCCCAAGGAAAGCAGAGCAATACATTTGGCACCATCCTGGCTGCAGGAGTTGTCGGAAGGAGGTGTACAAGGTGCCATCCAATTGGCTTAGGGATTGCATTCTAGATTTGTGTAGAGTTTACACCTTAGCCATTTCTTGTCCCAAGACATCCCACAAGGCAGTGGAGGCTTAGGATCCGAGTTTTCCTTCTCCTAGGTGGGCTACCTGCCCAGGCTGACAAGCCCATCTACCCCTAAAGCATTATGATACCATTTTAACAGCCATGCCTTCCCCTGAAGAATTTTGGGAGATTAAGTTCAGTGCTGAGAGTTGTTTGTAGACCTCTATTCCCCTGGGGGGGGGGGTATTGTTCCTAGGGTGGTTTAACAATCAATCCCTCTTCACAGCAAACTCTGGGAATCAAATAGCTATTAAAAAACCATTATAGCATTTGGGAAGCCTTGCTCCAGATATTGCATTGCAATGTATTCTGCATCTCCTTCCTCCCTTATAAAATGGGTGCAAAGGCTTCACTTAATGTTCAGGCTTCTAATGGAAAATTATGTCATGAATGTAGAACCAAGTATCATTTTGCTCTCTCAGTGCTCAGGGAAAATGTTGTGTTTTGCTGCATTTTGCATCTCGATTTCATTGAAAACAGGTTGTGGGTGGAGGCTGAGTTTTGTACAGGACTTGCAACATAGAAATGCAAACACGCACACAACCTTCCTTCCAAAAATCTTTATCTCCGAGGTAGGTATTATACTATGTTTTCCATTTTCCTCCCCTTCTTTGAAAATGTGTGCAAGGAGGTAAGCTGATATATGAACTTGAATCATACAATTTTATCCTGAACATAGATAATTAAATTTAATTCCAGTACCTTAGTGTTCAAGAAGGCTATGCTTTAAGAACAGTAAGACGCCGAACAATCATGCAGTCAAGTTAACAGATTTTCCTGAAGTGAGTCCATAAAGCGATACGCAACCAGAAATCTAATTTGCTGAACTTTATGTGTGAAAGTTCCATGATACCTAGCATAAAGACGAAAGCTGTTTTCATATGGGCATCAGGAGGCCTAACCGCTGCAGACTGCATATAGTCTCCAGCTTATTGTTATTTGCTTGTACCCATTGGAGAGTAAAGCTAAGATTCTGCTTATAAGTGGATCATTGCAAAACCAGGGTAGAAGAAACTCTGTTTTCCAGGGCAGAAGTGTGTTCTGCACTCTTCAAGAAACAATTGACATTTCTTGCCTTGCTGCAAGCAAGTCTATTTCACACTTTGCTCAAATCTTCCTGCATAGACTTAGAAGAGTCTTCAGAGTGTTTTTATGTAGACTGTGAAAATGTACTTAAACTTTTAACAGTTGAGCTCTTGCTCATGTGGCTTCAGAGATGGAATTGACTTTTATAGGTAACCTGAAATTTCATTTATGTTTTATTTTTTTGCATATTTCACATAAAACTAAAATGGAAGCATGGAATGGGGGAAAAGCATGTTTATCTACTCATACACCTGTGTCAAAATGCTCCTGATATTTTTTATAGGCCATTCTGTCATGCAGTCAAACTACTGAAATTGAAATATCGAAATACTTTATTGTCACTTGTACAACTTGTATACAAACTGCAAGCTTTGGCAGTGGAACAATCCCCCCCAATAGAAAGAAAGCAATTCCTTTCATTATCTGGGATAACTACGTCTGATGTACTTTCCCCAGAGTACCACCTGAGGACACATACAGCATCCCAGTTCTTTTGCTAAGATGCATTACATAAATGCAACAGTAGTATTCATGCGAGTGGAGGTGCCTGGTGCGGTTCTGGCGAATGTTGTTCTGGCAAAACAAACTCTAGCCCAGAACATGCTAAGCAGGACTGCAGCTGCTAGCAAACATTTTGCCTTGTATATCTGCGTCTGAACACAGCACGTTTGCGCCTGCCTGGGATGCGGTTGTTTTCATACACACACAATAGATGTATTTCTTTCTTGGCTAGTAAAAATATGACATACGTTACCAACGTGTGTTGGGGGGGGTGGGGAGTCCAGGGGGTGGGGAAAGAAACAAAGAAGTCAGAGTGAACACCTGTCCTTCTCCTTGGGGACAAGACCTAATGCTTTTATTTGATTCAGTCTGTTGAGAGGACTGCAGCTGCCAACTGTCATCAGCATCAAGTTACATTCACAAAGCTGGAGGATTTCATTCTTTAGTTTAAGGGAAGGAGGCAGCAGCGAAAACGAGTGAGGAAGGGAGAAAGATTTTTGACCATGTCAAGATGAGACTGTGATCCAGCTTTTCTTTGTGATCGCAGCCTCCTAGAAATGGGGGGGGGGGGTGCACAGGCTGATTCAAGCCAGCTATCAAGAAATTCTTGTAATTAATTCCTATTTTTTAAAAAGAGGCTAGCTTGAATGTGAGGCTGTTTTATTGGATGATTGTACTCAGATCCCTTGCAGTAACTGGGTTGCCAAACTTATTTTTTTATTATTAAATTTTGACCCGTTGATATTTTTAAAGTATTGTTGTAATATTGAATTTGACTTACTGACTTTTAAGAGCCGTTCAGGCGTGCGTAATGGGACTTAAACAGACACGTGAAAAGGGGAAAGTATGCATGAGCGTGCCAGCCCTGCCACCACAGTCCCTGTCACCCTCCGCTGTATTTGAGGGCAACAGACTGCAGCAGAGGAGCATTCCGGGGGCTCCTCCCACCCTTTGGAAACCCTGGAAAATCCGAGTTCTAAAATGTACAGGGAGGACAGGGGAGATGGAGGCGGAGGGCGTGCTAAGCCCTGCGTGTGTGTTTATTTAAGCTGCATAATAAATGCTCTATCCAGAGCTTCTGTCTTATTTGAATTTGTTGTGCTCTGAAATAATGGCATCACACTTTGGCATTTTATGCCTGCTGTGAGCTGCTCTAGGCACAATCCACCATCGGTTCTGAAAAAATTGGAACACAGGTGAACATATGCAGAACCGGCCCACCCATCAGGTGAGCTGAAGCAACTGCCTCGGGCAGCAGAAGCACAAGGGGCAGTGCCCTGCCCACCCCACCACCGCCAGAGTGCCCCCCTCTCGCCAAGTTCTTATGAGAGGGATGCGTTCCAGTGCGCAGTGTTGCCACTCATCTTCCCAAACCCTGTGACAGAGAAGACAAGTGCCAAGGCCTTGCAGAATGCCCCCCGCCCCACTCTCACCGGGTTCAGCAAGAGGGAGATTTTACGGCTTGCAGCATTGCTGCTCATCTTCCCCACCACTAGGGCAGCGAAGACGAGCACTGAGGCCTTTTGGAAAGCCTTCCTCTTGCTGAATTTCAGTGAGAGGGGGCATCCCGGTGGCGGCAGAAGTGGTGGGGCGGGTGGGGCACTGAGGGGGGTGGCAGGGGGACAGGAAACAGGCCATTCCCATTTCGCCTCAGATGACAAAATGGATCCCTCATCATATGCATCCCTTCAATATTTCTTATCACCTGATCAGGAACAAAGGCCTCATTATCATGAATGTGTGTATCGTCACCATGAGAAACAAGTAGTGTGGCAGATGGGGACTGCCACTGCAGCTCCTGGTAGCCACATCTATGCCTGTTTGCCCACCTGTCCTACTGGCACGACACCCATACCATTCGTGTTGTCAAGCTATGCATTCAGATATCAAAAGGCGGCTGTCATGAATAAATTGTGTTTACATCAGATAGCAGTGTTTGAAATCTGCAAGTTTAATAACAGCTTAAAGAATTGCTGGCGGACAGCAGGAAGAGTGGAATCAGAGTTGGAGGGGTCCCCATAACTTATGCAATGTCCTGAACAACACGCATTCAGGACTGGCCCTAACATTAGACAGAGCGAGGTGAGTGCCTCAGGCAGGAGATGCAAGGGGCCAGCAGATGCAAGTCTCACCCCCACCCAAGTCCCCTGGCCCTACCCTTTTGTTGGAGCACAAAGTTCTATGTGCCATGTCCTGGACCCCCATAACAAATCTGCTGCCCTCAGGTTTGGTGGACAACTCTGTCCAGTTGCCAGTAGTGAAATGCTTTCTCTGCCAGTCCAGTTGGCTTCTGTATGTGGAATGTGTGGGGCAAGAGTAAGGGAGTTTGATACCGGCAAGCAGAGTACAGCAACATTTTCCTAGGATACTGCTTTGCATTGATACAGCTAACACGGACCTCGATGATCGCTCTGCTAATAGCCCTTCTTGCATTCTGATGACTAATGACCTCTGACTTCCTATGTCATTCATAATGATGGACATACTATTGTTGAGAAACAATAGCATGGCTCCATATCACATACTGGAAAGTGCACATTCCCATAGAGGAAATGGAAATTTACTCCTAAGTCCCCAAACCCCAAGTTAGTAGTTCTTGTTGCTTTCAGCATGCTGAACATTTAAATGACTGCTAGGCATACAGGGGCAGCAATTTAATTCTTCTTATGCTTTGGAAGGAACAGAGTGAATTCTAGGAAAAGGAAGTTGTTAGGCATTGGGGGCGGGGGATATCTTGAAGGGCTTCTTGAATGCAATGCTTTAAAATCAAGCTTTTGGTTTGAGCCAGCAACAGGAAAAATGCTTTGACGTTACAGTCCAACTTTTGCCAGTTCAAATGTTTTGTGTTGCAACTTTGTGAAATTTTATTATGGTGATGTTCAAGACACAGTTTCTGAAATAGCAAGCACCTTATATTTCTTCTTAGAGAGACTGAGTCAAGACCAGCACTGTTTCACTCATTTCATATAGCTATATGTGGCTATACAGACACATTGGGCTGGATAAATTAACCACCGATTGGTTCCACGGAAATCAACACTGTTGTACGAAATGAGATGAATGGTGCTGGTTTGGAATATTCTGCATAAGAGAAAACGTAGGTTTGTTTGGTGGCACACCTAAACCCTTAGAATGTTACCTCTTTTCAACTGCACACTGCTTAAGTGATAAGATGTGCCACATGGTGGCTACCAAACATATGTAATTTCCTCCCATGGATACTATGTCCAGCCAGTACTCTTGCTGTCCTACTTGGTCATCTCTTTGTCCATTTCTACTCATATGGGCATTGTTCTGTGGGAGATTTGCAGTCAAACATAACTACACATGATTACTAGTTAGCATATAAAGGGGTTAAGGACCACAGAGGTCAAATTGTAAGAGTAGGCTCAGTAAGGTCATGCCCCCTCATTTTTGGTAAGGAAACAATGTGTTTCTTCACTTAATTTCCTCACTCTCTTCTTCATGATGTAAGTCATGGAGGGAGGACATGTGTCTGAAGCTATTTTTTCTGTATTTCTACACAATAATACTATACCTGTGCTGTTTTTGCTATTGCAGTGAATAACACAGGAAACAGACCTCCGATTATGTAAGTAAAGCATTTTAAAACTTACTTTGCAGTGTGTTGTCTGTTCATTTCAGAGAGGGGTAGAAGGAGGTCTGCTGCTACACATAACTGAAACAGGATAAAGGGGGTTTAATAACCTATATTCTTATGCTTCACTAAGCTACTTAACTTTGATACTTAAGCTTTGCTAGGGGCTCTCTCCCACCAGAGAGTCTGTTTGGCCTTGCACTTTGAATATAGGCAGTAAGCTGATTCCTTTGTTTGTTCACCTACAGTGTGGGTATCTAGGATTAAATAGTCTTCAGAATTTTGCCTTCCAGCATCTCAAAAATGATTTCCCTCCCTGCTCCCACGCACAGGTGTGGGTTACAATCTTTTGCAATCTTACTAGAACTCAGTTCTGTAAGACTGAGTTGGTAGTCATCTCCAAGACGTCTGCCTCTTGAAAAGGACAGAAAGGAACTTTAAGATAGGATCCCAAGGACTCAGCTGATACAATGAACAAGGTGTCTAGATCAGGCATAGGCAAACTCGGCTCGCCAGATGTTTTGGGACTACAACTCCCATCATCCTTGGCCACTGGTCCTGTTAGCTAGGGATGATGGGAGTTGCAGTCCCAAAACATCTGGCGGGCCGAGTTTGCCTATGCCTGGTCAAGATGAACGGCTGTAAAATCTGTATACAATACTAACTGGAGTATTCGTTCTCCTCATGCTTCTGTGGCTAAAACTTCACTCCTGAAACACAAGAGAGAAGAACCAATGGAGGAACCAAGGGATGCACAAGTCCAGAAAATCTTCAGAAAACAACCTAAAAGAAGGGAAATAAAAAACAAGCAAACAAACCTGCTCCATAATAGTTGGCATGCAAGGGTAAGAGACTGAATTAGGATGGGAAAACTGACAAGGAGGTGGGGCTGGATGGAATGGAGGAATAGAATGGAGTAGCTGGAACAGGAGCAGAGACAGGTGTGTAGAAGGAACCATATTTTTTGTCAGTTCCTGGCAAGCTGTGTTTCAATTTCCCAAGAGGTGGGAGAGGAAGCTACTCAGCGACATTAACAGAGTCATTTGTACATCACCAAAAAATAAAGGAGATTAAAAGTCCCAAATTGAAACCCCTCCTCCCCCAACTAAGCATGTGGGTGCAGAATTCTGACGTGTGTGAGGTAAAGGGAAACTGGGATGAGAGAATGGAATTGAGTGGCTGAAACCCTAAATAGAAGCACTGTACATTTTGTAGCAAGGGACCCATTTGTTTTATATATTACACATTGTAGTAAACAAAGCATTCTTCAACCACTGATGAATGCACCTGCCTGGCTGCAATGGAAGTGCCTTCTTCCTGCAAATCCAAGTCTCCAAATAGAATTGCTACATTACATCCTATGTAATGTTCTGTGTTGTAATTGTTCTGTGTTCTGCACCATTGTGATTGCCACATTGTGATTTGCCAGTGGCAGTGGAGTTGCTAAGTATGCTGTGGGTTTTCTTAGTATTTCCTCCTACAGTTATTGTTTTGCTGCAGTCTTGACTCTGCTTCTTGTGGAGCATAGACTTCTACTGATTGCCCAAGTATCAAATATTGTTATTTCCCAGAGCTCTTTCTACTGATGATAGGATATTGCTCCCCTCCCCGCGAATTATTCAGATGATTTGGGGAGATGAGAAAAGCCAAATCTTTGTCAGTAGTGTTGACAAAACCTTTTCAAGGTTAGATGCAGATATGCACTCCGTAAGGCTTGTATATAAAACAAACAAAACCTGAAGGCAAAATATGACTCAGAGGCTGCAACCATAGATCATTTTGACGGTTCCTGCTGAGCCTGCTGTGATTTGAAGATCCATCTGCCTCTTTCTCTTGTACACATGCACTTCCAGTAATATCAATAATCTAACACCTGAAAAGTTGGTTTTCTGTAGCTGCTGCTTTCAAAGCATGTACATGATCTTTAATAAAGGCCAGACTTTGCTGTCAGAACTTGGATGTCCGGCCACCTAACATGCTGGCCCGTAACCACTGGACTGGGTCATGGTCTGATTCATAGGGCTACCATACGTCCGGGTTTTCCTGGACATCAGTGGGATTTCAAAGGCGGTATTGACGTGGTGATTGGTGGGGGGGGGGGGGATCCGAAAGGTGGTGCTTTGTCCTGGATCACAGGCAACTCAATTTTTTAAAATCGCGGTTTTTTGCCATTTTAGTAAAAACAAAAAATAGCTCAAGAACTTTCGGAGTGTCCTGGTTTTTTCTTTATCAAATATGGCAACCCTACAAGATAGGTCACAACAACAGCACTACCACCACCTTACAAATATATGGTTATTAATAATCATAGTAAGAAATCCTAATGCAAGTTTGGACCGTTGAAGACCGCACACTAGCAAGCCCAGTAAGCAACTTGCGTGTCGCTTTCGCAGCCTTTTCACACGTTATTGCAACTCCCATCTCTCTCTCTGACATACACACGCTTCCTTACTGCCCTTCGTCCAGCAAGAAACCCCGCTGTTAACTCTTGAGAACGGAACGATCCCGTCGAATCCCGCAAGCGAGCAACTGAAAAAACACCAGGCAGAAACTAACGGCAAGCAAACATTACAAACGCGCGTTGGGCGACGGTCCCTGTCCAGCAGCGCGGCTTCCCTCCGCCCCCCGCCGCTGCCGCTGCTTTCGCTTCTGCTACGATCAGGAAAACGTCCCCGAAAGCGCCCGGCCAGACAAAGCGCCCGCCCGCCATTGGTGGCTTCGCTCGACGTTCGGGCTTCCTCTCGGCGCGCCGCGTCCAATAGACTCATTGACATGCAAATCAGAGGCTATAAATAGGGCCGGGGCGGCGGCCGCGGGAGGGGGCGGGGGAGTGCGGGACGGAGGCAGCAGCCTTGCAGCTTCATCTATTTATTTCGCTGCACTATTTTCCGGCCTCCGCCTCCTTGCCTCCGCCCCCGGCCGCCCTTGCTCTGCACTTCTCCGTCCCCGCTCCGTCGTCCTGCATTTGCCCCATCCGCACCGCCCCGGATCCGGCCATGGCTCCCTCCTTTCGGCCCAGCAAGAACCGATCGAGCCGGGACGACGAGGATTTCTTCGAGGCCAGAGGAGACAGGAAGGTGAGGGAGGTGCGGGAGCTGTGCAGCGGGTGCGCGGGGGTGTGTGTGGGGGGGGGATGGACTTCTGGGGCGGGCTGCTCTCGCGACGTGCGCGCCTGCTTTTGCAGGCGGGCGCGCGTGCAACGATCTGCAAGTGGCGCCCTCTGCTCCTCCCCTCCTCTTTCTCTCTCCTCGCTAGGCAAGGAAGCCGCTGGTGGAGAAGAAGCGGCGGGCGCGGATCAACGAGAGCTTGCAAGAGCTGCGGCTGATCTTGGCGGACACGGAGGTAACTTGGCCGGCGGAGGGCTTTCGGGCGGGGGGGGGGCGCGGAGGACGGGAAGGGGGGATGGGACTGACGAGATCGCTCTTTGCTGTGTCCTTTCCCCCGTCTCTCTCCTTTTGCTTGCTGCTAGTTCCAGGCGAAGATGGAGAACGCCGAGGTGTTGGAGTTGACGGTGAAGCGGGTGCAAGGCATCCTGCAGAACAGGTCTATCGGTGAGTGGCCGCAGCTGTTCCCCTGTGACATCCATCCTTCCTTCCATCTCTCTCGTTCCCATCTCCATCCTGGTCCTGCATCGGGGATCTGGCTGTTTCCTCGGTTACCTAGAGGAGTACTCCTTATTAGGGTTGGAGGAGGAAGCTGCTGGGTAGATAAATTAAAGGGGATTGTCAGATAGAGGGAGGGAAATGGGCTGGGGGGTGCAGAGTTAAATTGCATTATTATTTTTTAGAAAAGAAGGGAGCATCAGGACCCAAGGATTGCATGGCACATGCATCCATTGCTTATTTTGCCAATAAAGCGTTTCAATTCTGTACTCCCATTTCTCTGGGGGTGGGAAGCTATCTTTTCTGTTCTCCTTAGTAAGGCAGCAGTCTTGTCTATTCTTACCTGAGAGCAAGTCCCCTTGAATTCAGTAGGACTTATTTCCAAGTAGACATGCATAGGGCTGGATTGTAAGCAGCTCTCTTTACTTCCTTACGATCATTACATTTTGATTCCTCCTCTTTGCCATTGAGGGCTGTATGCATGGTGTCTCTTCTCCCTGCCCCTTGCGATACCACAACAAACCAGGGAGTTTAACACAAAACCGGTGCTACTTAGAGCACCCCTGAAGTATTTCTGGTTTGAACTAAAGTTGCTGGTCTTCACTGTTCTGGTTCCACTTTATGTTCTTTTTCTTTTCCTGTTGCCCTACCTAGTGGCTGCTGCTATCCTTTTTTTGATCTCACTTAATTGTTATGATGAGACTTGTTTTATTTGGAGTAAACATACCTAGGCTGAGCTGTGCATGTGACAAGGAGTCTTGCAGTTCTGCTTCAGCTTGAGTTGTGAATTGGACTTGCAGTGAAATGACTGCATAAATCCAACTTTGCTCAGTCTAGTTAAAACTATTCTTACGCAACTGTTACTAGAAAGCAGGCACATTTAGGTATATAAAACCTTATCTATCAGCCCCATCTACCTTGTTTTTCCAAAATATCTATCTCGTTGCATAAAGGCTGGGGCTTTCACCCTGAAACATACAGGTTGTATCCTCAGCCAGATTTGCAGTGGTGCTGGCTGATTGTCCCTTAGTTAGAAGCCTCTGGGCCTCATTTTTCAAGTTTGGCATTGGCAGGTATGGTGGGGAGTGGGATGTAGTTTTAGCATCTAGCCAGCACTGATGGGCAAGGGAGTAGATAGCCTTCTGCGGTACTACTGGGGAGAGGAGAAATGGATGTTTTGTGACCCTTCCTGTGTTTCTCTCTTTGCCTGTGGTCTCAGATAGTGACAAACTGCAGCGGGAGGCCAGCGAGCGCTTTGCAGCTGGGTACATTCAGTGCATGCATGAAGTTCATACGTTTGTCTCCAACTGCCCTGGGATTGATTCCACCATTGCAGCAGAGCTCTTGAACCACCTTCTGGAGTCGATGCCTCTGAACGAAGGCAGTTTCCAGGACCTGATAGCGGATGTCTTGTCAGACCCCTCCATCAGCCAGTGGCCTGGCAGCGATGGGCTCTCCCAGACGCCTGGGGAATCGCCTCCAGCTTTGAACCTGCCCAGTCCCAGTTCGCCTCTTCCTTCACCTTCCTCCAGTGAGGAGACTTGCTCTGATGTGGAAGACACGGAGGCTGAGCAAAGCCACATCTCTTTGGATGGACTGGACAGGTCTAGGACGCAAAATGTGCCTTCCTCCAGCCTTTCCAAATCTATGTGGAGACCTTGGTAGTAAAGAGACTGCACAGGAACCAACGAAGATCTACCTAATAGGGAGAATACTTGAGCACTGTGTTCTTCTAGCCATTGGAATAGAGACGGTGAGGATTTCAGATGGTGCATTTGTGTTGTAATGTTGCTGTATTTCAGGACTGCATAGCTGGACACTCTTACACTGTCAAATCCTGACAGGCTAAATAGCTCGAATGTGTTAACATTTCATCTGTGAGTGCGAGAGGTGAATATTGGAAAGTCTTGGTTTCTTTTTATGATTAAGGGTGTGGGTTAAAAGAGATGGAAGTATGGAAGCAGAGCTCTTTTGTTGAAGCACAGCAGTGTTTTGCAACTTACCTTTTTTGTTTCCTTGGGGTTTTTTTAATGGTCCTTATAAGTGGCCCTGAATCACTACCTTTTTTCGATTAGGAGAAAACCCTTGTGCATTTGAAAACTTGGTGGTTTAATACCAGTGAAATGTATGAAGTTAAGCAGTTATGCACAACTTCAAATGTTCTAGTGATAGATATTTTTCTCTCTTATTTTTTAAAAAGGAAAATCCCTGAAAGGGATTGGTGAAGCTAGTCTCTTGATGAGTTTAGTGGTCTAGGATTTCTCCTTCAGTGAAGGAAGAGGAAACTAGGAGCCAGACTGGAATTAGGTGAGCATTTAAAATATTGGTGGCAGGGTGCCTTTTAGAAACGTGTCTTATGCACAGCTAGCACATTTGAATTTATTGTGGTATGTTTTATAGCTTGTCAAATGTTTTATTTTAATCTTTTTATATATAAAAAAATAAAAGCAACTAAATTCACCAATGATTGCATGTATTTTGAGGGGTGGGTGACACGTCTGTTCTAGAAATTCTGTTCCAAGTGAGCAATTCATAAATATGTATCCTTGAGTGCAAACATTGGTAATTAAGCACTTAATTATTGTACTGAACTTGCCTGTTCAAGTATGGGGAGTTGGAATGTTTCATTTGTTCAGGATTCTTGGGCTAACACGGTGGTTATACTTCTGGTTTTTGGCACACGTATGTTCCTGCGTTTGGTTACGTGACTTCCCAATTTAGTTTGTCATTGCTAAGCCTTTGTTTTTAAGCAACAACATTGGTAATTGTGTAAAAACCAATAACAAATGGCTTAGTTAGGGTTTGAACCATTGAATACTTTCCCGGTTTGAATGGAAAACATTGAATTACATGCCATTAATTAAGAAACTCGAAAGATGTTCTTTGATCTACTGCAACTTCAGCTTTCCGCCACTTAAAAACAGGTGGTTTTTTTATTTTTTAAGATGTGTGAGCTGTTTGTGCTGTTACCTTTCCACAGAGCTGTCATTGTAATATAGATCTATGCTGTAAGTTTCCTTAACGCAAGAAAATGTCCCAGCATAGAGAAAGAAAGGGAGGGGTAAAAGTAAGGTTGGAGGGCTAGCTATGTAATCTTCCTTTTTGTTAACCATGTGGAATAATAAAATTGGAAACAAAGTTTACTGGTAGACGTGTGCTTTGTGACTAACTTTTAAGCCATCGGACTGGATGTCCCGTAATTTAAGCCTGTCACAAGAGTTGTTTCTCTCTGACTGCTAGATTCTCACCTACCTTTGAACTAGAAGGGAGCCCCACATTCTCCCTCCCACTTTTCCCCCCATGAAGGGGAAGTCTTCCCTGTAAAGACCTTTTTTGCTTTTACAGTAGATGAGGGAATGTTTTGATGTGCAAACTAAGCGTTAGTATGGACAGTTCCAGTGAAAATAACACCCTATACATAATGACTTTGAGAGAGTGTGTATGGAATAAAGGAAATAGCCTGTAATCATACCAGCTTAAGTTAAGGCCCAGGGAGGTCAAATAAATTTTTACTTGGGACATTAAACATGAGCAGGGCCTTGTACTTTTTTTTGTATTTAAAAGCAGCATTTGAGTAACAGCATTTAGGGCTGCAGTCTCTTAGGTATTCTGGACTAGAACTAAAATATTACAAGTTATTATTTGTGTTAGTAGACTATTGCAAATTCTTAAGTGGGAAAAAATAGTATTGTGGGGTAGAAGACTAGAGCAGGAGCCCAAATTGGGTCTCCAGCTGTTTTTGGACTACTACTCCCATCATCCCTAGCTAGCAAGACCCAGTGGTCAGGGATGATGGGGAATGTAGTCTGAAAACAGCTGGAGACCCAGGTTTGGAAAACATGGACGTAGCAGATGATCTTACCTTTTAAAAAAAATCACAATGGATAGGAGAACCTCAAAATAACTATAAGCTGTCAATTTAACATCAAATGTCTAGGAACATCACCCTAAGGATGTCTATTCACAAGTAAGTCCTACTGAATTGAGTGGGGCTTACTCCCAGGTAAGTGTGGTTTGTAGCCCAGGGTTATGCTTCAAGTCCAGCCTTTTTCAGTTTTGAAAAAATAGGTTTTCAAGCTTGAGGCTTTAAATGTAATCCTGACAATATTTGGGTTGGCCTGCTCTTGTTTGATTCCCTCAGAAGGTATGCATCAAAATCGCACAAAGGTTTAATTAGCAAGGATGCAGCATAATCATAGGGTTAAAGGACTGTTACACTGGCCCCCTTAGACCCTTGAATAGGCAGTATACATCTTGGTACCCACACATTAATAATGGACTACCTCTGCAATAAATGAATAGGAGTTTTTCAGGAGAAAATAAAACTGTAGCTAGCCTTGAGTTGCTCTTTGTACATTGTGAGCAGCCTGATATAGGTACTTAAGCTGTCTGCACTTATGGGCGATTATACTCTCTTTATCCAAGTGGGTCTGGCTGTTAACCAGAAGGTTGGTGGTTCTGGCTCACCCAGAGCAGAATTCCTGCGTTTCTGGTGGTTGAGCCTTGGAGTCCCTTCCAACTCTATGATTCCATGTTTCTGATTCCCGGGTGCAAATCTGAGAGGTGTCTTGTCACTGGGTTCTATCCCTGAGGGCTGGGATTACCTACCAACCTTGTATCATTCTTCCGAGCCAGTTTTCTCAAACCTGCTGTGGGGAGGGGAGACAGAATGTACAGACAGCTTTGCCTTGCTGGTTGTTAGCTGAAAATAATTCAAAAACCCTAGCTGTTGTTACTGTGTACTTTGTGGCCCCACCGAAAGGGACACGTTGTTATAAGAGTTTATGGTTCCCTCCGCCTAGAGACGGGTGTGGGAAGAGGTTGCATATACAGGGCATGGGTAGGTATATCAAAAGAGGTTTAAAGGTTTGGGTGGTGCAGAAACGTTAGCAAGTTCTAGGTGTGTGGGTTTGTGCATGCAATATAGGCATTTCTTGGACTTTTGCGTATGAATGAATGAACTTTATTACAGTCACAGACCTGGACTTTTGCATCTTTGTGGGAGCACTTTGTGCGTAATTGCATGACTTCTAGTAGAATTGTTCATATGAAAGTGGGAATCTGGAAAATATGGTTCATCCAGACTCAACATTTCCCCTTTCCCGTGTGTGTATGTGAGAGAGCCACCTCTGTGCAAAATTTGCAGGTTTGCTGTGTCAGTAGCTTTCTCACTTACAGGTCTCTGGCTTTCTAAACTTCTGCCTAGGCCTAGGCGGCTTTGACCAAAGGAAAGCTACACTCATTCTTGTCGAAAAGAAAACCTCAGCCTTCCCTCGCTATTCAAGTCTCATCTCTTTCTGAATGATGATTATGGGAAGCAGCTGCCAGATCCCATCCAGCGTAATTGGCAATTCTCCTCTCCAGCCATAGAGAAACAAACCTCTTTTTTTTGTCCTGATACGATTCGCAAGCCTCAAAGTGACAACCATGGAAACAAGCAAATACTAAAGTCGTGAATTTTTATCAATAATTGCTTGGGTCACTTTGCTCTGTATTAGTCTTTCTGAGTGTCACTGAAGAAAAGGTGGGTGCAAAAAGCAAAAACAAAACCCCATATTCTGTTCACAAACCTGTATAATACATGCCTACTTTTCTAAGGCTCCAGAATCTCTTAACTTTGGTAGATCTTTGCAACTTTTTGTTGTGATCCTGCCCGATGTGAGTTTTTTCTGGTGGCACAATTATGTACTGTAGGAAGAGCTGTCATATTCCTGAATGCTACTTCATGTAATTCCTGCTGCTTGTATGTAGTAAACTCTAGGGGGGAGATTAGTCTTCTCCTTAGTTTAATACAGAGGTGGGAAACCTGTGACCATCCAGAGAATTTTGGATTCCAACTCCCATCATCAGCTGTTGGCATGACTGATGGTCAAGGGTTGAGGTGGTGAGTTATAGTCCGACAATAGCTGAAAGGCCACAGGATTCCCTCCCACCAACTTGCGGTCCTGAAGTCTACTATCATGTTTTTATGAGGTAGTAGTATAGAGTAGAGAATCTAGTGTAGAGAAGTTATTTTCTCCTTCCCCCAGTAAGGTTCTGTGTCTTTAATAGGTATATGACACATTCAGCCAATGAAACTGATCCTTGCAGAAGCAACAGAGAAGTTTAACCTGTTCAAGGTCTGTTTGCCATGCAGCCGT
Organism: Podarcis liolepis; assembly: GCF_965112155.1. Taxonomy (NCBI): domain Eukaryota; kingdom Metazoa; phylum Chordata; class Lepidosauria; order Squamata; family Lacertidae; genus Podarcis; species Podarcis liolepis. The sequence goes on from NC_139556.1 coordinate 69,590,915, forward strand.
TTTGAACAAGAAAACCACCCAGCCGTTTTAACAAAGCAATTTGATACCGTAATGCTCTTTTCCCCTGGTTGGTAAAGCCATTCTGCCAATGCAGGGGTGTCCAACCAGTAGATCGCTATCTACCAGTACATCTCCGGCTAATCCTGGCAGATTGCAGGATCCTTATCGTGTACAAAAAGTTAGGGGGGGAAGCTAAAAAACTCTGTGCAATCCTCCCCCCAAAAAGCTCAACAACTCTGGGTACTTCCCTCCTAAAAAAAGCTAATGACAATGGGTAGATCACTACCAGTTTTTTTTTTATACTGGGAGTAGATCACCGTCTCTTGGGAAGTGGCCATGCCTGTGCTAATGGAAATTCTCTTGTATGCATAGTGGTGGGTTTAACCACTGAGGAGTTGGGTCAAGGGTGATGCTACTGCTCTCAAAACAATGGTGTACCTATTAGCCCAAAGTATGTATGGAGGGATTGCTTACTGTTGAATACGCAAAACAGGAATTTGTGGGATGAAAGCCTAGTTAATTGAAGATAAGGTACTACAAGATAAGGTACAACTACTAGTAGCTGCAAACTTGGAGAAAGGGGGAGTATTGTAACCTGTGAACAAAGTTTAACAAAAGTGAAGTTTTGATGCTGGAATAGAGAAGAGAGTCAATGGAAATAGGACAGCTGATTCTGAGGTATGTAATTCTGGAGTTACACTTTGTATATATTTTTTGTCTCCTGCAGACATGCAGGGGGTTATAAACAGGAGGTCTAACAAACTGAAGTCATTTTGTCTTTCAAAAGAGAAAGGAGCATCTTCAAGTTCTGTATTTTTAAATTGTCCAATCTGGAAATGTACAACTAGCATTGAAACATTCTGAGCAATGTTGGGGGTTTAAAAAACACACACCACAAATCCACAAATTAAGTTCACAGAAAGTTTACATCCTCTCATTAGGTGTTACCGGGTTTCAAAAAATTTGCATTTCTGTACCTTACTGCAAAGGTGTGAGATCTGACACCTCCTTGATAAAGGCAGGAAGAGTGAGCTTTTCATTGGGGTGGGGATGTGGTTTCCAGCAGTTACACTGAAAAGAAAGTTCATGCTTTTTCTCTTTTCTCTCCACCCCCTACATAGAAACTGCCTTTATTCTTTGCAATTTCAAAGTAATAGCAAGACCCTAGCTGGGTTGTTACTGTACTAGATTGTAAAAAGAGGTACACCCCTCCATGCCATAAGAAGGGGGATACTTGTTTGATATGCAGTTGGAAAACCCTGGAGTCATTAGCACTACACCATTGGCAGTGGTCAGTGATGCTCCTTGTAAATAACTTAGATCAGTTGAAAAGGGTCTGGGAGAAGGGCTTGTTATTGCTTTGGGTCAAATGTCAATGGGGAGTATTTGCCTTACGGGTGATCTTGCTAAATAGAGTCCACCTCATAATGGCTTGCTAAGCAAGGGCAAGGCTCAGAAAAAAATTGTAGAGTACAGTGAGTATCTGTAGTACCAAATGGTCATCCATCCAACCTCTCTCCTCCATTCCTGTTGTAAGCCCAAAATCCAGATGACAGGAAGTTTCAGGAAAACGTTTGCAGCCAAATAGTGGATAATTAACCTTGGTGGCTCAACACCATTCTAGCCACCATTAGAGACTAAAAAAGCCCTCTGTGGCAAGATGTGTGAAAAGGTCACTTAGAATATATGTACACAGAGGTCCAGAAAAGCTGCTTCTTTTGAAGAGGTCAAAAGGCCAATGGTGCAAGGAAGAGCTGTGAATATGGAATATACTATATGGAATGTAAATAAATATATAGGCCAGGGGAAGGTACACTGAAATCTTACTGAAACGAATGATAAACTTGGATGATGTGTTGTGGGCTCAAATCCGGTTGGTGTTTTCTGATAAACAAGATCTAAGGTAGACATATGACCTCTTTGGGTGTTCTTGTGTTTAAAACCAATATGGAAGCAGAGATGAGCGTGTTAAACTCCACCACCACCACCACCTCCATTTCATTCCGGAAGTAGGGTGTTTTCTCATCTACTTGGGGAGGTTCCCCGAGTAATTTAGACTCCTGGTCTTCCAATCTTCTACCTCACACAGGGAGCCTATCGTAAGTACAGGAAGAGGTTCCACGGCCTTGAAATTTGCTGTCTAATTAGCAGAAGGTGAGAGGAGAACCTGGTACTTCTGGTGTCCTTTATTCACCCAGGTATGTAGGGGCTGCTCACCTGTGAGGAGGTCCTCCAGGGCTAGAGCAGTAGTTCAGTTTTCAGTCAAGTGGACAGGGCCAAATGAGTCCATACACACACCACTTCCCAGAATGTTGCTGCTTTTGTGGGAAAGACCCACACACGTCTTCCTCCCCCCATGGATGTCTCATTTAGATGTTCTCCAAGCCTCACAGATTAGCAGCTCCTACAAAGAACTTCTAAAAGACATCTTCGTTTCAAATTGCTTTCGTGCTCCACCCAGTGTGTTTTTGAAAAAAAAGCTCGGATCTTTTGGCTTGAGATCAAACTATTTTAGAAGCAGTGAATAGTTGTGGCAGTTACAAAGCCGCTGCTACAAACCCCACCCACCCCCAGCATTTTTCTTCTTAAAAAATGTTTATTTCCCTGCAAAAGTGCTGAACAAATGTTTACAATGAAAAACACGTGGGGGAGGAGGGGATTTTTATAAAAGGTGGACTGTGGAAGTGTCCAAAGTATGGCAAACAACCACACTGGAATGAAAGCCAGGGACTTGAGGCAGCAGATGACTGAAGTTGGGCAGAAACCATTTCCCTCTGCTGGGGAGAAGCATGTCTATATCAGGGGTTCTTAACCTGTGGTCCAGTAATGGGTTTCAGGGGATCGGGGCATAAAATCAATTTCTTTCCTGTTACTTTGAAAATTGCCCTTCTGAAAAAATCTGAGGTGGGGGGTAGGCTCCACAACTTTCCCCACATTCTCAAGGGGGGGGGCATGACCCCAGAAAGGTTAAGAACCATTAGTCTGCAAAAAGCTTCCTGAATCACCTGCTGAAGACTGTCACATACTCAGTACAACCCCTTAACACAGGGGTCTGCAAAGTGTTTGTGGCTTGGGCCAGTTCACGGTCCCGCAGACGCTGCAGTGGGCCGGAGTGCGCGCACATGCGCAAATGCTATTTCCGGCGCTCCTTCCAGCGTGGAGGAGGTGTGTGGAGCTTCCCATTGGTTGCAGGAGTTTCCTGCAGCCAACGGGAAGTCAGCCAGCATCGCGGAAGGTGGTCCCTGCTCTGCTCTGTGCACGGGAGCCAACTGAGCGGGCGATGGGGGTCTATGGGCTGGTTAAATGACCCTCATTGGCCGTTTGTAGCCCATGGGCCTTAGGTATCTGACCCCTGCCTTAACACTTTGTCAGAAACTCTAGTCCTCCCCCCTCCCCTTTTTGCATAATATCTAATCTGAAGGAGAGCTCTGTGAAACTCACAAGTGATCTTATTCTGTGACTTTTGGCTACTCTGAATAAAAATGATACGCCCGCCTTGTATGTTAGCCCACAAGAATTACTAGTCTGCAAAAATAAGAGCAGTCTCCTTTGCAATGGACAGCATACATTTGGACACAATTAATCACCCTCCCCTAACCTGATGCCTTCCGGTCAGTTTTAGATGACAGCTCCCCTAAGCCCCAGTCGGCATGGCCAACAATCAGATGGTGTAAGTTGTAGGTGGCTGACCCAGTGAGCTTCATGGCCAAGTGGGGATTTGAACCCTGGTCTCCCAGGTCCTAACCCAATGCTCTGACCACTGCACCACACTGGCTCTCTATCTTGAGGGCAGCTAGTGGAATTCTTCAAGAACTGCAGGTAGGTTCAGCTAAGAACTGAAAATGCTCACCAGTGCTTGAAAAAGGGACTCTTCCTGCCTCCCGCCTCAACACAGTTTGCACCTTGCACACTCAACAGAAGTCCTCCTTTTCCAAACGCTTGCCCAGTGTTTGCGCGGATCCATTCACTTGAACTGCACAATGTGGGCCTAGACGTTTAATTTGTGTACCACCCTCATGTATAAAACAATGGTTCTGGCTGTGCTTTTTTTACCTTCCTTCCTTCCTTCCTTCCTTCCTTCCTTCCTTCCTTCCTTCCTTCCTTCCTTCCTTCCTCCCTCCCTCCCTCCCTCCCTCCCTCCCTCCCTCCCTCCCTCCCTTCCTTCCTTCCTTCCTTCCTTCCTTCCTTCCTTCCCAAGATGCCCACTATGGTGGCTTATTCTGAAAAACATGCTTGGAACATGATCCAGGACACAACTCCATAATGCTTGGATGCTGTGGTGCCAGAAAAGTGCTCACAGAGTAGTAGGGGGTGCTTGAATGACAAGAGAGGCATTAATTGTGACCCCCTTCCCTAGTTTCTACAATACTATATTTGGATAAATTCGGTGTGAAGTTCAGGCTTGCAGACTTCTTCTCAAAAGAGCATCCTCGCAGCTTTCCCCTCATAATCCTGAGCTTCCATGACTGTGTAAGTTATAAAGAGAGGAAATCCCATGATAAACAAAAGATCACGCAGCCAGGTATTAACCACGCAGGCAGGATCATAACCAGGCTGATGGCATTTTTCCAAATGAGCAATTGGCACGGTTTCTGTGCCTCAGTCTTTTCAGCAGGGAGGGAAAGGATGGGGGAAACCAGTTTTACCAAAATGCTGCCTTCGGAGAGCTCTGCTACGCAGACTTGCTTCAAAAGTCTGAATTTCACTGTTGAAGGACTGCTGGCATTGCTCTTCTTACATTGCCTACAGCAGCCGCTGCTGAACTCCAGCCGTCTGCAGACTGCAAAGTGAGTCTCACTTTGCTTGGGTGGGAGAATAGGGGGTGGGGGAATGGAGAGCAGAGCAGCTCACTCTATCAAGATTTAACTCTTTCGGCAACTCAGTGGGTTCGCCAGCTCAGAGGGACTGAGGAGCTGGTGCTGTTCTCAAAAGTTTCAGGGGAAAAGTTTCTACTTTCCAGACGGGCAGCAGCTACTCATATTCTTTTGTAATTTCATAGCTGTTAAAAGGGACAGCAGGCCTGGTAAGAAAAACCATTAAGGAAAAGATAGGCGACCTTTTAAAAAGCTAGGGGGTGTTGTTCTGATTTGCTGCCGCCCAATGTATTTTTCTAGAAAATATTTTAATCTTGACTTTTCAAATGGTTTCTGTTCCAGTATTTCTCAGACAGGGTGGGAATGTGGCACACCAAATAATTTCTGCAAAATCCACTCAATCCCCCCCCCCGTCATTAAATAGTTCTTAAAATGTATACAGTAGAAGCAAACATAATAATGATTATATTTTATATAATTAGCTAATACCTCTTTTTTGGTGCAATGATCAACAGTGTCAGTGAAACCTATCTCCCCATCTTTCTAAGCACACCTTTTTATCAAGTGTGTCCAGCATCCCAGGCTGCCTCCAAAGTAGACAAAGTTCAGACAAGGCTGGTTTTATATTGCATTTTGCAGGATGACTATGTCTGGGTTTCGTTGCTGAGTCCCTCTAGGTCTATAAGCCTTCAAAGGCAACACGTAGCATGGCTGTTCAATGACTTCCTGAGCATTTGGACCCTTTGATCATGTCAGATGCATCCAACAAAGACTCTTACCTGTAAATATGCTGCTGTCAGCCTAATGGAGTAAAAGTTGACACCATAAAGTTCACAGGCTCCATACAGCCTAAATGAGGTGACAAAAGAAGCAAATTCTGTAGGGCTCAAGAGAGTGGATGCTAGCCTGAAGTACACTTACTCATGAGTAAGGATGCTAAAGATCGCCACACACAATTCTACAACTTGACTTACCTCTGTGACAATTTTGTTCAGCAAATCCATTAGCACATTTTAAAAAGACAAATAAAGGTCATGCTGTCTGCAATAAGTTTTAGATAATTCATACCCCATTCAATTGACAATGTTTTTGCGTTCGTGAGTGTGATGGCACGGCTTTACATGGGGCTAATTTTATGCAACCTATTTTTGTCATAAAAACCTATATATTCATGTGTAAAAGCCACATAACCTCAGAACCATGTGATGTCTAAAAGGAAATGGAAACTTGCACCACAGCCTGCAATCATTCACATGCCTTGTACGTGTAATCATAGAATAATTGCTGAGTTGGGAGGGACCTTGTGGGTCATCTAGTCTAACCCCCTGCAATGGGTTTTTTTTTTTACCCAATGGTGAAGCTCGAACCCAGAGCCTGAGAATAAGAGTCTCATGCTCTACCAACTGAGTTGTCCCACAAGTTTATAACAAAGGCATCCTCGGATTTAGATCATCTACAAGGTTGTGGCATGAGAACTAAATGCAAGAAATTGTTTCGGCCGTTAACTGTTTTATAAAGTGCATTTATAGGTATTCCACATGTAACTGGTCTCTTTACTGTGGTCTTTGCCACACGTATAGCCTGATTCTTGTACAGTGTAAATAAGTTACATGTTATTGCTAGAAGCACATGCACCAGACATGTACAGCACAAGCAAAAATTAAGCCGGAATTGCCTAACTTAGGGCAGGTGTGGGTTCACCCTGTGGAATAAATGAAATAACCCAACAGTAGTATATGCTCCAGGTCATTTTTAATTATTATTTCAATGATAATTTATATTTAACCTGATGCAATTCCATGAGATACAGAACACACTAGAAACCAAAGCACAACATGAATTCTAAAAACGCATGAAAAACTTGCTTTGTATAGGACCAGTTTGCCCATCGTAATCTGGACCTGGAGATGCAGTTGCCGTGCTTCCTTTGTGCTGCATTGTTTCTTTTAATGCACACAGAAGACCTGCCTGCGTGCTCTTAGCTTTATATCAGCACAACTCTTCAATAGTGGAACGAGACATCTATTACAAACTTTACAGCTTTAAAAACTGAAATCAAATGCCCCCATCATTTCTTCTTCATTTCTCTCTCCCCATCCCCTTTTTGCTAAATGGGAGGTGGAGTTGTCAATAAAAGTTTGGATTCCTGCCTGGGATGGAAATCAGATGCAGGCGCAAGGCAGCCACCCTGCTCCTTGCCAACAGAATGTCTGCGCAGAGCAGATGGGACATATGGCCTTCAGGACACAATGCCAGCAGCAAGCAGCACGGAGCGAGATAATAGAGGCTGAACAAAACCGGCTCAGAAAGCAACTGCCACATACACGGCTCCAGCTGCTGCTCTGGGGAAAGTCTCAGCACCCTCTTTTACTCCGTGTCTTTTCACCGTTTTTTAAAAACATCATTCCGAACCGCAAACAAATGAAAGTGGGGTTTTGGATTCCATTTCTAGCAGAGAGCACCAACAAAAGTGTTTTTATTAACACATATCTATATTGCTTTGGACTGCCTTTTCTTTTTCTTCTAGATTCAAAAATAAAGGAGACATCACCTACGGCGATCTTCTGCACAAACCCCACAGCAGTGAATGGAGGTTACATCATGAGTCGCTCATTATTTGATCCCAGCGGCCAGCCTATGGCATTATTATCCTCTTCTCCACGCAAGGTTTTTAAACAACGCTTCATGCAAACACAAGAGCGTGTGGGTTTCCTCACCCCCCCAGCCCCACTTCTGAGAGTCATTCAGGGCATGTAAAACAGTAGCAGCAATTAATTTCGCAGGCCAGCTTCCTGCCGTCAATTCCAGAATGGAAAATCTGGACGTTGCCAAACAAAACCATCTGCTCTGTAGTGATATATCATTTACAGTCACCAACATTCTTGCTACCACAAGCAGAGTGGACGAAAGAGAAACTAGTTTCAGGCAGGGAAACAAAAGGCTACACCTTGGAGCTGTAAGGAAATATATTTTGGTGTTTCCCCCTTAAGCCATTCCCTGGGGGTGGGGTATGTGGGGGGTGGGGTGGTGCAATATCTGTGGCACAGGACACGTCATACTAAACTGCCAACTTTGCTGCATTTATTTGGTCTGTGGCACAATCTAGGTAAAGGTAAAGGGACCCCTGACCATTAGGTCCAGTCGTGACAGTCTCTGGGATTGCAGTGCTCATCTCGTTTTATTGGCCGAGGGAGCTGGCGTACAGCTTCTGGGTCATGTGGCCAGCATGACTAAGCCGCTTCTGGCGAACCAGAGCAGCGCACAGAAACGCCGTTTACCTTCCTGCCGGAGCGGTACCTATTTATCTACTTGCACTTTTACGTGCTTTCAAACTGCTAGGTTGGCAGGAGAAGGGACCGAGCAACGGGAGCTCACCCCATCGCGGGGTTTCAAACCACCGACCTTCTGATCGGCAAGTCCTAGGCTCTGTGGTTTAACCCACAGCGCCACCTGTATCCCTTGTGCCACAATCTAGTTCAGGACAAATAAGAGTACTTTGTCACGCAGTGCAGTTAAATGATGAAACTCACTCCCCCAGTGATGGCCACCAACTTGGATGGCTTTAAGAGAGGATTGGCAATTTTGTGGAGGCGGCAGTTATCAATGGCTCCTCGCCATGATGGCTATGCCCTGCCTCCACAGTTGGAAGCAGTAATGCTTTGGAAAACTAGTTGCTGAAAACTGCAAGAGGGGAGAATGCCCTTGTGATTGGGTCTTGCTTGTAGGGTTCCCACAGGCTTCTGGCTGGCCACTAGGAGAACAGGATGCTGGACTAGATGGGCCACTGGCCTGATCCAGCAGGTGCTTCTTTATGTTCTTAGCACTTTCCATGACGCCCTCTTTTTTTAAAAAAAAACTTTATTTATACAACAAAAACACACAAAAACACACAAATACAAAATTACACACAAATTACAAAAATAACCATAGACACATAATTTTCTTGGCAAACAATAAAACATTTATTGGTCTTAACACTAAAGACCCAACTTCCCGTCTATTCCATATTTCAAATTCATATTACTTATTGCCAATACACATTTTCATAATTAAACTTACTCTCAATAAATCTAATTTCTTCTGTCTACCTAGCAACTATTACTGAAGTTCCTCGAATGCTGCAACAGAATTTAAACTACTATATTTATTTTTCAGATATTCTTTAAAAACCTCCCATTTAGAAACAAATTCCTGTTTTGATTTATTCTTTATCTTTTCTGATAAACAATCTAATTCTGCATATTCTGTCAGCTTTTGGATCCAATCTTGTTTAGAGGGGATTTCATTACTCTTCCATTTTGCTGCGATCAAAACTCTTGCTGCCGCCGTCGCATATAAAAAGATACCATTCCTCTTTTGTGGAATATCCAAATCTGTTATTCCCAGGAGGTAGGCCTCTGGTTTTTTATTGAAAGAGATCTTTAGCATTTTTTGCAGTTCTGCATGTATACTCTCCCAGAATACCTGTATTTTCCTACATATCCACCACATATGGTAGAATGTTCCTGAGTCCATGACGCCCTCTAACTGCAAATTCAGGGGGTGAGGGCTGGCAGGACTAGTGCCAACCCAAAAAAAGAGAGCAAACCCTAAGGGAGTATCTGCCACACCAGCTGTCCAGTGAGGCCTCAGAATGTTCTGCATCCACAGAATGTGGAACATCACTTGGAAAAGAAAACCTGAGGAGGAGGGTAACAGAATAAGAGAATTGTTTCTCCTATGCTTCAAAGTATGAAATTCAAACTGATAACTCTTAACAGCTTGCAACTGATAACTCTTAACAGCAGTGCTTCTGCTCAGCCAGCCATGTCCCACAGAATATGCTATTCTCTTGTCAGAATTTGGGACTAGTCAGAAATAAACTAAACAAGGTTGTGAAAACAAGCATTGAGGGGCAGGCCCCAAGAGCCAGCACATTAGAGATATATGTGGGACAAAAAGAGGGCAGACAAATCCTATTCCCTCTGCCGTGCTTACATGGTCTGCCTGCAATCATGGTCAGTGATTAAAAAGGTAAAGGGACCCCTGACCATTAGGTCCAGTCATGACTGACTCTGGGATTGCGATGCTCATCTCTCTTTATTGGCCGAGGGAGCCAGTGTACAGCTTCTGGGTCATGTGGCCAGCATGACTAAGCCGCTTCTGGCGAACCAGAGCAGCGCACGGAAACGCCATTTACCTTCCCGCTGGAGTGGTGCCTATTTATCTACTTGCACTTTGACGTGCTTTTGAACTGCTAGGTTGGCAGGAGCATGGAACGAGCAATGGGAGCTCACCCCCTTGTGGGGATTCAAACCGCCGACCTTCTGATCGGCAAGTCCTAGGCTCTGTGGTTTAACCTACAGCGCCACCTGCGTCAGTGATTAGATTGGCTCAAAAGCCAAATTTATCACCAGTGGACCACAACCTCTGCTATTCCCAGTTTTGCAGGACTTTCTCTCTGTGAACCCTCACTCAATGTCAACAGCATTTGCAGGGCAAATTTCTTCTCACCTTATGGCCATAAGAGCATAAGAACCCCGATGGATCAGACCAAAGGCTGATCAAGTGTTTCCCTACAGTGGCCAACCAGATGCCAATGGGAAGCCCACAAAGAGATGAATGTGATGGCCCTCTCCTGCTGTTGTTTCCCATCAACTGACACTCAAAGGCATGCCATCTGCCACTGATCCTGGAGGCTGCCCTTGACATCACTAAAAGACAGAGAATAAGCATAGGATGCATACCGTGTATACCACTCTGCTGTAATGAACAGCAGGGTGCTCATCAATGAACACAATGCAAATGTGAGCAGCCACAGAAGCAGGACGTCAATGCGACCTTGTTGCCAAAAAGGGAGGTCTTCTGAAAAGCCAGCAAAGAGGTAGCTTTCTTCTCCTTTTCTGGTAGGACCTTTCAGAGTTTGGCAGCAGTGATCACAAAAGTCCTGTTCTGAGCCACTGCAGTTCCAATTTCCAATAAAAATGGCAGGGGGAGGATCGTAACCAATTCACAGAGCACTTGCCTTAAATGCAGAAGGTTGCATGCCCTGTCCTTAACACAGGACACGGAACGACTCCTGTCTAAAACCCCGGAGAGCCATTAGCAGTCAGTGTAGGCAACTCTGAGCCGGGTACGACTCAGTATAAAGCAGGTTTCGACAGATAAAAACATTTGTTTACTAGATCTCAATTAGTGAAGGGGCTCCACGACCCTTGAGGAATGGGACCAGGCTGAACAAAGGTTAAAGGTTTTTTAAATGTTCAAACCAGTACCTTGAATTAGACCAGTGCACACTCCAGATGATGTTGGAAGGCAGTGCTCTTCCCTAAACGTATGAGTTGTGTTGGAACCATGTAGGGTGTATTGTGGAAGTCAAGCCTAAAAGTTAACAGAAGCATATAACCACATAGCAAGGTTTGAGCCATTTAGGAGAGGAAGAAAGTCTGCTCATCTGCCAAACTTGAGCAAAGGCACTTCTGCAATGACGCTCAATGTACTTCTCAAGAAGCAATGCCAAGTTCAAGGCTTCTGACCTGGTCAGGCAAAGTCAACAGGGAGACTGTCTGTAATAGGCTAGCTAAGTCCTTCCAGAGATATCCTATCGCATGTGTCTTGCTGGGTTTCAGTATCAAACTATTCACCCTCATCCAGCCTCTATACTGGTTCAGGAAAGAAATAGTGTGTATATGGCAGGGCTGCCCCCAAGATGGCTGAATTTCTGAATACTAGGATCTCTTTGATAACTAAATGAACTATTTCTACACCTGTATATACAGAACAGGATGTGGAAAGTAAAACCTTATTTCTCATCCCTTAACAGCAGCCCAGGGCTCCATTGCCAAATCCTGGAATCTCTTCTTCTATCTTTATAATTTATGTAGATTACTGGTATTCTAGAGGGTAAATTGCCTTCCTTGAAAAGATATAAACTGAAAGCATCTAAAGGGTACAGCTTTTTTTGTTCTCGTTATATGCAGTGCTTTTTTTCCTGGAGATACGCAAACCCCTAAGCATTTGTGAATCTTTGTACTTTTGTCCATTTACTGTATTTATTTTTCCCAATTTGAACTATAAAATGGTGATTTTCTTGAGTCAAAATGGGTACCCCTAAACATTTTTTAAAAGAAAAAAAGCACTGGTTAAATGGCATGGTTTTATTTCTTATACAAATAAGGGCACACGGTTGCTAACTGTCACTAGCATATGCAAGTGTGTGGTGATGTCGTTATTAATCTTACCAACTGGATAAAGGAAAGAGATCCATATATATTCATGATGCTGAATCCCAAAGCTACATCTATCTCTGTTAAGAGAGGCTTTATGAAGATATTAAGCAGCATTCATAATAATACTGAGACTTATGGAACCTCATATATTTCCCATAGACATGGACATTCTGACATTCTAATACACATTGCCTCCTCAATAACCCGTCTTTGAATTATATAGGAACAAACCTATTGGAATGCCTTCCGAGAGACACCTAGAGGTTGGAGGTGGGGCAGAAGAATATTATGGTATTCTGAATCAAAAACCATTGTACTGTAAGGTCTAACAAAATTGCAGGGCCTAACAAAATCAGCAAAGAAATATTCATTTTTCAGCCTCCAGATTAGGGCTGACGAACCCAGTTTCCGCCACTTGAGGCAAAATGGGAAGTGCTGCTCACCCCACTCGTGGAAATATAGCAAAAACATTGCATGCTCCAAGATATCTCAAGAAATTGGTGCTGGTACTACTTTTCCACTGGCAGAGGAGGCAGTGGGGCACCACCTTTGAGACTTTTGCCACCCAAGGCAGTGGCTTCACCCTGCTTCATGGGTGGGCTGTGCCTGCTTTAGATTCAAGTAACCCACCAGGTAGTTCCACAGCCAGGGTGGAAGCCAGATTGAGCCTTTCAAATAAAATTTGTTATTCAGGAATGTCTGGAGTTGCTCAGGCCGTTAGTCAGAAATGAGAACACACCAGTGAAAAATTGATACAATATTCCTTATCCCAAAATGGCATTTTCAGAATCAAACAAGCCCTTTCTTTATGGCTGATGAAAACAGTCTCCATCATACACACTGACAATTTTGGCCCATAATTTAGCTGCAGTTAGCAGAGTTTAGGCAATCTGCATGTTGTAGCTTTTACCACCCCCAACATCCTGTCAATATCCTTGAGGAACTGCAGATCTCAAGAAACTAAACACTTGAGACAAACTGCTGTTTCCAACACTAAATACTGCAATGCAGACTACACTAGTAGACAAACAACTTACTGGATAGACTACATGAGTACCAGGGAATGACAGGAAGCCAGAATGACATGATCCAGTGATTCAACAGAGGTGATAAGAGTTGGTCTTTTAGCTAATTTAGTTAATCCATTAGATTATAAGAATAGCAAAACCAGCACATCTTCAGTGCTTTCCAACTGACTGATACTTTCAGAATTCAGACTCATGAAAATACAATGCGACTGCAAAATTGTATGAAAAATGGAATCCTGTATCTGTAAAATACTCATCAAAATTCTAAACAGATTTTAGGGATATCGAAATGTGTTGGAAGAGTGACACCTACAGGCCACTAAGAAGATTTGTTTTTTTAAATACGTATTAAAGATTTTCTTGGTTTACAAAAAGTATATGCCTTGTCTTTTTTTCAGGTTGTACAGTCTCTCTTACAAATTAGTTAAATTTGTTGTGAGACATTAGTGTTGAGTACAGTATAAGGTTGGGGAAGAAGAGCGGGGGGAGGTGGTGAGGCATATTATTTTATATAGTGTACATGTGGGGTTTTGTGCCACTAAAAGGTTTTGTCAGTGTTTCAGAGATTACAAGCACACTCTCTTATTGGTTAAAATTGGCAATGTATTTTGGTATGTATCCAGCTAAATTATAGTAGACCCAGAGAAATTAATGGACCTAAGTGAGCCAAGCTCATTAATTTCAATTGCTGTACTCTCTGTATGACTATCATTGGCTGCAAGCCTGTGTAAGTTCCATCTATAAAGAATGACTATCAAAATAATTTATTACAATGTAGAACAAGGATGTGGAATCTATGGTTCTCCAGATGTTGCTGGCCTACAACTTTCATTATTGCTGACTACTGACCATACTGGCTGGTGCTGATGGGAGCCCAACATCATCTGGAAGACCATAGGTTCCTCATCATTGCTGTAGCAAAGATATAAAATGGTTGACAGGCTCAAGAGTTATACCAATACCCATCTGGAAGACAAGAATGACAATTATTCAAAATTCTGGCGAGGATTTCATTTTAAGCATTGTAATTTGGGTGCAGACATTTCTCATAACAAGTCTTCTCAATTCACTGTAGAACAGTTTAACCAGACAAAGCAATTATGGAAAGACTAGTTAAAAATAAAAATTCTTTATTTACCAATTTTCTACAAAGCACGTAGTAAAAATAAGTCACGTGACAAAAAACCAATATTGCACAGTAGACAGAAAACATTGTTTGAAGATGGAAAACCCACACATTAATGAAGTTCTCTCATAGTGACCAAGTATTTTTAAGCTAAAATAATCTACAACAAATCTGGTTTCAGAATCTTGCCTAAAAAGAGAGGCTTGCAATTTAAAAAAATTATAGGAAAATATTATATTCCTGTAAATAAAATAGGTTTTAAAACGATGTAGACATCTTTATGAAACCAGCCATTAAAGGATTTAACAACTTTTCTCCCTGGCCTCTCAAAATTGTCGTGAAAATGACCACACATACACGTTGCAGATGTCTACAAAAATAAATTTACACCCATAAGTCCTATACTAAATACTAAGCCACACTTGTTACACCAGTAAGCTTCAGAGAGGGCTTGGCAGGTGTGGTGAGACTCCCACCTCCAGCGCTTTAAAACATACCCTCAATGCCATTTCACAAGGCTGCTTTTGAAGCTCTCATAGTAGTTTCACCATGCAGTGGGTGGCTGCTATAAAAGAAGAAAGTCACAAGCCCAAAGTTCTGTGGAGTGTGGAATTAATCACATGACACTCTGAATTTTGACACTTAAGCACTGAGAGTTTTCCATGTGATTTAAAAATCACATGTAAAGCCTGTGTATAAGTGACCGCAGAATCAGAATTTAAGTGCATGCCATTCGATAAAGCTTCCTTTCCTCAAAATGGCCCTCCTTGTGTTATGGTAAAAATGACCAATTTAAATGCAACAGGATATACACAACATGTTGATGTGTGAGCAGCATTAATAAGTCCAATTACCTAGTTTACAATGAGGAAAAACTACATCAGGCAGGGTTAATAGCTACATGCACATAATGCCACAAGTTGCTCTGAGAGAAGGTTGCAGATAAAGCAAGTATTATTTACCTCTTTCCCGAAATACAAAAATTAGAAGGCACCAGAGCAACAGAAGCAAGTTGAAAATCAAGATACTTAGGGTACCCCATGATGTCTGTCCTCTTGAAATCTGCTTGTACAATGGGACTTATGGTTTTCCCCCCTTCTGTAATCCCCTCCAATATACTCCTGAGTGTTCCCCAACCCTCTCAAGCAGCTTTTTGGGGTACACGAGGGAAGGAGAAGCCCTGCTAATGCTGCATTGGATTTCACCCTTATTTTATACAACTCACAATTAAGTTGTGCAATTTATTGGTTCAGATAAAGTTGATTGTGAGCCGATTGCGGAAGGCAGACTCACATTCAAAAACGCCTACAAGCTTCTGACTTAGCAGAAAAGCTTGGAAACAGCCACCATCATCACAGCAGCCACCCAGGAATAAATGAACCCATGATTATCCTGAGACCACTTCTCTTTGCTAAAGCATAGGTTACAATATGCTGTCGGACTGTATCTTTGGCTCAGAGGACCACTGGCCAGATCTTGTCTGACAGTTCTTATGTGTTGGTATCAAGGATGGCATGACAAGATTCTTGGACATATAGATTAGTATGCAGATGTACATTTATGTCTATTTTATTTTACTTATTGAATTTTTACACTGCCCTTCATCCAAAGATTATAGGGCTGTTCCCAACATAAAAATGAGAACACAAACTACATGTTAAAAGAAAAACAAAGCAACAACCCCCCCATACATTTAAAAGGCCATAGAATGTTAATCAGCCCAAGGCCTGGACGTTTTCGTCTGGAGCTTAAATATGTGTAATGAAGGTGCTATGCCAAACTCCCTGGGGAACTACTACAGAAAAGGCCCATTCTTGTGTTGTCGCCCTCCAGACCTCTAGTAGAGAGAGCACATGAAGAAGGGTCTCAGATGATAAATGCAGGGTCTGGGGGAGAGCAAATGGGGAGAGGCAGTCCGAGTTAAATAAAAGTGATTTTTATCCCGTGACTAACTCCTGAAATCAGCTCTGCTATTCAGCAACTAACAGCATTTTCTATACAGTACTAACACTTCAGTCTTTGGAAGTTAACTTTAGGGGCACAAATAACAAAAGTGATAAATCTAAAAAAGCTTGAAAATGAACTGAATGCAGTTACGGATATCAGATATACATTAACACTCCAGCTACAGATGGCTTTCTAATATAATTTTATACCATTCTCCACACCACAAGAGGCCACAATGCTAATGATATATAGTCAATGTAGTATAGTTAAAGTGACTACTGGGCCAGTGGAGAGGAAATTGCCTGTAATCCAGCAGGTAAGAGAGTGCCAGTTGTTTGAGAAGGCAAAGAGGAGGGGCAATTAAAAGCTGAAATGTGTTCTGGTCATGTTGAGCCATGTTTCCTCAGTGGCGGACTCCTTCACTTAACTTATCCTATTATTTAAATATATGCAATCATTGCAACTCCCAGATTATTGTTTATAATGCCAGCTAAATCAGTTTTAAGATTAGTTTCTCCCATTTGGAAAATAGCTCCTTTGGTGCAGAACGCCAACCTTCAAGGGGTAATTTTGTTTTTTTGGATACTAGCAATTTTTGTATGCTTCTCTACAAGATTGTTTCTGAGCTGACAATTACTGATGGCTGATAAAATATGGGAATTAGTGGGAACAAACATCAATTAAAACATTTAACAAACAAGTCACTGATGCATATTTCAAGAATAATTTATTATAATTTTGGCTCATAGATCATTGAAAAATAGGATATGGTTCAACACTGGTGTGGGGTGGGCGGGCCGCCAGGGATTTTTCATGCATACAACCTTTTTTTAAAGAAGCTAAACAAATTACTGGATATCTTAGAAAGGTGAAAATATTTGAGTTGCTTTTAACAACAGTAAGTATCAGAATACCGATGGGATTGGGTGAAGTTAGGTTTGGGAAACATGCACGATTTTATCCGCTAACCTGAAATTCATTCAAAACTAGAAAATATGCCATATATTTCTAAATTATGTGTCACTGAAAAAAGCAGTCTGAAAGAATTTTTTAGGATGGCACAATATTTTCTGAAATTCTTTGCTGTATCCATTCAGGCTCCGAGTATATCCTCCATAGTTTTAAATAATGGATATTATACTTCTTCAGCAATGACTGGTTGAGGGATGCAGCCTCTCAAAGAGATTAATCACAAATGACTTTTTTCTAGAACAAAAAATCCATTTGCTTTATATAAAATTAGATCCATTTCACAAGAAACAAACTTAAAACCCCTGAAGATCTAATGATGTACTGCAATAGTTATAAAGCAGATCATGTTCGAAATGGATCTTCATGGATTAAACATTTTCACTGTTGACTTGGTTCAGGGTGGTCGAGCTATTCCCCCCCAATGGCTTCATTCATTTCATTAAGCTCCATTTTATGGATTTCTTCTTCATCTTGTGCATACAGTCTGCTGTTAACATTTTCTTCACAATAAATACACTCCTTCAAAAAAACAAGAAAAAAAGTAACTCATATTTCCTCCCTCAGTGGCATCTTGTAGTTTGACATGTTACTAGAAATACCCAACAGCATGAATTTCAAAAGTGTCTCCCATACTATGTCTGAAATATTGTGCACACAAACCTGGGAGTAAACCCAGTTAAATACAATGCGACTTGATTCTGCAAAAACATGGTTAGGGTTACACTGCAAATATGGTTCCGAGTGCTCCAACTCTGTGATTTGAGTACTCTTAAGTCTCAAATAGAAGTTAATACTTTTATACTGAAAGAAGAAATAACCACTGAAACATACCGAATTAGTAACAGCCCCCGGTAGTCCACCCTTCTGAATCCATGGATGCACTTCAAGTAGCTCTCTCTTTTGCTCCTCCGTAAATTTTGGCTGGAACATCTGCATTTGTTTCAGTTTCAGTTTGTCGTCTTCTAAAACAGTTTCTAAGTTTCTGAAGTAAAATACACAAGCAAACCCCTTTCAGGTCTTCAACTACCCGAGCGTGCACACTTTATAAATAGTTGATTACTCTGGAGCTCAGGCTTCCTGCCATTGCAGGTATTATGCCAAGCACCCAAATGCCAAGTTCCATTTTGTCTGAGAAGGTAAATTAAGTTGAGGGAAGTAGGAGATCGTCTTTAGCACATTTGCTAAGGCCACATCTGCACTAGACATTTAAAGCACTATTATACCACTTTAACAGTTGTAGCCTCCCCAAAAGAATCCTGGGAGCTGTAGTTTGTTACTGCCGAGAGTTGTTAGGAGACCCCATTTCCATTAGAGAGCTACAGTTTCCAGAGTAGTTTAACAATCAACCCCTCTTCCCCGGAAATTCTGTCAATTGTGGCTCCTTAGAGTCTCCTAACAACTCTCAGGACCCTGAACTGTAAAAAGTCAGCCCCTACATTCGTGTAACACAGATTCTGCATGTTTTGACCACTGGAAGACTGTTATATGCCAAAGCATAGGGAAGTATATGTAAATCAACAAAGCAAGGATATCCTTAGAAAAACAAGAAAACTGATTGTCAGCTATGTTGGGTGAATGGAACTGATCATCAAGAATTAACAGCTCCTTACAATTGCTGAGTATGTAAAAAGAGAATCAAGTATTTCAGGTGTTGGTGTGGACTTTCATGTTATACAAAATACTCCAAGAAAAGGATGGTTATGAATGGAATACACACACACACACACACACACACACACACACACACACACACGAAGTTATTGGCATTTGAAATTGACACTAACTCACTTCATTGTAAAGAGGATGGTTTCCCTATTTTATTATATTTCTGTATATTATATTTCTACTTGTTAATTAACAATTAACGTTAATTACGGGGACTTGTTAATTAAGTTTGGTTAAATTGGAGGAAAGAGGCAACAGAAAAGTTCTGAGAAATGAAATATTTTAGTGCTGTTTCAAGTATACATCTACTTGAAATGGCAGTTCACAGTGAAAGCTGCTTTAAGTCTGAACTAACGTTGAATTACCGGGAGGGTATCTGGTAAGTCATCATAACAGTGTCATCTGTGTTTGCCATCAGCCGCCAGATGGGATCCTGGAGGACATATTTAATGAACTGCTCATTTTCTTCCAGTTCTGATTCCTTTGTTTTCTGATTGTTTTCTGATGAGTCAATGCTCCCAAAATATTTGCTGGTATGACTTGTTTCACTACTTCCTTCAGAAACAACAATAAAAAAGGTGTGCTTTTAATTATGGAGAAGAGATTTTTCATTGAAATAGCCCATGATTTCTTAACCGCACACATGATGTTACCTGTTCCACTGCCTGACATGCCGCATCCATTTGAAACTGAGCCTAAGGACTCAGCAGCTGCTGAAACACCACTTCCTGACAAAGCAGACCCAGTGCCTGAACTTGCATCTTCCTGGAGTAAAATATCAAGTATATCACTAGATACAGAGAAGGCATCGCTATTTTGAACTTCCATTGGCGATCCAACCTGAACAGTGGAAGAACAAAACCACAAAAAACAAACTGTCAATTCAAAAGGTATTTTTTGTTGTTCATAACTCCAGATCCTAATCTAAGATTATGCAACAAGATGATGATGATGATGTATTACATTTGTATACCACCTTATATCCGCAGGTCTCAGGCTGGCTCACAGGATAAAACAAGAGCTTGAGATTCATTTATAGTTGGCTGTTTTATTATAGTTTGTTGTTTATTAGTGTTTTTTAAAAGGTTTAAATTATTTTGCATTATATATTTTTGTCTGTACTGTAAAATGCCCAAGATTTTCTTTACATTGGGCAACACATAAATTTAAGAAGTCTAATATTAACTAGTACAAATCTTCCCAAGGAACATGCACAATTTGAAATTGTTTCAAAATGGAATTGTTTAAAAATTGAGGTTATTGAAAGAGCTCTCCATGTGCATAATTAGATAAAAATGTTGGCTTTTTCCAGACAGGTATTTCCCAGAAAGTTACAGACAATGCTTACAGGGGAAGATGCTTTTCTGTTGCAGTCATCTGAGCTCATGGGTTTGCTCGTCACCCCTCCATCAGTTAAAGTTCCATGGCTTCCTAGTGTACCAGCAGCGCCACTTTCAGCCACTTTGGGCATTTCTTCTAATTGCAGAAGGTTCAACTGTAGAGGAGAACTGCACCTGGACTGGAACAATGGTGGTGAGGCTTGACCTTGTGGGCCAGGAGACTGTGGAGTGCATGAACGGGATTGCTCATTTCGAGATTCTACAACAGTGGTCTTTTCACTCCCTGCCAGTGGATTATAGTGGAACGGTTGAGGTGGGAATGTGTTTGAGGCAGTGAATGGAGGCTGTGCTGTAAACACTGCTTGGGAAGAGAAAGAAGGCTGAGCAGGAAAGCTGGGTGGATCAGGATAAAGTGCTTGAGGGATCCCATTGTTCATTGGAGGATACATGTAGTTGGGGAGTACAAGTGCTACCACTGGAGTCATCAGAGGGTTGGGAAACTGTGATAATGGCAAGTGACAGGGATTTCCCGAGTCCTGCGATTCACTGAAAGCAGAAAGAGGCGCTTCAGGACCTGGTGGCACAGTTCCTGTTGATGGAAAAACTGGAAGTGGGTATGTAGACATAACTGTAGGAAAAGGCATTCCTGGATAACTTGCTTGAGAAGTATCTGACGGAGACCAGGCTGTGCTATTTGGGACAAGCCGGGGAAACCTGTGTGGAGGTTTGGTACCAGAAGTTGTGCTGTCTGAAGAATTGTGTGGCTTCTGTCGTTTTGGCTTAGATTTCCTGTTCTTCCCATTTTTCTTCCAAGACTGATCTACTCCAAAGCCATGTCGTGGTCCATGAACACCTGGAGAGAAAGGCAGAAAATCTACTCAACAATGCATCTAACTTTTAAAAAGGGTGACATCAATACTCAAGCACATCTTTGGACCAAAAAGCTATTTCCTGTAAATTCTAGATACGTGGAAACTGGCTACTGCTTATAAGCAGATGAGAGACACTATGCACACATTTAGAGAAACATTCTTTTCTTCACAGTTACCAGTGGCAGAACTGGTATTTAAATGAGGTTCCAGTTCTAAGTTGTGGGGAGCTCCAACACAAATCATGTCTCTTCCGCCATCTCATTAATTCTGTGTTCCACACGTTATGAACAGCACAATCCTATGCATGCTTGCTCAGAAGTAAGCCTCACTGTACCCAGTGAGCCTTGCTCCCCCAACATGAGCCTTGCTCCCCAACATGTGTGTTTAAGAAAGAAATTACCTTCATTCTTCTGCACACAGTAGCAAATTATGTCCTCTTTAAGTCACGGAGAAGGGGAAAACTATGCATCACTGATGATGTGAGTTTAATCCCACATCCACCTGCTTAATACTTCTAAGGTTGCATATTGAGTTTCTGGAGCAACCGATTGTCAGCCAACTACAATTTGGTTTGATAGTAAAACTGAACTTAACTAAGCACCCTGAACTGCCTATGCACATTTGCAACATGTCTAACTGACAATGGGTTTCTTTCATTCAGATGGTGTTATGAGGCTATAAACAAAGAGAGCCGTACCACGGTTACCAGGTTGTCCTTTGGGTCTTTCTTGAAAATAGTAACTGCAATTATATTGAAAAATATGGAACCTTTTGATTTCTTTACATTTGGTCAGAAAGCTCTGCTCTTCTTTTTGTGTATGCACTGCAAGGACTTCCTTTGTAAGCCCCAATTTCTTAAATGACTCTTTTTCTTGATTCTTTTGAGTAGTGGTAGATTGTGGAGCAATAAGCTGACTCTCCATGGGTTCTGTTCCACTGGGACCATCTTCTATTATTTCTAAAAACAAACAAAAACATTTAGGGGAAACAAAGTGAAATGTTGATCTCATTTTCATCTAATCAGAATTTGTTCTTCCAAATTCGCATGATCTGTCTTCCCGTGGTTCACTGCTACATAAAACAGAGCACATAGTCATTCTTAAAATCTGATTTATAAAAGTCTATATTCCTCTTAGAAACTGTAAAGCAGTACTGTACCTAGTTCAGGCTGTGTTTTTTTGTCTCCAACATGAACTATGGTGCTGCTGTAGCTGCACTGACTGGTTAAAGATACAACGCTCTCTGGCTTGCCAGGCAAAGTTAAAGAAGTTAAGTGAGCACCAACAACAGCAGAAGCATTCGATTTCTCAGGTATCTCCAACTCCGTAGGGCCTATGTGGGATTTTGACAGCACACTTTCTTCTCAAATACCAACATATAACAACACAGAGATACACACACACACAAAGAAAAGAACAAGAAACGTATAAATGTAAGTTTCTCAAGACAAAATAAATGTGACGGCAAGTGAAGCATATAGCTCAGGTCTAACTAAATTGCTTTGAGGAGTCAAACACAGTTCCCACCTCTACTTAACATGACAAGTGATACTGACTGACAAATTTTTATACAGTGCATTGTTAGTGGAAGCAGTGGAGGCTGGTCTGTTAGGCAAATGGGGCACTGCCCCACCAACCTCAGTCTGCCCTCAGCCAGCCCCCACCTGCCTGTCTTCTTACTTGTTTACAACCGGTCAGGGAATGACTGTGCCTGTCATTGGCTCTGGTGCCACCTGCTGTTGGTCTCCATGCCTTCCACTCCATCAATCCCAGCAGGAACCAGCCACCACTGAGTGGGACTTACTTCTGAATAAACATGCATAGGATTGCATTACAAATTCGGTTAACAGTAAATACCTGTGGGTGTTTTAATGTCATGCCTTTTCTCTCTAAGCGTATCAGAATTCAGTGAAGCAGCATTTGAGGAAGGCTGTGATTTCTTCACTGCATCACCTGCACTGCAGCTTTCCAAATACCTACAAGTCAAAGCAAAAACCCCCAGAAACCCTTGGTTAAAAACCACACACCCTGATATTCTTAGAAATAAAGTTGTCAGTTCCATATAGCCATTGCTTTAGTGGAGTGGAATGTTGTTCACCTGATAACACTGTCTAAACAGCTGATCTGCTGATATGAATAAACAGGTTGCTCTCCCCAAGCCAGTTCTTCTGCAGCCAAACTCCTCTGACAAGCCATTCCAACAGCATCATTTTCTGCTGGCTGAGTAGCACTTTCCACGTGGTCACTGGATTTCGCTGTGTAACAGAAACATCCCAAGAATGTTAATATATGGACCTTTCAAAAGCCAGGGAGCTGCTGAATGCACTCCTGGGAACATAGGTGGGGGCTTTAAGTATGAGCATGTGAGAGTTTCCAGTCTACAGCAAAGCTGTTTGTGCAAAATGACAACTACAAACAGGGCTGGGTTGTGTGCACTTGACCACACATCCTGGTTAAAGCTAAACTATTGGAGTTATTCCAAAATCTGATTCCAGATTAACTTGGCTATCATACCTGCATATTTTTTCTCACTTTCAAGCTTTGATCTGGAATTGACGAAGACATGCTCTTTATTTTTGGCCTCACGTCCATCTTTACAAATACCTTGAGAAGAGTCCTAGAGTGAAGATTTAAAACAAACAAACGAGTTACTGAAAAAACTTACAGTAAGCCATACATGGTAATTGTTGATTGGGGTGAATGAAGAAGGTATTAGACTTCTGTTAGAAAAACCCCCAGGGTCAATTTCCCATTAGACTGAAACTATTAAGATAATATAATGAAAATCTTACAGGCTTGGGTATCCTCTGGGTATCTTCATTATTGTTCCCATTACTGTCACTGGATGAAGCCACACTCATTAGGTGCTCATGTGATCCATTGCTTCCCAAACTTCCATAGCCACTAGAGCCACTGTTATGTACAGGCTAAATATAAATATATACACACACATTTTCAACAGAAAAGAAAATGACTAGCTGGAGTCTATATACTGCTAATATTCTGCATACTGTAACTAGTAAGAATCAACCAAGCAATCAAGCAATTCAAGAATCAAGCAAGCTATCAAGAAAGTCGATAAGTTTTTCCTCATATTCAAGAAATAATTTTAGAATCGCAGCTAGAACCTGCATCTTCACAGACACAACCTCCTGTATAGGCAGACAATGATTGCAGGGATATATTTTCATGATAAAACAGGATAACAGGATAAGCCAACATTCTAGTTAAGAGAATGAATGTCATTTTGCAAATCATCCGCAGCATAGGTGGCATGACACACCTGGGAAAATGCAAGTACTATCAGTAAGTCCATGCTCCAGAACAGAAATGGGGCAAAAATTGAGTCAGCATACCCATAAAACCCCAGTTGTTCTAGTTTATGGTGATGTAATCCCACTAATTTCAAGGTGAGAAGTCCAGTTTTAGTATTGCCTGAGCCTTCTTGTCCATAAACCTACAGTCAACAGAACTGCTGAAATGAATAATACTGCAGTGGCTGAAGTAATGAGAAATTTCTTAAATAATTGAGAAAAGAAACCCAATGTTAACTTCTAGGTCAGAATTCTACAAACAAGTATCTAAATACTTTGTAAGCATACATTACTTTGGGACAAAAAATTATGAACATTTTACCTTATAACAGTCTTCTAGAGGAGACCCCAGAGGTTTAGGTAAATTTAGATTTAAAACACAGTAATGAAAGTGTACCTGTAATAATAAGCGATATATTTGCTCTGTAATTTCTTGGATGCTAGGGTGAAGGATTTTTTCTTCTGCGCACTGAGGTGTAAACACATCTTCGTTCAAGGGACCACTGTAAAAATCATTAATAATATCTAGAATATGACAAATGCTTTTGTTTCAGTTATATCAGCCCTTGTTTTTCTATTGCATCTACAAACTTTTAAACTAATAAAATATTCAGGCTTACTCACTCCAAACATGACTTCTTCATTCTGAAGTAATTCTTGACAAGATTGGAAAGATCTGCAGCACTTATAAGTTTCTTGTTAAAAGCATTTACTTTATAGCACATATTTAAAAGAGCAATTTTTGTGTGTACCCTCCCCCCTCAACAAATCTATGTTCCAAAATATGGTTGCAAATAGATTCCATTTTCTTATGTGTGAACTTTGCATGCTCCACACATTTGACAAACGTCTCCATAATTACCAGTACTAAATACACAGAAGCAAAAACATCAGAACTATCCCAAATGTAGTCAGATATTATCCAATTATCACCGGTAAAGCATTTTTGAGCAGTGGCCATAATGTATAGCAATTATTATTGCATGAATGTTCAACACTGAATGGAGGTGGTTCTTGCTACTACTAATATGAAAGCCAGCAACTGTTAGTAGAAAGGTTTCCAAAAGTTGTGAAATATCCATATCATAGAGGAAGCAGATGTTTCAACCATTTAATTGGCACACTGCCATTCTGCAACTGAATGAATAACTTTTAAAAATAAAAACAGGTGCAGGAGCCTGAACTGGATTTGGACCCTGTCGTGAAGTGGGGAGGGGCATTAATGGAGGAATTAATCCTTTGTCCCCCAATCTGGATCAGGTCCTCTGCACTTGCTATTTTGTACTTGAAGAAAGGTGCCCATTAACACCAATAGAAGTGTTTCTTCAATGCAAATAGCACATGAGCCCACCCACCTCAGATCAGGTCTGGACTTGGAGTGTGGGGGGGAAGGGTTAAAGTCCCCCTTATATCTGCCAGCATCTTGATCCAGAATGGGCACTCCGCACCTGTTATTTACTTTTAAAAAGCCATTCCCATAATTTCTGGTTATATAATGGAATCTGTTTCCGAAGATGTGTAGATCAGCTCTTAAAGAAATTTTTTTGGGGGGTGGGCAGCACTTCCAATAGGTTGTTGCTACTCAGATAGTTGTGGAAATCGGGTTTCCACATTATTCTTTTCAGTATTTAAGAGACCAATCTCAAATAATTCATGACACAAGAACCTTCATTTTTATTACCACTTATTTACTTACGTTCTAACTTTGTGTCTTCCAATTATAAAAGAAATCTTTCGACTCCAGGGATTGATGAAACTGGACCAGCTAGTATCCAGAGTTATGTATTCACCATTTCTGGTGCAGAACCTGATTGGTGAATAATCAAATGGCTGTCCACCGCACTGAAGAACTGTAACAAAAAAAATTGATTCAAATTTCAGCTTTATTGTAGAAATATTCACAATTTCTCATTTTAAATGATCCAAGCATTTGTAATTCCCAATATTTCACATTGAAACATTTAAATAAAGGTATCAAAATTAAATGTGCTTGAGATCTGAAGACTACTGAAAATTCACAGCTAAGCATTACTCTATTTTAAAATGCTTCCCTAATTATTAATCTTATCTATTTCTGAGTGGGGTAGAGAAATTTGTGGTGGTCTTAACATCAATATGGAATCAAATGGGGCTGTGGGTGTATAAGAGTCAGTGAATAATGTGAAAACACCAGATGTTATAAATGTTTCAGAACTAAGAAGATGTAGACCTGGATGGGAGACCCATGTACAACCTAAAACAATAAAAAAATTAGAAAAAAAGATATGGGTGCACTGATGACATATTACTCCTAATTTAATACAGTGGTACCTTGGTTTATGAACTTAATCCATTCCAGAAGTCTGCTCTTAAACTAAACTGTTCTTAAACCAAGGCGTGCTTTCCCATAGCAGCGAGGGGCTCAATTTACACACACTCAACAGAAAGCAAAACATGTTCTGCTTCCAAGGCAAAGTTCACAAACCAAAACACCTACTTCTAGGTATGTGTTCTTAATCCAAGTTGTTCATAAACTAAGATGTTCTTAAACCAAGGTACCACTGTATGATCTAGCTCAGGATACTTGAGTCTACAATAAACACTGTGTGTATGTTTTTATGATCTAATAATCAGAAGAACAATAAACTGATTAAAAGTTACCAAAAACTATATGAGGATCCCTCATCCTTTATTGCCCCCAACCTTCATAATAATAATAATAATAATAATAATAATAATAATAATAATTTTTTATTTATACTCCGCCCTCCCCAGCCAAGGCCGGGCTTAGAGCGGCTTACAAGCAATAATAAAAACAAGATGAATGATTACAACTTAAAAACAAAAATAAAATACAACATTAAAATAATGGAACATTAAAATATTAAAATGTAGCCTCATTGCAGGAGAAGGAAAAGAAAAAAGAAAATGGGGGGGAGGGAATCAAATTGGCTCCAAGCCAAAGGCCAGGCGGAACAACTCTGTCTTACAGGCATGAAAATTTCATGTTTTTCATGAAAAACACACTATGCAAAAGGAGTCACCTACTTTTTTTGTGAATTGCTATCATTAAAGGTCTGTCACTTGGATGAAGATGTACTAAAACAGGAGTTCCAATTAAGTCCTGAGGCAAGTATCCCAACAAAGGCACCGCTCTAACAACAACAAAAGGTTAAATAATCATGAAGCAAAATACATTTAAACACAGCCTTAAGTTCATTTACAGACTTTGTTGAAATAAAAACAGAATGTTTGGACTTGTATCAGGTTTAGTTCTGCAAACCAATAAGCGGAACCTAAATATTATTGTGTAATATTTACGACATTCTTTTCTGTGCTGATTGTCAGGACGTAAGAGGCAATTATGAAGCACGCAACCTCCGAAAAGTCTAGTAACTCTAGCAGTTGTGGTCACCTGCGATAAACCAAAGTGGTTTGCCAGGTGGGGCAGAGCTAGTACATTGGCTTCATGGCAGGAGGGTCTCTCTTGCTTATCGGGGGGTGGGGGTGGGGAGCAGGCGAGATGGCAGGGAGGTCAGCACAGCAACACACTGATGCCTAAAACAAAGCAAGATTCTAGGGGACTTATAGTGCAGACAAAAATATACTGTACAAAACAGAAGCAGGGTGGGGTGGATTCAGTATGCCAGCTTCCTGGCAGGTGGGTTGCAACTGCTTATCAGTAGCGGGTGAGGTGGTGGTGGGGGGGTTGGCATGGTGAAAATGCACCATCAGAAGCACCAGATTGACTATGCCAGTAGATTTACACCACAGCAACCTTTCCCCTGCCTCACCTTTCTCCTTCCTGGTAAGCAAGAGTGACCCACCTACTGGGAAGATGGCGTAGTAGCTCTGTCCTACCCAGCAAGCTGCTATAGTGACCATCTTCCCCCTTTTCCTACATAGAACAAGGTATCAAAATAAGATTAAGTTATGCAATTTCAGTAAATAAAGAAACAAGGAGCTAAGAGGTCATTCTAGAAATGCATCACATCACTGTTTTGAAGAACATGTCAAGAAAATGGGCATCAGAAAGACCTCTCCTGTCCCTAATGCAATATGAGTCAAACATGGATCAAATTCACAATTAGATTCACTAAGAGCTATTATTATTTTTTAATATCCTCATTATTTAAACAACTGCAAAGGTATCCCACTGAGGACATTTCACTATAGTCACACATCAATATTTCCTACCCATTTTTGCATTTTAGTCAATACTACAGCTAAATACACAACCATGCATATCATAGTTTTAGTAGTTCACCTTTCATCTACATCTTGGAACAAACAACTTGGGGTGTGTGTAGTTGTAAATATCCTTTTATTAGAAGGAATTCTGGGTGCTGAAAGGGAAAAGAAGGACAAGGTTTGTAGAACTAGAGCATTTGTATGAACAAGATGCTTTATTTCAAGCACAAAATAATTGCTGTATTATTACCTTCATAACCGGAGTGGACCTTTTCTGCAAGCAACACACAACAAAGCTGATCATCTTCATCTTGTACTTTGATAAGGTATGGAGTCATACGAAATGGGTGGTAGCAGATCTCACTAGTATGCTCCACTTTCCCTGCACTAAAAATTAAAAGAAACAACAGTTGAGTTCTTATAGTTTGCATAGCCCCCAAGCAGAATAAGGTATTTGGTAGGTGAATCTAAGCGATGGGCTTTGGACTATGCTACTTCCATGCACATATGGGGACTCTTAAACCCTCCTCCTTACTAAAGCATCCTCTGAAAAATCACCGGTGAAAAATCAAGAGACTCTCCAAGGTGACACTCTAGGAAGTGCAAGGAAAGGAAAAAGGGCAACCCCCCGTTTTCCATGACCATCTATGTGCAAGGGCCATTAGGCCTTATTATGTGAGAAGCAATACGTACAGCAGTGGCCAGTGAGGCGGTGAAGGTGGGACTCTGTTGCTGTTCTCCTGGTTTCCCAACACAGGAGTTACAGTCGCTTACCGAGGGGAAGAAGCGGAGGGGTAAGTTATGGGGAGAGAGACGTGGTGGAGTCACTCTCTTGGTAAGCAACCCACTGTGTTGGGAAGCCGGGAGAGCAATAGAGCCCACCTGCCCCACCTCACTTGCCACTACTGAATATGCAACAGCCTAGAAACTGCTTTTTGTGGTGACATCTTAAACTGTAAGGTCTATTCAGCTTTTAGTGAGGATTCTGGAATTCATCTTTGTAAGTCGGCTAAGCCACATACCAATGAACATAAACAGATTGAAGCAAAACATCTGTTAGTCCCCACGCTGACTTAAAATTTTGCCTCACCTGATGCGGCAGAAAAAAGACTTTTCCTCCATGCACTCCTGGGTGGTAGACTCTATAAAAATATAAAAGTATGAAAATGACTTTATAATCTACAGTAACAGAAAGAAGTGTATACTCTGAAAGTCAGAAAGATGTCCCCTGTAATTACTCAGCTGAAAACAATGCAAACACAGAGTAACTGGCAGAAAGGTGCCTTTCTTCTTGTTATTTTAGTGCAGTTAAGAGAACTCTACATTGTGTTTGCACCAAACTAATTTATCTAATACTAGATGTAGTTGTTAAAATAGGTTTTCAAAGCTATGAGAGAAAATTCATATTTTAAAAACTGGAAGCTCCTCCCTGTTCAAAGTTGCTACCTCTCAGTATCTCTCAGGGCATCAGAAGACTGGGAAGTAATGGCATGAAGGTTGTTGTTTTATTCTGAACAATACTGTTTTAAAAGCTGGACAGAGTATATTCACATTAACTGTATGACGTTCCAGTGAAGGGACTGGAATAATATCAAAAGTAAAGTCTTGTTTTGCCAAAGAATTGAACAGAAGTATGCACAAAACCAACAAAAATTCTTCTGGGACCTTAAAAACTAATACACTTACTGTAACAAAAGCTTTCCTCACCCAGAGTCCAAACAACTCAATGAAGTAAGCTCAGCTCCATGAAAGCTTCTGCCACAATAAATTTTTTCATATTTTTTTTAAGGTACCACAAGGCTCCTTGTTGATTTTGCAGCAACAGGCATACACAGTGACGTCTCTGGAGCATGTAAGTACAGTGCTTAATTATCCTATTAGCCAGATGAAATGAGACAAAACAGATCAGAATATAAAATATTTGTATCTAATAGCTGCAAATGACTCTGCCAATTAAAAAGAGCAAAACACTAAAGAAACTGCAATTAAGCAAAGACATATCCTAATGGCTCAAATGCAGATGAGCAGTGGCGGGGGGCGGACAACAATTTAAACACACTTACCAACTCCATTGCAAATAGTCCAGGATGGCAATCTGTATGGAGTAGTAGAACTGTAGAACACACTGACATCCTGAGGTGCCAGAAACTCCACAAATTTGGCATTTTTAAATACATCTTTCTTACAGTGGAGAATAGAGGCAGCCTGATCGGAGATGTACAGAATTTTCCCAGTAGCCAAAGAAACAGCTACAGCAAACATATCCTTAAAAAACACAATAAATACATAGTAAGTCAAAACTAGTTTAGTCAGGGAAAATTTTAAGAAGTTTTGTGAGTTACAAATATTCTAAAATACTGAGACATGGTAGGTTTACATTTTTTCTTGTTAAGAGTATTAGTATTTACCTGCATATTTATCAATGATTTTTTAACAAAAATGTGGCAGTTGTAATCTAAAGCATATTTTTTTAGATGCCACACCAGAAGAGTAACTCCATATAAGATTGTGTGGGGTACTCCAAGCAGTCATCAATACAATCTTCTTTGCCTCTTCTCCTTCTTGCAGATTGCCTTTGCACTTATCTGCGACAGACTTCCCATTTACTTAGAAAGAATAGGTTCCAATGGCTTACTCTTGACTTTTAACTATGGTTACACAATTATGAATGTTGAGTCTAATTAGCCCCAAGTGTTTTTCTAATGCTACTGAATTTCCTCTGGAAGCACTCAAAAGGCTGCAAAATAGTGCAAGGTGGAAAGTCACAGAGATCCCCCATATATCACTGAAACTAGACCAAGAGCATTCTCTGTTCACAATGTGACAGATGTATGCTTTACCCTGGGAGGTAATGGTTTCCTAGATTTTATTTTTCATTGCCTACACTGTTATCCTGCCTTTCCTCCCAAAAGCTGAAAGCAGCATGGGGATCTGGGTTGCTCACCCCAATGTAACCTCACACAAACTGTGTGTAGAAGACAGGCTGCCCTGGGGTCATCAGTGATCTTCACAGGCAAGAGGGAATTTGAACCTACATTTCATAGACCAGGTTTAACACTTTAACCACCACACCACACTGTCTGTGACGTAACACGGTGTATGCTGTTATTTGATTTAGAAATACAGTGGTACCTCAGGTTAAGTACTTAATTCGTTCCGGAGGTCCGTACTTAACCTGAAACTGTTCTTAACCTGAAGCACCACTTTAGCTAATGGGGCCTCCTGCTGCTGCCGCACCGCCAGAGCACGATTTCTGTTCTCATCCTGAAGCAAAGTTCTTAACCTGAAGCACTGTTTCTGGGTTAGCGGAGTCTGTAACCTGAAGCGTATGTAACCCGAGGTACCACTGTATAGAATCTGTGATTATTAACAACCATGAATTTCTGAAACTCCCAGTTCAGTCTTTTAAAAAATCATTTGCACGAGTGTTCATGGGCAAGGATACTCACTGCATTCTTCATGATGTATTCTGTAGTAATGTTTTCAACATCTTCCACTGTATAGGACAATACATCAAGGCCACATGGATAGCTTTCATTAGTCATCAACAACTGGTAATATTCTTCATTGGCTACAGGAGAACAAAGTTTATATTTTGAATAACACTGTTTAAATTAAATCATATTCTGTAAAAATACATGGTAGTCTAATTAGAACAGAAAAGTAGCTCAGGAATATGCATTCTACCATCAAGGTTTCCAGAGGCTTAAACAAACATTAAGAAAAGACAACCTCTTCTATATATCTTCAGGTTGCTAAGCAGGTAGATGGTAATACCCTCCCCCACCTTGGGTTATGACACCAGTTCTCAGGTGGCAGGTAAGGCGAGAGAGAGAGAGTGGGTCTAAACATGCAAGTGGTATCTTGTTTTAGAGCAGTTAATTTGAAATTTTTACTCTGCAACGCTTTCATACTGTTCATCTGCAATATATGTTCATACTGAATAGATATCAAACAAGTCCCACGCTAGTGTTTTAGCTGAAGAAAGACCAAGAAGAGGAAGGTTATGACAAATGAAATGTTCCAGGAATCCAACCAGTATACCAAGAGACACAGTTATTAATTCAGAATCTCTCTTGCTGCTTCCTACTGAAGTTCAACAATGAAGTTTAAATTTCACCGATTCAACAGAAAGGTCTGATATAGTTACCTCTAACTTGCTTAATGCTTCCAAGTGCATACTTCAGAGTTGCCAGGATACTAGGTTTGCCTTTGATCCTTTTATCAGGAGGAAGATGCCTTTTTAATTCCTGCAATGTTTTTATTAGTTCCTTCTGGGTTTTAGATTTAGATGGTAGTTCGCTGCTAGACAACATGAACAAAAACAATTCTGGTTGAAATGTAGCTTTGTATTTTGCAAAGCCCAAGTTCTTAATGTTGAGAGCAAAATGATTAACTGGATGCAGACTGGGTATACATTGCTCTTAAGACTATTGAGATTTATAATTATTTCTTCCTTACATGGAGTGTTTGTTCATATAAAGATCTAAAAGATATGTGGTATGATCATTCTTAATTTACCGTTATTTAATATAAAAGAGATTACTTGAGAGAAGACCCAATGGAATTAATGGACAAGACTAATTTAGGTCTCTTTATTTCAATGGGTGAGATCCAACTGCAGCAGCTGTTAGTGCAACACAATACTCGTAGTAGAAGCCCTATTCTTAATGTAGTAGGGATGCCCTCGTGGGATTTCACATGTCAGTCTGACTTCCTGTGAGATCTCATGACAGCATCCCTACTGGTCCCAGAGCCAGCACATCAAGCAGGCCTTGCCTTAGAAGCAAGGTAGAGAGCTTAAAAGTTATTTTGGTGCCTGGTAACCCAAGAGGACACAGAGTGAAAAGAACATTCAAACTCTGGCCTTGCTTTCTGTTCAGCATGCCGACTCTGGTCCCTCTTCACTGTTCATGGCAGCCCAGCTCCAAGGGAAACATGTTTTTGACTATAGGTGACTTTTGCGTATACACTTTACCCTTGGAGCCGAACCCCCTCATAAGATGTGAGCATGTTACATTTCAAGTTAGGACTTAAAAACCACCAACACTCTCAGTATCTCCATATAAATGACTGATGAGTGGGGCATATCCAAGGCACCATATTGGATGATTTTGTAGCTACATTAGTGCAAGTTACATATACATTCTCTCTCTCTCTCTCTCTCTCTAATTCATTCATACAACCAAAACTACTATGTAGCATAATTACCTTTTATAGCAGTCT
This sequence comes from Podarcis liolepis, assembly GCF_965112155.1. Taxonomy (NCBI): domain Eukaryota; kingdom Metazoa; phylum Chordata; class Lepidosauria; order Squamata; family Lacertidae; genus Podarcis; species Podarcis liolepis. Next base: position 69,624,596 of record NC_139556.1, read on the forward strand.
AAAGATTCCATAATCATAGTTGCTTCTTTCCCATTTTCTTCACCCTCATTGCTATGTGAATCATGCCCACTGGAGTAATTTTCACTTGCATCATTTGCACTGGATCCACCATTCATTTCAATATCTTCCTGAAGGGCTTCCAAATTCTGTTCATTCTTCATTTGAATATCCATGTTTTCTGCATTTGCCATTTCCAAATAGTCACTCATTTTGAGCAAAGAACTTCAGGGTCAATGACTGTTATAAAATATTTTCAAAGAGTTCAAATTGTTTCATATAGTTCAGAATCCAGCTCCTCCGTTATAGAACAGAACACCTGTACTTAGCATAAGCTGCCGTACAGTTCTGATATTTTTAAAGCCATCTTTGTTATCAGTATTCAGCATTTTCAAATCTTACATCTGAGTTCACCTAGGAGGAAGAAAAACATTTGTTGAATGAGCATGCAAAGAACTACTGGCTGAATCTAAATGAAGTTAGTCACACTTTGGTACCACTGAAGTCAGCAGATCTTAAATGTATACAACATAGTTTGCATCTAACCCCATAAATATTAATTGTGAAAAAATGTGTTAATATTCTGGTTGTATTAACAAAATTAGTATATTATTGCAGGTCATATGGTACATAATCACTTTAGATTTTCTGGTTCACCATTTCTATATAAATGACGGAAGGTTAGAGAAATTGTCCAAAAGCGCTTTCAGAGTTAGTCTCGTTTAGGAGACTTAATATAACCCTGATGAACCAAAGGTTTATATACCCTAACTGAATTTTCTAGACATTTTACATCTTGATCCAAGCTTTCACAAACATGCAACACTCTTCTTCCCAATTATCTAGAGATGCATGCAAGATAATTTGCTTTTGGTTGAAAGAGGAATTGCACTTTATGGGCACTGCTAAACTACATGCCAACTACAAGCTAAACTCCTGCCAACCTTGCAGTTCGAAAGCACGTCAAAGTGCAAGTAGATAAATAGGTACTGCTCCGGCGGGAAGGTAAACGGCATTTCTGTGCACTGCTCTGGTTTCGCCAGAAGCGGCTTAGTCATGCTGGCCACATGACCTGGAAGTTGTACGCTGGCTCCCTCGGTCAGTAAAGAGAGATGAGCGCCGCAACCCCAGAGTTGTTCGCGACTGGACTTAACTGTCAGGAGTCCTTTACCTTTTTAAACTACATTACTACTGCTAGCCATACTTGGATACTTTCTATTATGAAACTTACTGTACTATTCCTCTTACACCAAGAAACAGCCTTGAACCAAATAGCAGCAAGTAACAAGAGGGAATAAGCAAATAATTGGATATAAGTATTTGCAGAGCCATAAATCTATATTGAGAGATATGGTCAGCTACTGGGATCACATCATTAAAGACAACTGTCATGCCTTACCTTATATTTTAAAAAGAAAGGTTGGCATAAATGTACCATACATCACGGTCACTCCCAGCTAGCATCAAAAAGCACAACCTAGGTCCAGAATGCAATGCACTTAAACCTTGTTTCTTCCTCTTCTAATGTTAATTCTCAGCCATTAGGATCCGGACACCTCTAGAACTATAAAATATAAGAGAAATACCTGGAATCCCACCCCAATGATGTTCTCTACAAATATTTTGGAAGCACATAAATGCCAAAGATGGTCAGTTATGCCAACCCTGTAACAAATAATTATTTAGCCTTTCATTTACAAAAGAGCACTAAGATCTGATTGTCCTTAGACCTTCATAGTTTCCAATTAGATTTTTCACTGACAAGTGGATTTTTCAAGCAACCTCTTGATGTATTTTTTTAATAACTCTGGAACAAAAGGTATGAGAAGGGGGGAAAGGCATTACAACATAAACTAGGTTTATACAAAAGTACCCATGAAATCCAAAAAATGTTACACTATAAAATAGTTTCTAACAGATATAGAATTAATCAGAGCTCAAGAGCAGATAGCATTTTAAGACCAGTGTGGTATTTACAAAGGAAAGTACTTATTCCCCCCAAAACACACACACTAGCAATTTTTTAAAATTATTTTATTTATTTAATAAAATTTATACACCACTTGATTGTAAAAAAAATCAAAGCGGTTTCCAAAAAGATAAAACCAAGAAATCAGAAAAAATTTACAATACATGAAAACGTTTTCATTCAACAAAAAATTCAAAACATTTAGACTAATTCCTAAGCGTACTTTAAGAGGATGTGAGTTCCACTAAACTACTCAGTCACCAAGGTATCAAATGTATGTGTGAGGGGTGTGTGTGTGTTCTTATTATAGTAAATTAAGAATTAAGGATTTTAAAGATTGAAAACATACCAAGCACCTGCTTTAGGGGACACACCTTCTTCACGGGCTTCGAGTCAATCAAACAGTTCTTTAGAAGAGAGCAGAAGTCGCACCTGTAGCATTAACAAAGACAGTTGTAAATTGGCAGTTTTTGCAATGAAAAAACCCAAACAAACTTTAAAAAAAAAATCCTTCCAGTAGAACCTTAGAAACCAACTAAGTTTGTTATTGGTATGAGCTTTCGTGTGCATGCACACTTCTTCAGATACACTGAAACAGAAGTCCAGAAGTCACCAGACCCTTATATATAGTGGGAGGGTGGGGAGGGGTATTACTCAGAAGGGTGGTGGGAATGGTGTGGTAAAGGGTAAAGGGTGGCTGACAGGTGTGGTAAACCTGTTGACGACTTTCTGTTATAGTAACAGGTGTAGATTTATTTATTTTCAATCACCCCCACAGTACAATTCAAATAAAATATGGACCATTATATGCAGACATTTGCTTTCTTAACACCACAGTGCAACAATGAAATTGACAACTAACCAGCACCTTATAGTAGAAAAGTGCTGACCACTACATGCTTCCAGCTAAAACTCAGAAATAACACACTGCCTCCAGCCAAGCCTTACAACATAACCATATTTGTTCCAGTTACTGGGACAGGGATTTAAATAAGGAAGATGCATATTAGAAATTAATGCATCAACATTTGTTTTTTAGGAAGAAGAGTGATCATGATACATTCAGGCATGGCTAACATTTTAACATGCCACTTCTTTTTTTATAGAGGCATTCATACCTCTTGTAGGAACTGACCAAGCACCTATCTCCTGAAAATCCAAGTCTCCTACTCAGGTTTGCAACATCAAGCATTTAATGCAAGTTAATATTCTAATACCATTTCCTGCTTAATCAAGAAAAACTAAACTTTTCTAAAGTTCAAATGGTTCCACCATTTTTGTTTGCATTCCTCAAGAGAAATAAAGTGGAGATGTAACAGATCTGTTAAATTGCCCCCAGTTACACCTAAAAACAAAGGCTGCATCCCTACCAGGTACAATGGTACCTCCGGTTACGAACTTAATTCGTTCCGGAGGTCTGTGTGTAACCCGAAACATTTCTGAACATGAGGCGCACTTTCGCTAATGGCACCTCCCACTCCTGCTGTGCTGCTGGCATGCAACTTCTGCTCGCATCCCGGGGCAAAGTTCGCAACCGGGAGCATCTATTTCCCGGTTAGTGGAGCTAGTAACCTGAAGCATTTGTAATGAGGACGATATGTAGCACGGGGTTCCACTGTATTGTTCATTATAACCATCATTAACTGACAATGCAAAGCTGTGCATGTTTGCTCAGAAATAGGTCCCATTGAGTTCAAAAGAGCTTTCCTCCAGGTAAGTGGGTATGGCAGCTTTTGCCAGCCTGGACCCCCTCCAGGTGTTTTGTACTACAACTCATGCACAACCTTACTAGCTGGGGCTGAAGTGAGTTGTAATCCAAAATATCTGGGGGGAACCAGGTCAGCAAATGCTGGTAAACAGAACTGCACTCACAGTTTGCCAATAGTCTTCAACAGCAGACACATCTTTCCATCTCAGAACCATCTCCAGATTCTCACTACAGATACTATAAGAATTAATTGGCTTGTTGCTATGTTACTTAGTAACTAGGCCTTTTTGGCAATGAAAACCAGTCTGTCATAGGTATGTGCCATGTGTTTACATAATAGCTTAACGACAAAATGGTTTCACTGACTCAGCTATGAGCAAGCTACATTTGTTACTAAAATCATCTTTGCACACAAATAGGTCTATGACCAATCCTCTACTTGTCCTTTCTATCATATGCTTCTGTATGTTCGATGTATGTTTAAATGAAAAGCTGTCAAGAAACACCAATATTGTAACATTTGTTTTCAAAAGAGAACCATTCTTACAAATGAGGTAAGGGTTTTCATAAAAGGAAGCTGAAAAGGTAAATTAAAGATGTTATTTGACCTGCCCCGAATCTGACACTTTAACCCCTTAATTATATTGGATTTCAGTGTAAAGTCTTGTCCAAATGACGAAACAAGAGGGTTCCACAAATTCTGTCAAAACTGAGAAAGCAAGTGTTCTATACATTAAGGCCAACACATTTAAATACGATAAGAGTGGGAAACTAGGGAGAGAAAAAACTGATTAAGGATAAGGGACATTGCAGAGAAGTTGAATGAGTTATTTGCATCTGTCTTCTCTGCAGAAGATACAATTTGAAGTCATTATTTCAGGAATGGTATCTGAAGAGCAGAGTGAAACAGTGACAACAGATGAAATTCTCAGACTTGGCAACAAAACTAAGAATTAGATAGTCACAACACAGAATGTATTGGAAACGACAGGCAAATTAGCTTAAAGATTATATACATACACACACAGAGAGAGTGCATACACATATAGCAGAACAAACCTCACAAAAAAGAAGAATCAGCATGGATTTTGCAAAGCATAGTAGTCCTGCCTCACCAAACTTTTCAGTTCTTTGCCAGTGTCAACAAGCATGTGAATGGGAATTATTTGACAGACATTCTAGTCATGGACTTTCAAACAGCATTTGACTAAGGTTTTCATTAAAAAAATCCGGGTCTTCTTATGGTTCACTATCTTCTGACAATTGGCGAAGCAATGATAAAGCAACTTTCCCCGCCTTTCAGAACCAACACCATTGTTAAAATCAACTCTGAATTACAAAAAAAAAATCACGAATCCTAAGTCAGGCAACTGAAAAGGATCTCTAACTAGCAGGCTTTTAATGGGAAATCAATAGGGGGGGGGATAGTAGATGGCACCAGTGGTTTATTATGAAAACCACAAGCCTCAGGCCAGGGCCTTGTTAGGCTGTATGAAAATCCAAGACTGGTCAGAACAGCTTCAATTCCATCATCAAAAATAAAAATAAAAATCAAGTGCAGGGCCAAGTACAGATATTTTCAAGTACTCTGCCACCTTGCCATGGGCCACTTGAATGGACCTCGTAGATCACAGCCTGAGAACCTCTATTGCAGAACATGACATGATTGCCTCTTTTTGATCCAGGATATATGAATCCCAAAGTATAGGGGGTAGGGGAAAAATAAGAGCACTGGGAGAAAGTGTTGCCAACAAAGAAGTTGTCAACTGGGAGAAGAATTGCCAACAAAAATAGATAAGATGTCATACAAGTTTACTGAAGTTGCTGAAAATATCAGCTTCTAGTCTTTAACAGAATAAGTTTTGTTCAGCCCAAATGCCCATCATTTGCTCCCCATTTTGTACTAGAGCTGACCACCATCTTAAAAGTTTCCAGTTCCATGTTTGTCTTTCTACTACTAAAGAGCTTTCAAAATTCCACTCCTGTGTTTCATAAAAAGCAGCAAGGTTCTTCCTTGTAATTCCAGGCCACAAGTACAGTTACATAAATGACTGTGTCAGAGGCACACAAACAGCACGCCTGCTTAAAGGAACACAGCAGAAACTTGAAATATCACTTCTGATAAAAACATCTCACCTAGTTTCAACTACTAATCAACTCCACCTATCAACTGCTATAAATGATGTATCAATTAGAGCTCCAATCCTATGCACATCTACTTGTGGAAAAGCCTTATCAATAAGGTGAAAATTACTTCTGTATAGGATTAGACTACAGTACAAGTTCTTAAAGGTATTTTACATCACTGGGAAAGGCTGCAGCAGGTGTTTTCCTTGCAAATAACATTCTGAAATCCCAAACCAATGAGAATTACTCAATGCAGTATTTCTTGAAGTACTATACTGCTGCACATATACTAGTATCAGGATTTTTTAATATTTTAAAGATGAGAGTGACATGAAAGTTTACTATCCAAACTAGTTTAAAAAAGCAAAATTATAAAGTCTTTTGAGAAAGCAAAAGATATAACTTGCCATTCCTTCTCAACAATGCCCATTTACTTATGCTGCCCATACACTATCTATGAATAAAGCAGGTGTACTACTCTGAATTTACCAGAGGAGTACTAAAAGACGAAATACTGTATCACTTTTGTAATCTACAAAACTATTAAAAATCCAGACCAATTTAACCACTATCTAAAATGATAGCCATTCAGCATCAGCAAACATTTGCATAATCAATCATAAATCTAGGGACTTGTTGCTCAAGACACAACTAATCTCAGTTACATCACATCATTCTGCAATGAACTTGGGAGGCGGGGGCGGGTGGGGACTGTACAAAATTAACAAGGCATGCAACCAGCCAACGGGAAAGTTTACAGCACCTAGAATTAAAAACACATCTTGGCTCACTGAAAGCGCAAGTGAAGCATTAAGTGTAAACCATTATTCTATCCTACCACCTAACGCTAGGCTCAAAGGATTAGAGAGAGCCACCCTGGCAACCCTTGCGCAGCTTACCTGACAGCTCGCCTCCCGCTCCCCCAAACGTACAAAACGTGTAGTACTGCCTTCAACGGAGCCTATGCAGAGTTTGGCCAAAACTGACAGACGGAAAGCAGCCCAGTGACCCAGCGGTGGCCTAAGCGATCCGGTAGTGTCAGTCACTTACAACCCCCCATGGGAATCAACTCCAAGGAGCCTTCGCCCACCCCTCCCATAAAATATTTGACGGGGCCGCCCCCTCCACAAGTTGATGGACATAGTCATTCAAATGCTGTTCGCGCACCACGTCATGTGATCGATTATGCGGGGCGGGGCTCACCTGCCCTCCCCCCCAATATTTTATTCCAGTTGGCGCTCCAAGGGGCTCGCTCCGGTGCGTGCATTTCAGGAGGCGTGCAGCCTTATTATTAGTAGCACACTTACACAACCCAGGCACGCGCGAGGCCACTTCTTAAAAACTTCCGCTGCATCCCGATCCCCATGTGTCCTTCGGCTGCCGCCACCGCCCCCCTCCCCACGCCTTCACCGGGGGTCGCAAAAGCCACGCAGCTACATTACCTGCTGTACTTCATACCCAAGCACCTCGTTTCCTTGAATCCCATTTAAAAAAGAGAAAAGAAAGACGACCCCCCCCCACTGCCACACAACGAAACGCCTCAGAAGAGGAAACGTGGGAACCTCCTCCTCCTGATTCAGATTAGTTAAGCCCCGCCATCCCACCGATACACAGGCAGGAGACCCCCCCCCTCCCCACGAAACCAACCCAACCCAGGAATTTTCTCCCGCGCACAAAAGCAGCCTCGGCTCCACCGGCGCTGCCCCCTTCCCGCCGCCCTTTTCCTCCCGCAGGAAGGGGGTGTGACCGGCAGGGAAAAGGCCAGGCCTCCCCGCCCCCCAAACACCACCAGCGAAGCTTGCTTACCCTGACCGAGGCTCCCGCGCCCCCCGCGCTCCAGCCCCGGCGGTGGCGGCGGGCGCGAGGAGCGGCAGACCCGCCTGGCAGAAGCCGCCGGTTATACAACGAGTGACGCTGCCTGCCTCGAAAGGGCTCCGCGGGGGCGGGAACGGGGCAGGGGAGAAGGACGGGAGCGGCCGGCAGTCCTTCCTTCGCCCACCCCTTCCCTCGTTTCTCCCCTCAACGGCTCACTCGCCGCCGCCGCCGCCGCCTCTTCCTTCCCCGGGAAGCGGCCCCCTCACAGCCCGGCAAACTCCGGGCTTCATACAGTCAGAAACGTGATCGTGCCTGAGGGAGCCCGCTCGGGCGGGCGGGGATTGGCTGAGGCGAAGCCCTATCTGCATACCGGGTGGGCCGCGCCGCCGCTCGGGGAGCCTCCATTGGCCGCGGCGGACGCCACTCGAGTTGCATAAGCCTCACGTGTGACTCCATGTTTCTCCGGCAAGTGGGCTAGTAGAAGTGGCGGCGGGTGGAGCGATGTTGTTTCTCGGTGCAGCGCTGCTCGCCTTCTCCGGCTCGCTTCAGCCAAGGAAGGGGCGGCTTCCCGGAGGAGCCCGGGGAAGGGGACGGCCAGCCGACCGGCGTCCTGAATTGCCGGCGCCCTAGGCATAGGAGGACGTTTTTCCCGCGTGTCCTGGAGGGTTAGCGGGGTGGGAAGGCTTCTGCAGGGCCGGCCCCGTCGTTGGGCCTGCAGGCGAAGCTACCCCAAAGAGGCAGCAAATCTGGGGTGTCATGAAACAGCAGTTTGGGCTGGCCCTGAGAGTCTGCCTTTCTGTGCGAGGAAAACAGGATAGATGGTGTTCCTTTGATAAGCAGTGGGGTGGCCCTGATTTAAATAGCCCACGTGACGCGACTGCTTTAAACATTAAAAGCATTAAAAACATTAGGGTGGTATGTTGTTATTATATATTAATTTATACCCCTTCCTGTTCCCTGATGGGACTCAAGGCACCTTAAAGATCACTGAAGAAGAAGAAACCACTAAAAATGTAGAAAAAAGCAATTAAACATTGGTAGATTATAGATAGATTTAATTCTGTTAAAACCATGCAAATAGTTACAATAAAAAGCATGACACCAGCCCATTCATTAAAAGCAGTCAGTTCTCCAAACAAAGCCTGTTGAAACAAAGTCCACATCTGCCCACAATGAGCAATTAAATGTTGGGCTTTTCTACATTTCCATTTGGTCCGTGTCCTACTGTTTACTGTCAACTGTTGAGTGGGTTTTCTGCAAGTTGACGTTTGTTGTGATACAGTGGGGGAAGAAGGGAAAGGAGAATGTTAGCCGCTTTGAGACTCCTTCTGGTAGTGATAAAGTGGGGTATCAAATCCAAACTCTTCCTCTTCTACAGTGGCAAGCTGGGTTTTCCCAGGGGAAGTGGGACAAAATATAAAACCTCTTGGACCTGTGCCTAGAAGTCACAGTCCAAATGGAAGAAATTGTGAAACAAAGGGAAGTGGATTAGTGCTACACTTCTAAACATGTTTTGAGGGAAGAGAAGAAATGTTCTTTCTGCCTGTTGGATTAGCTGGTGCCTTCACACACTTTTACATCAATTAAATGAGCTGCTTTTGATGTTAACATTTTCAATAAGGAAATCCGCTAGGAGCAAGTGCTCTCCACCTCTGTGCAAAGGGCCAGATTAAGGGTAAAGCAAACTTAATTAAGGTAGAGGAGGGATGATGACGTAAAACTAGTAATTACAAATGTAGTTATTGCATCACAGAAGTTGCTAACCCTGCAGAGCCATTCATTACTTCTGGCGTCAAGTACATTGGTTTGGTAATGAAGTTGCACCTAACTGGTTTTAAAGAATGGGTTCAGATGAGCCTGTTACCTTTCACTTCATCTGTCTTACATTTTTTTCAACATCAGGATGTAGAAAAGATTATCGTATGTTCGTTTTTTGTTGTGCCTCAGAGTATTTCAAAGTGTGTTGGGGATTCCACAGTGACAATATCAGTAATGATGGACAGACTTCCTTGAAAGACTATTGCCCATCACCACCAGGCTTCCTAAAATCCAGTTCCTGTGGAGTAACAGTGAAGCCCAACTAGCCATATCAGTGCCCCATGTAAATGCTACCCAGTGTGTCTCTAGTCATACAAACTTTTCCGCAGATAAGTTTGGATATCCTGAAACAATGTTTGAAAATCTGTTTTTAAAGCAACTGATGGAGCGATTTAGAGCAAAGTCACAGTTCATACCCTCTATAGGTGTAAGTTGCTGCTGCTCTTTAACCAAAAAAGGTTGATAAGGCAGCTTTCAGTGATCAATAATAAAACAGGCTTCTGGTACCACAGGAGGATGTTCCTATGGAAACAACACAGAGATAATATTCCTTAGTCAACTACAGTATCCATGAAAGCCACTTACAAAAGAGAGAATAGGTAGAGAATACCAGGAATGGGTAATACAGTTCTGCCTTGCCTACATGACACATCACCAATGCCACATTTCCTTTTTTATATAAAAAAATGCAGAAGATACCTGATTACATTATTTCATATTATGAAATATATTCAGGGTTCCTGAACAACAAATTTTAAAATAATCCAGATATTTGTGGAATTGGTGCTTGTTATTTGTTTTTAAAACCTGCCTGCCTTCTGTTTCTTTCACATTTTTTGTCTCCAGCTGTGGAATTGATTCTCCATTGATTCTCAGGAGGTCAGAAAAATTGCCTGACCTCTTTACACATACTTTCTATCCCTTTTAAAAGAGGTAAAATGTTTACTCTGATATCAGCAATATAACACTTGGTTGAAGGCAATATATCTGTTGCTATGTACTGATAATACTTTTATCCTGTCTCATTTAATGGTGATTTTTGATGCTCATTGCCCAAGAACATTTAAAGAAATAATTATGCATTGGCTTTGTCTTGTACATCACACCGGTGTGAACTGCATGGCTGTGTGCTGATGTTTAGCTATGCTGGAGAAATCAAACATTGCAATGCCCATTTGCACTACTGCTGTTTCCTTGCCATGTAGGATCCCTTCTGTTTTTTAAAAGGAAGTTCTGTGCTCCTGATTTCTCTCTTAAAAGCTGTGACAACACCAGCAGATGCAGGTAAAGTGTAACATTCCAAAAAATACCGCAGTATAGTTCTAGCAATTGTTATTGCCAACATTTATTTCAAGGAATTGCTAGGAATGTCAGTAAAAGTTGGCACCAAAATTTTGTCCAAAGCAAAATTCAAAGCTAATGCAGGCGATTCATAACAAACGTTATGAAGAAATCTGCAAGAAGTCAGCAGAATTTCAGTAAGGCTGGCAAAAGATCTTAAAGGGATTTCATACATCCAGTAACTTTCCAAATCCTATATGAGGTACATTTGGCTTACAAGCATTTATGTATTTCATTTTCCATGGGTGCAGTTTCACATGCACTTGTATCATAAAAGTCCATCTTTCTGACAAACACATACACTCACTGCACAATTTACCTTCATCTTACTGCTTCACCGTCACCACCCTTCTAGGTTAATTCCACACTTGTTAAGAGAAGAGCATTTTGAACACTTAAGAGGATGAAAACTGTAGGGCTCCTCTTCCAAATCCCATTAGTTTAAACTGACATTTCCTCTTCGTTCTAGGTCAGATTTTGTAGTGGAATGAGCCTGTCATTTGTGATGAAGGAGTTAGCCCTTACTGGGCTATGTAAGTAGGGTGATCCTCCTGTGTTTCTAAATATCTTGTAGAAACTGAATCAGAGGCTAGCAAAGGAAAAATCACTCTGTGAAGCTGGGTTAATGTACATCAGCAGAAAATTTAATTCAATGTCTTTCATATTCTTGCCAAGTTTTTGAAATACAGAAGTGGTAGATGGTGATGATGCTGATGATTATACCCCACCCATCTCGCTGGGTTTCCCCAGCCACTCTGGGCGGCTCACAGCATATATCAGAACATACTAACACATCAAACGTTAAAAACTTACCGATACAGGGCTGCCTTCAGATGTCTTCTAAAAGTCAGATAATTGTTTATTTCCTTGACATCTGAAGGGAGGGTGTTTCACAGGGAGGGTGCCACTACCAAGAAGGCCCTCTACCTGGTTCCTTATAACCTTGCTGCTCTCAGTGAGGGAACCAGCAGAAGACGCCTGAAGGAGAACCTCAGTGTTAGGGTTGAACAATGGGGAAGGAGATGCTCCTTCAGGTATGTTGGGTCGAGGCCATTTAGGGTTTTAAGGGTCAACATCAACACTTTGCATTGTGCTCAGAAATGCACTGGGAGCCAATGAAGATCCTTTAGGTCCTCTTTGCTGTCGTTTTCGCCACTTGGTAGGCTCGATGTTGAGCTCTTATTCTGTGTTCCGTCCAATTCAGAATGAGTTTTCCTTCATCGGTGCTCTAGCCATCTCAGCTATGTTTCATCACCCTCAGCTCTGGGGAAATCCACGGGGCCATCCAGGCTCCATGCAATTGGAGAGGGTGCTTCAGAGCCAGACAGTTAATAGCCCTGGTTAGCTCCGCATTCCAGAGGGCCACCAGGGAATCAACTGAAAGGCCATCAACATGGGATAAAACATCCCCTACTACTCTCTGGAAACCATTTGGTTCCATTAAGTGGTAGGGGTGGATCATCCAAATTGGTCTCACTTCCCTGCAGAGGGGAAGGGTTGTGGAGACGTTCAGTTGCACCAGGAAGTGATCCAACCATGACACTTCTTTTGTTTCACTTTTATTTAGTTTCAGATCACCCACATCCATAGAGGTGAACACCAAGCCTAAGGCATGTCCATGGCTATGAGTTGGGCCAAACTTATTCAGGGACAGCCCCATGGAGGCCATGCTTTCCACAATGTCCCAAGCGACCCCTTGTAAGGTGGTGTCGGCATGGATGTTAAAATCCCCTAGGACAACCAAACTAGGTGTCTCCAAGAGGACATCGGCCACAGCCTGAAGCAGCTTGGGCAGGGAATCCTTGTTGCAGCGGGGAGGTCGGTATACCAGTAGGAATCCTGTACTGCCCCTATTACCCAACTTCCAGAACATGCACTCAGAAAACTGGGTCTTCCCAATAGGATGCCTAGTGCCGGCCAATTACTTCCTAAAGAATTTGTCAACTTCTTTGGCTTCATGGTGGCATCTGTTTGTATGTCTCCACATATACTAGCACCAAAAAGCTTGTTATCTTGACTACGACACCAAAAGCCATACACTGCTGTGTATATTTCCAGTTTTCGTCTCCTTGGAGTAGCTCCTTCCAAAGACACCTCTGAAATTGCATCCTATGAAATATAAGAGTTGCCACTTGAAAATTGGTATGCGCACAAACACACCTGGTGAATGGGTGAAAGTAGTGGGCCTTTTGGATCCTGGCTCCAGTGTTTATGCACCATAGCCTCCCCCCTTTATATTTAATAAATAAATCTCTGAATTTATCAAAGTCACATTCAAAAAAATGTAATTATAGCAACCACCTTCTTAAAAGAAAAATTTATTGGTGCAAACATCCATATTACAAATGTGTACAGTAGCCTTGAAAAATACACCACCACTTCAAAATTCCACTATACACAAAAGTATAATGCTATCAGATTTTGTAAATAGTGCACATCAAAAGAAGTCAAGTTATTTACATGCAGAATTTCATTACTTAGATGTGCATTTTTGCTGACCTTCTTGAACAAAATTGCTGGACTCTTGACAGCTTTCCCCAGTGACTATATTAAGACATGGTGGCTGGAATGTATTGTAGAGGCATGTAAATCACAACACTTTGTTCTGCATAATAAAATGTGCAGAATGAGAGGTGCTACCTAGCACAAGTTTTGTTTCAGAAACACATTAGCACCAAACAGATGTTAAGTACAGTGGTTATATCTCTCCCATTGAGATCAATGAGATTTCAAATTGATTAACCGCCTATGCCCCACTGAATGCAGCGACACTGACTTTTGAGTAAACATACTTAGGACTGTGCTCTTGAATGGGCTCTTTGTGACCAGTGTTGGTCGTTAAACCTGGAGTATATGTACCAGTTTAGTGCATAGAGAGGAGACCAATACTGTTTGGAGAAATTGGAAATAAAGGATGGGGAATAGAATGAAAACTATTTTTCTTTGCAATTACAATTTCATCTTCTTTGATAATGGAAATTTCATATTCATTATCAAGTGCTAATGAGATCCGAACGCTCTGTTGAGCTACTAAAGGATGCATCAATAAAAAAGGAAGATGGATGATTGACAAAAGACCAGTCCCTCTGTCATTCCCTGTGCATATTAAGCTCCTGCTAAATTCAACATATTATTTGCTATCCTGAACCTGCTATGCAAAATAAATTTCACTTGAGTAAAAAACAACAAAAAACACCAAACTTTATCCAGATAAAGAGGAAGACACAGAAACTCTAAAGCGATGACTGGATTTGAAGCTCTAGAAAGCGTACTTTCAAAATAAGTGCTTAACATGTAATATCTGGGCATTTTTACTCAAAAGTAAATATATTTACTTGGTTCATATGAGCCAAGATGAGCAACAGTTGGGAAAAATGGGTTTGAGGAAATAACCTATTGTACTGAATGGGTACTCTGTGTTTCAGACATTTCGCTTTCCCCCAATATGTATGAAATTGTGGCTGCAAGCAATGCAAATTTTGTTAGGTGAACACTTGGGGGGTGAAGAATCTAAAAAATAATACCTTATTGCAGTATTTTTCTCATGGTTGATAATATATTCTCAGGGCAGTCTTTTGAGATTCCCAGATTTCATGAACTGGTTTTGCTAGAGATTATCAGCTGCTGGTGTTGGGGCCTGCCCAACACATTTTGTTGCCTGAGGCAAAGCACAAGATGCCTCCCCTCTTTTATCTCCCCAAGCCAACTAAATTGGTCGCTGAATATTACTTCAGCACTGGTGACTGGACAGCACCCTCCACTATACCTGAAGCCGTCAGGCTAGTTTAGAAGGCAGAGAGCTGGCCACACACCACACACATTTCAGTTCTTCAGAACTTTACTGCTCTGCCTACCCCCTAGCATTTGAACATGAGCCCTGCAGGATCAGACCAAACACCCATCTAGTCCAGCACGTCATTCTCACAAACCCATGGGAAGTCTGCAAGCACAACCGAGAGCAAGAGCACTCTCTCTGAGGGGACTGCCTCAATTTACCTACAAGGCACAATAAGCTATATAACTGCTTACAGATTGTTTTTCTTACCATCAAGCAGTATGTAAACTTTATGAAATAAATAAGATATCTTATTTTGACCTTCAGATTAACATTAGAAGGCAACAAAACTGTCAACTCTGTTATTTTATTTGCCACCAAAGGAGGAGGAAGGATTCTGAATTTCTGCCTCAGACATCCAGGTACCTTAGCTCATTTGGTTAATGTTTCCACTGTCTTCTCAGAACTTTCTACATGATCAAGTGTCACAGTTCTTATTAACAATGGTAACCATTATGGGATGTGAGAGGAGACACTCAGGAGTGTTCACATAGCATTTATTGGTTAAGACAATAAAATTAAATTCAGGGCTACAAGTAGCTGACTGTGCCAGTGTCCAATCCATCAAATGGAGCTGCAAACAATAAATGAATTATTTCTATATTTTGGGAAGTGGTTTGTTTGCTGTGTATTTGGACACCTCTTAAGATGTTGTAACCAAATTTACATGACGGTTTCTGAGACCAAAAGGCAGGATTTCATCTATATGTGGATACATGGACACTAATTTGAATCTTTCAAAACTGCACTGATTTTAATCAAAACTGTGCAGATATTTTGGTTTCATAGGGTTCCCAAGCAATGCTGGGTCCAAGGCTGTTGGTACAATGTAATCTTAAATAGACTTTACTCAAAACCAGAAAAATGATGGGTTTCTGAACAGCTCAGCTTTAAATGATGTGGAATATTTTTAGTACATTAAAAAGAATGTTTTTGGTGAAGTCTATTAATAGGCAAGAGAAAATGAAAACAGTAAATGCCTTTTGAAAACAATATTTATGTAGAGCCATGTGATTACCAAGAATTTTTCTTGGACTCTTTCTACCGTAATGTTTCTTTATATTTTTCACCATCTTTGATTTATTCATTTCTGTGTCCTGCTTATAACTCACACTGCTTTGTTTGCTTCCTTGCTTTTGGAAGGTCCTTTATTGTTGCATTGAAACAGGGACTGGGATAACGAGAAAGCCAGAACCCAAGCAGCTAATCTTTTTCAAAAGACATATTCCCTTCCAGGCAACTTTTTGGAGGCCACATGCTGTTTGTAGGTGGAGCTAGAACCAAAGTGCGTGGGGCAACAAATGTAAATTTTCCCTTTATATACAGTAGGCTAGTTTCCACACACACGAACACACCTCTATCCTCCATTCAGAGAAGCAAGAGGCAGGCATCAGGAGAATTGATTCCAGACAGGCAAAAACAGGCAAAGAACACATGAAGCAGGGCCAGAAAGGGGATATGGACTGGAGAGAGTCCTAAGACTCACATAGAGATGTTTCAAGGGCTATAAAAAGGTAAAGGGACCCCTGACCATTAGGTCCAGTCGTGACTGACTCTGGGGTTGCGGTGCTCATCTTGCTTTATTGGCCGAGGGAGCCGACAATTGTCCACAGACAGCTTCCGGGTCATGTGGCCAGCATGACTAAGCTGCTTCTGGCGAACCAGAGCAGCGCACGGAAACGCTGTTTACCTTCCCGCCGGAGTGATACCTATTTATCTACTTGCACTTTGATGTGTTTCGAACTGCTAGGTTGGCAGGAGCAGGGACCGAGCAACGGGAGCTCACCCTGTCAATATATTTGACACATAAGCCTAAGGTTCCCCATTGCTGCTCTAACAGGTTAGAATATTTGTGGTTTGGTAATATTGGGGTGAGAAGGATGCACATATATCAGGAAGTGAGATGAAGGGAAACACCTGCCTTTCCCCACACCTCCCCTCCAAAAACCTCTCCCCTCTGGGCGCTACAAAGCTCTTGCTCCAGGCTGGTTGGAGCCCTGAAGAGGAGCACTCTTTTTAGGGGCTGGGCTTAGCACAGATGCACTGCAATATTTTGAATTATCTCAGATGCACCTGTCCCATTTGAATTATCTCAAAGGGGAGCCTGTTTTCTTTTCCTTTTGAGTTATTCTTTTTTATTAACATGCATACCCTGCCTTCATTCCAACAAGATGGTGGCTGCGTCAATAGCTCACACCTCGCCCACAATTTTAACTGCTCAATAATACTCTGAAGTACGTTTGGCTGAGAGAAAGAGTGACTTACATCCCCCTCTCCCGAGACAACTTCATGACTAAGATCTGAACCTTGGCCTTCCCAGTCCTACTTTAACTATCATTCTACATTGTCTCTCCTGTTCTGCCTTGGCACACACTTGACTATTGTATGCAAATATAGCTGTTAATAATGGTTCTTATCTTTTCCAACCAAGCCATGCTAGATGTTCACTCAGTCTTATCTGGAGAAATGGTGCATGTTAACATTCATGACAGAATGAGGTTACTGCCTAAATGACTCACTGCTGCATAACTAGGTGTTTACACTCACAGAGCTACATGTAATTGGACCACCTCTGTGCTTCCTTTTCATTCACAGATGTCGCCTTTTAAATGCCACCTCAATGGGAAGCTGTAACTGTGGTGAGCGACTTGAGCCCCTATTGTTTGTGTACAGAGGTGCTTAATATAGGGGCCTTCCGGTTCACAAAGGGAAAATTAAGCCCCTGAGATGAGCTGCATTGAAGTGCTGTAATGAATTGCAGGAGAGACATCCACAGAAAGAAAACACTGGAGGGGGAGAAACGGGAGGTGGGACTTCAGGAAGAGTCAGTTGGAGAAGAGAGGGAGAAGATACTTCCAGGTGTTGACGTTGCCCTTATGCCCTGTGCAGATCCCACTACATGAAACACTGTCAGCTTCTCAAAGCCTGGCTCTATTGAAGTCTGACTAAAGTTGTGACAGAGGCACATATGATGAGTAAATCCATTCTGCAATACTTTTTATAGCTTTCTTTTTTAAAAAAAAGAAATAGCAGGTTGCAGTTTGACAAAGGAGACAAATGGGTGCAGGGAAACAGAAAGAAAAATCAGCTCTTAAACTATTTTCCTGCAGAAAATCACCTTCCTCCACCAACCTGCTTTTACTATCCTAGTGAAATTACTGTCATTTCTACATTCAGCCCCCCTCTGCTTCTCTTTAGGAAAGATGTGCAAGGGTTTACAGGGGAGAAGTGAACAGGAAAAGTGGTGCTTAAATGTTTCTTGGCCTCTTGCTTCACCCTGCACAGGTTCTGGATCTGAATTTGCTGGTTCTTGCAAAAATTTTGGCTGCTAAGAAATGGAGAAGTCATTCTGTTCCTATGTTAAAAAAATCATTTAAAATATGGAAGGTGGTAGAAGTGTCTAAACTGACAGAAGTGATGAGATGAAGAGATAAGCAGAAATCAGAGTAAGTTTCTGTTAGCATGTTCAGCTCTAGTTAATGCATGGAGAGGTTAAGACCATAGAGTAAACTGTTTTTCCTAGACTCAGCTAGGTCACACCCCATCACCTCCAATGATAATCAGTTAGGAAAGTTCTTTGTTTTCTTCCTACTGCTTGTCCTCTTCCACTATGTGAACCTGACCAGGGAGCACAGGGGGTCAGTATACTTATTTGAACAAACATGGTGGAAGTGCTGTCAATCACATTATAGTCTCTTCTTCACTATTCACTTTTGTGAACACTTCTGAAGTGTTAGAATGAACAGCTGTCAGTGACCCCATGTGTTTTATTAGAATGCATATCAATATGTGAATCTTCAAGAATGTGTGGGTGTGAAAAGGCTGAAATGGTCTCACAGATGGAGCAGCAATATTCAAGAGACACTATATAGTAATCCTCTGATGAACAAGCACCATTTTTAAATAAGCAAATCTCCAAGCCTTCCAGCAAATTGTCACAGAACTCAGGCCCTATTTTATAACTTGTACTATTAATAACTACACACAATCAACACACCTTGGTTGGTTTGACAGTCAATGCAAAGTGGCTAAGAATGTTTTGGCTAAAGCAATTCGGGATTCGCATAAGAACCCAAAAGAAGAAGTCATGGAAAAATTGATCAAATGTAGATTGGACTATGAGAGTCTGCTCAAAAACAAGAAAGCTGACTATACAAAAACAACAACAACAACCAAACCAAACCAAACCAAACCAGTGAAGGAATTAGGACTAGCAGTACTGTAGCAGAGTGAAGACAAATTCTGGGAACAACATTATTCATAAAGACCTCTGCTTTGACCTTGAATAAGTGTCAGCTAAGGAATTGGCTCTTCTGGATAATATCCAGAAAGGACATACAACTAAGTAAAAACACCAAATTTTCCCCTTGGCATCCACTCTTGAGAACAGAGCATTTTACAGATAGTCATCTGACCAAACTCTCACCAGTTTCCTTAAGAAATGCTTTTATTGAACTGCGTTCCCAAGTGATGCCAACTGCAGTCTTGGATGGCCACTACAACAGGGTCCAGTGTACAGAAAGACTTTGTATGTGTGGTCAACCTGGTGGAAGTCACTCATTCTGTTAGCCTGACCCTTATATAGAGACCCAAGAGATTGCTTTCTGAAACTGTTGTCTACACAAGCAAGCAAGTACACCCTGGCAGAAATGGTTCAGCTTTTTTTCCAGCGACAATAATAGCTTTATGACACACAGTGGGGCCCTCTATGCACTGTCTGAAAAAATATATCAGGAAAAATGAGTTAGATAAAATCACTAAATTGTTGTGGTGATTCAGAGGTTTAATCTGAAGACGTATTTGTCTTTGTTGGTGTCTCTGGTAACTTATCTCTTTTGCCATAAATACTGGCAAACTGGATTTTAAAAAGGCAAATAAGATTAGAATTGGAACTGTCAGAGATGCACAAGGGAAACTGCGTTTTAATGCTCAGCAACTTGGCAAAGTCTTTGCAGATTTTTACATTATAGATGTATGTTCTGTATTATTTTATTAATACTATTGCTTAATACAAGTTTGCCGTGGTCTTTGGCTAGAACAATAAACTTGTGAACTGAACTGAATGAAAAATGGATGCAGTTTAGATATTAGTTTAGATATTAACAAATATAGAAATTTGCTTCTGGCAAATAAAGTTTGTCTATTTGTATTGGGTGAAGTCCAGCACAGTGCAAGCAGACTTCCACTTGTGCAATGGGACTTTCCCATCCACTCCTCCCACACAAAGCTCCTTTATGTCCCCAAATTTGTTCCAGAGGATCCAGTCCCTCAGAATAGATTCCCCCCACACTGACCTTTCCCCTTTTTATTTCCCTTTATTTTTATTTGTGGTGTTACAGGTTTTGTTTTTTATATTTTCTATATTCTTACACTTGATATTGTGTGTATATGTGTATATGATAATATTTACATCATAAGTTGGGGGTGAGGAACACAATGAAAATCGAGAAAACAGAATGAAGATTTCTGTGCCAGACTGAGTGAAAATAGACTCAGTTCCCATCTTGTAAAAGTACCAACCTGAAGCAGGAAAGTAGATTTAACATAGATGTGTAGAGTATTGAAATGTGGCTATGGAAGGTAAAGATGAAGAGCTGGTAAACTATGTGGCAAACCTAGTGTTCTCTCTCTCTCTCTCTCTCTCTCTCTCTCTCTCTCTCTGTGTGTGTGTGTGTGCAATGAAAGATTCCAACATGTACCAAGAGGAGAAGGAAGAAGGTTTTGGTTAGAGGTGGCAGGTCAAGAAGGCAGAGACATCTGTCTGCTGGTTGGGTTTAATATGCTGAACAATGTATGGTACTTTCTGCTTGGAGTACAAACTGGAGACATGACTGTGAGCCTGAATGAACACTCCCTTTCTACTTCAAAGTCATCAATTCATTCTAAGCAAAGAATATAATCATTGACCTTACAGTATGCATTGCATATCACATGTATAGGAAAACACTATTTTTAGGAGTACATGCATACATTGCTAATGAGATGTGTTTTCTTGATCTGTCCTATATATTCAAGATATTTCCCTGTCCTTAAAGTAGAGTTTCTTAACTCAGGAGGAGACCATAAAGTGGCTTTTTTAGGCTGGACTTGATTTGATTTTAAAAAAAAAGGTTTAAAAAGCAACAACAAACAGAATAGTGGGTTCCATTTTATCACCTGCTTACCAAGTAGCCAGTTATGTGAAGTGTTCTATCCTGCAAGGTTTGGCCAAGGAAATTTAGTAGCAAGAGCACTGGAGAAGGAAGGAAGGCACAAAGAATAGTAGTTTTTCCACAGGAGGGAAAGAGAGAGAAGTAAGCTCTCAAATATCCCCTATGATGGTGAGCTAGGACCCCCTCTGGACCAAAGAGTAGAGGCCAGGAAGAGTCTCAAGCCCCCCGTCTCCTGACGTTAGAGGGAGCTGAAAACATCCCGAGGAACTGAAAACTAAGAAAGCTTCGGAAAAAGAGAAATGATCACTCACTGGTACATATACTCCCTGCATACTTTTTCTGTGCATTGCTGATTCTTTCCTAATATACATACATGTGTTATTTGTCCAGAAGTGTGCGTATCTATCTATCTGTCTGTCTATTTCCCCTATGAGTAGTCATTTGAACACAAGGATGAGGAACCTGCAACACTCTGCATGTTGTTGGACTACAACTCCCATCATCCCTGGCCATGCTAGCTGGGGCAGATGGGAATGGGAGTCAAACAACACTTGGAGAGTCAGAGTGCACTCCCCACCCCTGTTTTAATATATTTCTCTTAGGGGTGGTGCACCATGGGCGTAGCTGGGGGGGTGCAGCTGTCCCCCCAATCAAGTAAATAAATAAAAATACTTAACTGACCAATTGCATCACAGATAACTCGATTCTGCCCCCCCAACATAAAGCCTGCCCCTCCTAAAATAAATCTTAGCTATGTCTATGTGGTGTACCTGTGTCAATACAGTCATACCTTGGTTTTCAAACTCCTTGGGAGTTGAACGTTTTGGCTCCCGAATGATTGAAAACTGGGAGTGATTGTTCAGGTTTTTGAACCTTCTTTGGAACCCGAATGTGTGATGCATCTTCCGCATCTTCCAATTGGCTGCAGGTGCTTTCTGCAGCCAATCAGAAGCCATGCCTCAGTTCCTGAATGTTTGGGAAGTCGAATGGACTTCCAGAATGGATTCCATTTGGTACCACTGTATAGTATAATGCTTAGAGTGGTGGACAAAGCTGACTTCAGGTTCGAGGGTGTCCTCATTGAAATGTCTTCTGGTGGACTCCCTCCTTTGTTGGAGGTGTGGGATATCCAGCCTCATGTAAGCAATGTGCTTGAGTCTAATTAATACATGAAGGGGTTAAGACCATAGAGTAAGCTGTCCTGCTGGACTTCACTAGGTCACTGCCCCTCACCTTGGGAAGGAAGGGTTATCAAGCATTTGTTCTTCCCATTTCACCATGTGAACCCTACCACTAAAGAGGTCTAAGCCAGATGCTCCAAGTTTAGACTACATGGCTTAAGCGAGCCATCTTTGTGTTTTTATACAAATAATTTAGAAACTCTCATCACTTTGGAGCCTGTCTTATTGGGATTGATACCTCCTTTTGATAGAAAAATTACACTTGCTGATAAAGTGCCCAGTGGATCTGAAGCTCTTGTTGACCTCAGCATATTTAGTGGGTGCTCAGCTTTCACGACAATCATAGCTCACTGAGACAGAGGTCTCCTAGGCACGTTTTGAAAATGATGGCCCCAATATCTAATCATGCATACCTGTTTTGGAAGGCGCCTTTACGTACAAGCTCCAAAACTGTTCTTGCTCAATGTAATATATATATATTAAATGGTTTCCAAAAATTAGTTTCTGAAGGTCAGCATGGGCACATGTGAAGACACAGTGAGAGATCAATAAGTGGCATTGGTTGGCAGTATTTGCTGGCACACACACACACTATATATATATATATATATATATATATATATATATGTGTGTGTGTGTGTGTGTGTGTGTGTGACATAATACCAAAAGTGAAACAAAACCAGACTACACTGAATCACTGAATTCTTACATACTGTTGCAGGTTAAGAGCCCCAAGACACAAGGAATTAAAAAGCAGGCTTCATTTGAGAGATTATCGGGAAACAAGCCATGCCAAGCCATTTGCCACGAGTGGTTCAGCTGCAGAAATAGACTGGAAGAAAAGAAGAATGAAGAAGGTAAATATTTAATATTTCAGTCAGGGAAAGGAGCATGCTTATCCAGTCAAAACACAGGGAGAAATTCAGTGACAAAATTATATATGCAAATTTAAAAATGAAATGAAGTAAGCAAATAAAGGCATTCACGGCTATGTCCAAGTTTTGTACTGGAACTAGGGGGACTTGAATAAAACAAAATGGGGCAGTGGGGGAGGTCATTTGATGTCAGGAGGGATATTACACACACACACACACACACACACACACACACACACACACCGCTCTTCATTTGAGGTTCATAGGGTGGTTTACTATAAAAAACACAAAAATACATAACAATATAACAAGCAAAAACAATAACCCTACCAAACAATTTGAAAGACCATAAATTGTTTAATTATCCAAAGGCCTGGGAGAATAGTGGTGCTTTTGCCAGGCACGAAAAGATACACAAAGAAGGCACCAGGTAAGTCTCCCTTGGGAGTGCATTCCACAAAACCAGGACTTTGAATTGGGCCTGGATTGGCATTGTAAGTTTATTACGTATTGCCCCAGTGAGCAACCAGGCTGCTGAATTCAGCACCAGCTAAAGTTTCCAAATGACCTCCAGAGGAGCTCCACGTATAATGCATTGCAGTAATCTAACCTAGAGGTTACCAGAGCATAGGGTACCAGCCCAACCTGATGGCAGGCATTCCATGCTGCTGAGGCCACAAGAGCCTCAAGCGATAGCAGTGGACCCAGAAGTACCTGCAAGCTGAGTCCCGTTTCTAACTGAAGTCCATAGCTACCACAAGGTGATGAAATTATTGCCATATGCTTGTGTCTATGCTCCAATTTTAATGTAGCAAATAGGTTTAAAAGCCGTATTTTTTCTTCTCTTGCTCCTAGCAAAACTGGTTAACTTAATGCACCCTTTTGAAATGCTGGTAGTCATAGTGAAACATTGGTAGTGTTGATTATTTTAACCAAACCAGATTGTTATTAATATATTACCTTCAAGGTGCAATCCTGTGCACAGTGCATAGGTTTGCAGTGTCATAAAACTGTAATGGGTACTGTACAAGATAAATCTATAATTTCCAGTGCAATGCCATATTCTAAATATGACAATGCTTTCCTTAACAGGACATTGAATGTGAGTTTACAGTATTAAAATAAATACATTACTGTCCTATGCATACACCTTGTTATGATGAAATCTCAACACATCTCAAGCTTTCCAGGTTTCAGGTTTCCTAATCCACCCCTACCAAGCCACCAGAAGGGCTTTGTCCAGCTATTGCAGCACTGAGCTAATTTAATGACCGACCCTGGATTCAGAAAGACTTTTGTTGTTGATTTTAAGACCAAGATTAGAGCTTTTATAATTACGTAAGTGTTCTACTTCATCATGAAAAAGGTTTGTCCCTTTAGCAATGAGAAAATTAAGCAGTTATACAATGGATACTTAAACAAAAACAAGCCAGCTATAAAGGAAGCATTACTTAGTGTGCCTCCTTATAGAAGGGGCAGTGGTTTTTTCTGGGGGAGGGGTACGCTTACCCCTAAACATTTCTTCTCTAACACGGTGAATAGTCAGTTCCTTTGCTACCCCTACTCCTTTGCGGCCTCATTTCCTGTTACTGTGTTTGCTGAGTCTCAGACAGAATGTGAGTACCCCTAAACATTTTTTTTTTCAGAAAAAAAGCACTGAGAAGGGGCATTGGTGATATTTTGGGGGGTGGGTTGGTAAGAGAAGGGGACACTGGGAAATTCCAAACTTGTAAAATTATTTGTTCCCTCTTTTTTTTTTTTTACCTTCAGAGCAGTTTGCCAGTAGTCATGAAATGAAATGTGAAGGTAATTCAAAACAAAGAATTGAACCACTCACTTATAATTATGATGAGAATGACTGCACATACGATACCCAGGATGATCATCATCTAGAGAGGGAGAGAGAGGGAGAGTCAGTTCAGGGGAGGAAAACAGAGAAAGGTTAGCTTTGCCTGTACATTTGGACAGGCTGTTTGCCTTCTTCCACAGCTGATACTTCAGATTTCCCAGGCAACAAACATGTGCTGAAGAAAAGTAGATCATGATCTACTCGTAAGATGTCTGGGCAACTTGCAACAGATTGCCATGGGGTTTCTGACTCCCAGTCATTTAACAATAGCTAAAACAATTAGGCTCGTCCCCCACCAAAATCAGACTGGCTAAAAGCAGAAATGCAGAAGTGAGGTTTGATCTGAAAGTACTGAACTCAGTTCTGGTACTGAAAAGGTGCCCTCTTCCTTAATTTGATGTGTACTACCTCCCATCTCGGCCTATTTTGCACCTGATTTTTGTTGGTGGATCTTGGGGTTCAAATAAAGACACAGCTGCTGCAGCAACAGGCTGAATGTCTGGCCACCCCTGGTTTAATCTTTGCACTCATTCTTTTGGAACTATGTCCTGATTACACCCTTGCAGTAGTAACGTTTACCTTGCAGTTTTTCCACCAGTTTTTCCTCTTCAGTTTAGCTGCGCTAGTTTCAAACTGGGAGGCACCAGCTTGCAAGGCGTCCGCCCGGTTATCCAACTCCGAAAGCTTCTGGTCTCTTTCTAGTACTTTGTCCACATTGACTCGCATTATATCCACCACCTGAAATGGGCATATCAATAGCTTGTAAAACACTGGGGTGGTGACCTATAGGCCTAGTCAGGTCTTTCCCCTCCATGCAGAGAGTGAATGTATGGATGGAGAAACAGAGAGTTATGCTCTTCATCCTTGTCCCTCCCCCCCCACACCGCATTTTCAAACTTGTGCAACATCCAAAAGGTGAGACTAAGCATGTTCAGACCATGGGCAAATTCATGGGCAGATGTCAGGTACGGGGCTGGGGGTACCAGTGATGTCCTATTGCCAATTCCAATAACCCCTCTGTCTATTTGCTCTGTGCAGGAATGAGGAACAACTGAATTAGTCAATTACAAGGCAGGGATTGATGGTTTAAATGTCTTAGGCTGTGATGGAATATGCAGAAATGGCAAGACTAACTGGAAAGATCAGAAACCAGGAAGAACAAGTGTTTTTAAAAAGGGTGGAATAACTTTACTGTATACTTAAAAGGCCACTGTAGGCAGTTAAAATCATTGGCAGGGATACAATGACACTTGCAATGTGAAATGAATTTTGGTTACTATGATTATATAATAGATGGATAATGGTAAAAGATGCAGGGGAAAAGGAAAGGAAAAAAGAGAAAGAAATGGAACCTATGGAAGGGGTGAAGGAGGTCTGAAGGTTCGAAAGAACCTTGTTATTTTTATTATTTGAAATGGTTATAGTTATTGTGTATAACTTTATGTAAAACCAAGAAATTTTTTATTTAAGTAAATGTCTTAGGCTGCATTTCTAATTGCACTTGCCAGGAAATAAGCCCCTTAAGTGATACTTAATTCTGAAGGAAACACCCAAAGGCTAGGGCTGTTTATTTCCATTTAGAAAGAGAAAAGCGTAGCTATCTTAAATGAAGAAGCAACCAAAGCATTCTAATTTCAACTAGTTGATTTCAGCTAATGGTGAAGAAAGTGAAACACTCAAGACTTGAAAGTTTTCTTAATGAAGTGCTCCAGTGAATGACAGCTGCAAATAATACCAAACGGATTCAACAGTTTGACATTTTTCACAGAAACACCCAAAACTGTAATAGTAATAGGTTTTATTATGGTGTGGATGTTTAGTGCCACCTTGAGGATATGTTTAATATGGCACCGCATATTAATGGCCATTTTCTAAGGATTTTTTCAGATGGACTCCCCCCACTTCTCCAAATTGCAGCAAATGGACAAGAACTGTTATGTGCTTGTTCTGTGAGATCCAAATGCAACCCCCCAAATGCAATGATTCTTTTGTGGGACTATTGCATTTCCCCAATACCAATGCCAGTATTTTGTAGGAAACTGAGCACAGATTTCCTGTTCCCGCTGCTGCTCCCACATTGCCACTTAATGCTGTCAGCTGACTTGGAAGCAGAGGGGGAGGGGACCCAACTGGCTTGGCTGCAGGTTTGTTCTGGGACAGGAGGCAGCTGGTGGAAATCTGGTGTTTGCTGTTAGTGTGTGTGGCTGAAATGCAAATTAGCTCTCACCTCTCTCTTTGGTCTTTGATGGTGGCAAGAAGGTGGCAGGAGATGAGAAGGTGGTCAATAAGCAGCAAGCGTTGGCCTGCTGGCTGGCTGGCTGGTGGACTGGCTCATTCACTTGTATGTGTGAGGGCGGATGCAAGTGCAGAGTAGTGAGACAGAAGTGGTGACTCAAGCAGGCATGGGGGGGGGGAAGCAAGCAGCAGGCTTGCAGAGGCTGGTGGGTGGCAGTGGCAGGCTGAGCTCTGAGCTCAGGGATAATAACAACAGTAGTGCAAAAAGGCGGGTTGCCTGTTATGTAGTCAGTGGTCTGTTTTGCCTGATCTCGAGTCTGGACTAAGGATTCTGAGCTCCAATGTTCTGATTTGACACATGATGTCCAATCACAGAACATTTCAGGATTTGGGCCTCTGCCATTGGCCCTTGAACTCTGAGTTGTGATTTGCAGTTTGGAAGTTTAGACAGCCAATCACGTTGGGAATGGGAGTGGCCCAGGCTTTCAGAAATGTATATAAGCAGTTGATTTGCCCGTGTTACCCAGTTACGTAGTCAGTAAAGGTTCTTGCTGTTATCACTGTGTCTTGCCTCGTGGGAACCCACCTATACTTCATCGCCCACCCCAAGTGGGCCAAATGGGGAGGTCGCCTGTTGGGCCGGATTTGCTTTATGCGATGAAGGTTCCCCACCCCTACTTTAGTGGATTTCTTCCCACAAACTCCCAGTGATGTTAGCTATGTCCTGTGCATTGATGAGAGACAGTGTTTGACTCTGCTTCTTGTGTCTGACGATGCATGGAGGAGTGAGAGTTTGTGTGCCTGTCGCTTTCTTATGCCTGTCTGTGTTGTCCGAAACTGCCCCAGCTATGCCCTGTTCTGTCTTCAGCTTCTGCCTTAAACATACAAGAGCTTTTAAGGCAGATGAAAGACATAAAGGACGATGCACAGAACCTGAGACACAAGAGCTACTCAGCTGGTTGTGAATCTACACATAGATTCACAGTGCAATCCTAACTATGTCCGCTTGGAAGTATTGAATTCAGGCAGCTTACTCCTGGGTAAGCGGGGCTATGATTGCAGCCTTAGTCACTTCAAGAAACATGAAAAAGGGTAGACCACCACAATAAACAACAGTGCAGAATTTGTTACATGAGTATTCACCTCGGGTCAATGACTGCACACCCTAGGTGAGTGGCATATTCAAAACTGGCACTCAACAGATGATCCATATCACAATCCTGAAATCCGCAGACCTCAACAAAGACAACTTGTGTTCAGCTCACCTCATTCACTTGAGCCTGTGTCTGCTGCAGCCTACGATTGCTGGTCACGTTGGTCTGGAGTGGAGCCCCTGCTGCACCTGGACTGGGGGCTCCTCCTGCACCTTGGGAAGGAGCTGCTGCTGACCTAAATCAGAAACCCAGCACACATTTATACCCTTGTGAAGTGAAGGACATGTGGCAGGAGTTGGTAATGCAGGTGAGCTGTGCATAAGCAAGCTGCCAGCTAGCTCTGCCGAGGCTCTTTTTATTAGCACAATATGCAAAACCGGTCAGATACATTTTGGACTGTGACCTTTACACATCTTCCAGTCCTGAGATCGAGGGGTGGTACAAAGGAGACAAAGGTCACAGATGGGGCACAGCAGACCACTGAGAAAGCCAAAGGTTAGATAGAGGGCATGATGTTCAGACAGCTGTGGCTTGTCTGCAGGTGGAAGTGTGCTCCACACCTGGCGATCATTCCTTCACCCTTGTATGATATGGCTTACATCCTAACCAACGTTCCACAGGCAGGAGCATCACGCAATGTTGTATTTTTCTCTGATTGCTAAGTTACAGTTCTGAGAAACTCGGAACAAGCTACAGTGCTCAGAATTCTTTGAGGGGAAAGGATGTGCTTCAAATGTGCTTTAAAGACATAGAGTACACCCAGCCATCCCCACTCTCTTCCCCCAGAATGCTGGCTATGGAAGTATCACCGCTTGCCCCCTGCCTTTATGACATGATTGAGCAGATCTCTCTTAATTTGAGGGCCATATTGTGTCATTAGCAACTTTCTGGGGACCACACATACCCTCCAATATTTATCGGATGAAAATCAGGATGTCCTATTTCATCATCATCGTCATCATCATTATACCCTGCTCATCTGACTGGGTTGCCACAGCCACTCTGGGTGGCTTCCAACATATAGAAAAACATAATAAAACATCAAACATGTTAAAACCTCCCAATACAGGACTGCCTTCAGATGCGTTCTAAAGGTTGTATAGTTACTTATCTCCTTGGCTCAGGGGTTGCATAACTCCATACCCTCCATACTAACATGCCTTTAGCCACATGCCTCAAAAGTCACAGACTGTGGCATGGAAGCATCTGAGCACACCATCTTGTCGAAGGGAACCACATGCAGGCCACTTTGGTTTCTAGGATGAATGTAAGGCAGGATATCAATGTAAGGGGGGGGGGGGATAGATAAATGTGGCTAGGGCCAGAGGCAAAAATATGATGGTGCAATTAATTTGAAGCTCTGCCTGTGTATAGTAGGCTATGTTCGAGCCACACAAAAGTCTTCGGTTTCTATTCCTCTCCCCACAACATTCATATCTATCTCTCCATTCTCTGTCCAGGCAAGGAAGAGGCAACCTCACAGTTCAAGGGCACATTCCAGCCTGAAGAAGGGGAAAAAAATCCCTCAAGGAAGGTGAGAAGCAGGGCTGGGTTGGGTTGGATGCCTGTGGTAGCCAGGGCCAGACTGAAAGTACCAATAAAAGTGACTCTTACTTTAGCCTGATAAGGCTACATTTCAGCCACACCTAAGTCAGAGGTTCTACATGCACGCATTGTTTTCCATCCAGGCAAGTAAGAGGCATTTTCACAGTTGAAGGACAAATTCCAGCCAGAATTTTGCACACTGAAGAGGGACCCAGGCAGGTCACATCCCATTTCCCCTGATGGGGTGCAACGGAAGGTGCTTGAAAAAGGTTCCTCAACTTTGTCCTAGGGCATCACTGTCCCATGTATAAATCTAGGAATGCACAAGGCAACTATTTGCACAGTTTCAGGCCTGGAAGTTTAGTGCTTTAACCATTGATCTGCGCCACCTCCCTTCGTTGATCCGTATTTCACATTCGAGGTCAGCTTCCTAAGGTTTGTAAAGAATGAAAACAAAACTGAAACATTGATATACGAATGAGAGGAAATTGGCATTTGTTTCTGTTCAAATGAATCCACAAGGCAAGTCTTTTCTTTCCAGGAGCCTGTTTTTTATTACCAAAAACACTCCTTTGGAGGTTTCCTGACAGATCCAATCTGTACTGGTGGCTGAACATCGGCCAGCAAGTCTTCCTCCCGCCCACTGGCCTGACAGTTCCTAATGATTCCTTCCTCCCACACTCCTGTGACTCACTGTCCTTTCTGAAAGGTCCCTCGTCATTTAATCCCATAGGGAGACAGCCAACCTCCTCTAGAAGTGCCAAAGAAATCCCTGGGAATGAAGCAAAATGCAAAAATGAAACAGCATATAACAGCAAATGATTAGGGATGGGATGAAAACTGATTCAGGTTGCATGAATCAAGAAGGGGGTTGCATGGAATTCGGCCAAGCTGAGCAAGATTCCTCCCCCTGCTGCCACAATTATTTTGAGGAAGGAATGTGCTTTAAATATGTGGTGTGTACACAGCCTAATAGTGTGTTATTAGGGTATATTACAAGGCATCCAGTGAGTGCCTCTAGAGCTCCTGGAATCGTTCACCTCTCACTTTGAAAACTATAGGCACAGAGCAGGAATAGTCCCTAGGAAACTACAAAGGGGCCAGGAAGTGTGTGGTGTATCGCCCTCTGTTTGTTTGTGTGCTGCTGTTATAATCTTTTGTTTTAACTATGAATTTATTGTTCTGCTGCATGCCTATAACTCATTACTGACAGTGGTTGCCATCTATGGTAGCGCAGAGTCTATCAGTTGGCTGCCAACATTGCAATGATTGATCATACAGCATATAACGACATCAGTAGCACTGCCTACTACCAAAGACACATTGCCATGCTGTGAGAAATGAAGATCAGTTTGTAAGAGGCTTTGCAGTGGGTTTATATGCAAGCTGAGAGGCTTGCGAATGCCTCGGTAAAGGTAAAAGGTAAAGGACCCCTGGACAGTTAAGTCCAGTCAAAGGTGACTATGGGGTGCGCTGCTCATCTCACTTCAGGCCGAGGGAGCCGGCATTTGTCCACAGACAGCTTTCTGGGTCATGTGGCCAGCATGACTAAACCACTTCTGGCACAACAGAACACTGTGACAAGTGCCAGAGCACACAGAAACACCCTTTACCTTCCCGCCACAGTGGTACCTATTTATCTGCTTTCACTGGCGTGCTTTCAGACTCCTAGGTTTGCAGGAGCTGGGACAGAGCAATGGGAGCTCACCCCATCAGGGGGTTTCAAACCGCCAACCTTTGGATCAGCAAGCCCAAGAGGCTCAGTGGTTTAAACCACAGCAGCACCCGCATCCCTGCAATTGTGAATGCCTACATGCTTGTGAATGCCTGCATGCTGCAGAATGTCTACAATTCAAGCCGGCAGATGACTTATCCAGAAAAAAATATTTTAAATAGAGTGGTGCAGCAAAGAATAAGTGATGTTCTGAGATGTGACTTCTAAAGCTGATCTGAATATTCCTCACAAAATTGCAATCTATTAATTTATTATTTGCTTCCAAAGGGCAGCTCCATGCATTATGATTGTTTCTAATGTTTGACATTTGCTGTGTTTTTATTATGTTTGAAGCCACCCAGAGTGTCTGATGGGTAGGGTATTAATAAATGATGATGATGATGATAAAATAGAAAGGGTCTTCTCCATGGTGGCACCCCAATTTACTGCTCTCCCCAGGGAGGATAGGATTGGTGGGAGGGGGGCCTCACAGCATTAACACTCCTATAGATCTTGCTTCCCCAGTAGGTTTCCAGGGATCTCTAAGCCAAGCACAGAGCACCACATGTGTCCCCAGCTTCCAGCATTAGCATTAGCTCCCATTGTTCTCCATCTTACAATGATGGGCATCCAGCCAGGAGAGGTGGAGAAAATTGTCTTTAAGGCAACAGAGCACACACTTTCAAAATGTGAATAATGGAAACTTAGCTGAGCAGCTAAGACCATCATCTTGATAAAAGAACCAGTCTGTCAAGTTTTCTCTACTCTACTCTCACAGGTACAGGATCACAGGCATGGAAGATTCCTGTTGTATCATCCAGACCCAACTCCCTAAACTAGTGGATTTATTACCTGCCATCCCATCTACCAGATCTTTCTTCAAGCCAGACTGAGTCAGAAGGTGGCATTTGCTCACCTTGAATCTGCAACGAACACATCTGACAAGCACTAAGATGAATCACTTCTGTATGTTAGCACTTAGTAATATTCACACAGCAGAAGGAAGACCTATTGCGGTATAAGGTCCATAAATTTGTTTCCTTTTTTAAGTTGCATAGTTTGGATGATGGAATATATTACTCAGACCGGATCTTCTTGGGCCCCATGTGAGGAACACACCTGTTCTGCCACTAGCCTAAGTCTCCTTGAAACCTTTTCCACAGGTCAGTAAATTGTGGCTAACTCATAAGCATGGGAACTCTTTTTCTACCTTGTGATCAAAGATACCACACCATTATAAAGGTAAAGGTAAAAGGACCCCTGGCCATTAGGTCCAGTCGTGACCGACTCTGGGATTGCGGCGCTCATCTCACTTTATTGGCCGAGGGAGCCGGCGTACAGCTTCCGGGTCATGTGGCCAGCATGACTAAGCCGCTTCTGGCGAAGCAGAGCAGCGCACGGAAACGCTGTTTACCTTCCCGCCGGAGCGGTACCTCTTTATCTACTTGCACTTTGACATGCTTTCGAACTGCTAGGTTTGCAGGAGCAGGGACCCAGCAACGGGAGCTCACCCTGTCATGGGGATTCAAACCGCCGACCTTCTGATCGGCAAGCCCTAGGCTCTGTGGTTTAACCCACAGTGCCACACCATTGTAATAAATGCTAAATAATACTGTTACATGCCACCCCAATCTCTGAACAGTGAGAGATTCCAGGGGTACCAGGGGCTTAGCAGGCTCTGTGTTTCCCTTTGGACAGTGAGAGATTGTCTTCATGATATATGGTTTATTTACACATATATACAACCTGAGCCTACAATGGAGGGGTTATAGCATTACACCCACAAGCGGGTCCTGTGTCTCTCTCATGGCTGCCACATTGGATACAAAACTGCCAGCCCCCATCGTGCTCTGGCCCCACTTTCTCCAACTCGCAAGCAAAAAGCCACTCTCCTCTGCAGGCACTCTCACCGCTGCTGAGAAGGATTTATTTCCCTCCAAGGAAACAGCCCCCCCCCCGAAAACGTTTCACAGTATTTTACAAATTGATTGTGCTTTTCATAAAAACAGGGTCCCAAATGAGCACAAGCAGTGTGCAAAATATTGCTGGATAAGACGGATTGCCGTTGTCAGCCGATCAGCACTGAGCACAACTGTCTCTACAGCAAAACGGCAAAATCCATAAAGGTGGGGAAAGCTGGATTTGCCTAGACCAGGGATAAGACTGACCGATGTTGTTGGACTCCAGTCCTCATGAGTAGGGCTGGCCTACCCATGAGGCAAGGTGAGGTTTCAGTCCGCAGGAGCCACAGGGGCAGCAGAACCAGCCTCCAAACAACGCATTGCCCACTGCTGCTGCCACTGCAGCGGCAACAATGGCTGTGGCATACTCCTTGGAGGCCAGGTGTCAAAGTCACTCCATACTCAAAGGAATGCACACAGCAGACAGTTAACTCTTTATTGTCAGGATGGCACTTACAGTCATTCTGTAGCTCCGAATACCCACACACGCCAGTCTAGGATCTAAGCCAGGGGTCGGCAAGGCTTACCAGGCATGGGCCAGATCACTCCTGTGGAGATTCTCTGTGGGCCGGACCGGTGCAGCGTGACACTTGAAATCGTGTCTTTGCATGCCCAGACACCGAACACTGCACCTGTGCAGGCACGATTTCCGGCTTCTGGGCATGCGCAGAAGTGATTTCCAGAGCCGCGGAAGAGAGTCCCTGTGCCGTGCTGCACTGGTTTAGCACAGTGCATGGGGACTAGCCGAGTGAGTGGCTCAGTTTGGGGGTGGCTCATGGGCCTGTTAAGCAGCCCTCATGGGCAGCTTCTGGCCCATGGGCCTTAGGTTGCCGACCTCTGATCTAGGCAGCTATTCCCAGGCCTGCGCTCTACGGAGCAGCTGCAGCAACAGGGGCCACTCCCCCTCCCCCAGTTTAGGTAGCTCCTCCCGATGGGCTGTGTGTGTACAGCCAGAGACTACGCCTGTGTGGAAGTTGCCTCTGCTCTTCCCACTTCAATTTTCTCATGTTTCTGAATAACAGTGGTGCAGGAGAGGGTGGGGAAGCCTGACCCACCTCTTCCTCCTCTTCTTCCAGCCCATCCTGTGCTCCACCCTCCAGCTCTGAAGCTTCCCCTGCCTCTGACTCTTGCATCCTGATTGGTACAGGTCACCACAAATCACTGGCCAGAACTCACCATGGGCACTTCCTTTGTACTCTTACAAAGGCAATGGAGCCCATTTGAGAGGTGCTGGAACTGAGTTCTGGTGAGTTCCAGCTGGAAAAAAAGCCCTTCCCATGACTGTTAAAGTGATATAAGAGTGCTTTAAACATATGGTGTTGATATGCCCACAGGGTACACAGTCTAGTCAAGCCCTATTTATTTATTAAATTTCCATACCGCCCTTCATCCAAGGTTTTTTCCTAATAAAGGTGAGTGGAACAAAATTTAAAGGGTGGGTTTTCGAGGGGTTGAAAATGTGGGCAGTTTTCAATACATACTTGACAAAATTACTTTTTGCATCAACGATTTCTAGATTTATTCTCCAGGGCATGCACGGAAGCTAAGAATAATCAAGTGCAAATTGTTTGGAGAAAAAGCATTCAGATGCCGTTTAAAACAGCAACAAGGAAGCATGCAGTAGCCTGTTATAACTATATCTTTATGCTCATGAAGATGCACACATAGTCATCTAAAACTGTGTGATACGAAGACTTCCTGTCCCTGTGAAGCAAAAGTGTTGGTACAAGCAGTGAATAAATTTACGCCAAGGATTGTCACACATTTTGCACAGCACGTAAAAACGTTTTCATCTGTGATACGTACTTGCTGATCTTTCTCCCTTAAAAATGATTATTCACACCATTAACCATTGACCAACCACAATCACAGGAGAGTACCAATAAAACCAGATACTTGCTTATCATTTCCAGTCCCTAAACTTGGCATACTTTTAGTAAACACTGCCAATTAAGGATGTGTGAAAACACACAGGAGGAATTCTATTTCTATGCCTGTTTTCCCAAGTCTAACAAATCTTAACATACAGCGCATATCTGGAGGTGAAAAAAGAGAGGAGGGGACACAAAAATACTAGGAAAAGGAGAGGAAAAAAACACAGGTCAGGAACTTCTGGAGGCCAAAGATTACGGTCAGGGGCAGTCATGCTTCTGAATACCAGTTGCTGGAAACCACAGAAGGGGAGAATGATCTTGTGCTCAGGTCCAGTTTGCAGGTTTCCTCCAGGCATCTGGTTGGCCACAGTCAGAACAAGATGCTGAAGTAGATGGGCCACTGACTTGATTCAGCAGGCTCATCGTATGTTCCCCACCGCTAATGTATAGGATGGTAGCCTTAGTGTTACTTGTTTTGCTCATCCATCCTGCATCACAGGTTTACCATTAAAAGCTTCAAGCATTAATACTCCCAAAGAGGCACTGGGAAAGGAAATCGCTATCACTTCTCCATTTGTGGTGCACAGATCTACCTTTCAGAGACTGATGGGGCAAGGCAGGGCCTAGTAAAGTCTTCCCCTCTCCACAACCTTATGATTTTATGAAGTGAACGATAAGTAGCAAGCATTGGCAGCTATCCTTGTTGGTCTGCCCAAGACATTCTGTTGCCTGAGACAAAGGACCATCCCCTTTCCCCATTCAACACACCCTCCACATTCAATCCAAACTGGTAATTGAATCTTACTTCAACCCTTTCAACGGGACAGCATGCTTCAACACACCTGAGGGCAGGAGGGCAACTTAGGGAGCACTGGGCAGCCCCCTGTATGAAATCCGCAGTTGTGCCCTCAAATGCTTATGCTTCATCACTGGCTTCCACCCTCCGGTACCTGCTGCCTGAGGCAGCTGTGTTGCTTACCCTAATGGTAGGGGTGTATGTGTGTGTAGGAGGTAGAAT
This sequence comes from Podarcis liolepis, assembly GCF_965112155.1. Classification (NCBI taxonomy): domain Eukaryota; kingdom Metazoa; phylum Chordata; class Lepidosauria; order Squamata; family Lacertidae; genus Podarcis; species Podarcis liolepis. Next base: position 69,660,764 of record NC_139556.1, read on the forward strand.
AAGCCTCCTGCAAAGCTGAGGGCTGAATAATCTTCTGCACTGTCCACGATCATTTGTAAACTACTTAACAGACATCCAGGAATGGAAGAGTAGTGAACAGTAAGTGTTGAATCAGTAGTGTTGACTCATCATCCTCTACAGGTAGATAAAACAAAGGGAGGAGGGTAAGTCATTTCCTGGCATGAGACTATAACAACAGAATGTTCCATTTTATCTATATGCTGCCATTAAAACCTGCTTTACCCCTGCAATCAGGCAATGTGCAAAAGCTAAAAGCGCATGAAACCCACACCAGTGAAAAAGATTCTGTTGTTATCCAGGTGTAACAATGGAAGACAATGCATCTGCAGGGTGACAGAAGGCCAGGATGCCAGGAACAGAAGGTCATTCAATCAGTGACTCATTCCCTGGGAAGCACTTACAACAGAGATGACTGCGACCAGTGATGCTGTCAACTGAGACAGGGGACCAGTATGACGCACTGAGTCAGGTCCCAGCACACCCATCTTTGACTCCCACTCACCCATGACATTTCCAATATGATCCTTTGGCGGTAACATTTCCAGTTGGTGGCTTGCTTACGGAAGTCCCAAAGGCTTCCAAATGTTTCTTTATCTAATTTTAAAAGATTGTAAACATGTTTTGATGTTATCAAGGTATCTGAAGATGTGAGACTTGCCCTTTCATGCAGAACAACCCAATAAGCAACATGTGGTGGTGCAGGGAGATGGTCATCCCTTCTATTTCCCATGCTCAAAGGCAAGTGCCGGTACTGATGTAGTCAAAATGGCCATTCTAACTTTTTCTCCCCCTCGAAGCAGTGATTGGATGAGACACACATTTTGACATCTCTTCATTGATGATTCAAAGCTGTATGATTGCGAGCACCAATCAACATTCTGGCACCTGCAAATTGAATCAATTCAGATTTCTAAACTGTCTTCAGAGGCGTTTCATACAGGGTGCATGTGCTTACAGCATGAATGGCCAAAGCCAGGTCCATCTTGTCCAGGAAAGTGTGCAGCTGGTGCACCAACTGAAGCCAGTAAAAAATGTTCCTAGTCACTATGACCAAGGCTGACATCAAGGGTCACCATGGCTGGGCATCTAAAAATCAACTAGAGGCCCAAGCTTAGATCTCGCTTGGGCCAGAATGGGGATTAAACTGAAGACCTGCTTCATGCAACGCTAATGTTCTACCTAGAGTACCAGTTTCTCCTATCTAATATCTTGTTGGAACTTCCTACTTCCAGCAGGCTTCTGGAGACTGTTTTTAAGGAAAAGGCTGGTGCTGTGATGTTTTCATTGCAATGATCTGTTTGTTTTAATAGCTCATATATATGCATGTGTGTGTGTGTGTTCTATTAATGTTTAATTGCTTCCCCTCCCCCAATGTTTTTGGCAGCTTCTATTTTAGCTGTAAGCCGCCCTGAGTCCCCTGTCAGGTTTTTGTGTGTGACTTTGTTTTGAATAAATATGGAAGTACTAGAAAACACACAAAGCAAGATAAATATAGAAGGTCTATTAGTACAGTTTATGTAATGTGGCAGCAGGAATAGTTGCATTAATCACCAAAGAACAGCCCACGCAAATAAAGGTATTTGACGTCATCCTGCCTACTTGCATACACACAGCTAGGCAACACAGCAGCAATAGCATGAACTGCAGGGCAAGTTTATAAATGCTGGAAAGATACAAGGTGCCACATCAAACCAAGCAGTGTCTGGGAAGAATAGCTACACAGTTAAATGAGTTTTATTTTAAATCAAAGAAAAAGAAAAATATCTTAAGTTATGTGTTTGTTTAATAAGAATTATCCTATAGAGTGCAAGCAAACCAGGATAATTGATTAAGAAACTGATTGCCTGAAGGGGCTGATAGCCAACATCAAATTTTGTGTGGATGCTGTCAGTGGCTTTACTCTTCAATAATCTAGGCAATCAATTTTCGCCTTAGCTCCTTGGGGATAGATCAGTGACATACAGTATATAATGTTGTTAAATGCTTTTTTTCCTTATGAGACATGCAGAGCAAGCTAACACATGTCTACTGAGAAGTAAGTCCTGTTGTGTTCAATGGAGCTTACTCTAAGGTATGGGTGCACAGGAGCGAAGCTTCAGGCATGACTAACTTTGGATGAATCATGCCCAATGTCTTGCCATACCTATGGAAGAAGGGAAGCATTTCTAATGGTATGTAAATGTGAAACAATTCAGTTATGATGTACCTATTCAGAACGGCAGGATCTGTGAATCTCTTAAAAGACAAGCATAAGTATTTACTACATGCCACTATTTTAGGACGCTGGGTGTTGAAAGCCAGACTGTGCAAACATATGTACAATTAGCTTTGTAAAATCTACAGCCCTGTGAGAATTAGCATGGTATCCAAACTTGAAATTTGCTTGTGTGTGTAGAAATGAGCCGAATGTACAAAGGTATTTTTTTAGTTTGCTCAGTTATCTCTGGTCCCACCCACAATAGGGAAGTGCCCTCAGAAGGTTGCCTGGAAGGTTTCATGTGGCCCTCAGAATGAAAAATGTCCCCCATATTGGTTCTAAAGTAAATCTAACAGGGCTATAGCTTCTGGGAGCACCTTACCTGGGGGTAGGTGCTATTCATGTAAGAACAGGGGACAACTACAGCCTAGTGGCTTGTCTTGGGTAAGGTGTTCCCTATCCACTTCACTCTGCAATAGAGCAAGGGTGGAGGGCTTCATTTTCTTCAGATAATCTGTTAGGAGCCACATGCCAGTGGAGGGTGAGCAGAAAGCAGAGGTGGGCAGAACCAGTGCAAAAAACATTTTCCCTCCCTCCCTCTGGCACTCCTCCTCTCTATCTCAATCACCCTTCCCCATCAGTCAATGGACTGCTGGAAGAGCACAGGTCAGGGCTGTCATATGCTTGACCTGCTCATTTACTGATGACCTTTGAAATCAGCCCAGGGTAGCCAGCCCCTGCACGGGAGACCTTGCAAATGTTCCAAAGCCTTTACTTGCTCCCTGCCTGGTGGGCACACCCACTGATGAATGGGTTCTTTTGTATCTGCTTGGCTCCAAGCACTGATCTATGTTTCCATGGGCAGCCTTGGCTTGGCTTGGCTTGGCTTGGCTTGGCTTGGCATGAGATGAATCTCTGGAGCTTGGAGGTATCTGGGAATAAAAAGCTGGCATCATGCAGCCACATTTTATTTTCAGGTGAGCTTGACCTAGAGAAAAACTAGCTCATATTTATCCCATAGCTTCAGAATGTGCCTAACTGGTAATGTAACTCATATTTACAGTGACAAACTGGCTATTCATCCTTTCATATTTTGTGTAGTGGTTTGATAAGTGCTACTGAGTGGCATGTTGCCTGTGTTCTGGAGCAATCAACACAACTGTGTCCATATGGGCTAGCTTTGCACAGATTCACTGGCCTTAATAATTTCATTCCAGTTTATATCTGTCTATAAATATTGATGTCCATAATATGAATGAAATATGTGAAAACCAGAAAATAGATTTAACAACTGTCATCATTCATAAAGTTCTCTGCCATGGGTTCCTACTATCTTTCCAAAACATTTCAATACATATTAAATAGAGGATGTTCTGATGGGAGGTGGAACTTAACAACATCTGGAAGGCCACAGGCTTCACATCCCTGCTGTAACAATGCTTAAATAAGAATGTTAGAAACACAACACAGAAAGCTATTGAAGATTTAGAGACCTGAGCAGATCATAAAGTCTTGTTTCCATAATAGTAATGAGTATCCTACTCTGTGTCTGAGCAGAAGTGTGAACATATTTTTCAGCACAAATGACCATCTAGGGCAGGGATGGGTTATCTCAGGCTTGAGGATAGAATGCCACCCTCCAGACCTTACAATCTAGTCCTTGGGACTCTGCCCAGCCCAGCCCAGCTGTCCTGCTTGAGTGACCCTGCATGGCTGGAATGTACCTTGAACTCTAATAACTCTTCTTGCTTGCCTGGATGGAGAAGGAATGTGAGCATGTACAGAAACTAGCCTACTGCACAAAGGTAAAATTCACACTTGTGGCTCCACCCACTTTTGCCTCTGGTCCCACCCGCCACTGACATGTGGCCTCCAGAGGGTTGCCCAGAAGGGAATGTGTCCCTCAAGCTGGAACAGTTTCCCCATCCTGATATAGGTCGATTCACAGGAGGCCAGTGGATATAGAAACACAAAGTAGATACAAAGTCCCTGCGTCCCTGATTCCATCTGCAATTACTTTCCCTCCTCCTCCTTGTGAGAAACACACCAAAACTCATGGTCTGAAGACTCTGCAGGTCAACAGACTGCATCTTCAATATCAGCCAACCCCTATGTCTTTTTGCCCTTTCTCTCTGGTGAGAAAAGCCTGGAACCTAAAGTGTATCACCCTCTGCCAGGAGCCCAAAGCTACTGCCCCCAGCCTTGATACCCTTAATTATATTACAGTGTGGCTTTTAATTCTAAGCTGCTTTGGGAGACAATCTTGGCTGAAAAGCAGTGTGTAAATATAATAAATAATATAATATAAAGAAATGACCTATATCAAGTCGGGCTAATAGTCTGTCTGTCTAGTACTGCCTGCCCTGCATGGTTGCGGTTTTCTTTGTTTTTGTTTGCCAGGGTTCATTGAAGTCCTTTGCTGAATATGCCAGAGACCAGGATGAAGCCAAGATATTGTGCAGGTAAAGTATGTGTTAGACCACTTCATTGCAGCTTTCCCTAGAGAGGAAGGTTCTGGGTAAATTACTGTCAGCTGCAAAGCAAGATGGTCATCTGATTGCTCCTTCCTACTGCTAGCTTAAAGCTTTCAGTCCACAAGGAGGCAGGTAAGAAATTTTCACACACCTCAGTGTGGACTACTTGGCCCACCCATTGCTAAAATGAAGGCATCAGACCACTATTTTGCTGTACATCAAGCTGAAATATGTATTGGAGATGTGTCTTAATCAGAATCAGAATACTGAGTATTTCCAGCCCTCTCTTTACCAACATATATCTTGTAATGTAACCTCAGAAAAGTATATTACCTACTGAACTGCCAGTTATTACTACCTTCAAGTGCCTATAGGTCCAATGCTAAATCAAGGGTGAGCTCCTCCTTTACTTTAGTGGAGTTCTATTACAGCCTCATTCACCACTCAGCTATACCTCATAAAGCACAAATGGAGGTTTTCTGTTCCACGGTAATCCCCTTCTGCTATTCAGAACAAAATACAGAATAAAAAGCCAGCACACAAAATCTCAAATCGCAACTTTTCATGGTTCCTAAGCAGGCATGAACTTTCCGGGGACTGTGTTGACTTTCCTAAATAGAAACGCTCCAGAGGTCCAAGTTTCCTCACTTTCTACTGCAAGCAGAAGCCTATGTGGGGCTTGCAGTGTCCCCGCAAAGGAATCTCGACCCCTCGAAGCCTTGTAGCCCTCCTGTAGTTGTAGAGGAAGGAACACGCCCATAGCTCAAGCTGAGTAGTCGGAGTTTTTCAGCACCACAGCTGCCGGACAGCGCCCGAGCGCCGCTTCGACATCACCCGCGTTCGGGAGCCCCCACAGAAAGCCCATCCGCGCTGGTAGGGCGAACCTTTTAAAGACAAAACCAAACAGGCGATACTCACATTGTTCCCCTTTTTATAGTCTCGGCTTTCCCTTTCTCTCTCTCAGTCGCCAGCAAAGATGGCTTTCCAGTTCTCCTTCTGATGCAAACAGCCTCTTAGAATTGTAGGCACTGTTGCTGAGGCGAAGGCACAAGCTACTGAGCATGTCTGCACCTCATCGCTCCCACCCGCGAAGACGAGGAGTCAGTGCGCCGCTTTCCACCTTCTGCATCAGTGGCAGTCCCAGGGCAGCCGGCAGGGGTGGAGTTCTGAATCCCCCTCCTGCCTGGAAAGAAAGAACGAAGCGTAGCGTTGGTAAAGAGGGCTAAGCATTGAAAAGCCAACATCTCTTTTATTTCTTACATTTGAATCCCAGCTTTCCTCCAATGAGTTCAGGGCTCCTCCTTTCCTCTCTCACAACAACCCTGTGAGGTTCGGCTGAGAGAGACCGTGACTAGCCCTAGATCACCCAGGGAGCGGACTTGAACTTGAGTCCCCCCCAGTTCTGCACAATGCCCTAATGCAGCCTTTCTCAACCTTGGGTCCCCAGATGTTGTTGAACTGCAACTCCCATCACCCCTAGCTAGCAAGGCCAGAGCTCAGGGATGATGGGAGTTGTAGTCCAACAACATCTGAGGACTCACAGGTTGAGAACCACTGCCTAATGGTTAGAGTCTAACTAGTAGAGCACCCTGGCATGACAGAGTTACACTCTGTGAATTCCAGCTATTTGACCCAGATTACAAAAATGTCCTGTGCAACAAGCACATGACTGTTATGTGATATTGCCAACTTTTGGGCCAGTCCCTGGTTGCTGTGTCTTTAACAGCAGCAACTAGTGGTGTTTATCTTCATGCTGTGAAAAGCTTCACCTTTGGAAGATGCAGGAAGCACTTGCAACATAGGCTTCAAAGGAAGGGTCAGCCCATCATTCTACTTGGATGCCCCGAGAGTGTAGGGTCCAGTTTTGAATGGGGTTTTGTTAAAGAACTTAAATGTGTTCATTTCAGAACATGTCCCTTTGATGCACTCTCAGGTACCATAGGATGTAAGCTCCCAGTATCTAACAAGAAGCACCATCCGTTTTATCCTCCTACAAAGCAGTTTCCTAGTAACATGAAGAAGAGAATGAAAATGCTTAAACCTTCATGTTACATCGAACACACTGAAATGGCTCCGAGTGACAAGCATTTCCCAGTCCTTCATGTATATTTTTTGTTTTAAAGGACCCCTGACCATTAGGTCCAGTCATGACCGACTCTGGGGTTGCGGCGCTCATCTTGCTTTATTGGCCAAGGGAGCCAGTGTACAGCTTCTGGGTCATGTGGCCAGCATGACTAAGCCACTTCTGGTGAACCAGAGCAGCACATGGAAACGCCGTTTACGTTCCCGCTGGAGCGGTACCTATTTATCTACTTGCACTTTGATGTGCTTCCGAACTTTTCAAACATGGGCAGGAGCAGGGACCGAGCAACGGGAGCTCACCCCATCGCGGGGATTCGAACTGTCGACCTTCCGATCGGCAAGTCCTAGGCTCTGTGGTTTAACCCACAGCACCACCCGCGTCCATTTTTTGTTGTTTTGTTTTAGGTACTCAATAAACATTGTCCCTATATAAGTGTACATTATTGAATCAAACTGCCAATATATGTTATTTCCATGGTTCAAGGATTCTAATACATGAGACTCTTAGAATGGTCATAAATGAAACATGTGTCTACTAGGGAGGCATGACCATGGTCACACCTCTTCACAGGCAGCATGGCCTATTGGATAAAGTAAAAGTTTGAATTGTAAAAACAAAACAAACAAAAATTAGTCATGTGGCTATGCCCTTGGGATGGAATTCTGTAAGTCTCCCCCCCCCCACACTTTGCTCATGTGAGCTTTCCTCCTCTATCCCTCCCATCCCCATTTTGCTTAACATCTGCATTGATGAAGAGCTCTGGAGAACTTGAAAGCTTGCTCACAATTTTGTTAATTTTTGGTTGCTCCTAATGTGTTTTTATATTTTGTTTGAAGCCTCCTAGATTGGCTGGGGCAACCCAGTCAAATGGGCAGGAGTACAAATAATGACATCATCATCATTCCACAGTCACTGCTACCCATCTCCTCCAGCTAACAGAAAGGAATGTAAAAAGAGTAATAAAAGCCCCCTCTCCATCTCTTATCATATATATAACTCAAGGGTCAATCTTAAGTTGTAACATACCTTCTCTCATGCAATGTTCTCATTGCAGGTTTTGGATCTCTGGTGACCAGAAGCAAAGGAGTATAGGTTCCTATGCCTTTAAATGGTTGTATAGAAGAAGAAAGGAATTTTGGCAGGTGTAGCTCATTGTGCAGTGATGAGAAAAGCTGCAACTGAACCTTCAATTTCTCCCAACAATTAAAGGAACAGGGAACTCAGTCTCCTATCCATAAGTGCATTGGAATTTACTTTGACCAACAAATATTTGCAGAAACTGCATACTTTACTCCAATGAGGCCTAGAGAAACTGGCTCTCTGAATATTTTTTTACTTGCAGTAAAGCAGTGCGCTTAAATAGCACACTTAGAACTGGACTCCCTGTGTTGAATGTCCAAGTATGATTCAGCCCAATGGTATTATTCCCAAAAGTATCAAAGCTCCATAGTAAAAGACTGTTATAAGAAGTCAGAAATTCCCCAGATACCTGTAACAGTCATTATAAGCTACAATGTAGCTTTAGGAAGTGATGCCTGAGTTTTCTTGTTTTCTCTTCCATTTTGTCTCATGTCTTTCCGACTGCAAGCCTGTGGTCAGGGTATCTCTTGGTATTATTGAGCTCAGAATCATAGAATTGTAGAGTTGGAAGGGACCTCTAGGATCTCCTTGTCCAACCCCTTGCAATGCTGGAATCTTTTTCTCAACATGGGGCTTGAACCCACAGCCCTGAGATTCTCATGCTCTGCCAACTGAGCTATCCCAGAGCTCCCCCCTACCCACCCACGAAGCATTTCATTCCTGAAGAGAAAGGAAAAAATACCACAAATAAACAAATAATTATAAATAAGAGTATGCAGGTAAATTTTATTGAGGTACCACAGGTATAAAAGATCATACATTCAATAATTAATACTGAGATATGAAGCCTGTCTACATTTACACAGATGTACGTTTCAATGAATTAAATGAATTTACTCCCTAGTAAATGTGGATAAGACTGTAAGTTTTAAACAGCAGTTATGCCCTACAGCAGTTATTTTACCTTAGGAAAAAGGAGATCGTTACTAGAAGAGAAGGGTGTCACTGGCTGCATTTGGATCACGTTTCTTCCCTTGGTGAATCCTGAGCACTGCAATTTACCCCTCAAAATGTTAGCATTCTGAGCAAACAAAAGGTATAGTGAATACGCAGTGCCTCCAAACCAACAAACCAACAGAGGAAAGCTTCGATACCATGAGCAATCACAACAATTCTTTTTGCCTCATTCACTTTGCTCTGTCTTAGAGCCATTGGAGGTAGTATTCATAGCTGATAGGAAGCTACCTTATCAAGTCAAACCACCGGTCCATCTAGCTAGTTCAGTATCTACAATGACTGGGAACAACTCTTCATGAATTCAGGCAGGGATCTGTCTTGATCCGACTTGGAGATTGAACCCTCACCCTTAGGCGTCCATGTGTTCTGCTATTGAGCTATGGCTTTTCTTCTTCATGATCCACCAGGTCAGAAAGCATAGAGCCTTTCTCTCATTTGCAGAGGTGATGTCACAAAGGGGTGGGACTTAATTACTGCTGGTAAAATCTGGATATTTGGCAGGTGATGAGAATAGTAAGGTGAGGAAGTCTCTAGGGTGAATTGAAAATGGGACTATCTTCCCCTGTTTCTGAAAAGGGATTTCAATCTGGATTTTGGGTAAATATATTTCTTAATGTTAGAGAGAGAGAGAGAGAGAGAGAATCTGCCCAAAGACCCCAAACCTATAAGACTATGAATTTCACTGTCAGACTGGGCCCCCTTATGCAATTCTATAATTCAATAGCTTCTTAAACAGACTATAATTAAGGAATAGTCATATGATGTAGTTTGGGACTACAGTTTAGTGCAGGAATAGGAATACTTTGCAACTACTTTTCAAAATTAGTTTTAATTATCTGTTCTTAGAAGTAATTATTGGGAAATACTTCCAGATCTGACAAATCACCAGGATGAGCCAGAGGTACTTACCGGAGACCGAGAGCAAGTGTAAACTGTGGGGCAAGTCCATCAGCCAAAAGTAAATACAATTACTAAAATATCAACTGGAGAGCAGAGAGACTAATGCAATTAGAGTAGGCAAAAGGGTCTGTCTTGGAGATGCAGTGACACGTCGCGGAAATGAAGACTAATCAGTTGATTTACCAAAAGGAGAAATAAATTGTTTATATGCAGCGCCCTGAGCAACATTTCACCTTCTGGCTTTGCGCTTGCTTCATTACAAGAACCAAATTCTCCTTCCCATGCTCTGCATACACGGGAGACTCTTGATGCTTCTACCACTGCTCTGTAAGGGTCATTTGCAAAGGGAGAGAGGCAATTTTTAAACTTTACAACCATTGCTGCTTCTGATGTGTTGTGTTAAGAAGTAGGCACACCTGGCCATCTCTTCTTTCTTAGGGATCCCTGAAGCTGGAGTTTTCATTGCCTGAGACGCGCTGCTTTCCAAAGATGCCTGCAGGTTAGTACGCAACTTGGACTTATGGCCATCCCTCCCTCCCTTGGGGAGTAAGCTCCTTATGTGCAAACATGATGATCAGAGAGCATATTTTTGCATTCTGCTCTGCCATTGAGACAGGTCGGAGTTTCAAGAAGTCAAGAAGGGAAGAGGGCATTGGTGATGCAAAACACTGCAGGAAAAAGGATGGGCATCTCTTTAAGAAGAGGCTTTCAACACTCAGTCTCTTTCCTGGACCTTCACGGAATGTGATGTAAGTGTTTCTCTTTTTAATATTTTATTTCTAATGAAAATTAAAAATGCTAATTTAAAATTGGACACCGGAGCCATTGTGAACACTGAATAATCATGAAAGGGGGGAAAAGGTTGATCAACTAAACAGCCGAGACAGTCAAAGGGCGGCAACATCAAAGAGTGCCATATTTTCAGGTGGCTCCATTGCCTTGAGCAGCAGCTTGCTATGCAGACACCAGCAATTAATAACATCTTGGTGTTCTTTCAGATGGTTGCTATTTTCGAGTGGGATTCATTTACTAATTGGCAAATTCGGTTTGCACAATTACAGCTGATTAGAGGGTTGGCACAATAAAGTTACTTCCCCCAAATTCTGGAAGTTTTGTGATAAGGAAAGCGATGGGAGAATTGAACTGGAAAGAGGGGGTATTACTTCTTTGATGCGGCTTCATCTAACCTGCAAGCAAATTGGAATAATGCTTGTTAACTAGCCAGTGTCCTTGAATCTCCCTGTGAACAAATTGGGCTGAATGCTTCATAAGCAGCTCATCTGGAAGTGCTGTAAGTTTATCTGCTGTTTGCTTATTAAGGTGCTGTTAAAGGTAAAAGGGGAGGTACAGCCATCCCTCTGCTGACCAGCTGGCAACCTCAGTCAAAATTGCCATTTTCACTGGTTCAGTTCAAGGTGCTGCTGATTAACTTTAAAGCCATAATTGTTTTACAACCATCTGCTTCCATATTGTCCTTCCCATGAACTATGATCAGCTGTGTTTTATTTCATGTGTAATCTGAAAAATGTAGATTTTTGCACTGTGCACCGAAGGAAGAGCAATGGTAAGAAAACTCTGGACCAGAATATTATATATAGAAATAATGGGGAATAAACAGGATATGCTTGATTGTAACAAAAATATGCTTGGTTTACAAAAAGAATATAACAATAGAATTATTGGTAAAAACTATTAAAACAACTATTCAAAACATTCACAAAATTTAAAGCAGCAAAAACTAAAAACACATCATCCTAGATATCTGGGTAGGCTTGTCTAAACCAAACTAAACTGTATAGCTTACTGGTTACTTTTGTAAGGCACAACACTTTGTTTCATACAAACACTCTTTACATAGATATTTAAGATTGTGCTTAACTTCATATTTTAAACCTGACTTTGGAAAGATAATTTCTTTCTAGGATGGTTATTATCTTACACTACTCAGTCCCTTCTAAAATCCTAAACTTCCCCTCAGCTAGTTAGACTCTGTTCCCACTGACAGATATACCCTACCAGAGTCCACTCAAATAGTCAGAGATTCCAGGTGCCCACCCTGTTTCCAATCCCAGGTTCCTGTCTCACCCATAGATAATCCCTGACAGTCCCAGCTGATTATTAACTTAAATTCCTCTCTCTCTCTCCCTTGATTGGCTGAGCGACTTGTCAGTTGGTGGGTCATCACGAGGCAAACCCGGGGCCTATCCCTCACAGGGCCCTCCTGCTTTGGTGGCAGGATATTAGGCTGAGAAGGTAATAAATCCCTTTAAATCTTCAAAAAAATACTCAAATGGCAAATGGCTTGATCCTTTTTTTTTGGTAGTTCATCAGTGTGATGCCTCCTTCTGCTATTCAGCTCTAAAATTCTATGATTCGTCATACATGCAGTGAAAAATAATAATAATAATAATAATAATAATAATAATAATAATAATAATAATAGTAGTAGTAGTAGTAGTAGTAGTAGTAGTAGTAGTAGTAAATTTATTTATGCCCAGCCAGCCACTCTGGGTGGCTCCGAGTCCCAACAGAATTAAAAGCACAATAAACTATCAAACATTAAAAACTTCCCTAAACAGGGCTGCCTTCAGATGTCTTCTAAAAGTCAGATAGTTGTTTATTTCCTTGACATCTGAAGGGAGGGCGTTCCACAGGGCGGGCGCCACCACCGAGAAGGCCCTTTGCCCTGATGCACTTTGGAAAATGGTAGCTGCCACTGATTGTTCAGATCACTATTTTGTCTTGGCTTTTTAGTCCTCAGGAAAATAATGGGCACCTTGAAGACAAGAAGAGAGGTGTGCAAAGAAAAGAGTCCATGCAGCTGAAAGCCCAGAAGGAGATGTGTTCCTTGGGGAAGGCTCACTCTGGGAAAATGTGCCCCAAATGCGAAATTGTCGTCTGCAGGGTGTGCAACATGCTACATACTGAAAGCAGCTTCATTGCTCACAGTTTGCTAGATCACTATGACAGAGGAAGGCACTCATTTTGCTGCTTGGATTCTGAATTCCCCCAAGACCACCATGTATGTAAGCACTGTGCAGGACCATCCTTCTCTCCTGGCAGGTCTTGTAACCTGGCTACATTGGAAACCGAATCTCTACTGCGACTCTCTCTGTCCTGACTTTGTAGAGACAAAGTGAAGAAATTTCCTTGCCCTGCATAGCAGGCATTCAATAGCCAGATTGATTCTTTTCAAATGGCTCAGTAGTGTGCACATTGCCGAGTTTGTGTGCATGGTTAGTATGTGAAATCACCAACAAAGCACAGGTAGCTGTATTCCCTCTGCTGCATGAAACATACAGTAATTGATTTCACTTCTCAGTCGAGAAAAGAATAGGGTTGCATTGATGCAGATCTTGGCAAATAAGGCTAGCTCAGTAAAATATATTGTCTGATCTAGGACCTGTTGTCAGAAAAATGTTCGTTGATGTTCTAGTATATTAAAGTTTTATTGAAGTTTTAAACAGTGTTTGTGTGTGGGTTGTACAGAAAGACTGGGACTACTTAAAAGCCACTGGACAAGGGCATTCTCTGGGTGAATCCAGACAACCAGGAGTTGTTCTGGAGACTTGCCATCTCTAGTCCCAGTGGAACAGAAAATGAGCAAACTCGTCTCAGCACCCGAAAGTATCAGTCTGCTCATGTGGTTATAGGAGCTAATGCAGCAAGCTTTTTCATAGCTGGATTCACACAACAAAGAGCCATTGTCTGGGCACCTGGAAACCCAATGTTAAGGTTTGGTTTTGACCACAGATTTGCAGAGTCTGCACTGAGGAAAGGTTACTGGTGCTAGAGCATTTGCCTTGTATGCAGAAGGTTCTAGGTTCAATCCTTGGTATGCCCAGGTAGGACTGGCAATATCCCCTAAAACCCTGGATATCAGCTTCCAGTCTGTGGAAACAATACTGAGCTAGATGGACCCATTGTCCGACCTTAAAGGTAAAGGGACCCCTGACCATTAGGTCCAGTCGTGGCCGACTCTGGGGTTGCGGCGCTCATCTCGCTTTATTGGCCGAGGGAGCCAACATACAGCTTCTGGTTCATGTGGCCAGCATGACTAAGCCGCTTCTGGTGAACCAGAGCAGCGCATGGAAACGCCGTTTACCTTCCCACCGGAGCGGTACCTATTTATCTACTTGCACTTTGACGTGCTTTCAAACTGCTAGGTGGGCAGGCCTACTGTTTTGCCTACTGTTTGCTAAAGCCTGGGGTCCTTATGAAGTGGTAAGAGGCTCCCACAAGAACCACTTGGTAAATTGATTGCCTTCCTTTTCAGATGTTCTGGGAAGTTAGAGCTGTGTTTGCTCAACCTTGCCTGATTGCTCTCCCCACCCCCACCCCCCATCAGTGGCGTAGCGTGGGGGGTGCAGGGGGTGCCGGCGGCACCGGGCGCAACATCTGGGGGTTAGGGTTAGGGTGCGCAAATCCACGGGTTAGGGGGCGCAAATCCACGGGTTAGGGGGCGCAAATTACTTGCCTTGCCCCGGGTGCTGACAACCCACGCTACACCACTGCCCCACACTGCACACAATTTAAATCACGTGGGGAGCCCACATCTCTAGAGCAGGATCCCCCCCTTCAGAGCTCTTCCCCACCCACCCCACATGGATGGGGTGCAGAGAATTTTGTAGGTGGGGCAGAGCCAATAAACGTGCCTCAACTTCCCCTCATGCAATTGTATTCATGTGAGGAAAGAATGTTTGAAAAGGGCTTGTTTGTATTAATAACCCATAGCAGGTGATATCAAAGTGGGGAACTTTTCTCCTGGGCTACGATGTCCCAGCAAGAGCTACTTTTAAAGAAACACCGTCTTCTTCACTTTTTCTCCATGTTTTTCAGAATTTCAGATTTCTGTTCCTAGAAGTGTTTATATATTCTGAAATAGTGAAATATCTGTTGGGCTTTTGGAAGTTCTCCAAAATATCTGCTGTGTTTTCAGAAGAGTTCTTTTTCAAATATATCTCAGACTTTCACCACTGCAGGCTAAGAAAAGTGGCTGTTTCTTACTGGAAAACAATGGGTAGGGAGGAATAAAAGCCTAAGGGTTGAATCTTGGCCTATCCCATAATAAGATGGTCAGATCATCGTTGTTTGAGAGATTCTGTGATCATGGAAGGTATTGTTATCGCTGTGTGTTGTGCAATGAATAGTTGTGAGGATGTGTGAGAATTAACTATGAAATTACACACAGTAATGGGTGCCATGAGCTAAACAGCAGCACAACCTTAAAAAAAAAAGTAATTCCTGAGATCAACTCCAAACAGGGGGGAATATTTTATTGACCTCTTTGAAACACTATCACTATGCATCAACTTTTATTGACCTCTTTGAAACACTATCACTATGCATCAACTTTTCAGAGTGTGAGAATGGATTAACCATCACCTTCCCAAGGCAGAGAACCAGCAAGTAGTGATAAAACACTGCAGCAAGGCAAGGAGAGAAATGTCTCTCCACTCCATAGCAATAGAACAAGTCAGTAACTAGGGGTGGAGCAATGACAACCACAGCAAACACAAAGGCAGCCAAGGTCATCTGTTTTCCTTTTAGCACATTTTAACGCCCATGTAAGCAGCAGGCAAACTCCCAAGTTAGCCATGTGGTAAACTGGTCTGTTTTCACCCAGAGTCTGTCAGCTTGGAGGAGCCACACAGTTATCATAGATAACAGCTGCTAATCAGCATCATCCATAATAAGCTGGTAGAGGGAGAAGAAATATCTGAATTTTTCTTTAAGCAGCACATACCTAAAGTGATACCATAAAGGAGATGGGCTAGTCCTAGGATGTATTCACAAGCTGTATTCCATAGCCTAAAGGTGTTATGAGGAATAGGATAGTGATGGAAGAATCCCTTCTTCACCTAAGTATTTAATGTTAAAAAAGCCTCTAGCTACCACTTCATTTCACCATCAGTTGCTATAAATCTCTGTGAGCAGGCCATCTTAATTCGTCCTGCAGGGAGCAGTTGACTCTTTCATACTAAAGCTCCACAGGAAATGGTCTGACCATGACAACAGGGTTATCTCAAGCCAACCCCTCTCTAATATCCAGCCCTACACACATTCCTCCTCCAATCCATAACAACTTTTACATGCAGAATAATAAACAAGTTTTCCCAGGTATCACTTCCATTCTGAACTATTCCCATACTGAATGGGGTTTGAACACAGAACTATAATGAGACCAGAGACTTCTCTGATTTGAAGCCATTTCCAGTCACACATTGACGAAGCAAATTATTGGGACTGGCAGAGGCCATCCAAGAGTAACGGCAGCCAAAGCCCTTGACAGTATCTTCCAATATTACCTCAGCAGCACAGAAACCACAGCAGCATGACTCCTTTCCTGGACTGCTTTGGTAATGTTGGCAGGCCAGGGATATACATTCTTTCCATTTCAGCATTACGTCTCTTGGAGCTGCTATAACGCTGGCACCAGAAAATCTTGCACTATGAATCCCTTCTGTACAATCTAGGACACTATCATACTGGGGCATCTCCTACTTTCTGAAATAACATGAGATGTGACCTATCAAGTAAATTGGCATTTGATCTATTTCTGAGAATACCAGCTAATTGTCAATGATGGGATTAAGGTCTACGGGCCAGGGAAAAACTGAGTAGCCTGCTAGATGTGCAAGTGGCTGAACAGAGGATGGAAATTCTGGCCTTAATTATTACAAGTATCTCAGCTGGAGATATGGCTGGTAACAAAGAGAGCAAGGCTAAGCTTGTTGTCAAATTTTCTGCCCATGGTAAATATTGTATTCATAAGGTGCCTGATTCTGAGGCAGCAGAAGATCATCAGGCACCTCAGCATAGCTGTCAACTTACAAATTTGAAAATAAGGGACCAGCAGCCTTGAAAATAAGGGATCAGCAGCCAAAATAAGGGACCTGCAGCCTCACCTGTTCCAGGCACTCCAGTCTTCCTGTCCTCCTGCAGTCTGGTCAAACTCATGCTGGTAGCTTCGAGAACACTGTCCAACCAACTTTGTAACCAGAGGTTCAACTGAATAGAATCTGAATCACATGCACCACAAGGCCTATGCAGCCTCAACTTAAGATGGCTCCCTGGCCTGGCTTTGCACTGCAAAGTTTGCAGCAGCACATGCAACAAAATGGCGTCCAGCATTCAAAAAACCCCTCAGCTTGCATTAACTAGCCACACACAAGGCATGCAAGCTCCACCCCCCAGTCGTTCCTAGACTTCTTATTGGGTGAGCAACACAGCCAAGCAACACAGTTGGAGCCTCCCTCCTCCCTGGCCGGCAGGGAGGGAGAAGAGCGGCTTCCTTTGAAATTTAAGGGACATCCATCAATAAGGGACAGTAGCGGGACATGGCGCTGGAATAAGGGACTGTCCCTTCAAATAAGGGACACTTGACAGCTATGCACCTCAGATCTGCTAGCTAGGCCTTCTCCATGCCAGCATGTTGTATGTTCAACTCCTTACTAGGATATGCATTCAGATCAACAGCACTCTCTCTTATTTATGTACCACCTTTCTGCCAAGGCACCCAAGGCGCCTCACAACTTAGAACCTCAACACAAACGGTAATAAATGTTATCAGAGTAACTTCAGGAGCAGATGCCACAAGCTCCGTGGGCCTAGGCTTCCTCACTTCCATCTTCCCTCAGGAACCCACAGGTCTATGTGAAGATGCCTCAGGAAAGGAGGTGGTGGTGGTGCTCCTAACAGATCTTTCTATGATGGTGTCTTCAGGAACTGGTGATTCCCAGTCTTCCTTGTTTCTCCTCCCCCCCTCAAGGCACACGGGTCTTAGCTCCAGTGAAGGTGGGAGTGGAGCTGCAGCAGAACAGAAGGGCGTTACCTTTCTGTAAATGACCATAGTAATGCCTCCTTTATGTGCAATGGATCCCAGCAATGCCTTTCCACCTGTAGCAGAACTGTTTGATACCTCATGCTAAAGTGCTGCATGGCAACAGTGAAACTGAATGCAAAAATGTGCTTGTGTGACATCTTCAGCCAGCAAAAGCACAAGAACTGATGTACAACTCTTGCCAGGGTTTGCGCACAGTGCTAGCATCCATTTCTCTTTCACTCACAGTTCTTTGGAGGCGCTGCAGTCTAAGGGTTATCATTGGCTTGAAAGGTAAACGAGGGACAGGATTCAGAAGAAAACTGTGATCACAGGCGTTTTATGACAAAAGGGAAGTGCATTCATTTGAACAACTAAATGAAACGATTGAGCCCCACTTGTTTGTTAGAAAAACTAATGGGAATTCAAGTGAATAAATTATAAATGAAAAGCAATTAGGTATTCATTTGTTTTTCATTGGTTTCTATTGCAAAGAAGAATCACAACACTCTTCCAACAGCCTTAACAGGTATAAAAACAATGCATGGAAAGGGGTGGGGGAGAGAACATAGTGCCACATATAAAAATGGCATCTATAAAAGGGGGACCCTTTATCCTGTTGGAGATTTGGCAAGTCTGATTTTTGGAGGAGTAATAGAAGACTTGAAATTTTTATGCCCAAAGGATATAAACACAGAGAAATTACTAGCAGGAAAAATGGAGCTGGGCCTCATCACCAAAATCAAATCTGAAGAGTATAGGGCAGGGGATGGTTAACCTTTCTAGACTACAAACTCCCATCACCCCTGACAACTGGTCATGCAGTTGGGAGTCCAGCAACAGCTGGAGAGCCACAGGTTAGGCACACCTGGTGTGAGGTGCACCTCTCAGAATTACATATAAAACTGAAACTGTCCAATCTGCCTGAAAAGCAGTATATCTGATGCACAGGGTATGTGGTGCGTAGTGGTTTTCAAATATCCACCCACAAAGTTTACTGGGTGGCTTAGGTGTAGCCACACACACTCTCAATCTAACATCTCACTGGGTTATTAGTGAGGAGAAAAGGTGGAAGATAGATTAGATAGATAGATGGTAGATAGATAGATGATAGATAGATAGATGATAGATAGATAGATAGATAGATAGATAGATAGATAGATAGATAGATGATAGATATAGATAGATTCATGCCACTTAGATGGGATGTTTCACTGTCATAGGCACCAGAATACAAGCTGGATCTCCCATCGAAACACAAACATGGGAATAATTAAGCAGCTGGATTCCAGATTGATGATACAGTATAGTAAATGACAATACTGAAATAAATGAAATTTTACATCATGGAAAGAGTAATTGAAAGCTTCTCAATGCTACTGTGTGTATGTTCACACACTTGTGCATGATTATTGTAATTAGTGTAATTTCACATTTATGACATAATTCCTCATTAAGCTTTGGCCTCTTAGCATATTCACAAATTGTGAATCCCCAACATGATTGCAGCTTAATATTAACACAGAACTCTATCCAACTGAATATAGTATACTTTAGAGAAACACAAACACATCTGACAAAGTAAAATAGACTTTAATGCAATTCCTATTTAAAATCATTGTTCTGATTCAAAGACAACTTTATATATAATTACTTTCATTCAATCAATCAATCAATCATCACCAAAGTTAAGAACTACCAGTGTTCTTTGGCGAGTAAGCAGTAGTTAGTCCACCTCGCCACTGTTTCAAAACATTTTATGTTTACATCTTTAAACAAGCAGTTCCTATTGCACTTTTAACTTGAATTACTCTTCTGTTATAAGCACCTTAAAGTATGGTACCTCATTGGATAAATTAAAATAAATCCAGTTTTTCCCATGTATCAACTTAGGCAAAATACAAACTTCCTTGACAAAACAAACAGTGCTGCAGGCATTTAAGTAGTAAAGAACAGGTCTGACTCCCTTCTGGAGTACTGATTAAAAATGCTATAATATAGCATTTTTAAAAATCACAATCTCTTGGTTTTGAACATACTTTTCCCTTAGTTTGAGCTGCATATACAAAACCTGACTATGATGCTTAATGCTTTCCGTTTTGTGATTTACACAAATGTGTGCAGATAATATAGTTGTTATGGGTGGCCTGTTGGTTTTCCAGTGACAAACTCTTTATTGAAGTGTCTTCAAAAGCTTAGATGTTGTAGGCCTTCGCTGAACGTTCAATAAAATTCAAAAAGGCAGTAAACGTTGAGGTGGAATTTCCAAGAGCAAAAGGTTGTCCCAAACATATATGCTCTACATACATTCCAATACATTTATATCAACACAGAGCACTTGGGGCAAAAGAGTCTCTTTAAATATTTTTCTTTTCATTATTAAATGTAGAAACCTCTCTTCTTCTGGCAGTAGTTCAAGACAATAAAGCAGCACCCTGCTGTACAATGAATGATCTGGCAGTTATTTACAGCAGAACAAATATGTTTGTGCCAGAAAAAAAGTATATATACACACAACAATGTTCAGTTGCAGCAGAATTAAACACATCAGAAACATCTCTGATGCTGTTTAGCAATCAGATCTTCAAAAAGTCTCTACCCATCTAGACCAAGTTAGAGAACACTGTCCAAACATAAAAAATCTCAAATATTTACAGCTTCTCAATGTATCAAAATAATAATAATATAAAAGCTTAGTGGTAGCTTTCAGCGTGCAAAGTCAGCAGAAGCAATTGAGGAATCTGCTAATGTTACAAAATCCCGAATCTTCTTGAAGCATTCCAAAGCAGAGTGCAAAATAAAATCAGGAATCGTTCAGGCAATATCCTTGGGTCTGTTTTGAGAAAGGGCCTGTTGTTTCCCTTTTAATACTTTATTGTCAGGGTAACATTAAGCTTAGTGCAAATTCATGAACCACCTAGGATCGGTAATCTTTCCGGACCGTGTGTGCCATCCAGTTCACTTTAGTAGTCCAGCTTTCTCTGAGCGCTTCGTCAAATTTCTGCTTAAATTGCTTTAGTGCCTCTTCATCATTCTTTCCTAAGGCAAGGGAGTCCTAGGAACAAAAAGTAGTATTAAGAAGATTGCTATTTGCCTTGAATACTCAACCCTTGAGATTTCTTTACTTGCTAATACTGTTATTCCATGGCAAACTGCCACTGTTTTGCTGCACACAGTAAGAATGTGCTTCTTATACTCTATGAACAGTATTGTTTCTTCAGTCTGATACAAAAATAAATCTGCCCAATTTGAGGACTAAATAGCAGTGGTTTTCAACCAGTGTGCTGTGGCACCCTAGGGTGCCATGGGCAACACTGCCCTCTGTCCCTCTTTCCTTCTCTCCTCTAATGCCCTCTCATATCTCTACCTCCCAAAGGCTTGCACAGCTGTTTGTTGCAGCAGCCCTAGTTACAAGCTCTGCGGGAAAAGTGGTGCCTCTGGGGCTGGGCAGGGGGTGCTTCCCAGGCCCCTATGGGGCAGCGTGAGAAGGCACCTCTCTTTGGGGCAGCGGGGGCAGCTCAGAGATCAGGGGCAGCAGCTGTGGCTGAATGAATGAATTTATTCATTTCGGTCACAGACCAGTTCCAGCTCACATACAACATCAGGGAAATAATAAAACATGATAGGGATACATTTGAATTTGCAATTGGGTATAACAGGGACAATACAGATAAAGAAGCAGTTAAAATATATATGTTAAATCTTAATCACTAAAATATAACCTAAAATTGTCAGTTAAGGCCTTAGAGCTGGTGTCGCTACCCAGAGGACTCCCAAGGAGAGGGGAGAAGAGAAGAGGCTGAGGGAACCCTCCACAAGGAAGAGGTGAGGGGCTGCCAGCTCTGCAAGCAAGGTGTGACATAACTGGGCTCCTAAACCCCACAGAGGTGCCACAGAAAGATTGTAGTTGGCCAAGGGAGCCGCAGACTCAAAAAGGTTGAAAACCTCTGCTATGGAGTATAGACTTATCTAGTATTCAGATGAAAGAAAACAAACCATGTTGTTTGAGGTCTTGGATAGCCACTGTCCTTTGAAGTAGACAGAACTAGACTAGAGGGACCAATGACCTCAGCTTTTTATGTTCACAGCATATGAGGAAGACCACACCAGTTACATTAGGAGCATCACAGTGAACAAACTTTGAACATGGTTAGGAAAAAGGACAAATATCACCTAAGGTGCCTATCAGAGTTTTACCTTTAGATACTGGATGTCTTTAACAGAGGTTAACTCTGGAAGCCCAGCTGTTAACATCAGTGCAAAGAGAGTGATAAATAGGTTTCCATGTTTTCGCAGAATCAAGTACGCTTCTTCACAACATTGGCGGAACCTTTAACATGCACAAACAAACACATACTGTAAAGCAGGGCAACAAAAAGTAGGCCAGACCCCAGGCAGCTTGATCTGGTTCAAGAGACATTTGTTTGAACAGGATTGACTCACTGCTGTTATCTGAGGTAAATGAACTTGCTAACCCATCACCTGCACCCATCTTGCAAATTGACGTGGACAAACCAAGGGTTGTTCCCTCTTTAGGTGAAAAAAGGGATCCCTTGCAAATCACTTGTTTTTCCTCCTGCGTAGCAACAGAAAATACAAGAGCAGCACAACTCCAGTTGCTAGAAGGAAGGAAGCCAAATATAGTCATTTGTACTGCAGTGCCAAAGCAAATTAATGTAGCCAAGGAACAGGTGGTGACTGTATGGTTTATGGGGCGTTGTTCTATGGCATGCAGGAGGGAGAGGAAGGGGGAGAGGGAGAGGGATGGATGGATGGAGGGAGAGAGGGATTCACACATATTGCAGCCCACGTGAAAGTACCGGGTTAACTAGTTTGCAAGATTTGCAAAGGGTTGCGATGGATTATGGTGCAGCAGCAATGTAAAGGGCCTTCAAGAAAGACTTGACTGTGGCAGAAACTGTTACTTAGTTTAGGGAAAGTCATACCGGGGTGATTCCATGAAGGAGGATCAGAAAACTGGACATTATTGTGGATATGCTGTTATTGGAGGCAAACATGTCTGAACTGCTCCCTAGTGATAGGAATACATATTCCAAAGATACCATTTCTTACACCTAATTCCACACGTTTCTGAGTGTGTTTGCACCTTAATATGTCTTCCGAAATTAAATTCTCCAGTGTGTTTACTATGCCTAGTTTTTTTTAGCCTACTAACAGGAAGATTAAGAAATTAGACTTGATACAACGGGAGTGTTATGTATTCCTTTTAAGTGCTTTTATACCATCCTTCAATTATATTTCTCAGGGAAGTTTACAAAAATAGCAGGAAATTTGCTTTTTTTCCCAGCAAGGAGAATGAATGAAAGAAAACCTTCATGCGAACACAAGTAAGCTGTGAGACTGTGTGTACATCATATTATGACAGAGAAACAGAAAGAGTTTACAAGGGGAAAGAGATACGCTGTGTGACTGTATAGGTGGTAGTCCACTAAATTTTACTCAGAGCAGACCCACTGAAATTAATGAATTGCTTTAACAAAATATCAGTTTCAACACTGAGGTTATATTGTGTGATTTTGTTCATAATTATGGCTTTGTTTTTATTTTACTGTTTGATGACTTCATTTTGTGGTCCACTATGATATCTTAGGAAATTATTTGGAGAATTTAGGACTCACCGGCCAAATTTTTCAGTGTTTCCAGTTTTCCCCTGCTGAATGACATGTATAAAATCATAGGTAAGGATGAAAGGCACTCGCTCCCTTTTAATTCCAAATTTGGATTTGAAGTTTCCAAGAATATGGCCAAAATCTATGTGAAAGAGCTGAGAAAAGGAATAGGAAGAAAAGTTAGTGAATAAATCAATAATTTTATAATTCTGTTGCTCTAATTTTTAAAGCATTATTACATGCATTTTCTCCAAAATGCAACATGAATAATTTTTTTTCTAGCCCCAATGCTCAGAAAATGGTTTGTGACTTAAAAGTTACTTTATTAGCAAGTAAATCAGCACAGCACCAGACATACAGCCCTAGGCAGAAGCCACAGTTACATATTAATGAAATGCAAAACAGAGCAGGTTTCATAGTCCCCAAACATGAAGTTATTTTTTACATTTAATACCTGTGTAGGAAAACACTATGTGGAAAGTGGTTCTTAGTATTTATAGAATGGTACATGATTTAGACGTGGGTGGCGCTGTGGGTTAAACCACAGAGCCTAGGGCTTACTGATCAGAAGGTCGGTGGTTCAAATCCCCTCAACAGGGTGAGCTCCCATTGTTCGGTCCCAGCTCCTGCCCACCTAGCAGTTCAAAAGCATGCCAAAGTGCAAGTAGATAAATAGGTACCGCTCTGGTGGGAAGGTAAATGGCAGTTCCGTGCGCTGCTCTGGTTCGCCAGAAGCGGCTTAGTCATGCTGGCCACATGACCCAGAAGCTGTACGCCAGCTCCCTCGGCCAGTAAAGGGAGATGAGCGCCACAACCCCAGAGTCATCTGCGACTAGACCTAATGGTCAGGGGTCCCTTTACCTTTACATGATTTAGAAGGGCATTACACTTTGAAAGTAGCATTGTTGTTCCATCACTGAGTGAAGCCCCACATGCTTTAGTTTGGGATAGAGCCCAGCTCTTCCCCTCCAATGTGTGGCTGATAGTTCAGCTTTTGCCACCAGCTGAAAACCCTTGTCTTCCTCCTTGCCTCTGGAGGAGATGGCAGTTGAGATAAGCAAACTATGTGGTATTTTCATAAGAAGCAACTGAAGCAATTCGGATTTTATTGCGTCACTGATTTCTGTATTGTTTTTAATTCACTGTGACCCGCTTGTGTGATTTGCTTGTGATAAATCGTAAAATCATAGAATTGTAGAGTTGGAAGGGACCCCGAGGGTTATCAAGTCCAACCCCTGCAAGACAGAAATTCCAACATGTGGTCCTCCATCCAATATGAAACCATACTGGACCCAGCTTAGCTTTGCAACTGTGCTAGCAGTTTTATTTATAGGAGGGACAAAGGGTGGGATATAAATAAAATCAATACATACACTAGGTTCCAAGCAAAACATTTCCCCAAGAGGATCATGTAGTGCTTTGTTTGCCTACCATGACCTTACCTGGCCATTCTTCCTGACCATAATATTGTCACTATGTCTGTCTCCTATGCCCAGCACATAAGTAGCTACACAGTAGCCAGCGCATGATAGAGTAAATGTCTCAATGGCTCGATCCAAATCATCTCTGAATTGAAAAGAAAAAATGGATTTTATTGGTATAAATGCATTTTGTTCAAATCCATGCTGATTAAAATTAAAGACGAGAAACTAGCATTTCTTGAATTGCCCCTTGCACAGCATCAGGTAAGCATCTTCCTAGATAGAAGGCAAACACAAAATCTACCTTAGAGTCTCTTTGAATATAGCCAGATAATGAAACATTGTGAGCTGTGTTTGTACGAGGGCCTTCCAATATGTGAAATTGCTGTGCAAATTTAATTCACAGAAAGAACACTGTAGAGAGCTAAACTTGTCCTTTATGAGATTTACTGTGAAAACATACAATGAACAGGCAATATGTTCATTGTTTGGCAACGGTAACGCATCAAGCACCTTGCTGACAACACGGAACACGCCTCTCACAATTATTGTCTGCAACTTTCAAAACTCTGCTCAGAAACACAGTGCTGAGGATCAGTTAAACTGGATCTCAGGATCTGAATGACTGCCTGGCTTGAAAAGACTGACTGCAGCTTTAAGCAAGGACACTGAAAGGAACGGTGACAGGAGACACTTAAAGCATCAGTGGCCAATCTTTTTGGAAAACTATGGGTGGTATCCAATGCTCTGGGTTCTGTTGGTGCAAGGATTTCCATTCATGCCATACAGCTTCCACCCCTCTCTGTTTCCCACACTCTCCCCAAGTCTGTTCCAGAGAGCTGATTTAGGAGGCATGTGGGAGGGTGAGCAGGGAAAGAAAAGGGAGGGGAAGTTCAGGTGCACCCCAAAACCCCACTGCAATACATGGCATCTGTGCCTTGTGTCAGTTAACTATGACTAAAATAAATTCTAAGGAAAGCAAAATAGACCTAGTGGACAGGACCACGGCTACTACTATCTTGCTTTTGACTGAAACTGAATCCCAGGAAGAACAAACAAAGCCATCCATTTAATAAAAGGGATGGGTGAGGGGAGGAATTTCTCAAGGGGAGCATTACTGAAGAATGTTGGTTTTGATTACAATTTTAGGTGAACACTATGCGGGTGGAAATGATCTCTTTCTCCCTTCCTGGATGTCATGAAAGATCAGAGCATCCTTTATGCCTGATAGACCAGATTCCAACATGGAATTCTGGATGTGTTGAAAAGTTCCACAAGGGTGGAAGTCAGGAGTTCCACACAGCCTGACACAATGAGGCTCTTTTGGGATTTATTTTCCTGGGAGATAATGTCAGAGAGGTGCTGCTTTTCAATTAGCAGAAAAGAAAAAGAAGAAAGGCAGAGAGAGTGTGTGTTTCCAGCTTTAATTTTTATGAGTTAAATCACCCTTAGTAATTCAGTTCACCTGAATTTAATTCCATTCACTAACTTGCATTATTTTATGGCTTCTGTTAAATATCTTGTTTTGCAATATGCTTCTTGGGGAAAGTACTCAACTCCTGTGCTAACACAGTTAGATCTCACCACCAACATGCAAATTGTGGTAGCTCACCTCTAATACACTGTAAAGGTCATTTGTGTGAACTGTGAGATGTCAATGTTTTATGAAAAATCCAACATCATAAAAAAAAAATTACAGCTTACCCGGAATTGTATTCTTTAAGCCAATTTAAGAGAGCATCTTTGTTGAATGCAGCAGCAGCAGCAACATTACTACTATTTAGCTGAATGTCTGCAATTGTCTCAGAAGTAGAAACAACCTCAATTAAGCCAGAATGATCTCCTGTTGCTAAACATCCATAAGGTAATATTCTGAGGAAAATAGAGAAATTATAAACAAATCAGAAACATGCTTAAAACAATTTCTTGGGAAAAATATATAGGTTAATTTGAAAGACTGGGTTAAAAAAACCAAACAACTATTGGAAACTCAACACAACATGTTGTCCAAGTTCTAGCATTTCAAAGAAGAGGGAGAAAAATCATAGTCTTGAAGTTCTAATATTCTGACAACAGATGGTGCTATTTCTTTTATTTATTCCTTCCAAGCTGCTAAATGGTATGTTGGCATAACGGAATACGTGGAAGAAGAAAGAAGCATGCAGACCTCACCAACACAAAAGAGAAACTCTTTGCAGTGAACGCAGAAGCAAGAGCCTAACCCTTATTGATTTTGTAAGGAAATTCAGTCACTTAAATATATGTGTCCCATTCGCAACTGAAGAGGGGATCTTGCCAATTTAAAATCAGTCACACTTTGCACTTAAAAGGCATTAAATAGCTTCTGGTGTACCAGCCACATGAAGAGTCATTTGGGGAGCTTCATGAGATGAGTCTACTTACTTTAGCAAGGAACACAATTGTGGAAGGATAAAGCATCTGTATTCTGAAAAATGGATACACAGGATGGGGCAGTTGAATGAAGAAGTTCTTCAGGCTTTACGGGCTGGATAGTTTCATGTTTTGAATGGCACTGGAATGGATTTTTGTTTGGGATTTGTGGTATAAATTTGATTTTCTATTAAAGGGATGGGATAAAAGACGGCAGAATTGCCTGAAGTGGAAGGAAGGTTTTTTTAAAAACAAACAACCCAATTACCAGGAGCCTACAGAGTAGGATATATAATGCAACTTTTGTGGAGGATTAGAACATTATGAGAGAATTAAATGGATAAAAGCTCAATCTCAGCTTGATTTTCAAATAAACAACAACCTTTTACAGATTGCAAACATTCTTTTTGAGGAACATTCCCACCAAAGCCAAAGTTCAGTTCAATGTGTTTAAAACCAATGACCAATGCAGAGTTAAATAACGAGAAGCTGTTACTCCATCACTTAGGAAGCTGAATATTAATGCAAACAGCCAAGCCCTGTTCATTGGACAGTTCCATTTTCAAAAAGCTCAGAGTAGAAGTCCAGCTATCCTCCTCCCCACTTGCTCTAAGTTTCCTACATTACAGGGCTGGCAAACCTCTGGCCATTCAGATGTTCTTTTGTCTCCACCTCCTATCACGTCAACAAACACAGCAAACAACATCTCAGTCTCTGCCATCGCGCTCAATTCAACATTTCCCCACATAATAATAATGCTGAATCCCACCA
The DNA here is from genome assembly GCF_965112155.1 of Podarcis liolepis. NCBI lineage: Eukaryota > Metazoa > Chordata > Lepidosauria > Squamata > Lacertidae > Podarcis > Podarcis liolepis. The sequence goes on from NC_139556.1 coordinate 69,688,571, forward strand.
CCAACCCTAGGCGATCGCACAGCAGCTGCACTTCTGAAACTCCTGCTGCCACGATCTAAGGAAGTGCATGTGAGCCCTTATTACGACCTGAGAATCTTTGGGCGGGTTTTGTGAGGTTAAAGTGTGACGCTTGCTGCCTGCTGCACTTCGTGACATTTCAACCCACCCTTACTTGCAGTTTTCGCTGGGCACGCTTCCAGCAACTTCCCCTTCAAAAGCAGGCAATGATGAAAGCTGCTCAGCCCCCTGAGGATGGTAAGCTCACAACCAGAGGAAAAAACATCCTCATCAGAGAGACAGCTTGACAGGAGTCAAGCTGGGGACAAATCCCCAGGGCCTGGTCCACCTCATCCTTGCCTTCAACATCTGTCAGAGGGATTCTTTCGTCCCTATAAAAGAACTCTATAAAGATAGCCTACTGACAGATCTATAAGCCACCCTGAGAAACGACTGCTATTTTCCTTCTGCAATGTCCCCCTAAGGTCCACCTATCAGTTCAAGCCCTGCCTCTTTCAAATAAATTTGATGTGGTTTGGTGCTTTTCTTACATCACAATTAATCTTTGAATTTATAACCTTCTTTGTAACAAACCCAAGATTTTACCACAGGCTTGTTGCCATATTTTGAAAAGCAAAAAAGAGGGCACATTTGCTGACTTCTACTTTTAACTATGGATCGCTATGAAAACTCTCATTTTACACACCCATCAAAAAGAGGACATGTCCTGAAAAAAGAGGACACATGGCAACTCTAAGTCTGCTACAAGTTTTGTTTATCAGCCTCCATAATGAATAACTTTATTCTTCCCTTCATGGATTGTTGGGATGTGGGGTAGAGGGGGTGAGTCAGCTCAGGAGTAAATTGCTTGCATTACACAGATCTTCATGATGCTGGTCTTGCCATTTCCCAAAGTCTTGGTTATTGGAGCACCCTAGAACCCATTAAATGTATTATATTTACCACTGTCTGTATGATTCTTCCCTGATTTGGTGTCCTTTTGCCTACTTTTATTTGTTCCATAAATATATCCTTTCCATAGCCATGCCACATTTTTAACCATAAAAAGGAAACTTATTCCTCGTTATTAGTTTTGTCCCTTTTTCCTTAACAGAAGATCAATCCTTTAACGGCTACATGGCAGGCAGAAATTCAACAGGTGAAGCTTTAACCTACCACTTCCACCTCCATGCTAACAGAATCATATGTGCTGAATTTTTGCCTTTGGGGTAATGGTTGAAAGCATAGAATGCCAATATAAAAAGGGAAAAGTTGGCAACCCTATTAATTAAAGGTAAATGTAAAGGTAAAGGGCCCTTGGATGGTTAAGCCCAGTCAAAAGTGACTATGGGGTTGTGGTGCTCATCTTGCTTCAGGCCGAGAGAGCTAGTGTTTGTCCACAGACAACTTTCTGGGTTATGTGGCCAGCATGACTAAACTATTTCTGGCACAATGGAACACTGTGACAGAAGCCAGAGCACACGGAAACACCATTTACCTTCCTGCTGCATCGGTACCTATTTGTCTACTTGCACTGGTGTGCTTTCAAGCTGCTAGGTTGGCAGAAGTTGGGACAAAGCAACAGGAGCTTACCCTGTTGCGCAGATTTGAATCACTGACCTTCTGATCAGCAAACCCAAGAGGCTCAGTGGTTTAGATCACAGTGCCACCTGGTCCCCTTTACCTTTTACCTTATTAATTAGAGTTAGTCTGATGACACACATCTGTACCCACTTTATAGACATCATTGTCAAAACTGGATTGAAAGCAGATACGGTAGTGCCAGACCAAGGGACTGAAGGCATGGAAAGCCAGGTAAGATCAACTTCTCTCCATTTGTCTGAAAGGGTGCACAGCCATCACCAATGCTCTGGAGGTATTAGTAAAGTGAGCCCCAAGACTGAGTCAAGAATCCTGTTCCTCCTTGCAGTGACCGCTTTTGGTAATGCAGCAGGATACTGAACAAAAGTATGAGAATGAGAATATACATTCAGGATGACATTATTCGGCAGACGCTTTAGTTTCATAATTTGTGGTTGTTGTTTTCCTTGGAATACTTAAGCACCAGAGCTTCTCAGGCACAGAATTCTTAGGGTATGCCACTTTCTCAGCAGATTGTAAAACTCCGTAGTTCCAATCTTCAGAGGCTGGCCTGGTCATTCTGCCCTCTGCTTCCCTCTCTATGGAGAACAGGGCTGCAATGCAGTCATTGCCTTAGACCAGGCATCCCCAAACTCAGCCCTCCAGATGTTTTGGGACTACAGTTCCCACCATCCCTGACCACTGGTCCTGTTAGCTAGGGATGTTGGGAGTTGTAGTTCCAAAACATCTGGAGGGCTGAGTTTGGGGATGCCTTTCTTAGACCAACCTTCTCCACCCTGGGCCCTTCAGATATTCTCAGAGTACAACTACCACCCCCCCCCAAACATTAGGGCATGTTGGCTGGCTCATGGCAGCTATAATAAAAAAAAATCTGGAGGATACTAATATAATGTAGATGTATTGTTAATGAGGACCACCCTCCCCAACTCCCCCCCCAAGAAAAGCGTGGACAAACATCTGCTGGGGAGGCAGCTGAGGAATCCAGCAGAAGGCTCTATGTCTGAGCAGAAGCAGACTGTGCCCCATTTTCTCCAACCTAGGTAAAAAGTATTCAGTCGCTCCTGTAGGTTTTGGCTAACCTAAACACCTCTTACAGATTCCAACATTGCAATTAAAAGGGGGTATAAAAATAAGCACAAGGGTTTCTGATGGAGTTTATCTCAGCTCATTTAGCCTACTATTCCTTTTTTTTAAACAAAACAAAACAAAAACCCTAACATTATTTGGAAAAAAAGATTGACACATAAGACACTTATTATAACAGCTGGTCAATCATTTCCTGGAAGATTTAAAAAGTAACCTTTGAACTGCCTCATCCTACTCCACTTCCTTAAGTCAGCCTCAGATAAGAGTGAATCAGAGAAATCATTTCAAATAACTCTTCCAAACTCAGCGCTGATTGCCAACAAAGTATGTGGGCGAGATTTATAAGCTCCACCCTACATTAGGGAGGCAGCAAATGCAAAACAACTGCTCAGCTTTCTCATTTTTATTGTTTGACATATGCCAGATAGGAAGACCTTACCCTAACTCTTAGCAAAATTCAAGCTGCTTATTTGGAAGAAAAGTATCTCCAAATATTTTTCCTGTTACCAAAAGAGATGGTAAATCAATATATGACTTCAGAGAAAATAAACACTCATCTGTTTACCCTGAAGGAAGCAAATAAACTTCCTGAAATAATCTATATTTAAATTCTTCTGATACCAGAGACATAATTAAAGAGAACCTCTTCGTGAATAGCATATTTGCCTGATGGGTCACTGTTTTACAACTGCCGCTCTTATCTGCGTGGGCTATGGCTGTGTGTCTGAAGCTCATTCTGTTTGTTCAACTCCTACAAAAAATATTTAAGATATGAGCTTAAGATCACCATCTGGTGTGTCAGGAATACACTTCCTAGCTTTGTAAAACAATGTGCACAGTAGCAAGTAAAATAAGCAAATACTGTAGAGTCCTATTAACTTACGGCACAGTAATACTCCTATGTAAGACACTCTGGTCCAGGAGACAAGGGACCATGTATGCGACAAACGGCCAACAGAAGCACTTCAGAGTGTTTGGAAGCCACATTGTTTATTCTCATGTAATGTTAAGAACCACAGTTTAGTGCAGCAGCAGGGAACCAAATAGACTTCTCATCTGGCGCTCCCTCCCTATTCTCTGGTCCTCATCCCTTTAGACTGCTGCCCATGAGAGGGCCTTTTTACAATGGCACTGAAGCTCTGAAATTCCCTTCTGGAAGATGTTTATTCAGGACTCTTTTCTGTTGGGGCTATTCTGAAGTCAGGCAAAGGTTGACTTCAGGGTTATGTTTGCAGTTTCAGGGTACGTTTAGGATCTCTTCTGAAAGTTGCAGGGCTCCTCCCCAAAGCTCATATTTTGGGGTCTTTACATTTTTGGTTTTTTTTAATGCTAATTTGATTGATTTGGGTTTTATGTTTTAAAATGGAATGCAACTATTTTAGTAAGTAAAATAAAACAGTGATTTGGAGAGGGAAGTGACTGCAGGTGGAAAAAGTGGAAACCACTAAATTTCAAGAGCAGGATTCAAGATGCACGCATGCATTTTGTTTAAACTTTTTTATGTAATCTGATATTTACCGTACTTATTTATTTTGTTTATTCAGGCGAATCAAGTTGACTCGTATTTGCAATTGCACCATTTACCAGGGGTAGCGTCTTTCCCCATTTTATTGCTAAGTGTGCTTTTTTTGCAACTGTGGCCCAGCTCTCACAGCAATCCTGCAGAGGGCTAGAACTTGTTACTGTGCAGAGAGATGTACTGCCTCCTAGATATCTTTGCAATATATAATGTGTCCCACAATGGTGGGCATTTTGCTAGCGATTGAATATTGACAGCACAAATCATGGTATCATACAAAAACACCTACAATGCATGGAAGGCTCCATGAGGAGGTGTAGTCACAGACGGCTCTGCAATGCAACACTCAAACAGCTGAGATGCTGCTGGAGATGAGATGAACTCAGTTCACAACTTCCTTATAGCAAAGTGGGCAGCAGTGAATCTGCATAAAGCCATACACAGCTCAGGACCCAAATGTTATTTGCCCTGCCAAAACTAACACAGGAATATAGAATCATACAATAAAGAAGACATACCATAGGTCTAATATCACCCCCTACCAAGAAGTTAAAAATGAACAATATAAAAAGTGCAGCCATCTGAAGCAGACTCCTTGTCATGCCCAACATGTTCACAGTCTAATTATACATCTCTGAAAAGCAAGAGCTTGGCAAGAACACAGAAAATCTAGTAACTGCAGGCACTCTCACCGAAGATCTAGACCAGCCTCTTTCCAAAGTAAATCCATCAGGCGTAACATCTGAAGTGTTAACATGTCTTGCCGTAGATCTGCAAAACAGGAAGGCATGATTTTATCAAATAGCTGCTACTGAGACATTTTAATTAGAGACCAACAGTGTTATGTGCATTGCAACGAACACAAATTAATTCAAGGCAATTTGTTCAAACCTCTACTTCAGGGACGGAGAACCTTTGGCCTTCTGGATGTTAAATCAGCCACACCCACCATGGTTAATGGTGAAGAATAATGGAAGCTATATGATGGAAGCTGTAGTCCAGAAATATCTAGAAAGCCACAGGTCCCCGACCCCTGCCTTAATCACAGTGGTGAAGTTAAATGGAGCCATGAATAAACCCTCTTCTTCCCAGACTGTACAGTGGTATCTCGGGTTACATACGCTTCAGGTTACAGACTCCAGTAACCCAGAAATAGTGCTTCAGGTTAAGAACTTTGCTTCAGGATGAGAACTGAAATCATGCTCTAGCGGCGTGGCAGCAGCAGGTGGCCCCATTAGCTAAAGTGGTGCTTCAGGTTAAGAACAGTTTCAGGTTAAGTACGGACCTCCGGAACGAATTAAGTACTTAACCCGAGGTACCACTGTATTGTGGTACAAACAGCACCGAAATGATAGAATTTATCCAGTGCTCTTTCACTTAACAAAACTAAAGGATTGCAATGGTAACAGTAGCACAATTAAGATAATAGCAGTAAGGGGGGAGGGGAGCTGTTTTGTTTACTTACCATCTCCATTTTTAAAGATGATCCCTACCAGATCTCCCCCAAACACTTTGTTGTTGTATACGATCCATAAGGGCTTCATTTTAGAGTCCATGTATTTACATTTCTCCACACTAGGCCAAAGTGTAATAAATAATGTTAAAAAGGGAAATGAACAATCGCCCTAAATGTAGCAGGGTAAAAATAACTCTGAAGGTAACTCAGTAACAGAACACTGCAACTTGGACAAATGCCTTAAAAAACTTTCATTTTGCTGCTACTGTATAAGGTACACTGGTAAGTTGGCATGTTCTGTATATGGGGTATGTCGCATATATAGTCAACTCAACTGCTCCACTAGTGGAAGCCAGCACAAGGTCTCCTGCTAACATAAATAGAGTCCCCCTGCTTTCCCAAATCTCGAGGGCTGGGAGAACCCTCAGAATGGCATATCGGGGAGGAGATGGGAATTTGTTCCATCAGGCAAGCAGAAAAGCTTGCATGGATGGAATAACCTCCTTAGTGATACATTGAATTCCACACTGAAACCCATAGATCTTGGATCTCTATCTGGCAGCTACCAAGGCAAGAAAATAAGTGTCCATATTAACTTAGAAAACATATTTCATTTTTTACACACACACACACACACTCCCTATCTGGATTAGGGTCTGAAAGACAAAGGGTAAGTGTGGGTGCGAAGGAAAATGTGTGACATTGATTAAATGTCAACACATCAGCCTTAGCTTTGCATTTTCAGGCTTTGTGGAGCTTGTGCCAACATGAGATAGCCTTAAACTGGTAGGTTTTCTGATAATTTAATATATCTTTTGTCAGTCACTGATTGCTGACTTGAAGGTGGCACATTATTATTCAAGGTATTGTAAGAACACATTTTAAGTACGAAAGGTCAATCACAAAAATCTTTAGTCCAAACCAAAACAGGCATCTTAACCTTAGGAAGCCAGAGATTTGCTTACATAGCCAGGTCAAAGCATGAGGGAGTTGTCAGCCACATGAAGACATACCGCCTTGTGTGCCAACGCGTCTGCTGAGCAATGCAGCCAACAGAAGTCAAAGAGCAAGAGCCTTCTGCTTGTCTGCTTCCACCTAAGAGCTACAGCGTACATAAAAGCAAGAGACCACTTCACTTACTACAGTTCTGAAAGCAAAACGGAAGGATTCAGAGGGGACTGAAGATTGGAAAGGGCTTCTTTGTAGGTCCTTTGTTTTAAACAGGTGTGCATTGCATCTTTTCCTTTGGCTCTGCTTTGTTTCACAGCATTCAGTTTTATTATACTATTCAAAGTCTTCATCTTATTCAGTGCTTCAACCTGAAATAAATTTGCAAAATAGATTTTAATTTCTAAATCTCTGTGAGGTCAAAGACTAAGTCAATCAAAATGGAAGGGATCAATCTTGTAGAAAACACTGCATTATCCTCGATTCTGACTGGGCAGCAATGACATTGAAAGGACCCCCATTATCTGCACTGCCCATCTGGCGCAAAGTCAGCACCATGGGATAAAGCTGTGAAAAAAGCAGCTTCCACACAGGTGCTTTTTTTAATGTGAAAAGGATCCTTAAGTACCTAGATCAGGCATAGGCAAACTCCGGCCCTCAAGATGTTTTGAAACTACAATTCCCATCATCACTAGCTAACAAGACCAGTGGTCAGGGATGATGGGAATTGTAGTCTCAAAACATCTGGAGGGCCAGAGTTTGCCTATGCCTGACCTAGATCCAAAAAAAGCTTAATGTTTATGTCATCTCGTCTGTCAGGGTCACCAGGAAAATATTTTGCTCATTCCATTAATTCAGATGCATGCCTGATTGTTTCAATGTGATCACAAGACTCCCCATCCTTAGCTATTTCTCTCTGCCCTTGTGCCTTCGAAACCCAGATGAAAGCTTACACGCTAAATCCAAGCCAAAATAGAGGCTCTGTTTTTGGCAAACGTCAGTCACAAACACAAATCCCCCTGCAACTTCTGCTTTGCTGTTTCTCCCAGTTATCTCCAACTATTATCTACTTACTGTTGGGAGTTTCTAGGAGGAAGCAGCTGGGATGCCTTTAAAATAATTAAGTGTTAACACTGCAAAAGTGTTGTGCACCTCTCTGCAGCTCCAACATAGATAGATTCCCTTATTATTAAGCGAACTAAGTTTGGGATAGGAGGCTGCGTAGATTTCTCTCCACCAGTACTGATTCACTTTCAAATTTACAGTTTTTATTTTGCTGTAAAATTTACCTTAATGCATCAGGCACAGTTCAAGGGCTGAAACTTTCTTACAGATAAGCTGATTTATGCCTGGCAGGATGCTGTGGAAGCTGTATGGAGTTTGATTACAGAAGAGAGGCAGTGGAGACCTGTCAGGTCAGCCATCTGTCAAAACCCAAAGCTCCCTAATTTCCACAATTCCAGGAGCTGTGCAAACATCAGCAACAAGGGAACAAAATGCAACCTGTGCTATACAAACAGGAACTTTTTGAAGTATTTCTACTTTGTATTTCTTCCGTGTTTGCACAGTTGGGAATTTTTTGCGCCCCTTCTTTGATTGCACTGACATGCACTTCCTTCTCTAAAGTGCACAGAAATGTCACAGTCCCAAAGCCTATCATTGCTGAAATATGCTTAAGACTCCCCATTCCCTTTTAGGAGTTCATTCAAACGCATTTGTAAGAAAGAAAACATTTTCAATGCTCCAAAGCTAAATGGTTTTCTTTTGCAATGCAGATTCCATTAGAACTGCTGAATTCAGGTAATTATGGTTACACAGGAAAAAACCACACACATCTAAATTTTTGCCAACCTACAAATAAACTATAAATAGCACCATTTTCAAAATTATTTCATTAGAAAAGACCAGTGCTTTTTTTTAAATTGCATGCATGCAAAGATTGCCACTGCTATGCTAGGTGGTGTTTAAGCCTAACACAAAAGGGCAGAATCAGACTGACTGCTAAAATTCCAGATTATGTCCAGGACACCTGTTTATACATCATAGTACCCATCTATCCTCTCTTTGCTCATCTCATTCCTATTCACAGGCAGCATTTGCATGTCTCAGTAAACCATAGTTAATTTTACTATGAACGTGGAGATGGCTCCTCTCCTAGGATGAGAAGACACAACAAACCATAATCCCTGTCTTAGTGTTATGCCCTGAAACCACAATATTAAGCCATACTTTGTTTTTGATTTAGTATCATGGTTTGTCTGATAGGGGAACAGTGGAGTGGGAGCATTCTCCATGTACATAGTAAACTGTTTCTGCGATGTGCAATGTGCAACCTGGACCATCATCACATCTCCAGGAGTGACTTGAAGGTAAGGATTTAAAATAAGCAATACCTGTCTGGAAAGTACTTTCATGTGAGCAATGCTTCCACGGCAGTAAGCTTCAAGTATCACACCAAACTGCACTGAAATGGCAGGTATGTGCACTTCTGATCTACAAGAAAAGAGGAAAAAACCCTCCATGTACAAATACGTCTCTCGCAGTCATTCTACATAATTAGGGAGTTGTACGATGGATGTAACAATATCATGTCAGTGTCTTAAAAATAAAGAAATTCAAAGTCAAGTGGGCATGTATCCCTTTCACGATACAACTGTGACCTCAACTCCTTTGCAAAACAGCTGTCCATCCCATGCTCCAAGTGAAGCATTCTGAACTCTCAAATCATACCTTGCTAAAAGGAATAAAAATGAGTAGACATGAGTCTTTCATGAAGTCAGTCAAAAATACAGGAAACAGAGCGGGAGTCAAACGTTTTGGCAGGCACCTTCCTATGTGGGAGGGTTTTCTCCTGACTTCTCTTCTACATTGTTAGCTTATTTTGTAGTAGAAGGAATGCATGCTGGAGCCTTGCCAGAAAGATGGGTTTCTGATGGGTTACAGTGCCGCAGCAGCATCTACCATCTTTCTGAAGTCCTTCTTCACTGCTGTTCAACGTGGCAGTGAGACAACTGGGGAAGAGCATAGCTGGAAGGGAAATCTCAAGCACTCTCCCTCCCACATGGCAGACTGTATCCTTCTCCCTAATAGCATCTCTTATTTTACATAGACAGGCTAGGACCATTTCTTCTTTGAAGGCAGAGAACATGTCAAAAGGTGGCAAGAAGAAAGTTAATCTAAAGCCAGGAGTTAGGTGGAGTTTTAGATATTTTTGCTTTTACTTTGTAGAGTTTATAAGCTACTTAATTTTAAAAAAGCAAACAAACAGACAAAACAGCATGAAAACGGTTTACAAATTTTCCTACACCCTTGCTGGAAGATTCATCTAGATCCCTTTTGGTGACTGAGACATTAGCTCAGCCTTAAGAGTTTCTCATCACATCTATTAGGGCTAAGAAACTTGGTCTCAGAACAGGAGATTTTTCATTTTCCAGTTTTTCTGACAGAACATATAAATGAAGGGAGGATGAGACTAGTCTCAAGGACAAAAAAATCATGGTATCAGTAAATTGCTACAGGAGTTCTGGGGAAGAGAGATAATTTATATGTGTGCATGTCAATAGATGAGCAAGCCTTACCTCAAATGCCAAAACAGCACCTGTCCTATCCTCCTATTTGCCAGAGCTTTCTCTAGCAGGAACCTGGAGAGAGCACAGTCGAGAAAAGGTTCATATTTCAATACTTGCACAAGCTGCAGAAGATACTGAGAAAGTTCTTCATCACTGGAAGAATATAAAGAAAACCCAAGAAACTAGCTTAGTTGTGGGAAGATGCATTAAATGAATTCTCAACATGAAGTGCATCAGATTAGAAACATGTTCATGATATATGAAGCAAATGGATGATGTGCAATGAATAAAAGCAGAGGATAGGAACCAGAAGGATTTAAACAGCAGCAACATTTATTATCATTCATAGCACATATCTCTGATAGATGGACAAAGTATTCAATATCAGTCATATGAATTTGTCTTAAAGATCATCAGGCAAGTTCAGTGACTGCTTTCTGGCTTTCCTGTGCTTACAACATCTTTAAAAAAAAAGATAGTTTGCAGCTGTTTGGGTTTGAAATGAAATCTGAAGTAATGGGTTGTTTGTTTGTTTTTTTAACCTAAGGAGGAAACATTATTCAGCTATTCATTTATGAAAAAGAATAACTATTACAGGTGACAAAATAAAACACTGCTGAACTACCACATAGTTCACTGTAACTTAAGGGGTTCTTCTCATCTACTTACAGCCCAGCAAAAAAAAAAATAAGGGAAAAAATGTCCAAACAAATTAACATGTTGTACAGTGACTAAAACTGCTCTCCTGAAAAGTATGTCAAATGAAAAGTCACCCCCCCTAAAAAAAATTACATAGGCATTCAATTATTTGATCGCATCAAGGAGTTAATAATGAATATACCTAGAATGAATTCAAAGAAATCTAAGAACAACACTATCAGCAGTACTGGTTCATTACACAAGTCTAGACCAGCCTGACAGAGCAAATCACCTTGTTTACATTTTACTGAAGTCAAAATATGTTGTTAACAATTTAGCCTTGAAAATAATACAAAAATGTTGTACATCACATCCAGTACTCTTGAGAAGTCAAGGGAAATAGGAGCATAGCAGCATTGCAACTGATAATATCCCATTTTTTTCCTGGAGCAAAAATGGCATTAAGCCCATAAATATTTTAAGTAGATAATTAAAAAAAAAACCCAAAAAACCAGCTGAGAAGCTTCTTGAAAATACATAGTTTTTAACATCCACAAGCAAATTGGATGTACGCATGGCAAACTTAAGCATGCTTACTCAAAAGTACGTTTCGCGATTTTCAGTGAAGCCTATTCCCAGATGTTTGGATAGGACTGTAGACAGAGGACATCAGTGACATACATAGGTACGGAGGTGGGAAAATGGATTCAATTCACATTTAAAGATGAACCTACCAAATCCACACTTTCTGAAACAATGCACAAACTGAAGCTTTGCCCTCCTTCAAAATCTGCACTTCTCTGAGTTCTGAAAAGCAGTTCTCCAGTTAAGTAATGTGTGAAAGCATTATATTCTAGGCAAACCTTTAAAAAACCATCAGCTTTCCTTAAGGCTTTTGACCCAGATACCAAAGGAAGCCTTCTTCTGTCTCAACTGGACAGCACTTCCCAAAGGAGGACCACCCACTCCGGTTCCACTGATACGATCAGTAAACTGGGATCGCAGCCTAGCCCACAGCTGGACACTGAAGAGGCTGCCTGCTCCTTAATTTGCAAGATTTATTTCATGCAGGGTGAAAGTCACCGAGTCTTTTCATTGTGGCTGCATTTTAATTCTTTGAGTCAGCTGTTGAAATAAAAGTTGCCAGCAAACTCACCTCATCTGCCTTAAACAGCCCACGGCATATTCTCTTACATATTGATCTGGATAATTGAAATCCAATAACTCTAATGCTTCTCTGGGAGGCAGCTTGGACCATATCTGGAGAAGAGCCTGAAGCTGTTAAGGAAAATAAACACACACATAACTAAGCAAGACTAAATAGATACATGTTTAAGAATATACATGGGCAGATTTCCTGAGGAAGGAAGGTGAACTGTGTTCAACAACTATATAGCATAAATCACAGGTACCCTTCCCCACCCCTGACTTTAGAGAAAGCCGTAATTCAGGGGGTGCATTTCTATTTTCATCTAGGTGGTGGAAATGCAATTGGGAAAAAGAGGCTGGGAATAGCTGGCATTGCTTTTCTAGCAGCAGCAGCAGAACAACCGCCCACCAGAGGGCAGAACAGAACAAGCACAAAGATCTGAGTATGGCTAATGAAGCAGCAGAGGAAAAATGGGCAAAGGAGGTGTTTGTGGGGAGGGCAACAAATCGGATGTGGCATCAGATAAGACACTTAGGATTATCTGGAGCTCCTTCTATGATGTGTTGCCACTTGATAGAATCATTCATTTAGTATAGTTGTCTGATCTTGACTGTGACGGAGGCAGGCAATTTAGTTCAACCCTGAAGAATTAATTACAGATTCTAGAAAGCCTGGGGCTAGTTTTATACAGCAAACTCTCATATGCATCAACCTGCTGTCCACATGTGGAATGTGAGGGTCTGTCTTTTGCACTGATCCAGACTATCTGCTTAGGACTAATTAACTGTGGACATTAGGCCTGGCCCGGGTAATATCTGGTTTTCAACACTGTGTCAACAGCTAAATACTGTGATATGCTGGTATATCATGATGTCTGACTCTGGAATATATCTCAGTTGTTTCTTCCTCCCCAGTTTAGGGGAGTCAGAGGGGTGGGGGGCTTCCTCAAAGGCAGGCAGGCAGGCAGAGCCTGAGAAGCTTCTGTTTAGTGTCAGAAAGATGCTAAGTCTTCCTGGATTTCAGAAGCAGAGTCAGGAATAGTCACTGCTACTTGTGTGCAATGCTTGTGCATCTTCTATGAAGTGGCACAATTACTATATGTAGGAATACCAGACAGGTGATACTGACCCACAAAATACACGTTTGTTTGGAAATACGTATAAGGGGAATTAGTATGTGTGTAGTGTTTCCATAGGAGCTGGCAAGCCTAAACTGGCAAAATGCAAGCTTTAGCAGTTAAGAGCAGGGATGGAGAATTTGTAGCCCTCCAGAGTTGGTGGATTGCTACTTTAATCACCCCTGATGGTTGGGCCAAGCTGACTTGGGCTGGTGTGTGTTCAGCAATCAGGAAAACCACAGGCACCCACCCCTGAGTCAGTGCCTTGTTCACATTAGGTTGACCCTATCTATAACAGTAGGTAAAGCATCTCTTCTTTTTCAGATCAAGCACTGCTGACAAAGAGGGTGCAGAGCAGTAGCTATGCAAAGTCCACTAAAAACAAGGAAGAATGTTGTGGCACCTTAGAAGACCTAAGAAAAAGATGATCCATTTAATGGCAGTTGGTTTCACTGATGAGCAGTGAACGGCAATTAAAATAAAATCTCCCACATTGCTCCCACAATTGCTCACATTCTGCCCCTGGCATTACTATTATTGCTGTACAGGTATTTCTTTTTCCTCTTACCTGAGCAACATCTTCAAGTTTGTTCCATTTGACAGAGAGCAACAGCTTTGGTAGGGATTGTGGGAAGTTTTCACGACAGTCATACCGTAAAGTCCAAATGAGATCCATTTCATTTTCACACAGCTGAGACAAGGGGTCCCTTTCCATGATCTCCTTTAGCTCAATATAGAACTTTTTGCCACCACGGCCCTTTGGTTAAAGGTCGAGAACCACCGTTTACAAGTTATGCATATAACACTGAGACAAATGTGCCTGTTTCTATACTGCATGCCCAAATGGCATGAAGCTAGAACAGCATGAACTCTCCTTGCTAGCAACTAATGGCCATTATACAGGGTGAGCCTTTTAAAAGAGGCCCTGTGGAACACATGTACTCTGTATCCACGGGGCCTCTTTTAAAGGACTCACCCTGTATATATTTTAATACTCAACTTTAGCAAGTGTGCACTTCAACACTAGAGGGCACTACTGCTATTTCCCCGTTTAATCTGGGAAATATTTCTGCTGAGCCACGCTGGAGGCTTATATTTGCTGCACAGGCACTGTAGATGTCTCTAGACCCACACAACTGATGAAAATTGAGCAATTCTAGCAACTTAAATGCTGGTATGCAAATGATGAAAAAGAGCACATGAAGCCAAAGCCAAAACTGAGGAACAAGTCACTAATACTTTAAAACTAAAGCAGTTTTGCAGGTAATGCTAAAAACTGACTTTTGCATTTCCAACATCTGTTATTGAACTGTAACAACCACCACCACCACCAAAGACTTAACATTTTAAAATGACTATACATGCTATCTCTTCTGACTTTCTATTCCACATTAATTAAACATGTGTACAGAAGATGTTTCAGTGGGTTTCAAATGGAGCTTTATATATCATGAGTGGCAAAAATTGTTTATAAAGTCTCCACATTCAAGAGGCTATTAGCATGTGAATTTATTATCTACACTCAAGTTGCGTAAAATAGAACGGGGTATTCTTAGAAGATCAGTTATTCAGATGAAATATTTTGTTGATATAATTAATTTTTATTAGTAAGGAATTTGTGCGCTATGCTGAATGGCATATTATTTAAGCTATAATTTCACAACATTAAAATTATAGGCTATGACAACCAATCTGTTCAAATTTGTTTAGGACTCCAAATTTGCAATCATTTTAAAAATATGACCATAATGTGGGCTTGGCCTTCAGTGGGTTGTGGGGAAATGAACAGGTTTTGTGTGTTTACCCTGTCCTTTAAAAATATAATTTTGAAAGTGCAGAACAACTTCACTACACCTTGAAGAGATGCTTTCAGGACAAGCAGTGGGAGGGTAATAAAAATACATCTTGTTCTAAGTCTTAAATGGGGGAAGGATAATTGTTTCACCTTTGATACTTACTGCCATACCAGAGCTATCATTATTTCTTGCAATTTCAGCTGCCTTTTCAAGTATCTGCAACAACAAACACCAGACAGGAATTAAATGACAATGTTGGAGAACAGTGACATTAAAGATGATCAAACGGTATGATCTCTATACTTTGAAAAGTCATGTAAGTAAATAAAATATTTATGCTCTTCTTTCCCAAATCCTTTTGCTAAGTGCAGTATATAAATGCGTGTACATTATGCCACAATACTCCTACGTAAACAAAGTGCATAATTCAACAGGGACTGGATTAGTGCACTGCATCTTCTAATGCACAACAACAGAACTGAAAACAGCCTCATGTACGGAAAGAATTAGCCCAGGAGCACCTAGACTCTGAAACACTACGGTCCCCAAAAGGTCAGATTTATTTTGGCTAGAGTTGTGCACTCTGTGATCCCCCAAGTTTAAAACATTTCTCTTACACTTTTCCATTTGGCAGAACTGTAATCGAAAATCCTTGGGTTCAACAGCCTTGATACATTTGCAGTAGACGTAGGAAAATTGACATGGGTCATCAGCTTGGCTCAGATTATACTCTGGTCTCCAAGATGGGTACATTTGTTGACTGTTTCTTAAGATGGAGTTATATATCACCCTTGGTTAAAATTAGCACTAATAGGAGAAGGGCAGTTATGCCAAAACAGTGGAAAGCCCCAAAATGGGGTACTCTGAGGAGGGAGCTAAACCAGCCCAAGATCTGCTGGATCCTGAGATGCTCTTATAGCTGGTACTGGCTGGCAACAAGCTTGATCACTGCACCAGTCTGGAGCGGGTACAGGGATCAGGGTTGATCTGCCTGTCCGCCACCCTGCCACCATGAGTGGCCAGGATGTGGGCCTGCTGCTCTGCAGAGCTTTGGTGGCAGCAGAAGGGAACTGGGATTGTTCTGTTACTGAATTACACTTAGTCATAACCAAGGGAAATGTTAGTCATGACTAACTTCATTCCCACTGATTTTTTGTGACTAACTTGCAGGGTAATCACATACATTTCTACTCAGAAGCCCCAGTGTGTATAGAATTGAATCCTTTGTGAGCAGTGTGTTTATGTGTGCATGTGCATGTGTGTGCACATGTGCATCTGCGTACATGCAGTTAGCCAAAATGTTTTCCAAGTTTAGTCAACTTTTTGTAGACACATATTCATATACTTGAGTGTCGTTACAACAACAACTGAGGAGCAACTCTGTAAAGTTAGAGAGAATGCATTCAGGATCATGCATGGAAGAAAAGAAAATACAAGAACCCATAACAATCTTACCTTATCAAAGGGAGGGTAATAAATAGGAAATTTGGAATATTCTTGAAATTTGATCTGCAAAGCTGTTGCATTTTCAGTGTATGGATTTGTCTGTACAGTTCCCATTGGATTCAACATTTCTTCAAGTTCATCTAGGCAACCAGAATACACATTTTGTGTTTATATTTAATAGCATTCAATCTGTAGCATAGCTAAACAAAATTCAAGTCTGTGTTAAATGTATACTAACAAGGCAGGCAGGCCACATTAGCAGAAAAGCTCCCAGAGCCACAGTAAAAGCCTCAAGTAAGCAGAGCCAACTTTTATTTCCTATATAATTTTAATTTTAGAGGTTGGGTTTTAAAAGTTACAAGGCAAGCAAGGCAAGCTGGGAGAGGTGGTCAACTTCCACTGATGACTTTCACAGAAATCCAACACACATTCTACTCATCCATGGCCCCCCACCCTGAAACGAAGTGCAATAATTTAATCACACTGTGATGCACAGAAGTGTTCTTCTACTCCTGGACCATTCCCATCTGGACGTAAGAGATACCTTCTAATTCAATGTAGAAACAAGTTTACAAATCCCAGAGGTTGGAAAAGTCTACAGTGGTCTATTTCTATTTTAAATCCATAATAAAAATGGAGCAGACTTGCTATAACAGAAGTGACGAGGACATGATTTAAGTTCCATTCAGGATTAACCCTACTGTGTTGGATTTCAAGTTCTGATATCCTGTTTCAGTGGTAGATGTTGGACATGCCATTAGCTTCATATTGAACATGGTGACTGGTTTACAGTCATACCTCATGTTACGTTTGCTTCAGGTTATGGTTTTTTGGGGGGGTTGCGGAACACAGGAAACCTGGAAGTACTGGAACAGGTCACTTCTGGGTTTTGCCGCTCGTGCAGAAGCAGCAAATTGTGCCGGCGCCTACACAGACATGGCACTTCAGCTTGTGAACGCTGCGGGATGCGGACATGCCTCCATCACGGATTACGTCCACAACTCGAGGTTCCACTGTAGTTATAAAGCTATTGCCAAATGTATGGTACAACAGGCCTTGCTCCCAGTTAAGTGTACGTGGCAAGTGTAGCCAATGGGACCCTCCAGATGTTGCTAGATGTGGTTAGGGATGCGGTCCAACAACATCTCAAGGGCACAGCGCTGGCTATCCTTTCTGTGCAGAAGACTGCAGCCTTCGTGGACTTGAGGACCAGTGAGGTTTGGAATAATGTACTGGCAGAACAAAGATAACTCTTTCCTTTAAACCAAGGAGCACACACAAGTCAATGAAGTGGTTTGGCACTATTTTACCAGAAATTTCTGCTAAAACTTTGATGTGAGGGTGGGGATTACTTTTGGGGCTGGATTTGTTTCTTTTTCTAAAGAGAGAAAAAGCTAGCAATTCCATTCCAGGGATACGATATCTGTTATAAAAATACCGACATTCGCTTTTTGCTATGTTCTGCATTTTAAAAGAACCTCAAATTGCAAAAAAGGCAAAATGTTTAGTCAGCAGGAACTGGTAAGGATCCATTGAATTAATAATGCCAATTCAGTCTGTAGTCATGCAGTGATTATCCTATAGAATGGCTACTATTCCAGACCAAGTTATTTCATGCATTCAGCCAAAGCTGCACCTTAGCTGAACAGTTGCTCCAAGCCCATGTCAGATGAGTTAAGTGAAAAACATTGGGAGTCAAAATTTGCCATAATAGTGCTTTTCCTGCACAAAGAAATTTCTATATTTTACCTCAAGGTAACATTTGCATTTTTTATATTAGGCATATTTTATTATCCATATTCTATTTGCGTTTTATAAGCTTAATCATTATCTTCATGTGCTCAGGAGACACTGAACTCTCTATTACAGGAAGTACTGAATGGACTGTGATCTGATGTTACGAAGTCTTCATTCAATTTCAGAGGGGCTTTTGTGGAAGCCTAAGCAAGGCAGCCCCTCTGAAATGGACAAAGGCTGTGCAGTAGCACTGCATAGCCAATGGCACAAGCAGCTTCTTATCACAAATTAAGCCTTACCAGGAAATGACGACCAGCTGTACAGTATGAGGTCTCCAGTTTTCAATTGTCCTTTAAAATCAAACACCATAGTATTGACCCATGCGACAGGGTAGTGCTGCAATGAAAAATCATACTGTTTGAAGATGAGACCATAGTGGATTCAAAACCTTAAGACAACAGAACAACACACACACACACACACATAACATACACAGAGAAAAAGAAGTTGTGATGTGGATTTGGAAAAATCCTAAATGCAATGAGCAAAGAGTTTTCTATAATAAGAAACTACTAGTCTGAACTATTCTTGAAACTGAATGTCCACAAGCGTAAATTTAATATATGCATTTCAAGCTAATTGCTGTTACATAGTATAACAGGCACATCCAACAGGTAAATCGTGATCTACCGGTAGATCACTGGACGTCTGTGGTAGATCAGTGGCTCCCCCAAAAGAAGCACAACAACCTTGGTCCCCTCCAAGAAATGGGCCTTGCTCATTCCTTAAAAAAAGCTCAACTGTGACCTGAACCCCCCAAAGCAGGCCTTCCTTCCCCAAAAAGGGGGTAGATCACTGCCAGTTTTTAAATCTGTGAGTAGATCGCAGTCTCTTGGGAGTTGGCCACCCCTGTAGTATAAGATGCTGGAACTACATGACGGATGAGGTGAATCATATTAGGTGAATTCTTTCCTCTGGAGCAGGGTTTCCCAAACAGGGAGGGGGGTCCCTCCAGCTGATTTTGGACTACAATTCCCACAATCCCTGACCACTGGTGCTGCTAAGGATGATGGGAGTTGTAGTCCAAAAAGAGCTGAGGACTCAAGTTTCGGAAACCCTGCTCTGGGTCATGAAAATAGTTTAGTGTGTACAACACACATACAACAATGTTGAGTGCAATTGTGTTTGTTATGAGAAACACCATGGAAAAGCAAGCAAAGCCTCAGCAAACCTGATTTCTATGCACAGTGTGGAAAAACTCTTGAGAACTAGGCTGAACACGATGCTCGGTGCAATCTAGAATGGCAGCAGAACTACAGCAAATTGAATGTATGCTTTTTAATGTTTTTCCAACGTGGCATTTATTATCCTCTGGCAGAAAGCAATATGTGAATATATATATATATATATATATATATATATATATATATATATCTGAAGCATTCACCTTTATTCCTTTTATTATATTCAAATGTAGAACAGCATGTGAAATTCACAAATGGTAGAAATGAGAATGAAGTAGAAAAAACAGTGAGGCAAGATTATTATTGTTTGGTCCTATCCCCCTGTTTAAAAATGAATAGTACATACTCAAGTGTGTGTGTGTGTGTGTGTGTGTGTATCAGTATATATCCCGACTTTCACTCTGAAGTTTAGAATTTTAAAAAGCTATGGAAATGAAAAGTATGCAAAACACATGCAGAGACTTCCCAGTACAACGAACAGGAATGTAAAGAAACGAATCCATTACCACTTTGCCAGCTTTCCTAATGGTCTGGTATTTGGACGGATTAAGTGTCTTGCTTGGATTATTTTTTTTCTTTTTATCCATCACAGCATAGACCACAAAGCACAGCCTAGCCATTCTTGGCAAATCACAGACGTTGATATCAAATTCCAAGGGTTCGTTCCAAACATGGTCATTTCTCCCAGATATTTCTGAGCTTACGATAGGTTTACAAAGGAGCTCAGTTCCATGGAAGAGACCAGCCCTGACATGAACCTGCAAGAGAGACATGACAGGGAAGTATCCAAACACATTCCAGAGAGTAAGGATTATTTACCTAGAAGTATTTCCTGCTTAGAAAGAAGGCAAGGCAGCTTTGGAATATTTGCCCTAATTAGTGTTCTTATGCTATGTGCTAGAGTATTAGCTACACTGAAGATCTAAGCAGTGTGTGGGTATTGCCAAGGTAAACTGATGGTAAATATTTTGCTTCTCATGACTGGGCACAAAGTTTACCAATTAGGAGAGTGGATGGTGACAAGAAGCATAACTAACCACACACACAAATTTTTGCTTATATTTCTAGAACAGGAATGATAATGGCAATTCAGGATGCCTTTGAATCTTTGGAGGCAATTATTACAACTGGGAAATGGTTCAATTTGTTTTTGAATTGCAAATTAGTATGCATTCACGGTATGTGATTATTTTCAAGTGCATATAATTGGCACATGCCTTAATATTCTATACTGTGTCCTAATGGAGTGATATTCCTATGTAAACATAACTTTTTATTAAAAAAAACCCCAACGTATTTCTAAAGCTGTAGTCCTTTCTCTTTAATATAATTACCGAACTTTTGGGGCTGTCTAAAATACCTTTGCTGAAAAGCACTTTTCAAAATAGCAATACAAGCAAAAAAGTTAGTCACTCACAATCAGATTTCCTTCATAGCTTATGGAATGGGTTTTAGCCAGAACTAATGCTAAATCTCCCTGATTTTAAATGTGGTTTATTTCTGACAAATCTTTGTGGCAAAATCTTAAATAGCAGCTTAAGTGAAGCACTGAGCACTTTTTTTTTGAAAATGTAGACAAAAACTTGCTGCACACATTATTGTCCCATTTTTTAAACATATCATTGCACAATCTCTTTTTTGTCTCTCTTCTGTTTTCAGGGGAAAAAAGATTGCTAGGATTTTAAATATGCATAATTTCTGCAATATTCCTCCAAAATAACAAACAGGGAAACAATATTATATATTAATTAATTAATTAACTTTGTATACCACTCTTCATCTGTAGATCTCAGGGCGGTTCACAACATAAAAATACAATATAAAAACACAGATTACATAAAACACAAAATGGTAAAACATGTTTCTTAAAAATATTATGATAGAATGCTTTGTGGCATTCTGCTTCTCCTTAGCAATTACTGCATTTGTCTCCCCTTTCAGTATATAAAAACTTGAACTGATTTTTGTTCAAAACAATTTGTCCTGAAAGGTCAGTGAATTGTTTTAAACATCATGCCAGTCATGCCACACTATGAGCCCATTCATATATTTTATTTTGTCTTCTCCAGCTGAAAATTCATTCATTCATTCACTTAACTGTATGCCAAACAAACAAGGGAAAATGCATGCCATTCTATTTCATAGGCAAAATGCATAGGAAGGGGTTTGTGCAGTAATCTCTTACATGTTACAACCTTGGTTTAAAATGCATTCTTTTTACAGGAAATACCATTTCATTTGCTTCTACATTCAGCATCTTCAGTGAACTAAATACAGAGCAAAATGCTTAGTGGAACCAGGTTATACTTGCAAATCTTTTAAAAGCTGGACATTCATCTGAACATTTACAAAAACATTTACATATTAATCCCATGAAATTAGGAATATCTTTCAGTTTCAGTAAAATTTGCAGATTAAGAGTTCACATATCACCTTACTTCATGATATTTCTGTCTACCTAAATATTTTTCAAGACATTTAGCGTCACTCTGTAGCTTTTGATTTACAGCTCAGCCAGAGATTCAAGCCAATTCCCAATTGTAATCATGTAGTCATTTAGACTACTGGTATTTAAATCAAGCCCTTGTTTATTAAATAATCAAATCAAATGCAGCCTTGACAAACAAAGGAAATTTGTTAAGATGACCAGCAGAAACATCACTTGTGTTGGGGAGGAATTTAGTTACCTTAGCTGTCTCTTCTGTGTTCAACTTGTTGCCATTCACTAGGACTACCTTGAAAGGATTGTTAATATCCCATACACTTTGAGTCAACTGTTGTAGAAAGGAAACAGCAATGAGAGATTTCCAGGCTTTTTGAGAAATGCATACATTTGAAGATCATGCTGCTTAAAAAACAGCCCTGCACTAAATCAATAACTAATGTCTTTCTTCTGCAAAGAATGTTTCTCTTTTGCCAAGAATGGCTTATGGAGGTAAAAATACAAACATTAACTAACAGTCAACTTTAAGCTGCATTTTTTAATGATTTGCTTGTACCTTCCAGACATGAATGCAACAATTCTTAAAATGAATCAGAAAACTCACACGTGTTTTTTTGGGTGGTAGAGGAACAGGAGGGTTGCCTGATTTTCGGTTTATGGCAGCTTCTATAGCCACCATTTCCTGATCACACATTTTTTTTATGGTGCTGCATTCAACAAGAGTAAGCTGAGGAAGGGCTCTGCTCATCACACAACGATGGATATACTGAGAAAGGAAGAGAGGCAATGAATCTGTTATTTGCATGCTGAAAATTAAACATGAAGTCCTTAAAGCATGTTTTATTTAGGTCCATATATATACTTCAAAAAGGAAGGGGGGGTCATTTGGGGTCATTTATGCTTTCAAAAAAGCAATTAACCAGTCAAGCACATTCACACTTAAAAGATTTGCAGCAACTCTTGATTCATTTTCAAAAACGTTTCTTATTTTTGTGTGCTTGGGCAACAAAGCACCTAGAATAGGTATTGTAGAGCAAAACACAGAGTTCACATCTGAATTGTCCAATTATATATTTCTTCATGTATGACATTACCAAAGAAGTAAAAAAATAGACATCTTGGGAGAAAACACCAACTTCCACCCACTCAATATCTGATTATTTTTTGAAGACACACCTCCTAAACAATCATATTGCTTTAAAAGAAAAGAAAAGAATACCTGGAATTGAATTAATGGATGGTCCCCAAAAACATATTCCAGTCTTCCACTAACTTGCAGAACATAGTCAGAAGGATCAACTTCTTCATCTTCTCTTCCATGGATAGTCAAACGTTTACGAATTGCTAGTTCATTCAGCTTGATAGGGTTTATATTAGGAGACACCTGAAAACTAAATACGTCCTATTAAAAAGAAGACGTAATAGCTATTACTTTCAAGTATGAATGAATATAAGTAATTCATTTTACTTTAGAGAATAAACCCCCCAGTCTATGGACCATATAGGTTTTAATAAGAATATTTCCTGATTTATATATAAAAAGAAATCTGGTAGGTGTAGGTACCCATTTTACCATTTAATACGCAATTGTGCAGGATAAAATATGTTTCTTCACATGGATCCTCATCACAGAGCCTATTATGTAGTGCACAAATGCTTTTATAAGAGTACATACAGAGCTTTTATTTTTTCGAACACACTAAGAAGATGCAGGAATTCAAAAGCAATTATTTACAAATGCCTGCTTTCATTTTACATTTTATGATGAATAATATTTTTTGTCTACAGGCCTATTTATATAGCAGCCTTCTGGTAGCAAGCCAAACCTTGCAATGGAAAAATCATAGCCATAATGAAGAAGTCTGTCAAAACCAATTCAATATTTTCTCAGTTTCAAAAGTTATCTGTCTCAAAAAAGCTACTTTCCCTGAAGTTAACTGCCAGATACAGAGGCCCTCGCAATTCAGTTTTTTAAAAAAGGAGACCTCAAACACAGTGTTTCTATAGAATTTTTTTTTTATATACAGTGGTGCCCCGCAAGACGAAATTAATTCGTTCTGCAATTTTTGTCGTCTAGCGAATTTTTCGTCTTGCGAAGCACGAAATCCCATAGGAATGCATTGAAAATCAATTAATGCGTTCCTATGGTCAAAAAAAGTCCAAACAAAGCCAAATTTGGTACAACAACAGTTTATTAACTGCTCTTTAAAGTCACACATACTGTAAAGAGCAGTTCAAAAATTGAAGGGAAAATAAATTAACTTTATAAACAAAACATGTCTTTGTTTTTAGACAAAGAAAACAAAGTCGCGAGACGTTTTCGTCTTGCGAAGCAAGCCCATAGGGAAATTCGTCTTGCGAGGCAAATCGAAAACGGAAAAACCTTTCGTCTAGCGAGTTTTTTGTCTTGCGAGGCATTCGTCTTGCGAGGTACCACTGTAAAATGTTCTAAACACTAATGTATGAAGGTCAAAATAGACTTTAGATTAATGGCATACATTGAATCTCATGCTTTGGAACCCTTCAGGAAGATGACTCAGAAACTTCAACTGGTCAAAAATTCAGCAGATAGATAACTGACTGAGGTTCAATTTAGATCTCATATAACCCACTTTAAAACTGCTGCACTGGTTGATAGCTCATTTCTGGGTCCATTCCAGGTGCACAAGGCAGGGTTTAAAGCCCATAACAACTCAAATACATCCATCAAAAGCTATGCAAGAGGTCTATTATCTCTGTTTGGACTCTGTTTTAGTCCCAATGAAAGAATTGTTGCCATTGCACCACATGGTCAACTAAGTGTTACAAATACAGCTTGCCACTGTATAAAGTTTATTTTTTATTGACTGCTCGATTAGAGTTGATTTTAACAGTGTATATATTTTTATATACTGTTTATTCGTTTACCTGTAATGAATATTTATTGTATTTGTATATTTGTACTGAAATGATTGCACGACAGATAACATATAAATAGCTTAATAAAGCAAACAAACAGTACTTCAAATAGGGCAGATACCACTGGACATAGATAGATGTTACACACAGAGGTATTTCTACAGGGTACATAGCCACCTCACCACCTACACTATACATTTAAAGCAGTATCACACCGCTTAAAACAGGCATGGCTTTTGCCAAAGAATCCTGGGAGCTATAGTTAGTTAAAGGTGCTCAGGTAAAGGTAAAGGTAAAGGGGCCCCTGACCATTAGTTCCAGTCGTGACAGACTCTGGGGTTGTGGCGCTCATCTTGCTTTATTGGCCGAGGGAGCCGGCATACAGCTTCCAGGTAATGTGGCCAGCATGACTAAGCCACTTCTGGCGAACCAGAGCAGCACACGGAAATGCCATTTACCTTCCCACCGGAGTGGTACCTATTTATCTACTTGCACTTTGAGGTGCTTTCGAACTGCTAGGTTGGCAGGAGCAGGGACCGAGCAACAGGAGCTCACCCCATTGTGAGGATTCGAACCGCCAACCGTCTGATCGGCAAGTCCTAGGCTCTGTGGTTTAACCCACAGCGCCACCCTATTCATCTCACAGCGACAACCTTCTGAGTGTTTGACAATGTACATTTTGCAACTTGCAAGTGGGAATTACTTGAGGTAGCTGTAGAAGTGTTTTCTAACTATGGCCAATAATCCTACCCGGCAGTTGTCAAAATGAACAGCCACAACTAGATTGCCACCATAAAGTTTATCTTGGAGGTTTTCCTGTGTTGCTGGCTCTAGGTGCGGTGGGTAAGTGTACTTCAACCAGTCCATCCAAGACAGCCCCACAAGTGACTGCATCTTCTCTTCACTGATTAGCCGCATTTTAATCCGGAATTCTTTGACTTCTGGGTCTTGTAGGGCATCAAACTCATGGAGGCCTGAAATGATTTAATTAAACAATACATATTTTTAAAAGTGTCAGAGGGAAAGAATCACATTGCACCACATGGCCAACTAAGGTTTACTCCGAGTAGACCCACTGAAATTAATGGGCCTAATTCCATTATAGACACTAATTTCAATGGGGCTACTCTGAGTAAAATTTAGCTGAACTTAGCTAAGTTAGCCCAAAACGTAGCCCAAAAAGTTGTTTCTTCTTTTATTACACAAACCAATTCAATGCCAAATTTTTCATTAAAAACCCTAACTCCATTAAATACACGCCCCCACACATATAAGCATTCAAGATACTACCACAGCTGCCATTTTGAACTTTCCATGTAGAATATTCTGCTGAGGAATTCTGAGATTTATTTATTTTTTTGTAAATCACAGCTATAGGTTTACCTTGTCTTCCATGGAACACTGAAATATTTTGACTGAGTACCGTATTTTTTGCACCATAACACCCACTTTTTTCCTCCTAAAAAGTAAGGGGAAATGTCTGTGCGTGTTATGGAGGGAACGCCTACGGGTGACATGCCTACGGATTTTCCTCCTCTAAAAACTACGTGCGTGTTATGGTCGGGTGCGTGTTATAGAGTGAAAAATATGGTACTTTGATAAGTATTTTAACTTTTATAGGAAAAAGAGAAAATTGATATACGCTGCTCATTCAAAAGGTTATGAACTGCACCTTACATATGCATAGTACAGTACTGGAGGTGTGGGAAGAAGAACATTACATTTTCCATTAATACTTTAGTAATAACTTCAGTTGTATTTGCCAATGCCTAAGGCGTTTAAACACAAGCCTTCACTGAGAAGCATATGGCATAAAGCGCAGGTCAAGCAGGTTCGAAGAGGAATAACTAATTCTACCCTGAGAAGTACAAAGAACCAGAGAACTCGCTTTGTTCAAAACGAGGAAAATTGCCCAGTCATTCTTTTTCGAAATAATCAGTTACAAAAATCTATAAAAGAACTCTGTGCGTCAGTAGAAGCCATTGTCAGCACAGACAAGTTAGGGTTCAGTTTGCTGTTGAAAGCTAAACAGAACTTGTAGATATTGTGCCAGGAACTAACAACTGCCCATTGTTTCTGATGGGAAGCATGGCCTGCCTATTGATTATTTTTAAATTCAACATAAAATGCATCATTCCCTTTGCAAATTGCAAGCATGATAATTTTTATTATGTTAAAAATTCAACAGCAACTGACTGCATTATACCTCTGAGTACCAGCTGCTGGGAATTGCAGGTGGGCAGAGTGCTGTTGTGCTTATGTCCATCTTGCGGCCTTCTCACAGGCATCTGGTTGGCCTGTGAGAACAGGATGCTGGACCAGACTGGTCACTGGTGTGATCTGGCAGGGTCACCTTATATTCTTATAACTTGTAGTTTCTGAATTCCTCAATAAGTAAATTTCTAGCTGTATATGGCAAGACAACCACTTGCATGCCAGTGGTGGGTGGGACCAGAGGCAAAAGCCAACAGAGAAAATAATGTAAAGCTTACTTTTGTACAGGCAAGTTTCTACAAACATTTGCATGACCCTCTCAACTCTCCATCTAGGCCAGCAGTTCTCAACCTGTGCGTCCCCAGATGTTGTTGGACTACAACTCCCATCATCCCTGAGCTCTGGTCTTGCTAGCTAGGGGTGATGGGAGTTGTAGTTCAACAACATCTGGGGACCCACAGGTTGAGAAAGGCTGATCTAGGCAAACAAGAAGCATTATCAAAGTTTAAGAGCTATGGAGGAGCAATACTTGCTGGTGCAACACACAGCCAGTAAAAGGGTGTGGCAAGGGAGAGTTGAAAGGCCCAAACAGAGAGGTCTTGTAGGCTGTATCCAGCCCCTGGACCTGAGGTTCTCCCGAGCCCTGCCTTAAAGGCAGTTGAATCTGAAAACATATTGGTTATTCAAATGCTAAAGTCGCAATTACGGCCTTTGCTAATGCTGCTGCAAAGATGTTCCTCTCCCATGCAGTCTGTTGCAGATGGTAGAAATAGAGGAATTTCTCTGGCTTGCCCTTCTCTTTTGAAAGGCATGTGCACAGCAATTGGTTACTGCCACCACTAACATGAGGAGCACCTGGTTACAAGGAATTGCTCCAACTCAAACATTGGGTCAGCAACCTTTTTGGCCCATGGGCCATTTTGAGTCCAGTCATTTCTCGCCCCACTCCCCTGAGAGAGGGTGTACCCAAAGACATTGCCTTTTCAGGGGACCTGGGTAAAAGTCAGATACAGTAGAATTAATCAGAGGTTTGAAAAGCAAATAGGAAATAGGAAAGGGAATGTCAGAGGCTTCACGGGCACCCGTAGAAGACCTCAAGGGTCCCAATGCATGCCTTGGTACCACAGTGGGAATTGTATCCATAAAATAAATTCCATCATGCAACTGGTTTTATAGGCCTCTGAGTCTGAGATAGATCGCAAGACAAACCAGTGTGGAATTACGAGTACTGAGTACACAACATGGGCCTATCCCTGCATTCAACTGCCATAGATGTGGAGGCTTAAAAACTTCTCGTATGCATGTGTGCATGTGTTTAAATGTTATGCTGTAAACCTACCCAGGGGCAGGATATCATTTACAGAAGAAACAAAAGTACAACTCCTCATGGGAGAAAAGCAATGAAACTGATAACTCTTACTTTCACTTTTGCAAACCATATGAAAACAGATATTTCTGTACTGTGTTTCCAGTGATCATTGACAGGTGTGTTGTTGCCATCACTAAAAAGTATGTGAGCCTTAGCTTTCCTGCCAATTTTGGGAGCTGCAGATGTGTGCAGAGGTTTCCACCCTGTTCTTAGTTCCAAGGTATTCTTTGGCTGCTGTATTGCTGAGGTCCCGTGAATGAATTGCATAGAGCCCTACAGACAAGTCCCCACCATCCTTTTCAGTAACAACCTTGAGCTGTGACAGAGACAGAGAATTGTTGCTGACCTTACATGAAGCTGCAACTCAAGATTAGAGCTCCTTACAACCACAATTTTTGTCTTGGCAACAAAGACTGCCCCAAGCCTGTGGAGCACTGGAAGAAGTAGAAGTTTGGTGTCTAATACATTTCTATCTTAAGTCAAGATAAGCCTGTTCAATTATACCTGATGGTGAAAATCATTAAAATGGGTTTTTAAGGAAAGAATATCCAATTAATAGGAGTTATTTACAGTCCAATTACTAGGTAATGTACATATTAATGTGCATCCATCATACCTTGTATGCACATGATTAATAGAACATTATCACTATCCAACATTTGTAACATCCTAACACAGAAACACATACAATTGTTTTCTGAATGCGTTTTTCAATATGGTATTTACTCTAATTATGATGCTATGTAAAACTATTAAAATTTGGGTGTTTTTTTCCATAGTTAATTAGAACGAGGGATACACATTCAAGGACAGAAAATGGTCATGTTAAATTTTATTTGGGGTTAATCTTACTATAGTTAAGCCCAGTCCTTTTAATGCTTTCGGGCTAATTTCAATCCACCTCAGTACTCTTTTGGTGCTGTATCTCCATCTCCACAACCAAGAACACCAAGATTTTTATTATTATTATTTTATTATAATTTATTATGTTGTTTCTTTTTTATTTTGTTTTGTAATTAATATACAAATTGGGAAATTTGTGGAAGGGAATTTGGGTCGACCTTAGAAAAGGGTGTAAAGAATGAGTATTGTTGTTTAAATTGAGGTCCATAAGTTAAAATTGGTTAATTAAGATGATTTAAGTATAATAATAATAAGGTTAAAGTGGGGGACAAGAACTTGCTGAGCTAACTATTGGAATTGGAATACAAGAAGGGGAGGTGTGGGGAAGTCAGGGAAAGATATTAAGAAAATAAGGATCTGAAACTATACTTGTTATCTGTGTTGTGTTTGTTTGTGTCTTTGTGTTTTTTAAAAATTTGTGAAACTTTAATAAAAATGTATATATATATAAAAAACAAGAACACCAATATTTACCTTTTCCTATGAGGACACCTATTTTAGAGTCCAATTTTTCCCCTGGGTCGCAGCTTCTTGTAATTAGTTGAAGGACAGGAAGGAATGGTCTAACGTCACAGAGTCTGCGTGTCTCATCTTCCAGTTCTTCACGTACCGCTGTTTGGTTCACACAAGAGAACATATAGGAGTCGATCTCCATGAGAAGATGAAACAGAGGGTAACTCTGTGCTTCCTTCCATAATAGCTGCAAATAAGCACAGAGACTGTAACAGTAGAATGCTTTGTTCACAAAACCCACTCACTGGAAAGTAAGACCTCTGTCAACTGTACGCACAGCATTAGGTAGGTGTTTCTGTATCACTCATGCAAGCCCTTACTTCAGCTTAAACAAACTTCCTTCAATCAAACACAGCTGACTCAAGCCTCCAGAGAATAGTGGTAGGTCATTCATCTATTTTAAATTAATACAGCCATTGTTTTTTAAAACTAAAAATCACTGGTCCTGAAAGAAAAATGGTTCTCTCTGCTGTAAAGACTGTGCTGGAACAAAGTGTCAACAGTAAATAGGTACACATGTCACTGTCTTTATTCATGTTTTAGTAATAAAAACAAGTGCTAAGAGGTGGGGTGGGACTTCTTTCCCAAGTTAATTCTTCTGCATTGTTTTTTTTTTGACTGCTGGTTTGGCAAGATTGTTGTAGGGTTTTGGCCACAAAGCATCTGAAAAGGACATCAATTTCAGGCCAGTTGTAGAACTTATGAACACTATGATTTCTGCATCTATCAGCCAGTAAGCTAGTTAAACAGATGACATCTCAGCAGAAAAGAATCTGCCTGACCATCTTCTATGTCTACTAGTAAGAGAATATGTAGCAAGCAGATTCCAAGGTTCCCAGGGCCCCATAACACACTACTGGTGGCAGCCGTTTTCCATGGTGTTCTGTTCCTGCCTCCCCCCCCCCACGTTGGTGGAGCACGCATAAGCGTGATCTCCCCAATTATACCCCCATTATGCCCTGACCCCAGGGGTGGAAGAAGGGGTATGTGGTGGAGGCGGGCCGCCCCAGGCGTCACCACTGAGGGGGGGGGGGGTGACAAAATGCCGGACGGCACTTACTGTGGGGCCTGCAGAGAGTGACGCAGTGGCTTGGGCGCCCACAGGCTCCATGCTGCCCCAAACAGTATGCCTGCTGCCTCCCCCCCCCCCCAGCTGCAGCATGGCTGAGTGGGAGAAGGCAGGCAGACCCCATGGAGCATCCTGCCCCTATGGGCAGCTGGCTACACCCCTCGGTGCAGGGCACACGTGCAGTGCAGGCACCTGATCAGCTTGCTCTGCCACTGCCTGCCCCACTCCCATTATGTGTCATTACATTCCCATCCTGCTCTCTTCTGGGTCCAAAAGGACCCACACATTGGCAGTCACACATCATTTGGATGGGCGCAAAATGGTCACCTCATGTACTTGTGAATTCTTTCCTGTAAAGTCCATGGGGGTGACCAGAATTGCATTTAGATATGAAGATTATTCCATTAGCTTTCCTGGTTATAATGCTAGCACTTCTGTCCTGCTTTCTAAAGTTCCATTTACACTGCAATACTTGCTGTGTTGTGAACTGTTTTGTTTTTGTTTTTGTTTATTGATATACTACTGCCATGTCACACTAAATCTCATTCGCACGAGTGGGTTTGGTGTTACATTGAATTGTGCCATCCTTTGTGTGTGTGTTTCTATTCCCCCCTGATTCCCCCATGAAAACTGTGGGAAAGAATTGTATGCTGGAATGACGCTCCAAATTTCATCACATGGCATGACCCATGAAAACCACGGGGAAATTACACCACAGGATTTTCCAGGTAACCAGGGTTGCATCTGAATTTTCTCTGGAAGCGATTAACAAAGAAATGAACCCTAAAATTTCCATAGATTTCCATAAATGTCCCTTAATCCATGTGAAAGATCACAAAAAATCAGGTAAGGAACCACTGGAAAAATTGAATAAAATACTGTCTGAATGCAGCCTAGTTCTAACCAACATAGTTACAAGAATGCACCCTTGCATGAAAACAACAATGGGATGATGCTCATGTGGAAGCTAATGTTTTATAGGGATCTGCCCTTCAAACCAGACCCCTAAGTCATGTTTCACAAAATTTAAATCAGGTTACATACTCAGGAATATTATTTTAAACACTTAAATTATATGATAAACAAAATGCACTTTAATGAGAAGTTGCTAATAGACACTTTAAGAGCAAGCCAGTTTTACCTGTTCTGTATTACCTGTTTTATAAGACTGATAGTGGCATCACGTGGGACATCTAGACTGATGTAAATTCCAGTGGGAAGCAGGAAGTCCACAGATATTAAGCCATCAGCTGCTATCTGTGAATCTACTGCCCAGATGTCTAGGGCATCTGCCATGGCAGGAGGCATAATGGACTTTAACTCTCATAACCATGTGGTCCTAGAAGAAAAATTAAGTTAGATTAATTTACTATGTTCACTTTCATAGGACTGCTTTTAAATCAGAATCAAATACTACACAAACATCAAAGGGTGCCAAACAGTGGCACCAACACTCACATAGACAAAGTTTATGAGAAGATACTGCCTTTTTAGGCATGACTTCTGATCAGAGCTTCACTTAAGTGTGTCTAATGTAGAGTAAGGAAGGAATAAAGAAGGAAAGAACTGCAATATTCTGAAGGGTATTTTTCACATTTAAAAAACTTCCAGTCTAGTAGGCATTTGTGGAAATGAGGCATTCTAGAAGGCAAAAAACAACACACACAATAGATTGCTATGCTAGCTCTGAGCTGTGATTAGAAATCTTTGTAATGGAGAGACTGTCCAACTGTGAAATTAGAAGAAAATACAAATTTCAAGTTAGAATATCTTGCTCAGACTTTTTTTTGGGGGGGGGGGAGAAGCACAAAAGTGTGATTATGAGATGTGCAACTAGTAAATAATAATCCCAGAAGGTCGATTTTTGCTGCCATTGAATCAATAGTTTAAAGACAGCCCAACCCCCATTTTGCAATGTCTGGGTGCACAAAATACATCTTAGAATGCATGTTATAGCCCGAGTTGAGAATTTACATTTACAAAGCTCAAGTACAAAGCCCTCTTGGACAAATATTTACATGGTCCATTGGATTCCACCATGTATGCAACATAATGGGTCAAAATTCTAAAAAATGCATATTTAGCTTAGAAAAGGGAGAATGTCATAGTAGCTTTCAAATACCTAAAATCCTGCTATTTTTATATAGGGGTCAGAAAAGCAGGGCAGCAATTGGGTGTTCTAGAGATACTTGAAGAAGCACGAAAGCAAAGGGGTTTCAATAGGAACAAATCAATTAACAGTTTAGCAATGTGTACAGGGCTAAGTTCACCCATGCAGTAAAGAGGTATGGAAGTGGCTTCAAACTGCCACAGAGCGCAAGGCTGTATACACAATACCAACTTAAAATACAGAAGTGGGAGCACAGTGGATGCACAGGACATGGGAGTGTAAGCCCAAATTTCCCTACACAGTAAGCCATTCATGTCAGAAGCTTACCCTCATCCCAGGAGTTTTCACCTCATTCTTGCAAAGATGTCACAATGGACATGGCGAAAATCACTGAAGCCTTGTGGGAAGTGAATCCCATGAACAGCATACCGCACAATCTCTCTTCCATTTAATGGCTTTTTTCAAGTGGTGATCATGTCATAATGTCGTGTGTGAATTAGATGTAATCCTATAAGCAATCCCGCTCTCACCAGGTGATATTTGATGCCTGCAGTTTTAGGACTTGGGAACGGTTTCAGGGGGTTAAACGTTTTTCAGATGTCAGGGGCACTAAATCAGTACACAGGCTGAAAATTGCAGTCCCTAAAGAGAAACAAAAGCCTGAACCAAATATATTCTTTTTTGTGTGGATACCATTTTATAAACTTCTGGTTTATTATTAAACTGTGCATTCTATAGAAAGCTGCCAAGAGGGAGGCAGTGTCCCAGGTGAAGATCAATTTGCAAGCGCTCAAATCAAACTAGCATTCGGGGGCGTGTTTTCAATATGCAAATACAACAACTGCACAGTAGAAAGGAATGAGTGAGCATTTTGTTTATCAACGAAACAGATTAGCTTATTTCAGAAATGACATCCAGTCACCATTCTAATTTGTGCCACTTGCGGACAACATAAAGGTCAGAGAAGTGCAAAGTATTTATACAGAAAATGGCACTTGTCACAGCCATGAGACTGCTATGAGAATGAATCACAGGCCAAACTGTATAATGCAAGGCGATGCCTGTGAATGACTAACACCCTCACATCCAGCAGTTGAAATAATGCCAAAGATCCATCTGTGGCAAATAGTTACATGAGAGGAATTTTAAACAGCCCCCAGCAAAAGGGAAAAAAAAGTTTGTATGCAACTATTTATACCTAATGAGCCAGTTCAGACATCATGATGAACCATAGTTGACTGTGATGGGAATGAATGTTAGTGGGCCTTTGGCTCTCACACTCTCTTCCTCCTCCACCAAGTGCAAGAAGATAGGCAGGTTTGGCTTCCATTAAAAAATAATAATAATTTAACTGCAGCTTCTTGTTTTGTTATCTTTAACTATTGTTTGTTTGAAACAATACAACTTCAATATCATTTTGATGAAGGAGAGTATAAAAGTATTTTAAATAAGAAAGTTGAAATCTGTAGTTGATTTAAATCTCTAGAGTAGAACTGTAGAGTTGGAAGGGACCCCAGGGGTCATCTAGTCCAACCCCCTGCAATGCAGGAATCTCAGCTAAAGCATCCAAGACAGATGGCCATCCAACCTCTGCTTAAAAACCTCCAAGGAAGGAGAGTCCACAACCTCCCGAGGGAGACCACTTCACTGTCAAACAGCTTGTACTGTCAGAAAGTTCTTCCTGATCTTTAGTCGGAATCTCCTTTCTTGTAACTTGAGGCCATTGCTCCGGGTCCTACTCTCCAGAGCAGGAGAAAACAAGCTTGTTCCCTCTTCCACGTGACAGCCCTTGAGATATCTGAAGATGGCTGTCATATCATATGTGATAGGTAAATGTGACAGGTAAATTTAAAAGTGTTGGTAGAAACACACATTTTGTTCAGTGAATCACGCAACTGTTTGTTTTAATGTTTGTAGTTTCTGCAAGTACATTTTCTTGTGTGTTTATGCATTTATATACAAAATAGTATACAGTTTATATATAAAACAGTAGTTTGGAACTTTTCTATTTTAACTTTGCTTGAGTTGCTGCACTTGATGATGTAAACTCACCTCACATTTTAATACAGTAGGAGAAGTATTCTACATGACGCTGCATTGAAAAACTGCCAAATATTCCTATTCAACTGTGTATTTCTTTAAAAAACATGTTACTTTTTTCTGAAGATACCATAATACATCATAATCACATTTTCTACATAATTTGTGCTTGTCAGTTGCAGTACTTGGTAGGGGTGTCTATCACCTCCATGTGCAGTTCAAATTATGAAGCAAATAGGAGTGATGGCATCATTAAGAAGGTATCTCAGGTGGTATCAGGGACTTGCTAAAGTTGTTCTGTGAACTCAGGTGCCCCCAAACCACTGCCTTTTTCCATTTAAAGTGACCAAGCTGACTAGAGAAACACCCTAAACTTGAGTAGAGGAGTGTGTGGGTGGGGGGTGGAATCTTTCATTTTGTTGAACAGGTCTATGTTTTAACCACAGTGAATTATTTTCACGGGACACTCCGAACACAGTGATTTCAGGGAAGGGTGTTGGTGCCCTTCTGAATCACTGTCTCTTTCATAACAATTTAAAAATCAATACTTCAATCAATTTGTGTTCATTCTTAGTTTGTAAACCTTTAAGAGAGCTCAGTATAGGATCGCTCCAGTTTCCTTCAGTTCCATTTCTGTTTTCACATGATTTATTTGTTCCTTTTTATTTCAATCCCTTTCTGTTTTCCAACAAATACCACCTACTTAAATTATTTTTCATTCCATTTGTATTTTTCTTTAGGCTTCTGCAATCTTTTATTAGAGTCCCCATCCCACACAAACTGTTGTGTGTGTTGCTTTTCATTCATTTAAAATGCTATTTCTCCCAGTTTTAGTTTGCTAGTTCAAGGCTTCATTCTCCTGCCTCCAATTTTAGAATATCTGTCATTCCATTACATTTAGTTCTTCCTGGTGAGTATTATTAATTTATATTAAGGTTTTCTCCCCCCTTCTCTAGGTCTAGTATCTTCACATACACAGAGACATACTCAGCTATGGAAGTTTGTCCCTGAAGTACAATCCCAGTTGTGCTGCTCATTGCCAACCCATCATTACCCAATTATCCAGGGGCACCACCTTGTTGCCATCAGTTTCCAGACTGATTTCTATTTAACCCACCCCCACAAGATAAAGTCTGCCCTTGTAGGAAAACCACTACACCTATTCTACTGAAAGTGGCAGACTTTGGGATGTAGCCAATGCTTTAGCTCTTTGCATACAACATAATTTCCCAACCTGTCCCCTCAAATTCAGCACTGGAGGGCTGGAGAGAGCAGGGGCATAAGAGGAAACAAAAGCCTGGCATTGGATACAACCCTTTATCCTATCAGAGGGGCCAACAAATTGCCTGTGAATTGCATCCAATTCTGTGAAAAAAATAAAAGGTTAGACAAATTTGTCAAGGTTCCCTGCACACACACAAAAACCCTGCAGTTTGACTGGTCCAGGAAGAGCCCTGTTGCCTTCAAGCTCCATCCATTTCTGTTTTCAGATTACCTGTTTCAGTCAATAGGATGGGAGAAACAGACTTTTGGATTTAAGAGATATGATGCAGACTTGAATAACAAGCCAAATCAGAAAGACAGTGGATTCAACACAGTTCAAGTTGTTTTGCAATGCTACAGATACAACGTGAATCCTGTGGCTGGTGCACACCACCAGTATTTATAGTTAACTTAGGTAAAAGATGGCATATACTGAATATCATTTAACAGAATGCCATTTTAAGACATATAGTGAATTGAATAATCTTTGGCCCCTGCTGGGTCTAAGGCTTAGATCACAAGGCCACAATCCCACATACACTCACCTTGAAGTAAGCCCCACTGAACACAGTGGGACTTCCTTCTGAATTAACATGCACAGAACTGTGTCATATGTACTATGGCCTAGTTCCTGGGGTGTTAGGTCCCATCCAGTTCAACAGAAGTTCCTAGTGGGTATAGGAAGCAGACATATTATGCCAAGCCATTGGGACATTTAGCTCAGTACTGTTTATTGTTGATTGGCAGAAGCTCTCCAGGATTTCAGGCAGGAGTCTCTACCTGGAGATTCCAAATACTGACTGCATGCAATGCACATGCTCTCCTACTGAGCTATGAGCCTTCCCCAAGTAATCAGGCTTGTAAGAGGCTTTTACTTCAGCATGGCTCATCAATGCAGTGTGTTTACCGGAAGGCATTATACGTTTCACAGTGGAAGAGCTATACTGTACACTGTTTCTCTGAAGGAGGGTATAAATAATTAAAAACAAAATGGCTTAACATTGAGCGGAAGCCCCTGCCTTTGTTCTGCACATCCCTTTTAAAGTACTCTTTAGTTTGCTTCCTAATTATTCTATTAAGAGTATGCATGGCATGCTCAGTAATTCGTAGCACTTCTCATTTGCTCTAATATAATAGAAAAAGATGCTGTAATGCCTTTTGGAACAGCATGCATCTGTATAGGTCAACTGCAGTTCAGAGGGTCACGTTGTCAATGAATCAGTGTTCACAATGCTTATCCCAAACATGCAGAACCCATGTTATCTCAAAAACCTCACATGCTCCATTATAAAGTTGATCTTAATAATGGTTTCTTTTCCTGGCACTTTGTAGCGATTTTCAACATGACTACCTGACTCAGTCAGTAATTTAGTCTCACCCCTTTTCTAGCAACTTATAACTGTAATTAAATTTAAGACATAATAGAATCTGGGAATAAAAATGGGGCAGAACTGGGGGGGGGGGCTAGCTCATCCCTATTGAAGAGAGGGGCTCAATTATCAATAATTCTACCCAGATGCAAAACTGTAAAAGGAGGCACATGATTATTAAAAGTCTCTTTTCTTTCTAATTCTTTTGTATCATAAAACTAGATAAATATCTGTTTTCCAAATCTTCAGATTTTTGTTCTAATTTTAATTACGTTGTTTCATTCATCACTGCTATCTATGATTTACTGTTAGAGGTAATTTAAAGGTGTTACTACACTGCTGATATGAAAAGTCTCTTAACATACAAAAAAGACACTTCTGTTCTAAAGTCTCCCGCCACAGTGCAGGTTCTCAGTTGAGTGTCCTTGAACTTCTCCAAATCTTAGGTTCCTCTGTCTCAGACAATTCACAATCCCATGGCAAATTCACCCCACCAGTCTCTCTTTCTTATCTTTGTAACCCACTCACTCCCTGCCAAAGGAAATGTGAAAAAGAAAAGGATTTCCCTAGGTTTGAATACCATAATCAATAAATGGTTGGGTCAACCAGAAAATCTCAGGATCCTTGTTGTAGACAATATTGAGAATGAGAGTAACTATTCTAGGAGCTAAGGATATTTTGCGTCTTAGTGAAGAACTGAAGAAAGAGGTGAACCTAAAAAACTAAACATCAGCTGCTGTGTCCCCAGTTCAAACTGTAAGCCACAGGACCTAAAATTATATTGGCTGCGTCTGAGAAAGAGGTGAGAAGGCAAGGCCCTTTCATAGCTCCCCTATGGCTCCTCCCTGAAATGTTTTCTGCACTGACTATGAATTACAGTTGGTAATTTAGCTACTTCATACAATACCTGGAGGCACACCAGATCAGCCTATCTCCAAGCATCCACACAAAGATGAAATCTCAAATACAGCTGTACACATGAAATATCTTGCACACACAGGTCAGCCTACAAATTTTATCTCTACTGTTGTGTAAGGGCATATTCTTACCAGACATAATTTCATGACTATGAAAAGTACAGGGCCCATAACTCTCAGGGTCTGAACAAGACATGACGGAACAACCACCCATGAAAAAGGATGTCTCATATGAAAAAAAAACCAAAAACCCCACAAACCCAGACTAAAGGAAATGGTATCTCAAGATGTTGGCAAAATGAGGACCTTGTTTTCAAAACAGCCCAACACATTTTGGCCATTTGTTATTTAAAGGTCTTCTTCAGAGGTCAAATGAACAAACAGCCTGCAAATACATCAAGTACAGCCTGCAAATAATTTCTGTTAAATACATAATCTATTCAAATTAGTGGGTAACTGACTGGGTCTCCAGTAAAGGTGAATAGATGATACAATTAAAGTCAGCATGGGGAACTTGTGCACCTCTAGATGTTGCTGACAATATTAGGCTAGATGGAAAACAGGATAGCCTGGCATCAGGCAGCTTCCAACATACTTAATCCTCATGCCCAGTGGCTATATATGTGAAGAAGGCAAAGACTCTGATAAGACACATGGCTCCCATGTAATTCCTACTTTGGCCCTCAAATTATCACCCAGTGAACTCTGCCGCACTTCTTTACAATAGGGGACTACTACCACAGCATAGCAGCTTTCATATAGGATGTTCCCCTCAGAAGTAATTAGGAGGATTTCTTCTTTAGTAACCTTCAACCCATATCAATGCTTCAAGTATGTTTCATTACAAACCCTGATATTTCAATAAGTGATCACAGACTTTAACAACTACCCTGGAGAAACTAACATACATAACATTAAACATACTGTACATTCTTGGTAAATGAAATGAAGTGACTAGCTATTTAATACTTCAAAACCCTGAAGCAGTTTTGTTCTGCTGATGAAATTGGCTGATGAAATTAAGAACTATTAATAAATATTCTCACCATTGCTTTGCTGTCATTTGGGAAAACTCTATTGCTCCCTCAATTTCTAAATAGCATCTTCAGGATTAAACACATTTATTGAAGTAGCACATTTGTTATATTCTGGAACAGGAAATTTCTGGACAAGGTGCACCTTTGTTATTTCTTCTCTATGTAACAGTATTTTCCTACATTGTGCCTCTTTTGTATTTTTCTAATATTAAAAACATTACACCACACATTCACACTCCTTCTATAAGCAAACACTAATGAAGAGTAGAAACGGTAATATAGACATTCAATACTTTTAAATGAAATATTTTCATTCTTGTTACATTTCATAAGCTTTACACAGCTGCTCAGAACAATGACAGTGTGATTTTGTGGTCAGAGCTGAATTCTGCAGGGCAACTTGATCCTATACATGCTTACTTGGATGTTAATTCCCACTGAGTTCAACGGGACTTACTCCCAAAGTAGTATGCATAGTACTGCAGACTCAGTCTGATCACTGAATTGTTCAATATTAGCAAAGCTTGCTGTAGTCAAGAGAATATTTGATTTCCTGAGCTATGAAAGACAGCCGTTGACAGGTCCTTCTGCACCATTACACAGAATATCCCCTTCCTGGATAGCAGTGAAGTTAGCTGGCAAGAAACCATTGTTTGAATGTCTGTGGCTACTCTGTCTTTCTCCTTTAATTGGAGCTTCTGTGATACACGAAACCTCGCTCAGGAGCAAAATACAGTGGAAGCTGTACCACAAGTATGTTTTTCAAGACTTGTAATATTTGGCCAGGATAATTCTAATTGAAGAACATATTTATTATACTGAAGAACTGTGAAAGTACAATGTTTGGAGATGTTAAAGCAACCACTAGGAATGGTTTTTATTTCATCCAGAAACTTAGATTTCGCACTAACCAGCACTGAAGAACTTATTGTGCAAGCCTGTCTTTGACCACATGCATTTATAGAATGTATTTAAAAGATTTTTATCCTCCCTAACAAAGATTAAGCTGGTGTACAGCTGGTGTGGCATAGTAGCCAAGAATGCAAGCTGGGGGATTGTCTCTCAAATCTCACCTCAACTCCTAGGTAGAATGAAGTAATATTCAAAGTTTCTCATCTATAAAATGGGACAGTGATATTTACCTACATTATAGGAGAGCCCCACACAATCTGGTGCCCTCCAGATGTTTTGGTCTACCACTAGCCACAGGATGGCCAATAGCCATGCTAGTTGAGGCTGACAGAAGTTGCAGTTCAAAACATCTGGATCCCCCAGGCTGGGGATGGTGGTGTAAGGATTTCTGAGTATACTAAGAGTACTCAACACTCCAAGTAATATAAAAATGCTAAGTATTAGTATTATTGAAAACATAAATTGCTTATAAATGATTTTCATGAAGTCTATTCTGTTCTCATACCATCCACTGAAAAATAAACAGGAATTTGACAGTTGAATCAATATCTCAACATTTAGTTCTAACTACCATGAATACCAACAAGAACATTCCTATTTCTTTGTTCCTTTATGTGTCTAGTATTAGGTCCCAAGTTTCACTTTAGCTTTTACTCTCTGACATTTATCCCCAGATGTTACTTTTCCTGGTTCTTTCAGATACACAGATACTTTTCCTGGTTCTTTCAGTTTTTCGGAGGGGGGGAACGGACTCTGGGAAATAGCCCGTTTCTCCCTAAGTATTAACCAACTTCTCAGGGGGGGAAACGGGGGGGGAGAGAGAGAGAGAGAAAATGGAGGGATGTACAGTGGTGCCCCGCAAGACGAATGCCTCGCAAGATGAAAAACCCGCTAGACAAAAGGGTTTTCCGTTTTTCGATGCGCTTCGCAAGACGAATTTCCCTATGGGCTTGCTTCGCAAGACGAAAACGTCTTGCGAGTCTTGCGATTTTTTTTTGCTTTCTGCCCCCTTTTTCTAAGCCGCTAAGCCGCTAATAGCCTTTTAGCCGCTAAGCCGCTAAGCCTTTAATAGCCGCTAAACCGCTAATAGCGCTAATCCGCTAATAGGGTTGCTTCGCAAGACGAAAAAACCACTAGACGAAGAGACTCGCGGAACAGATTATTTTCGTCTTGCGAGGCACCACTGTAGTGTTCACCCCTCCAATTTTCCATTTCTCCCTGGAACTTCACATCTCTACCACAGGCCTGTTATAACTGAAAGCATCTTCAAATACCTTTAAACAGGAACACAAGCAATTGCTATTGACAAATACCACCGCACAGCAAGGTCAAGTGTTGGGTTAAGACCAGCAAGACCCAGGCACAAATCTACACTTGCTCATTAGGTGATGTTGGGATAGTCAGAACTATGTATGCTATCTAGAGCTTCCTAAGGTACAGGCAGAGGCAGAGATAAAATATTTCATTTAAAGGGGGGGGCAGTCACAGAATGCTACTAAGTTCTCCTAGGAGTTGGTCGACTGAAATCAATTACTCTAAGTTAGTTCATCTACGTCAATGGGTTCAGACTGAGTAGGTTTAGCATTTAGCATTGGTGCAACCCACTGTTTACCAGTATCAATTTGTTTTTGTAATTCACACAGGTAACAAATTTGTTGTTTGTGATCTTTCTTTCTATAACTTTAAAGGCTTAAAAACAACAACTTGACCACTCCTTTTTGACTGATCAAATGTCCAATCACCGACCTTCAAGAAGCAAACCAAGAAGGATTTTTTTTTTAAAAAAAGAAATAGGTAGTATTTTCTTGATTTTGCCTATCAACACTACATTTACTGGATTGGAAAGGTATCCAGTATGCCAACTGATTTAATGGGGGTCCTCAGTAATTAAGAGCCACAGAATTCTATTCTATTCAGGCTCTATAAGTGTCATAAACAGATGTGCCCCATAAGATAAATCAATGCTGAATGAGGAAAATGCATTAAAACAAAATAAAAATAAAAATGGGTAAATGGAGAATTCAAACAAAAAAAAAGCAAACAAGCTGCA